>NW_027507903.1:347056051-347656051 GCF_037356315.1 Lithobates pipiens
AGAGCATTCTTTTGGTGATATTCAACCACTTAAGGACCGCCGTATTGCCAATGTACGTCATTACAATGGCACAGGCAGGCACAAGCACGTACATGTACGTGCCTGCCTTCCAGCGGGTGGGGGGTCCGATCGGACCCCCTCCCGCTGGATACGGCGGTCCGGTTTGCTGCAGAAGCGATCCGTGATGAGGGGATGGCCGTTGGTTTCTGGCCACCCCCTCTGGATCGCCCCTGGCCAATGACGAACTTCCTCCCACTGTGTATTGTTTACACAGGAAGGAGGAAGTGATGTCATTCTCCTCGGGGCGGTCTTTTTGACCGGACTACGAGGAGAAGACTAAAAGTAAGTGTGCACCAACACTACACTGACATGTAGGTACACACAGGCACACAAACCCCCCCCCGATCCCCCCGCCCCCCCCCCCCCCCCCCAGTCACAGTGTCACTGATTGCATTGATCATTTCTTTACTGATCAATGCATTCAGTGTCAGTTGTAACAGTTAAAACTGTCAGGGCAGTTAGTGTTAGGTCCAGGGTAGCCCCCTATCACCCCCCAATAAAGATTTAACCCCCTGATTGCCCCTAGAGTTAACCCTTTCACCCCCTTTTGCCAGTGTCACTAAGCGATCATTTTTCTGATCGCTGCATCAGTGTCGCTACTGTCGCTAGGTAGCTAGTTATTTTTTTAGGTTCACCGCCAGGTTTTTATATCGCTAGGTACCCCGATATACTACCCAATAATGGTTTTAACCCCCTGATTGCCCCTAGTTAACCCTTTCACCCCCTTTTGCCAGTGTCACTAAGCAATCATTTTTCTGATCGCTGCATCAGTGTCGCTACTGTCGCTAGGTAGCTAGTTATTTTTTTAGGTTCACCGCCAGGTTTTTATATCGCTAGGTACCCCGATATACTACCCAATAATGGTTTTAACCCCCTGATTGCCCCTAGTTAACCCTTTCACCCCCTTTTGCCAGTGTCACTAAGCGATCATTTTTCTGATCGCTGCATCAGTGTCGCTACTGTCGCTAGGTAGCTAGTTATTTTTTTAGGTTCACCGCCAGGTTTTTATATCGCTAGGTACCCCGATATACTACCCAATAATGGTTTTAACCCCCTGATTGCCCCTAGTTAACCCTTTCACCCCCTTTTACCAGTGTCACTAAGCGATCATTTTTCTGATCGCTGCATCAGTGTCGCTACTGTCGCTAGGTAGCTAGTTATTTTTTTAGGTTCACCGCCAGGTTTTTATATCGCTAGGTACCCTGATATACTACCCAATAATGGTTTTAACCCCCTGATTGCCCCTAGTTAACCCTTTCACCCCCTTTTACCAGTGTCACTAAGCGATCATTTTTCTGATCGCTGCATCAGTGTCGCTACTGTCGCTAGGTAGCTAGTTATTTTTTTAGGTTCACCGCCAGGTTTTTATAACGCTAGGTACCCCGATATACTACCCAATAATGGTTTTAACCCCCTGATTGCCCCTAGTTAACCCTTTCACCCCCTTTTGCCACTGTCACTAAGCGATCATTTTTCTGATCGCTGCATTAGTTTCGCTAGTGTCGCTAGGTAGCTAGTTATTTTTTTAGGTTCACCGCCAGGTTTTTATAGCGCTAGGTACCCCGATATACTACCCAATAATGGTTTTAACCCCCTGATTGCCCCTAGTTAACCCTTTCACCCCCTTTTGCCACTGTCACTAAGCGATAATTTTTCTGATCGCTGCATTAGTGTCGCTAGTGTCGCTAGGTAGCTAGTTATTTTTTTAGGTTCACCGCCAGGTTTTTATAGCGCTAGGTACCCCGATATACTACCCAATAATGGTTTTAACCCCCTGATTGCCTCTAGTTAACCCTTTCACCAGCGATCACAGTATAAGTGTCACTGGTGACGCTGGTTAGCCAGTTAGTTATTTAGGTTCCCCATCAGGTTTTTATATAGCACCAGGGACCCCCATATACTACCTAATAAAAATTTGAACCCCCTGATTGCCCCTAGTTAACCCTTTCACCACTGATCACCGTATAAGTGTTACGGGTGACTCTGGTTAGTTTTCTTTTTATAGCATCAGGGCACCCACCATTTATTACCCAATAAAGGTTTAACCCCCTGATCACCCGGTTTTAGGGTCAGGGTCTGTGTCGCCCCAGGCAGCACTAGGTTAGTGCCAGTACCGCTAACACCCACACGCAAAGCATAAACCTCCTGTAGTGGTATAGAATCTGAACAGATCAATATCTGATCAGATCAGATCTATACTAGCGTCCCCAGCAGTTCAGGGTTCCAAAAAAACGCATTGTTAGCGATATCAGCCCAGATACCTGCTGGCACCTGCGTTTTGCCCCTCTGCCCAGCCCACCCAAGTGCAGTATCGATCGATCACTGTCACTTACAAAACACTAAACACATAACTGCAGCGATCGCAGAGTCAGGCCTGATCCCTGCGATCGCTAACAGTTTTTTTGGTAGCATTTTATATTTAATTCCGGAAGGCAGTGCTTGGTTTTCGGGGTTCCGTACATGGCTAGGCTCCCAAAAAGTCCCCCACATGTGGTATCCCCGTACTCGGGAGAAGCAGCAGAATTTATTTTGGGGTGTAATTTGACTTATGCCCATAGCATGTGTGAGCAATATATCATTTAGTGACAACTTTGTGCAAAAAAAAAAAGTTTGTAATATTCCCGCAACTTGTGGCAAAATATAAAATATTCCATGGACTCAACATGCCTCTCAGTAAATAGCTTGGGGTCTACTTTCCAAAATGGGGTCATTTGGGGGGGTTTTGTGCCATCTTGGCATTTTATGGCCTTCAAAACTGTGATAGGTAGTGAGGAGTAAAATAAAAAATGTATGCCCTTATGCCCCGTACACACGAGAGGGATTAAGTCTGACAGACTTCCGACGGAGTTCTAGCGGAGTTCCGCCGGAGTTCTGGCGGACTTTTCGACCGAACGGACTTGACCACACACCATCACACCAAACTCCGACGGAGTCGAACGTGATGACGTACGACTGGATTCGACGTAGGAAATTCATAGACAGTAGCCAATAGCTGCCCTAGCGTCGGTTTTAGTCCGTCGGAGTAGCACACACACGAGCGAATTTTTCGAAGGGGACCGGGTCCGGCCGAGTTCCGTCTGGAAAATTTGAAGCATGCTTCATTTCTAAAGTCCGTCAGACTTTTGCGAAGCTAAAGTCCGTTGCAGCCCACACACGAGCGGATAGTCCGCCGGACTCAGTCCGTCGGAGTTTGGATGTCGAAAAGTCCGCTCGTGTGTACGGGGCATTAGAAATCCTGAAGGCGGTGCTTGGATTTCGGGGTCCCGTACGCGGCTAGGCTCCCAAAAAGTCCCACACATGTGGTATCCCTGTACTCAGGAGAAGCAGCAGAATGTATTTTGGGGTGTCATTTCACATATGCCCATAGCATGTGTGAGCAATATATCATTTAGTGACAACTTTGTGCAAAAAAAAAAAGTTTGTAATATTCCCGCAACTTGTGGCAAAATATAAAATATTCCATGGACTCAACATGCCTCTCAGTAAATAGCTTGGGGTGTCTACTTTACAAAATGGGGTCATTTTGGGGGGTTTTGTGCTATTTTGGCATTTTATGGCCTTCGAAACTGTGATAGGTAGTGAGGAGTGAAATCAAAAATTTGCACCCTTAGAAATCCTGAAGGTGGTGATTGGTTTTCGGGGTGCTGTGCGCGACTAGACTCCCAAAAAGTCCCACATATGTGGTATTCCCGTACTCAGGAGAAGTAGCGGAATATATTTTGGGGTGCAATTCCACATATAACCATGGTATGTGGGAGCAATATATCATTTAGTGACAACTTTTTGTAAATTTTTTATTTTTTTTTGTCCTTATTCAATCCCTTAGGACAAAAAAAATAAATATTCAATGGGCTCAACATACCCATCAGCAATTTCCTTGGGGTGTCTACTTTCCAAAATGGGGTCATTTGGGGGGGGGGTTTGTACTGCCCTGCCATTTTAGCACCTCAAGGAATGAGATAGGCAGTCATAAATTAAAAGCTGTGTAAATTCCAGAAAATGTACTCTAGTTTGTAGACGCTATAACTTTTGCGCAAACCAATAAATATACGCTTATTGACATTTTTTTTACTAAAGACATGTGGCTGAATAAATTTTGCCCTCAATGTATGACTAAAATTTAGTTTATTCGATTTTTCTTATAACAAAAAGAAGAAAATATCTTTTTTTTTCAAAATTTTCGCTCTTTTTCCATTTATATCGCAAAAAATTAAAATCGCAGAGGCAATCAAATACCATCAAAAGAAAGCTCTATTTGTGGGAAGAAAAGGACGCAAATTTCGTTTGGGTGCAATATTGTATGACCGCACAATTACCAGTTAAAGCAGCGCAGTGCGAAATTGGAAAAAGACCTCTGGTCCTTAAGGTGTTTATTGGTCCGGGGCTGTAGTGGTTAATCACCGCTCTTTTTAAATTTTTTGTGCTATAAAAGAAAAAATACAGAAAATTCTGTAAAAAAATGAATTTTTCTTTGTTTCTGTTATAAAATTTAGCAGATTAGTAATTTTTTCTTCATACATTTTGGCCAAAATGTATACTACTACATATCTTTGGTAAAAATAAGTACAAATTGGTGGATATTATTTGGTCTTTGTGAAAGTTATAGAGTCCACAAGCTATGGTGCAAATGTCTGAAAATTGATCACACCTGAAGTACTGACGGCCTATTTCAATTCTTGAGACCCTAACATGCCAGAAAAGTACAAATACCCCCCAAATGACCCCTTTTTGGAAAGAAGACATTCCAAGGTATTTACTAAGAGGCATGATGAGTTTTTTGAAGTTGTCATTTTTTCCCACAATTCTTTGCAAAATCAAGATTTTTTTTACTTTTTTTTTTCTCAAAATTGTCATATTATCAGTTTATTTCTCACACACAGCATATGCATACCACAAATTACACCCCAAAACACATTCTGCTATTACTCCCGAGTACGGCGATACCACATGTGAGACTTTTACACAGCGTGGCCACATACAGAGGCCCAACATGCAGGGAGCGCCATTAGGCGTTCTGGAGCACCCAGGACAATTCTGACATTTCTCTCCTACATGTAAAAATCATCATTTATTTGCTAGAAAATTACATAGAATCCCAAAACATTATATATGTTTTTTTAGCAAACACCCTATGGTGGTCGTTGCAACTTTTTATCTTGCACGGTATTTGCGCAGCAATTTTTCGAATGCTTTTTTTTGGAAAAAAAACAGTTTTGTGCTTAAAAAAAAAAAAACACAAAGTTAGCCTAATTTTTGCATAATGTGAAAGATGAAGTTACGCTGAGTAAATAGATACCTAACATGTCACTCTTCAAAATTGCACACGCTCGTGGAATGGCGCCAAACGTCGCTACTTAAAAATCCCCATAGGCGACGATTAAATTTTTTTTTTACTGGTTATATGTTTTGAGTTACAGAGGAGGTCTAGGGCTAGAATTATTGCTCTCGCTCTAACGTTCGCAGCGATACCTCACATGTGTGGTTTGAACACCGTTTTCATATGTGGGCGGGACTTACGTATGCGTTCGCTTCTGCATGCGAGCACATGGGGACAGGGGCGCTTTAAAAAAAATGTTTTTTTATTGTTCATTTTATTTTATTTATTTTAGTTTGACATTTTTTTCCCCAAAAATAAATTTTTGGATCACTTTTATTCCTTTTACAAGGAATGTAAACATCCCTTGTAATAGGAATATGGCATGACAGGTCCTCTTTACAGTGAGATATGGGGTCAATAAGATCCCGCATCTCACCTCTAAGCTGGGAAGCCTGAAAAAAAAAAAAGATTCTGGTTTGATCGAATTGGCGAGTCGGTAGAAGCACCGGAGGGCGGCGGGGGGGTGGGGGTGTCTATGGCTGGGTATTGCAGGGTATCACTGACTATGGCTGGGTATGGCTGGGTATCTCAGAGTATGGCTGGGTATCTCAGAGTATGGCTGGGTATCTCAGAGTATGGCGTTGCAGAGTATTGCGTTGCAGAGCATTGCAGGGTATTGGCGGGTGTTGCAGAGCATTGCAGAGTGTTGCAGGGTATTGGCGGGTGTTGCAGAGCATTTCAGAGTGTTGCAGGGTATTGGCGGGTGTTGCAGAGCATTGCAGAGTGTTGCAGGGTATTGCAGAGTGTTGCAGGGTATTGGCGGGTGTTACAGAGCATTGCAGAGTGTTGCAGGGTATTGGCGGGTGTTGCAGGGTATTGCAGAGTGTTGCAGGGTATTGGCGGGTGTTGCAGAGCATTGCAGAGAGTGTTGCAGGGTATTGCAGAGTGTTGCAGGGTATTGCAGAGTGTTGCAGAGCAATGGCAGGGAATTGAGGGGTTACTTTTCGGTGAGCAGCGATGTGGGCACTTCAGATGCAGCCCACAGCGCTGCTGACACCGATCTCTTCCCCCTCCGCTGTACCGATCGGTACAGAGAGGGAGAGGGAGGAACCGGCGTCATAACAAGTGATCACTCCGTCATTTGATGGAGCGATCACGTGGTAAACGGCCGCGATGAGCGGCCGTTTACCGTGATCCGTGATGCGCCGGGTCCTGTGGATCCGGCAGTCACGGATGCTCTCGAGTGCGCGCCCCAGGGTGCGCGCAAGAGTGGAATTCTGGGAGGACGTCATATGATGGCCTCCCAGATTTAAACAACCGCCCTGTAGCCGTCATTCGGCTATGGGCCGGTTGTTAAGTGGTTAATCATGCTAACTCCCCCTGTCTAGGCCGGGATTCTACAAGCCATCACACTGTGCCACATGTGCCAATTCCATGATCAAACAAGTGAATAAAAAATGGCACGCACGTGTAATAATTGTCCACGTACAAGTTGTACCCCTTTCGGAATAAGTGTGACACCAAGTCCCAAACAATCTTATCGCTGCTCCCTATGTAGGCTGGGCAGTTCTCAAGCTCCACATGATTATCTCTTCTCTTATAAACCATACAATGATATGTATAACCTGTTACCCTGTCACAGAGCTTATACAACTTGACCCCACATCTGGAATGCTTGCTGGGAAGATACTGTTTGAAAGACAAATGGCCAGAAAATGTAATTAGGATCAATGCAGACAACTTGATCGGGAATAAACACGGCTGCAAACTGTTGGTTGAAGTGGTTTATGAGGGGTCGAATTTTGTGGAGCCGATCAAATTCAGGGTCACCCCGAGGATGACAGGTTCATTGTCATTGAAATGCATGAACTGCAAGATCTGCTCGTATCGTGTCCTGGCCATGGAAGCAGAGAGCACGGCATATGGTGAATTGGGTCAGTAAACCAATATGACCGCAACTCACTTTTTTTTAACTATGCCCATGAGGAGGGATAGGCCCAGAAAGGTCTTAAATTCTGAAACCTTAATAGGTTTCCAATATCTGGCAAGGGTCAACTGGGGATTAGAGGTGATGAATTGACCAGCATTAGACATGGGCGCCGTCAAAAAATTAGTTTCGTTACATTTCACTTCGTACGAAAAAAAATTGTATTTGGTAATTCATGTACAAAATTCAATTCGGATTCTAAATACAAATTTTCATTAGGTTCATAAACTTTTGGCTAAAATAACGAAAGTTCGTTATTATGAATTTATCATTATGAGGAGTTCCCACCATTCCTGTCCTGTGCTGACTTCCTGGGTTTTTAACTTTTAGGTTTGTTAACTTTTTGTAACAATTACGAATGTTCGTTATGATGAATTTATCATTACACCCGCTGTGCCCATTATGAGGGGTTCCTACCATCCCTGTGCTGTGCCGACTTTCTCTGATTGGTGAACAAAACACCAGTCATGTTTCTGTTAATTTGGATCCGAAATTCCGAAATTCGTTAATGAATTTTCGTATTTTCCGTATGAAATTTGTAAACATAGAAATTCTCATAGGGTTCCCACCATCACTGTGCTGAGTTCCCAGGTCTGTACACCCGCTGTGCCCATTATGAGGGGTTCCCACCATCCCTGTGCTGAGTTCCCGGGTCTGAGTGTACACCGCTGTGTCCATTATGAGGGGTTCCCACCCTCCCTGTGCTTTGCTGACTTCCTCTGAGTGATTGGTGAACAAAACACCAGTCACGTTTCTGTTCATGTGGATCCGAAATTCCGAAATTCGTTAACAAAATTTCATCTAAAATTCGTAAGCATAGAAATTCCCGTAGGGTTCCCACCATCACTGTGCTGAGTTCCCGGGTCTGAGTGTACACCCACTGTGTTCATTATGAGGGGTTTCCACCATCCCTGTGCTGAGTTCCCAGGTCTGTACACCCACTGTGCCCATTATGAGGGGTTATTTTGTTTATTGAAAATCTTACAAAATACAACTTATATACAATAAAACCATAATAAATAAATAAAACATATTTACAAAATAATTGAATATAATTATACAAACCAGAAAGAACAAGAACAAAGTAAACGGTGCAAACTAAATTGCACACAACATAATCCCTACGGGAGAGACAGGCTAAGGAACATCACCGTCACCATGCATGTAGCCTTTTATCAAAATTATACTGGATCTGAAAATCTAGGGGAGTGAAAGAAGAATACAAAGAAAGCTGCACACCCCGAGATCAACAGGCAGCAGCTACAGAGCCCCGATATTCCTCCACACCTTTATCCAGGTCTCCTGCTGCCACCTGTCTTTCTCAAGACCCCGAATCTTCCCAACCTCACCCAGAATGGTCTGCATCACCACTTCCACAGGGAGGATTTTACTCCGTAAGGATACCTGACACCGCGCACTCCACGTGAAATAACGGACTACTAAACTAACTAAAAAAAGTGTTTCCAAATCATAATCCCGACGAGTCTGGAAAGCCCCATACACCCACTCTGCATAACTCATATGGGGGAGAAAGGGTATACTCAGAGCCCTCCCCACCCTCTTGTACACCTCTATATTAAAAGGGCACTGAAGAAGAAAGTGATCCATGGACTCCACCACTCCTCCACACTCCACTCTCGGGCAGCCCCGATCACTCATGGAAAGAAACTTCAAGTTGCCCTTCACATATAGTTTTCCATGAAAGGCAAGCCAAGCCTGATCCATAAACTTCATTGGGATTCTCTCCAAATTAATCAACCACAAACCCACCCCCAAAACCAGGCTTGGGCAATCCCTCAAGGCCAGTGGCTCGCAAAAAGCAAAGCTCATAATCCGCTTCTCAAGAAGTTTCCTTGGAAGAGATCTGACTTCTCCTGCTGTTACTTGCCACTGCCGAAGTATTTCCAAACACGGGGCAACATAAGCCAGGAGCTTATCATGCTTGACCCTCAGGCTTTTCACTGGCCCACCATTTTCCCAGTCTCGCAGAAAGGGCCTAAACCAGGACTGGAAAATATCAACCCACCCAGGCGGTCTCTCTGCCAACATGTTACCAAGATTGTACTTCACAAACATCAGAGAGAAAAAGACTACAGGGTTGATCATCCCTAGACCACCCTTCCGCCTAGAAAGGTAAGTCACATTCCTTTTGACAAGGTTTATTCTGTTCCCCCATAACAGCTGGAAGAAACAAGTATAGACCCTGGTATAGAGAGAAGCTGGCAAAACGCAAACAAAACTGACAAATAGGAAAATCGGAATCAGGTAAGTCTTGATTAGATCAACCTTTTCCCTCAAGGAAAGCTGCCAACCTTTCCAGCTTACCACCTTGGCATCAGCATTCTCCAGCCTGTTCACCCAATTTGCATGACCATAGTCACCTGGGCCAAATTCAATGCCTAGAACTCTAATTTTTGTTGGGGATCCGGGAAGTCATCCGGGAGAACAAAGCTCTCACCTTCCACACCCATCCAGAAAGCTTCACACTTGTCCTGGTTGACCTTTGAACCTGATACCTCTGAATACTGCGTTATCACTGAGACCACCTCCTGCTCCTCCCCAGTCTCAGAGACAAAAACAGAAACATCATCAGCATAGGCCACAACTTTCAAAGGAGGCTCACCAGCGATGCCCAAAGGTACCCCACACAATGGCCCACTCTATAGCCTTCTAATGAAGGGGTCGATTGCAAACGCATATAACAGAGGATTCAATGGGCCCCCCTGACGCACACCCGAGCTGATCACAAAGGGTTCCCCGACCCAACCATTAACCAGAGGAAAGCTTTCAGCCCCTTTGTACAAAATCTTGAGCCAATCAATGAAACCCCCCTCCAGGCCATATCTGCCAAGATGGAGCCACAAGTACTCATGATTAACCCTATCAAAGGCCTTAGCCTGATCCAATGTCAGCAAAAATTTACCCCAACCAGCAGCCCTAAAATGCTCCAAGGCCTCCCGGACAGCTAACACTACTGAGAAAGTGCTTCTACCTTGGACCGAACAGTGCTGGTGATGGGATAACAAACTGCCTGCCACTGGTGATAATCGGCAGAAAAAAATCTTTGCCAGTATCTTTCTATCGACATTAAGAAGGCTAATGGGGCTCCAATTCTCAATCATTGAAGGATCTTTACCCTTTGACAGAAGGATCACTGCAGATTGCCTCATGGAGGGAGGGAGAGAACCCTCCTGCAAACAGCCACTAAAAACCTCCGCAAGGTAGGGAGCCAGGATCATCTTAAAACATTTATAAAACTCAGCTGTCAACCCATCTGGTCCTGGCGTTTTCTTGATGACCAGTTTATCAATAGCCTGGACTACCTCATCTGCAGTGATTTCATCTGTCAAATTCATCAAAGGAACATTACTTTCCAGTCCTGGTGTAGAGTCCAAAAAACCCAACATCCTTGTCCGATCAAGGTTCCTTCCTCCCAGGAGATCGGCATAGTATGACCTGACAACCTCCAGGATCCCTGACCTAGACTTCGTCAGAGAGCGCGTACTGTCCTTCAGGCCATTGACCGTCTTAACTGCTACGCTCTGTTTACAGTTCTGGTAAGGGTCAGGCGAATGGTATTTCCCATAATCCCTCTCCTGAACCAAAGAGGCGTGCCGGTCATACTCATGTCTCCTAAGGAGGAGCTTCACCTCAGAGATCGCCCCAGAATCTCCTCCATTCGAAACAAGGCGGTCAAGTTTCCTCCGCAAACGCTGGTAGATGATATACTTATCTTGCTGCTTCTTTCTTCCTATGGCCTTGAAAAGCCTAACAGTCCGCTGTTTTACAAGCTCCCACCATTCTGACTTGCTGTTGGAAAAGTCTAGGATCCTTACCTGTGCTTGAAAAAAATCCTCAAAGGATTGTCTTACTCTCTCATCTTCCAGGAGGGCCGAATTCAATCTCCAGATACCCCTCCCCCTAGGTGGCATGTCTGAGGCATTCAGAGTCACAGATAAAATACAGTGGTCAGAAAACTCCACTGCCCGACACACAGGTGCCAAAAAAGCAGAGTCTCCCTTTAAAAAAAAACCTATCTATCCTACTCTGACTACTACCTCGCTGAAAAGTGAACCCCGTGCTGTCTGGGCAACGCTTAATGTGCACATCTACCAGAGCTGCTTCCCTAACTATCGCATTGAGAAAAAGGGTGTCATAGCCCAGCTTATCTCTGAAACCTCTCCTGTCTTTAGACCTAGTAATGGTGTTAAAATCACCTCCAAAGATAACCTGCTGGGCCGTAAAAAGAAAAGGCTTAATCTTTGTAAAGAGGCATTTCCGGTCCCACTTCCTCTGGGGACCATAGATGTTAATCAGGCGCAAGTCCTGCCCCCTTACAGAGACGTCCAAGACCATGCATCTCCCAATCTCTACCACAATTACCCGCCGGCATGTTACCATACCAGAAAAAAGGACTGCAACCCCGCTGTAAGGCTCGGCCGCAAGAGACCAAAATGAGGGACTACGTCTCCACTCCTTCTTTGCCAGATGTATATCGGCCAGACTATTCAGATGGGTCTCTTGCAAAAACAAAATGTCAGCATCAAACTCGCTGAACAAAAATAAGGCCATATGACGAGCGCTTACTGATCTTAAGCTGGCAACATTAATGGTTGCCACTTTTAACGGAGTGAGAACTGCCATTAGGGTAGTTGAGGCAGACGTTTCTTAGCCTGACTACTCCCTCTCCCTGGAGAACCAGCATGCTTTGTTGCGCCCTGGCACTCATCACCCATAGAGGATGCTGAACTGAACGAGTCCCAATCATCATCATCATCGTCCGACAGTACCTTAAATTTAAACTTTAGGATGGAAGGGAACTGAACCCCTTTTTTTCCTTCTTTTGCCCTTCCTCCTCCTATCCTCCAACCACTCCATATCATCATTGGATAAACCACAACCAGCCTCCCCACACCTATCCTCCCCTTCAACCCCCTCCCCCCCACTCTCCCTTCCCTTATCTACCACCAGACCAGCCTCCCCGCTATTTTCCCCACTTTTCTGCACCCCACAATCTGCAATAGAAACCCTGCAGCGTCGGGGGAGGGGGACTGGCACCACACCTGACGCACCCTCCTCAGCACCTTTTGCTGCCTCTGCAATTTTAGAAGACACAGAAGGATTGGACACATTCTTGGCAACTGAAACTTTACATACAGACTGGGAAGACACGGGCACACTAGGTACACGCACAGACTGGGGAGACACAGACACATTGGGTATTGGCACAGACTGGGTCACCACAGACTGGGGAGACACAGACACATTGGGTATTGGCACAGACTGGGGAGACACAGACACATTGGGTATTGGCACAGACTGGGGAGACACAGACACATTGGGTATTGGCACAGACTCAGATGGACTCACAGGCCCTCCAGCTGCTGAGCTCTGAGCATCTTCCATGTCCAGACGAAAAAACTCTCTCATGAGCTCAGGCTTGTTGTGCATTGCCTCAGGACATTGACTGTAAGGATGTCCCACTGCATTGCACAGATTACACCTGATGATATTACAGTCCTTTGCCAAATGTCCTATACCCTGACACAGAGAGCACTTCATCACTGGACAGAAGGATGCAAGATGCCCTTTATCTCCACACTTATTGCAGAGCTTTGGTTGGCCCGGGTAGAAGATGGTCAGCCTGTCCCTCCTCAGGAAAGCTGAGGATAGCAGATGCTGGACAACATTGTCAATGACTTTTAATTTTAGCTGCACAGACCATCCCCCTGTCCATATACCCCGATCATCGAAAATCTTTCTTAGGGGGCTCAGGACGTCCCCATACCTCCTCAACCATACAGTTAAATCCCCTTGGGGTATGGATTTATTACGCACAAGAATTGTCACCATTTTAATGAGGGGCTGCCGTGAAATAAGCTTGGGGATGAGCCCTTTCCAGTCCGGCAGGCCCCTACACACGTGTTTAAACTTATCCCAAAATATGTCCATAGACTCCGGACGGATAAAGGACAAATCATATTCATAGGAACCTGCCGGACTGATCAGGGTGAAGATATCCGCAGGCCTAAACCCCATCTGCAGGATTTTATCCACCACTGTCCTCCTATGTGGGGGGTTTCCATCGCCTTCCTATTTCAATTGGACAACATTCCTCCTTTTAAACAGGGAGGAAGATAGACTGTTCCCATGCTCCTTCCCTGCTTGTTCCCCTTCCCAGAACCTGTGGCAGCAACACCAGCATAAGTTTTTCTTCCAGCACCAGCATTTGCAGTCTTGTCATTAGATACATTCAAATCTGCTGGCAGAGAGTCTGAATCAGCTGGGATAGCAGTCTTCTGATTAGCAGAGGCAGGACTCACCCCCTCCACCGAACACTCAGCTTCAATCCTGGGAGCCATCACAGTCTTGGCTGCTGTAGACTCCTGGAGAGTTGTAGCACTACTGCTCCCAGCATCTCCTCCACCATACACAGGAACAGCTGCTGTGCCTGGTCCAGGCAAAGTCTTTGTATTGTCCATGGACCTCTCTGCAGACTGAAGCTGACAGTTATTAGCAGATGTTATTGTTTGCTGTATATTGTCTATGGGTCTGGGCTGACTGTTTGTAGTACTACAACCCTCAGCAGGCCCATTGCCATTAAAGTTCCCACCATCCTGCACACACACTGTACCTGCTCTCTCCGCAGTCTTTCTCCAACAGGACAAGGAACAGTGTCCATCTTCTCCTCACCATCCTGGGGAGCTGCATTAGGACTGTACTCCAGTCTATTGATCAAATCCAGCATGCCAGAACCTTCAACCTCCTGCTCAGATGTTCCACATTGGTGGGGAGGGAAGGGGACAGAGGCCTCCACCATTGAGGGCTCAGCAGATGTCTGAGGTATTGAAACTCTGGGCTCATCCTCCGGGCCCACTTTATCACTCTCTGCTGTCTGTATTTGCATCTCCTCACTCTCCTCTTCTCATTTGGCTAAATCTTTCTTCATTCTTATATTTTTCTTTAAATGCTCCACTATTTTCCTTCAGAGAACTCACCAATTCCTTCTGCTTCCGCAGAGCTTGTTCCAGATCTTTCCATTCAGGCCTCAGAGCCGGTCTCTTCTTGCTGAAGACTTTAGCACAAATCTGCTTTTTCTTTTTAAATTCAGCTTTCAAAGCTACCAACTTCTCCTCTTCCTTCTCAATCCGCTTCAGCGTTTCCACAATCCTCCGTCTAAAGGCAGACAGAAATTCATCTTTCCTTGGGCCAGGCCCAGAATCTTCCATAGGCTGAGGCCTATCTAGGGGGCCCCCGCCAGGGTCCTCCCCAGGATTCAGCATCCTTCCTGGGCCAGAGGAGTAACTCTAGCCCCTGGTCTCTAGAAGCACAGGAGCAAAGGAACAAGCAACCTCACACCTCGCTGTCAAAGAGTGGAATGGCAGTTTCCCACCATCCTTGTGCTGAGTTCCTGGGTCTGTACACCCACTGTGCCCATTATGAGGGGTTACCACTATCCCTGTGCTGAGTTCCTGGGTCTGAGTGTACACCCGCTGTGTCCACTATGAGGGGTTCCCACCCTCCCTGTGCTTTGCTGACTTTCTCTGAGTGATTGGTGAAGAAAACACCAGTCACGTTTCTGTTCATTTGGATCCGAAATTTCGTATACAATTCGTAAACATAGAAATTCCCATAGGGTTCCAATCATCCCTGTGCTGAGTTACCAGGTCTGAGTGTACACCTGCTGTGCCCATTATGAGGGGTTCCCACCATACCTGTGCTGTGCTGATTCCTGGGTTTTTAAACTTTATTTACGTTAACTTTTTGTTAAAATAACGAAAGTTAATCATTATGAATTTATCATTATGAGGGGCTCCCACCATCCTTGTGCTGTGCTGACTTCCTGGGTTTTTAAACTTTAGTTTCATTAAGTTTTTGTTAAAATAACAAAAGTTCGTTATGAATTTGGATTCGTAGATGTAATTTAATATTTCATACAGAATTCATATGCATACAAATTTGTATTTTGGATTCGTACGAATGTACGAATTTTTGGAAATTCTTACGAATGTTTGATGTGTACGAAACGAATCGCATATGTCTAACCAGCATACAAATTGCTTTGGTCCACAATAGATCTATAGAGCTCTTCCATGACAAACAGCAAATAAAAATCAAGTGAAGTAAAATCAACTGTTTTCACCTGAATTCCAGTTTGGCTAGTGATTGGGGGAAGTGCAGGTGCTGTAGGAGTGGTGGGCTCCCAATTAGGATTGACAAATGCAGCGGGAAGGACACAGTGGGCTCGATGGGCCTGTGTTTGTCTTCTTGGTGGCTGCGGGACACTACTTGTGCTAGCCACTGCACCAGCTTGAACTGCACTTATGGGACTCACCACGTCACCATGTGGTACTGCAGTGCTGGTTTGTCTATAACCAGGATGTACTAGGCTGCTGGTGCTTGCCAGTTCACCAGAAGAATTGGTGTCATATTACTGGCTCTCTGCGCCATACGAGAGCAGTTCTTGCACCTAAACAACAAAATAACGAGGTTGGGTATGCCTGACTTTAGCAGGGAACAATACTTTGTCATCAGAGCTATCTGTCAGGGTGCCGCTGCTGTCTACTGGTCTGTATACTGAGCGTGAATGTGCCAGTGAGGTGGCTTACCCTTCGCTCTCAACTGTCATGCTCAGCAACGTGTAGGCCCCTTCACTACTGCAGTTATGTGTTTTGTAAGTGACAGTGATTGATTGATACTGCATTTGGGTAGGCTGGGCTGGTTGGAGGGGCTAAATCTCGCTAATGCTGTGTTTTTGGGAACCCTAAACTATTGGGGAGGCTAGTATAGATCTGATCAGATCAAAGATATTTATCCTTTCAGACACTATAGTAGTAAAGGAGGTGTATGGTGCATGTGTGGGTGTTAGTGCTACTGGCATTAATCTGACGCTGCCTGGGACTAATGCTGACCCTAACTGATGCTAAAACCTATACTGGGGGCGATCAGTGGGTTAAACCTTTATTCGGTAATATATTGCGGGTGCCCTGACGCTATAAAAACCTGATGGTGACAGTAACTATCTAACTGGCTAATTAGCGTCACCCGTAACACTAAATACAGTGATCAGAAAATAGATCTGTACACTATATTAGTGACACTGGTGACAGCGGGTGAAAGGGTTAACTGGGGGTGATCAAGGGGTTAAACCTTTATTAGAGGATCTAGGGGGGTACCCTAAACCTATCTGGGCCTACTACTAACTGCCCTAATACTGATTAGTGTCACAAATGACACCAATGCAGTGATCAGTGAAAAATATGAAAACGGCACTTGGTAACACCGTGACAGAAGGAGTGAAGGGGTTAACTGGGGGCGATCAGAGGGGGATCGGGGGGTGAAAAGTGGGCCTACATGTACTGTGTCAATGTAGTGATGGTGCAACTCACTTTTAGAGGTCCCGATTCTAGGAGGGGAGATGACATCACTTCCCCTGCCTGTGTTTACATTACACAGGCAGGGGAAGCATTACATTCGCCAGAACCGATCACCAGGTCCAGGCCAGAAATCATTGGCCTGGATCTGAAGACTGATCGGTTCTGTAACGAATCCTACCCGTGGGCACGAGCACCGTACAGCTACGGCGATTCGTACAGCAGTGCCATTCTGCCGCCGTCAAGCGACAGCGGGCAGTCTGCTAGTGGTTAAGGACTCCAGCTAGTAGATGTGAAAGCTGATGTAACAACTTCTGAAAAATGAATGTAAACTGATGAAAAACGAATGTAAAATGATGAAAAACTGATGTAAACTGATGAAAAAAATCTTAGGTAAACTAATGTAAACTGAATCCGTTTTTTCTTTGAAAAAACAACTGATCTGATGAAGCAGACAGACTGCACGTGTGAAAGTGGCCTAAAAATTAGGAATCAAGAAAGAAATGAAATGATTCATTTCAAATGAAAACATGACGATGGGGGTTATTTACGAAAGACAAATCCACTTTGCACTACAAGTGCACTGCAAGTGCACTTGAAAGTGTACTTTCAAGTGCAGTCGCTGCAGATCTGAGGGGGACATGCAAGGAAAATAAAAAACAGCATTTTAGCTTGCACATGATTGGATGATAAAATCAGCAGAGCTTCCCCTGATTTCAGATCTTCCCCTCAGATCTACAGCGACTGCACTTCCAACTGAACTTTCAGAGCACTTTTAAGTGTACTTGCAGTGCACTTGTAGTGCAAAGTGGATTTGCCTTTAGTAAATAACCCCCAGAATGTTTGCAATGAAAAAGGAGAAAATCGGGGAGAAGGCGGAGCCTAGCCGAGAGGTAATGCTGGCTTAGAGCTCCATTCTCAGCAGGACAACGGAGCCATATAACGGCGGAGGTAACTTGACCCTCCGCATATATATCATACCAAACGGTAGATAAATATCCCTACCTTACATTGGTGACATTCGGGGGGGGGGGGGGTCAGAGGAGACTCATGAGGCAGAAAATTAACAAGAAAGCGCCGCCTCACACACACAGCAGTATGGCACTGAAACCCTCCCCCTCTGAGGGGAGACACAGTGAGGAGAACAAACAGACAGCCCCTTCTGCTGCTTTACATAAAGATGTTCTCTCATTAAAAGCACATAGTCTCTCTAACCAAATACCTGAGAAAAATATGTCAGTTCTGGAGACTTTAGAACTTTCCACACAAAAAGACTTATCCCCTCCTGTAACGCTGAAACAAATAGAAAATCTGCTTCAAAAATCACTAAAAACCACTGCAGATATCATCACCACCACTGCTCTAAATGTTCATGGATTTATGAGGGAGGGACCCTGATCTTGCCCAATGGGGAGACTTTTTCGCCTCCACACCATGCTGACTGTGGCACCAGAGGGCTGGTTTACCTGATGGTCTGCGCCTGCCAAGCCTTTTATGTAGGAAAGACCATCAGGGAACTACGCCAGCGTCTTGGTGACCACTTATATTACTCGACCAACGGCAAAATGACCACTGTAGGCCGCCATGTTGGTATACATCATAAATTTCAATTTGAAATGGTGAAGTTTCTCGTTCTCGAAGTCATCCCACAGGACCCCAGAGGGGGGAATTGGGACCAGGTGATTTTGAGACGAGAAACATTATGGATCGAACAGCTTAATGCCCTTACTCCTCCTGGCCTAAATGAAGCTCACTCCTATAAGTGCTTTCTTTAAAAAAACACTGTACATGTATATATGTACATATGTATCTATATGCATACTTAGTGCACTGTAGCAGTGGGTTGGTGTATTGGATATGTTTGTGCATGCATATTACGTGGAAGCATTAGGAGGTCACCAGTATATATGTAGATGTGTATTCATTCCCTATAGGGCTAACCAGTGGAGGAGTCCCCCTGGAGCTCTCCTCTCCCCTTTTATTTTTACCTAATAATAATAAACACGCCTCATGCTGGTGGCTTGCCTGCCCAGGCTCATTAGCCTATGTCGTTGTTTGTTTTGTTTTTTTCTTCCTTTTTCCTTTCTTTTCTTGTGTGTGTCTTTTCATTTTTACTCACCTGGGCGCCAATACCCTTTGAATATATCCAGTATTCTAGCACATTGTTACTTTTCAAGTTTTTATTTAATTGTATTCTTTTCTCCTACGGTGAGATTTTGAATACTCTTGACTTTGGCAATTTCCTGTAGGGCTGATTTTTATTTTAATATGTTTAAATTTGATGGCGGTCATATGGCTGACGGCTCTGGCTATCAAGGTGGGACTGCAAGTTTGAGTTGTCCCGCCTTGTGCTCGTGCCCTCTGCCGTGTGACCGCCATTAATCCTTTGCTTTGTTATCCATAATGCTAATGTCATGTTTTTCTCCCCCCCCCCCCCCCCGGGCTTCGCCCTTTCAGCCATTAAGACCTGAGGAGTTTATTCTCCCCCCCCCCCACGGGCGGACATGTGGCTAGCATTTAGGTGGAGTTTTTCATCTTTGCCCCTTTCATTCGGCTGCGGACATTATGTTCAGCAGGGAATAGTAGCGCATTTATATGTATAATGCGCTGGTAGCCTGACCCGGATTCACCTCCGCCTAGTCTGGGGAGACGGCGAACGGGGACTGCCTGGTGTGTAGGTCCCCGTCCAGTTACGCCCTCCCGCATTTCCCCTGTTCGATCTTGTCCACAGGGATGTCCTTCTGCGCACGCGCGTACTCTGCGTTTGCGCAGTAGACGGAGGGACACTGAAAAGGAGCGCACAGTGGCGCTCTGATCATTTCCGGGTCGGGGTTATGTAAGACGCCGCCGGAATTTAATTCTTTGAGCGACGCCGTGGTGAAGGAGACACACACATGCAGGGCTGTCACTCCGTAGGTAAAGCCATCTTTTACATCTTGGTCTTGCTGCTTTCTACCTTTTATGCTCTTGATTTTTAAGCTTAGCTGCATTTATGACCCTTGCTGATCCAACTCTTTCCTTTGACTTTCTTAATAGAGAATACTTATTATTGAACTTGTGGGTGTTGTATACTGAAGATTTGCTGGGTTCTATATTAAACAGCATACTTTATAGCGATGTTGACAGAGTATGGGTAGGTTGTGCCTAATAGCCTTACTTTTTTGGTTTTTCACTTAGTGATACAGACCATGGACCACTGGGTGCTGTTTTTCTCTGGTGTGATAGATTTTATCTATCTATCTTCTAACAAACTTAGCTCCTTAAAATCTTTCTATCCATGGTCTTCAATATATTTTTATACATTTTTCCAATGGATTATTTTATTTATTCTTTATTCTAGTCCGTTATTCGCTGTGTAAAGTCTCTTTATCCACTATACATACCCCCCGTGTCCGCCCCCAGGGGGGGCACCCTAATTTTGGGTGTCTCGAGTTTGGTCGCTTGGCTATAGAGGGTTTGGGAGCTCCAGGGGTGAGTCATGACTCAGCATTGTGTCTGTTGTATTTCTATTTATGATATATTATGTCTGGATTGATTATTACTTTCTGCTTGTATATGATTGTAATTTTTATTTCTGCATTTTTTGTTTACGAAACTTTATTTATTGTATTAAAAATTATATTCTTTATATACATTAGATTCATAAAGTGACGTTCCCTGAGGAAGCGGCGTTTTCAGTGCCGCGAAACCGGTCGGACTTATACGTCAATTTTACACCTCTGTAAAAAATCCCCTTGTTGGAGAACCTCTAAATTATTTCCGAATTTATTCTGTCCTTTTTTTTGGCCGAATATATGCTGTCTATTCTTGTTTTGTCATATGTATATTTGTGTATATCTATTTGTAATAAAATATGAGTAAATTTTATGAATTATTATTTCTTGATTATTATATGATACCGCAATAGTCCCTACTGTTCCCACTTAACTATTAGGAAACTCTCTATTTTTGAGTTTTTTTCCTTGAGGTTTCGAGCCTATGCTCAGTTTTCCTATATCACCACAAGCCTTACCAAAGAAATTAGAATACTTGGTCAGCGTACATCAGCACTGGAAATTAGAGCAGACGATCTGGAAAATTATACATCTAACATTGCCTCAGAAATTGATTTTCTTAAAGAGGAAAATGACATATTACAATCCAAATTGGAGGATTTCGAAAATCGTGCAAGACGCTCCAATATACGTATTAGAGGAATACCCGAATCTGTGACTGATTTAAACGGTGCTATTACTGCACTTTTTCAAGAATTACAACCAGCTATCCCACTAGAGCGTCTTGAAATGGACCGGGTTCATAGAGCCCTAGCACCAAAGAAAATAGATGGTCCTCCCCGTGACATTATCGCAAAATTGCATTTCTACCGCACTAAGGAACTACTGCTAAATACAGCTAGAAAAAAAGATCCCCTCATTTTTCAGGGTCATAAATATCAATTATTCACAGACCTCTCACAGATTACAGTCAACAAAAGAAGAACCCTGAAACCACTACTGCAAATATTACAGCGAAATGACATAATCTACCAATGGGGCTTTCCTTTCTCAGTGCGTTTTACTTTCCAAAGTCACAAATATATGTGCCGAACAACTAAGGACCTGCAAACTACTTTACAGAAACTAGGGATGATAAACACATCAGGGGATGCTGCGAACACTCACCAAAAATCATCCTCATATGCTAATACTCCCTCCTCTGCTTCCAGAAGAGAAGAAGACTACAATCCACAGAAAAGAAGTCGCATACAATCTCCACCTCCAGATCTGGCTGACACTATGGACTGATAAACACTTGTACTGAGGCTACTATCTTGCCTTTTCAACAGAATGGCTACTGCCGAGTTTTTTCTCTGACTTCCAATCAATATTTTTATCATAATCTTATTTAAGAAATGTTCCTAATAATTTAGGCACCTTATTATAACTTTTTTTTTCTCTCTCTTCTCTTCTTTGTCTCTGAGGTTGCCTTAATCTTACATTTTTATTTTTTGCTTGAAAAATGAAATTATATGATTGGCTTTTGGTGTCCTGCAGGGAAGTTCCTTGCACCCTCTCTTGCTACCCTCAGCAGCTCGGTGTACAGTGGCAGTTGACAGTGGCTCATGTATCCTTGGAGGGAGAGATTTTCTCCTCCCAACGGACACATTAAGAACATAGATATGTTAAGATATATTTCAATATTGTATATTAATTGTATTTTCTTTTTCAGTCATTATCTCCTTTCCCTCCACCCCTATACTCTGGAGACAAATAATTTCTTATACGACACACGTTCTAACATAAACACCAACACATATTTACTTTTCCCAACTCCATGGCCCCATTAAACATCATATCATTAAATACTCAGGGACTAAACGTTCCACACAAACGCACTAAAGCCTTCCGCACATTTTCATCCAAGAAAGCACATATAGTTTGCCTCCAAGAGACTCATTTTGCGTCACAATCCACTTCCAAATTTTTCAGTAAAGACTACCCCCAAGTATACACAGCTTCCGCCTCCTCTAAAAAACGAGGCGTGCTTATAGCTTTCCATCGCAATACACCATTTTCACTAATGAAGGAAATCAAGGATCCAGAAGGTCGTTACTTGATTCTTTTTTTTTTTTTTTTTTTTTTCATGAAAAATTTTTTATTAGAGATTTTCGAGATAAAAACAACAAAGAGGCAAAACCGATACAGAAATGTACAGTATACAATAAATGAACCGGTGACGTGTGTAATCATACTCTAATACAGGATAAATCTGATTGAGCATGTGTTACAAGCAGGTTTTAACAATATTCCAGCAACTGGCTGTAACTCCGCTGAACAATGGTGTTTACTGCAAAGCAGAATACGTGTGGTTGCGGGCCCTGTCTTCCACAGTAAGGGAAGGAGGATCAATCACCCTTATTCGGCGGAAGCTGACCTGCAATGCCTGTGAGCTGGTTCGCTGCATCTGAGATCTGAGGTCCTGAGCATGAGAATGTTGTCACCTGTCATTGACAGGTTCGAGTGATAAGGAGATATATCGGTCATTCAAGGTGGGTCAGTCTTGGGGGGAGGGGGGGTCGGTCATCTACGAGGGGGGAGGGGTGGGTATACTAGGGATAGTGACGAGGGAAGAGGTGTTGGGGAGGTTCAGGTGACTAGCAGGGGTAGGGGAGGTAGGGAAGGTAGGGGAGGGTGGGAGGGCGGGAGTAGTCCAGAGGCATCACCTTCTCGGCCCCCCCCCACATCAGGGGAAGGTGTCCCTCGGGGACCCCCGTCCTGCAGGAGTTCCCTCTGGGGCCTTGTAAAAGGTGTTTCGAGGTTCTCAATGTTAGAGCCGGAATATAGTCTATCAGGGAGAAGTCAAATATAACAATGTTACTAATTGTGTTACTACTTATCGTTCATCAGAACCATTAGGGGTAGTAAGGCTCATCAGGGAGGAGTATCTTGCCATAGTTCGAAAGTGAGACCAGCAAGCCCACGTCTGCGCAAATTTAGATGGAGAGTCTCGGGCTATGTGGATCAGCTCTTCCATTTCGGCTATTCTTCCCACGCGTGTAAGCCATTCAGCCACCGTAGGGGTATGGGACGTACCCCAGTGGGTTGCTATACATAATTTGGCAGCGTTTATCATATGGATCCCCAGGGACCTTGTATAGGAGTGGGTTGAGATAGAGGCGTGGTGAAGAATAAGCCGAGCTGGTGTAAGCTCTACCGGATATGTAGTTATCTGAGTAATAATGTCACAGACCAGTGTCCAGAAGGTCTGTATTGATGGGCACGACCACCAAATGTGAAGAAGAGTACCTTTATCGTCTGAGCACCTCCAACATTTGTCCGACGTGTCGGGTTTGAATTTGTGTAGAAGCTCTGGTGTGCGATACCATCTAGTGAGTGTTTTGTAGTTGTTTTCTTGTATACCGACGTTAAGGGAACCTTTGTGAGCTATCGTGAAAATTAGTTCCCATTCTGCACCAGACAGGTCAAGCTGAAGGTCTCTTTCCCAAGCTTGACATGCCCTCCCTTCTTTAGGAGAGGTAGATGAGAACAGCATTGAGTGAATGTTTGAGATTAGGTGTTGTTGTGGTGAGGATTGGGAGCATAAGGTTTCGAACGGGGTAAGGTCCCGTGAAAGGCACTCTGTCTTGTTGTTTGTGTAGAGAAAATGTCGAATCTGGAAGTAGGTCCAGCATGGGATAGGAGAGCTGTTTGGAAGGGTGGGAAGCGCGGTGCGTTCCAGGAGCCTACCAGAATGAAAGAAGTGGCGGACAATAACTGTGTCATGGGACCATGTACGTTTGAGAAAGTTACCGAACATCCCCGGGACAAACGCCGGGTTAAGGCGGATAGGTGTGAGAGGACCTGGGTTAGTGGAAACCTGGAATCTCCTGCAGGCCTCTCTGAAACAGCAAAGGGTTGCTCCGATGAGAGGATGCTTCTTTAGAGAGTGAGGGGTAAGGGAGACTGGGATCCATGGTATGGAATTCAGCGGTAAATCTGAGAATGAATTTTCTAAGGAGACCCAGTCCTTGCTTCCTTTGTGTAATGTCCAATCTGCGATCCTACCAAGGTGGCAAGCCCTGTAATAATTTTGAACATCGGGGAGGCCGATTCCCCCCTTAGCCTTGGGTCTGGAAAGCTGGGTAAAGCTGATCCTTGGCCGTTTGTGTTTCCAGAGAAATTTTAGGGATAAATGTCGGAGCGTCTGAAAAAAAGTTTTTGGGAGTTTAATGGGGAGCGCTTGTAAAAGATATAATATACGTGGAAGTACATTCATTTTTAGAATGGCCGCACGGCCAAACCAAGAAAAATGTGGTTTATCCCACCTTCGCAAGTCTTCAGAGATGGCGTGGACCAAAGGGGCAAAATTTTTGGCGTACAGATCAGACAGTTGGGCAGTGAGTTGGGTCCCTAGGTAGGTAATGGAATCTTTTTTCCAAACAAAAGGGAAATTGTGCTGGCATTGGGCAACTATATCCTCGGGTAGAGATATGTTGAGGGCATGGGATTTAGAGAAATTGATCTTCAGGTTAGAGATGCGCCGGAATAGGTCGAAGTCTTTCAGTAGCGAGGGGATTGATGTCAGTGGTTCGGTCAGGAATAGTAGGACATCGTCGGCAAATGCCGCTAACTTATATGTGTCACCATTTACTGGTATCCCTTTGATGTTAGCATTGGACCGTATGCATTGAAGGAAGGGTTCCAGGGTCAAGACAAAAAGGAGGGGGGACAGGGGGCAACCCTGTCTCGTACCGTTGCGGATGGGGAAGGCATCTGACAGGTGGCCGTTTACCCTGACCCTAGCCGTAGGATTGGCATATAAGGACATGATAAGATTGAGCATACCATTTGGTATTCCCAAATGGTGCAGAACTGCTTCTAAATAGTCCCAGGCCAGCCTGTCAAATGCCTTTTCCGCATCCAGTGACAGAAAAAAACCCTTACGGTTTTGGGTGGTAAGCAAATGGTGTAGATTAATCGCTTTGATGGTGTTGTCCCTGGCTTCCCTGCCAGGGACAAAACCAACCTGATCTTTCCGTATAGCCGAAGGTAAAAAGGGCAATAAGCGGTTCGCTAAAATTTTGGCAAATATTTTGAGGTCTACATTGAGTAGTGAGATCGGTCTATAGTTCGTAACAGAGGTGATGTCTTTGTTCTCTTTCGGTATGACCGTGATATGGGCTTCTAGTAACCTGTGAAAGGGCGTAGAGGATGGAGTAAGGGAATTAAAGGCCTTAAGGAATGGGGTCGCGAGGAGGTCTGTGAAGGTTTTAAAATATGGCGCTGAGAAGCCGTCTGGGCCTGGACTTTTGCCTGGTTTTAATTGTTTAATGGCCGATTTGAATTCAGCTTCGGAAAGGGGGTTGTCTAGATCCCGAGCTTCTTCTCTCGGGATGGGATTGGGGCTATATTTGTTAAGAAAGTCTGTAATGAGCGTCTGTCTACCAAAAGTGCTTGAAGGGGTGTCAGTTTGTTGGGGGAGATTGTATAGATCTTTGAAGTATTGCACGAATTGTGCGGCTATGTCGGGTGTGGTTGAGTAAGCTTTACCGCTAGGGTCTTTAATGGTGTGTACGCTGGTAGCGGCCTTTTTGTTCTGGAGCGCTCTTGCTAAAAATTTCCCACATTTGTTTCCTTGTTCATAAAAGAGTTTGTGGGTTAGGGTAAATTTGCGTTGGGTCCTGCTTTTGAGAATGTCTAAGAGTGATTTTCTGGCTTGTGTAAGTTCTAGGTATGTGCTTTGGGCCAGCGAGTGTTTGTGGGCTCTTTCTAATGTCCGAATTTTGGTGGTCAGGTCGTTGAGTATGGCCTGTTGTGCTTTCTTCCGGGTTGCTTTTAGGTGGATGAGTTTACCACGAATTACACATTTGTGCGCTTCCCATAAGGTAATGGGAGAAGTCTCCGGGTTGGCATTATCTCGGAAATATTCAGTTATGTGGTCCCTTATGTCTGCTATATCTCCTTCTGAAGTGAGAAGGGAGGAATCAAGCCTCCATGTTTTGGCGGTTGAGCTTAGTTCCGGGAACATTAAAGTGAGAGTTATAGGGTGGTGATCTGCTAAGAGTAGCGGCTCAATTGTAGCTGATGTCATGAGGGGAAGGTCTTTCTGCGAGAGGAATAGGTAGTCAATCCTAGAGTACTTATTGTGGGGGGCCGAAAAGAAAGTGTAGTCCTTGTCGGTAGGGTGTAGCGTGCGCCAGGTGTCGTGTAGTAGGAGATCTTGTAATTGCAGTTTAATTTGTCTGAGCGCTCTATACGGCAAAACTGAGGATCCGGACGATGAGTCTAGGATGGGTTGAAGCGGAACATTAAAATCTCCTCCTAATAGAAGGATTCCAGATTGGAAACCTATCAGGGCAGAGACGACTGATCGGACAAAGCTGACCTGAGCTTTGTTAGGGCTATACACGTTGGCTAAAGTAACCACTCTATTGTGGATGGTACCTTTCAGAAACAAAAAGCGTCCGTCTGGATCTATGAGGGTGTCGATGGTATGCCATTGTACATTTTTTGACAATAGGATCGAGACCCCTTTCGTTTTAGCTATCGGGTTAGGTGCATGAAAAGCCGTCGTGTATAGGCGGTTCGAAAAGTTCGGTATGCTTTTTGCATGGAAGTGAGTTTCTTGTAGAAATACTATGTCCGCCCTCAGTTTGGCCATCATTTCCAAGACTTGGCTACGTTTTTCAGGGATGTTTAGGCCTTTAACATTTTGTGAGATTATCTTAACTGTGGCCAAAGGCATGGTGGGGTTTGCGGAAGACATAGTGATCAAGTTCCGGGTAGGTGTGCGAAAAAGTCTTCAGTACACCTTGTTGTCGAGTAGCAATTCCCAACAGGCTTTGTCGGGGGTAGAATGCGGACCCCGAATGTGTTACGGTTAGGTGGGCGACAAGGGACCGAGAAGGCGAGGCCCTGGAGTAGGAAGAAAGGGGGAAGGGAGATAGGGGTAGGAGAGCTACCAGGGGCTAGGGTAAAGGAAGTGGGATAAGGGTCAATAAGGTGGGGATAGCGTGTGGGGTAGGGAACTTACCGGGGGCGGGAGTAGTCCAGCTACTTTACCCTGTCACAGTGGGTTGCATCCGGTATGGGTCAACGGGGGTATCAACTTTCCCGTTGTGTGGGGGGGTGAAAGGCGTCCGAGTATCAGTCAGTGGTGCTTCTGGTCCATGGGAGGTCAAGGTTAAAGGCTGTAGATGTTGGAGCAGGTGCCTAATTTCTATGGTGCGGGAGGAAAGGAGAAAGGTTAGGGACATTAGATCACAGTGCAGAGGACAAAATCCTACATATGTATCCCAGCATGAATAAGAACAAATATGATATGATAAACCATCAAACTTAACAATAAGACACAGAGAGTATACCCTCAGGGGGACATCAAAAGGCAGTGTGTTACTGTAGGTATAGCCCCTCATCAATTGTAAACATCGTAAAACTGTGATAAACAATAAAACTAAAGCTGTCCTGACTGCCGGGTATCACGAGATGTCGTGAAACACCCTTGTTGGGGGAAAGAAGAGTACCAGTCTTGCGGTTTAGTAGAGGACTAAAGAATGTTTGAAAGGCTAGACCTTATACCCGGGTTCATCAACTGGTAATTCGGATAAGTCTAATACAAGCAGGAACTAGGGTAGATGGGAACAGGAGACTATATGGTATGAATGAGAACTGGTAATGGTTGTAAGGTGGAAGCGTCATGAGTCTCCGCTGTGACCCTATAGAACCATATCAATGGGGCAGTATCTCTTAATCTGGTGTCTGTTTGTAAGGTAGAGCGACCAGTCCCCCGCGAGCAGAGTGGAAGGAGTGGGGAGTCTCTCACTTAATTCGGGAGAACTTAAGGTGATAGCTTCTCAAAGCAAATCAAAGAGTCAAACTCCTTAAGGATTATAACTATATTGGGTCTTGTGGTAGGCAGGGGGATGCAACCCTATCATGCCTGGCTATTCTTACTGGAAAATAACTCCAACGTGCAGAGAGATTACTGTAAAGAACGAGATAACAGAGAACATTGGCAACATGTTAAATCGCATAAACCAGATGAGGTGTCTAAAATATCTTGAGAGCGACCACATCCCCCCCTCCCACCACCCTCTATCTTAGCGTAACCATTCAGAGCGTACGAGCATGAGAAAAGCGTTCATGAGCAGGAGAAGAAGAATAAGGATGTGTTGGTGTTCAGAAACACAGAGGGTGACGGAGAGAGGGAAGAATGTATCCCAACCTGCTTGAGGAATCCATGTCTGTGTGCATATGGGACGTACCGTGTCCGGCCGAGGTCCTCAGAGGACAGTTACCTTAAAAGCAGAAGGTTGTAATAACCCCCCACCCCTCCGCCCTCCTACAGTGAAGGTCCGCATCAGAAAATCTATCCATCCAACGACTGATCACTGGTCCCTAAGAAGAAAATCAAGCATAGAAGCGTATGTGAAATGTCAGAGAAATCAGATCCATGTAGTACAACGGGTGTGCTGGTATGTGAAGAAACTGGAGAAAAGAGCAGGTTTATGAGGAGGTTCCCAACAGTCAGGACAAGAGACTGAGCATAGAGGATGTTAAAACCAGAAAAAAAAAAAGAGAAGAAAAAAGGAAAAAATGGCAGTTCTGGGGCAAGGTGAGGCTGAATATGTGTGGAGGAAAGAGGACCGGAACCTCAAGGCCTATCTGGCCGCGCTCTCCTGTGGGCCGGGGAAGCGGTCGGGCTCTGGCGGTCTCCATCTCTCGGGTCCCTTCGATTCAGCGGCCTGGGGGAGAGTGATCTGCGTCTCCGGATGTGGAAGTCGTCCCGGACTGGAATGGCTTCCATAGAGTTGGTTCTCGGCAATGGCGGGTTGCGGTAGGCTCTGTACCAGTCTGGAAGGTCCACGAGAGGGATTTGTAGAGTACTGCAGAATTCCCTGAGGTCCTCCGGGACTCTCAGATTAGCTGTGCGCCCTGCCGAAGAGGCCGATAAGCAGAAGGGGAACTTCCAGCGATATTGGATCCCTTTGTGGCGGAGGACATCTAAAAGTGGGCGGAGATCTCTCCTGTTTTGAAGGGTTATGGGGGAGAGGTCTTGGAATATTTTAATCTCTGCCCCCTGGTAGTTCAGGTTATGGCGTTCTCTTGCTCTGCGCAGAATGTCTTCCTTCAGTCGAAAGCTTGACAGGCAGCAGATCACGTCTCTGGGGGGGTCCGTGTCTCTCCCTCTGGGTTTAAGTGCTCTGTGCAGTCTTTCCCATTCAATAGGGGATTCAGGGGGTCTTCCCAACAAATCGTTAAAAATCTGTACCGTCACTTGGGATAAGTGGGCTTGATCAACAGTTTCGGGGATGCCTCTTACCCGCAGATTATGGCGACGTCCGCGGTTGTCCAAATCTTCCACGTGTCTGTGGATATCCCTGAGTTGGCTGCTGTGGGCTTGTGAGGCATGTTGTAGCTGCTGCATGGAGGTGTCATGGCGGACTGTTGTGTCTTCCAGCTCCTCTATCCTCACATGTAGTGTGTGTATGTCCCTCCTGAGGTCGGTTATCACTGCTGTCAGGGAGTTCTTTATATCTGCTGCCACATCTCTCAGATCCTGCATGTTCAGCGGGCGGGCAGCAGCGGGGCTCTCTGTGGGAGAAGCTTCTCTCCTATGTGACGGGCTCAGGCTGGAGGAGCGGTGTCCCGAGTAGGCCAGAGGCGAAGCCGCGGCCTCGCGTGATCGGGCCCGGAAAATTTCCGGAATGATGCGCTCGTGCGGCTCGTTCGGCTGATCCGTTCCCCTCGGGGAGCGGGATCGCGGTCGCGGGGACTTTCCCTTCAGTTTCCCCATAATAGCGGCAATGTACGCTCCGTTAGGCAGGCGGCAAGACCTCCGATGGACAGAGCAAGAGGATCAGGCGGCCATCTACGTTCGGCGCCAAGCCACGCCCCCCCTACTTGATTCTTAAAGGACACCTACTTGATACCGCTATCACCATTACATCATACTATGCTCCTAACAAAAATCCTATTTCTTTTCTTTCTCATTTATTTCAAACTATAGAACACCACAAAATAGGTACTACAATTCTATGTGGAGATTCTAATCAGACCATATTCCCATTTTTGGATAAATCACCAATCCCACAGTCACATACAGCAGACAAACAACTCTTATCAAAACTAATTACAAAACATAACCTAGTAGATACTTGGAGAGAATTGAATCCAACCAAGAGACAATACACACATTACTCATTCCCTCATCGCTCATTCTCTAGGACAGACCATATATTTATGTCCATAGGGCTAATTCCAGAAATAATATCTACAAAAATTATTCCCATCCCATGGTCCGATCATAGTGCAGGCTACATTACTGTTGCCTCTATAATTCCAAAAAAAAAAGATCCAACATGGATATTAAGAGATTTCCTACTCAAAAATCCAGCTCATAAAAATAATATTGAAATTGCGCTCAAAGATTATATAAAATATAACTCCACACCTGACGTCTCTCCGACTACATTATGGGAAGCACACAAACCTGTTCTCCGTGGCATATGTCTACAGCAAGCAAACATATTCAACAGAGAGCGGAAAATCCTTTGTCAGACTTTAGAAACAAATTTCAATAAATGTCACACAGCATTCCAAAATAACCCTTCTTCTTTATCTAAAATAAATCTTGACAAAGCTAAATTGGAATTTGATCTATTCCTTACTGAAGCAGCGGATAAAACCATCAAGAGATCACAACACAATTTCTATATCAATGCGAATAAACCTCACACACTATTAGCCAGGGCATTAAAATCCTGCCAGAACCCAACGAAACCGATATGTCTGAAAATCTCTAGGGGGGTATACACAAATAATCCTTTAAAAATATTACAAAAATTCAAAACACAATTAAAAATGTATACTCTTCTAATAATGAGTTGGACCCTTCTAGAGCAAATGATTTTTTCTCGCATATATCTCTATCTAAAACACAAATGGAAATGATGGAGGAACCAGTGTCAATTATAGAGGTATCTGAAGTTATCAAAAATCTGAAACTAAATAAAAGGCCAGGTCCTGATGGTTTTTCTGCGCTGTATTACAAAACGTTTGTAGACACCCTATCTCCAGTCTTGACAAACACTTTTAATTCCCTTTTGGAAGGTCATTCTTTTAGAAGAGAAACCCTAACTGCAATTATCTGTATGCTCCCTAAACCTCACACAGACGATTCAATATGGTCTAATTATCGCCCTATTTCGTTATTAAATTTGGACATAAAAATTTTAGCCAAAATTCTAGCTAACAGATTAAATACTATTATAGGCAATCTAATACATCGTGATCAAGCAGGCTTCATTCCATTACGTCAAGCAGGAGATAATATTAGACGTGCAACACTCCTGTCACATGCCGTTAAAAAAAGACGTATTCCCACTTGTTTTCTTTCTTTAGATATTATGAAAGCTTTTGACACAGTATCTTGGTCATACATGAACTATACCCTTTCCAAATGGGGATTCAGCCCTCATTTTTTACCATGGATCTCTAGTTTGTATCAAGATCCCAAAGCTTATATCAGATATGCAGGGTACAAATCGGACGAGTTTAATATACTGAGGGGGACTCGTCAAGGATGTCCACTTTCGCCATTATTATTTGCTTTACTCATTGAACCTTTAACACAAAGAATTAGGATGGAACCCACTATAACAGGTATTGAAATGGGTGGCTTTCATCATAAGCTCTGTTTATTCGCAGACGATATTCTCCTTTTTCTATCTTCTCCACATGTTTCGGCCCCAAATCTTATGGTTGTACTACAAGAATTCTCATTTATTTCGTGCCTTAAGGTCAATATTCAAAATCTTCAGCATTAAACATTTCACTTGTCGAAAAAGATAAACAATCTTTAAAAAATTCACTACCCTTTAAGTGGGTAGATCATAGCCTCCCATATCTGGGTGTGCAGTTTACTCCTAACCCCTCCGATTTATTTGCAGCTAATTACCCAGCTCTATTAAAAAATATTACAAGGTCGTTATCTAATTGGTCTTCAATGCTGATATCATGGTTTGGGAAAATCAATATCATAAAAATGTCTGTTCTTCCGAAATTTTTATATTTATTCAGAACTCTCCCGATTCATATTCCTGCATATTTTCTTAGGCTGATTCAACAAAAAGTAACGAAATTTACTTGGGGGAAAATAAAACCCAGACTTCACAAAAAAACACTTGTTCTCCCCAAAGCTTTGGGTGGTTTGGGATTCCCAGACTTTAACATATATTATAAGGCAGCTCAATTATCTCAATTAACAAAATATCACTCTTCTACAGAGATTCCTTTATGGGTCCTCATTGAAGCTGTAGACTGTGATCCTCTTCCTATAAACAATATATTATGGTTACAACCTGCGGATCGTAAGTCTATAAATAACCCCATTTCTAAGCACTCTCTATCTATATGGGATAGGTATAGAAATTCACATGGTCTGCAATCTCCACAAAATCCGCTATTATCTTTCCACAAGAATCCGACTTTTTACCCAGCCTGGAAATATCCCAAAACCTTTAAAGCTTGGTCTAAGGCTGTTATCACTTGTCTATATAATTTAACTTCAACTACATCAATAAAATCTTTTACAGATCTATGTGAATTATATAAGCTTCCACAATCAGAAATATTCAGATATCTCCAAATCAAAGATTTTTATACTCCTCTTCTCAATTTAAATGTAAACTTACATAATATTTCTCAATTTGAAAGATTTTGTCTCAAGGAACCACATGCTAAAGATCGTATTACATCATTGTATACACAATTGATATCTAATGCTAATACTGTTATACCTAAATATGTGGCCAAGTGGGAAAAAGATTTGGATTGTACGATCGATTCTAGGTCTTGGTCCAACATATGGTCTTTCACAAAATCTTCCTCTATAAATATATTGGCATCTGAATCATCATATAAAGTTCTCACACGGACAACACTGACCTCTGCTTTTCGTGGCTGTCCAGAAAAAGGTACCTATATACATACCTGGTGGCATTGCTCAATTGTACAATCATTTTGGAAAAAGATCTTTCTGATAATTACAAAATTTTTTGATCGTCCAATTTTTCCAGACCCAATTATAGCTCTCCTTAATTTAAAACCAGCCTTTCTGAATCAGAAACAATTCAAATTAGTTCTTACAATCCTGATAGCCGCAAAGCAGACTATAGCCAATGCGTGGAAAACAGATGTGGTGAATATTGCAGAAACCAAACGTAGAATGAATCAATCTTTCATCCATGCTAAAATGGACGCTATAGATAAAAACCAGGTGACAAAGTTTGATATCATATGGAAACCCTGGATTAAATATTATACGTCAGATAATATTGACAACCGAGTTTTACTGTTATGGTGATTAAGATTTTTTATAGAATTACAACATTATTCCCTCCCCTCCCCCTCCTATATACCTTTTATGCTCTTCCCTTACTATATAATACTTACTATAAACATACTTTAGAAGTTATGGTCAAAACTTTAAAATCATATATTTTCTTTTAGACATATTTATATTTTCTTGTGATTAAATGTTTAAAACTCAGCTATAAGAATGTTTTCAAATTCTAAAACATATAAGGCCATTTATTGTCATTCCCACGAGAATATCTTGAAATTCTTCTTTGCTTTGTATCATCCGTACTTCAATATGTCTACTTTTTATTTCTGGTATCACATAATTTGTCTTATATTCTCTACATGTAATTTATTTTAACATAAAATAAAATTTATGAACGAGAAAAAGGAGAAAATCACAAGTTTCAAATGGCAAAGGTACACTTACTGTATCTACTACTGAATTCTTGCTGTTTTGATGTTAACTCTAGATAAAATCATTTGTATAAACGAATGGAAGATGTATTGAAGTTTTTTATAATACACATTTCCTCTTATTTTGTCTAAAGGCATTTAACCAGGCAGTAAAATCAGAAATTGCACACTACTGCAACTCAAAATCAAATTTTAGGTCACTGCCAGTAATATTAATCAAAAGGAAATGCGATTGCTTTCCACCTATTACTTCATTCTTCACACTGATCTTTGCAATAAAACTAGCAAAAGTAACAATATAGGTGTGAAAAATTTAAGGCATATGTTTGTATTTGGTGCTTTAATATATTTAACCACTTTCAGACCGGACCATTTTGCAGGGCAATGACCAGACCACTTTTTTGCGATTCGGCACTGCGTCGCTTTAACTGCCAATTGCGTGGACATGCTACGTGGCTCCCAAACAAAATTTACTTACTTTTTTCCCACAAATAGAGCTTTCTTTTGGTGGTATTTGATCACCCCTGTGGTTTTTATTTTTTGCGCTATAAACAAAAATAGAGCGACAATTTTGAAAAAAACGCATAATTTTTTACTTTTTGTTATAATAAATATCCCCCAAAAATATATAAAAAAAACATTTTTTCCCTCAGTTTAGGCCAATACGTATTTTTCTACATATTTTTGGTAAAAAAAATAGCAATCAGCGATTATTGATTGGTTTGCGCAAAAGTTATAGTGTTTACAAAATAGGGGATAGTTTTATGGCATTTTTATTAATAATTTTTTTTTTTACTAGTAATGGTGGCGATCAGCGATTTTTATTGTGACTGTGACATTGTGGCGTACACATCGGACATATGCATTGATTCCTGTGTAAATGACACTGGCAGTGAAGGGGTTAACCAGAGGGTGGCAATGTAGGGGTTAAGTGTTCCTAGGGGCGTGTTACTAACTGTGGGGGGCTGGGCTTTGTTTTAGTGAGCAGTGATCTCTGCTCCAATCACATGGAACAGAGATCAGCATCACTTGTTGCTAGGCAGAACGGGGAGATGCTGTTTACAACGGCATCTCCCCGTTCAGCCGCCCCGTGAAACGATCGCGGGTATCCCTGCGGCAATCGAGTCCACGAGACCCGCGACCACACACACAGGGGTCCCGACCAGCACAGGAGCGCGCCGTCGGTGGCGTGCACGCAATGGCAGGGTGGCATTTAAAAATGGACTGTTCATTAAAGAAGATTCAGGATGTGGTCATCATTCTAGCCCACAGTGTGATGCGCAAAAACAAAACTCCAAAAGTGTACAAAAAATGTGCATGTCATCACATAAAATAGTGCACTTAGGGTGAGTCTATAAGTCCCTTCCTGAAAAGGAAGTACCCTTCCCTAACACATGAGGCACAAGATCTATGACAGTGGTAAGGCACGCTCAGGTTAATCTAGCAAAAGGGACCGGTAGAGTTGCAGTTGACTGCAGGCTTTCCCACTGACAGCTGAAATGTAAACAAAAAATACCAGACAAGAAAAATTTAAAAACATAAACAGTGGGGAGTCCTCCCCAAAATCCATACCAGACCCTTATCCAAGCATACAGCCTGGCATGCCAGGAAAGGGGGTACAAGTGAGAGCCCCTCCTTCTGAACCATACCAGGCCACATGCCATCAACATGGGGGAAGAGCTTTGGAGCTGAGTCAGCTGTCCCCATTTTGATAGGGATGAGGGCCTCTTCCCCACAACCCTGGCCGGTGGTTGTGGGGATGACTTATCAGAATCTGAAAACCTTCTTTAACAAGGGGGGGCCCAGATCCCACCCCCCCCATTTGAATGAGTAGGGGTACATAGTACCTCTACTTATTCACCAAAATTTTTTAAAAATAATTAAAAACACAGTTTTTGACAATCCTTTATAAAAAAAAATAAATGTAAAATAAATAAATAAATAAATGTCCCACGATGCCCACAGCTAATGACGACCTGAAATAAAATAAAAATTCTGGTCCCGAAGAAAGCTCCTGGCATCTGCTAGCTCTGTTGTCTGACAGTTCTTAACCACTTACAGACCGGACCATTTTGCTGGTCACTTTTTGCGATTCGGCACTGCGTCACTTTAACTCACAATTGCACGGTCGTGCGACGTGGCTCCCAAACAAAATTGACGTCCTTTTTTTCCCACAAATAGAGCTTTCTTTTGGTGGTATTTGATCACCCCGGCAGTTTTTATTTTTTGCGCTATAAACAAAAATAGAGTGACAATTTTGAAAAAAAAACGCATTATTTTTTACTTTTTGTTATAATAAATATCCCCCAAAAATATGTAAAAAAATGTTTTTTCCCTCAGTTTAGGCCGATACGTATTCTTCTACATATTTTTGGTAAAAAAAAATCTCAATAAGCGATTATTGATTGGTTTGCGCAAAAGTTATAGCGTTTACAAAATAGGGATAGTTTTATGGCATTTTTATTCATAATTTTTTATTAATTTTTTTTACTAGTAATGGCAGCGATCAGCGATTTTTATTGTGACTGCGACATTGCGGCGGACACATCGGAGATTTTTGACACATTTTTGGGACCATTGTCATTTATACAGTAATCACTGCTATATAAATGCAGTGATTCCTGTGTAAATGACACTGGCAGTGAAGGGGTTAACCAGTGGGTGGCAGTGTAGGGGTTAAGTGTTCCTAGGGGTGTGTTACTAACTGTGGGGGGGGCTGGGCTTTCATTTAGTGAACACTGATCTCTGCTCCAATCACATGGAGCAGAGATCAGCGTCACTAGTTGCTAGGCAGAATGGAGAAATGCTGTTTACATGGCATTTCCTCCATTCAGCCGCCCCGTGAGACTCACGGGGGTCCGGACTGGCACGCGAGCGCGCCGCCGGCGGCGCGCTTGTGATGGCAGGGCAGCATTGAAGATTGGATGTACCTGTACGCCAATATGCCTGCCCGTGCCATTCTGCTGACGCACATCGGCGTGTGCCGGTCGGGAACCGGTTAAAGTATAACTTCAGTCATTTCTTCAACTTTACATCTATTAAATCTTCTTCCATTGTTGTTTTAACTTTGGATAGTAATACATTTTTTTTCTGCCTGTAAATACCTTATACAGCCCACTTCCTGTTTCCTGTCTGGTCAAAAGCCTAGGCTTATGACATCATACACAGCTCTCTCTCTCACTCTTGTGATCTTTTGCCAGGAAAGGAGGGGTGGGTCATTAAAGGGCCAATGAGAGCTGCAGAGCTAGAGGTGTGCCTCTGTGTGTCTGTGTGAATCCAGGAAGTGAACAGGCAGCAGCTTCAGCTGCCCACACTTAAAATGGTTGCAGCCAGACTCAGTGGAGGGAGATTTCTGCAGCATATTTGGCAAGTACAGAATCACAGTATGTATAAAATAATATGCAAAGTGGTTGGAGGGAAGCTCCAGAATGGCAACAAATATGTTTTTATTACAAATTATGTGAGCAGACTGCAGTTCCTCTTTAAATAAATAAGGGGGAGGGCCACCCAATTATGCTGCTGGGTTGCCCCACCCCTTAGCTATATAAGCACTGTCAGACAGTGGATAACACACAGAACTGTTAGACTTACAGTAACTATATAGCATTAAACTTGCAGTAACGCAATGAAATATACAGTGTTAAACTTGCAGTAAGGCAATTAAATATATGCCGTTAAACTTGCAGTAACAATGAAATATACGGCATTAAAATTGCATTACGAACAGACCTATATGGCATTAAACTTGCAGTAATGCAATGAAATATACAGCGTTAAACTTGCAGTAACGCAATGAAATATACAGCATTAAACTTGTAGTAACGCAATGAAATATACAGCATTAAACTTGTAGTAACGCAATGAAATATACAGAGTTAAACTTGCAGTAATGCAATGAAATATACAGCATTAAACTTGCAGTAACGGAATGAAATATACAGCATTAAACTTGCAGTAACGCAATGAAATATACAGCATTAAACTTGCAGTAACGCAATAAAATATACAGCGTTAAACTTGCAGTAACATAATGAAATATACAGCGTTAAACTTGCAGTAACGCACAGAACTATATGGCGTTAAACTTGCAGTAATGCAATTATATATATGGGGTTAAAATTGCAGTAATGCACAGAACTATACGATGTTAAACTTGCAGTAATGCAATGAAATATACGGTATTAAACTTACAGTTACACAAAGATATATACAGCATTAAACTTGCAATAGCACAATGAAATATACAGCGTTAAACTTGCAGTACGCACCAAACTATACAGGGTTAAACTTGCAGTAACACAAAGAAATATATAGCGTTAAGCTTCAGCTGTTGGCTTTCTACTGGAAGTGATTTGGGCTACTGTAAATCCTCACAATCACTTCCACATACTCCAGAATGTTCCACCTTTCCACCATATAACTTGGGCTCTGCTGTCCCTTCTATAGGCCTAGGATGCCATTGCATATGTCAGTGAGTAGAGCAGAGGGAGACCAGTGAAAATTCATTTGATGATCATTTCTAAAGAGAATGCACCTGGGATCGACTGGAATTTTAGTCATTTTCAGTTTCAGTGTCGGGAAAGAAGATAATGATCTGTGCTAATTAGCTTCAGTGTACAGGGGAAATATTAGGGGTTGATAGACCTTTGATGTCTCAATAAAGAGAACCTGCGACTACCATTGTGCTATATCAAATAGGGAGCTTGTCAGGGCTTATGTGATAGCTATAAGGTTAAGTAAAAAAAAAAATAAAGAAGTTAAAAAAATTAAGGTTACACACAATAAAAAATGTAAAGCCCCTTGTACCCACATACACACATATATGCCCTAAACATTAGATATTAAAGTGAGAAGAATAATTTTAGGGCCATCATTCAGAGTTAACAGGGCTTTATAAATAAAAAAATTGCCTATGGACAATTTTGGGTACTGTAGTTTGTCGCCATTTCATGGGGGCACCCACTTTTAAGGCTTGACATGTTTGGTATCTATTTACTGGACACAATCTCTTCTCTGATAATTTAAAAAACATATGGGTGTTTTTTAATGAAAATATGGGGTTGATAAACTATTGAAATAATAAGGTGTGATGTAAAAAATTACAGTTACCAACATTTTATTCTCTGGGGTTTCTTCTTTCAGAAACAATGTAATATTTTGGGGGTTTAGCTAGTCTTCAGGTCAAAAATGCGCATTCAAAAAGAAAAATTGCAAGATGGCATTGGTTGTGAAAGGGTTAAAAACAATTAAATCAGCCCTAATCCTCTTGATGATAATGTGGCAGGGGAACTGTGGGCTTCTCCAGTGAAGGTGTTAGGTCATTTCCTATTTTAGTAATGGATGGGGATCAGAAGGAAACAAAGTCTGACCCAATAGTGAACAAAATGTTATGCTTAGTCCTGATGATAACAGTGGACAAAATTTTGTGAACGATCTAGAAAATATTGGTACAGAGCAACTGAAGAATCCCACACTGACTAAAGCCAGGGGAAATATGAAAGTGATACATGGGAAACCCATGATTTTTTTTTCTTCGACTTTAACCACTTCAGCCCTGGAAGATTTGGCTGCTGAATGACCAGGCCATTTTTTGCGATTCGGCACTGCGTTGCTTTAACTGACCCAAACAAAATTGATGTCCTTTTTTTCCCACAATAGTGGTATTTGTGTATTTTGGTGGTTTTGATCGCCTCTGCGTTTTTTATTTTTTGCTCTATCAACAAAAACAGAGCAACAATTTTGAAAAAAACACAATAGGGTTATTTACTAAAGGCTAGAAGTGCAAATTGCACTTTAAATTGCACTGAAAGTGCACTTGGAAGACTTATGGCGCACACATCGGACAATTTTGACACATTTTTGGGACCATTGGCATTTATACAGTGATCAGTGCTATAAAAATCCACTGATTACTGTAAAAAAAGTCACTGGCAGTGAAGGGGTTAACACTATCCATATCCCGCGAGCCGACGTATTGCTATGACAGTTTGCGGGATTGTGCCGATCTGCCGCAGTAAAATTAAGGCGGCTGGATGGCAAGCAGTTAAACATTTTATTAGGTTTTAAATGAAAAAATTCCAACAATAATGTTTACAGTTATTTTGGTATTACTTATCACATTGCATAGATCATAATATAACAAACAGAGAACATATAATAAAAAAAACGAATTACAAGGATACCAGGTAATAGCCATATAAAACCTTTTTCCGCTTACCCCAGATGGGAACTAACTGTAAGCAGTGTTTTGTTGCCAAGGAATACAAATTAAGAGGGATGAGGGAGGAAAACCATATAACGAACTTTTAGAAGCACATATTTTGCAGTTCTTTAATTAGAAGCTCTCAGGTTGTTTAACCATTCTTGTAATTTTTTTTTACATTTATTAATAGAAGAGTTTTTATATGCGAATAATAGTTCATTCTGAGATTGTGTGTTCAGTCTAGTAATAACATTCGACAGGTTGGGAGATTCGGTAGATTTAAACATGCTGGTAAAAGTAAGCCTTGCGACAATTAGAATATGTGCTACTATTGTTCTAAAACACAGTTGATATATATCAACATTTATCCCTAGTAATGCCATCGCTGGTGTTAGTTCTGTCAGGATACCTTTAAGGTTCGAAATAAAGGAGGAGAGAGTTCCAAACACCTAATATGTTTTTGCAGGCCCAAAGAGTGTGTTGTAGATTGCCTGTTAGTTCATTACACCTCCAGAGAGGCCCAGAGTAGAACCGCAAAGCAATAAACGGAGGGCCAGCCTGATAGGGGTTAAAGGGGGTTGGAGCACAGGGAGTTAATAGTAAGTGGCATTTCAGGGGCATTACTCTGGGCTGTTCAAAGTTGTATGGGGGCTGTGTGGAGCTTTGGGGGGGAAGTGATTAGGGGACGGAGCAAGGGGGTGGTCTCCAGTTGGAAGGAAGAAGATTGTGGAACAACTTCCCACGCGTTAGGGCTCCCCACGCTTAACTTTTCAATTAGGGGGGATTTGGAGTCACTGATTTTCCAGCTATGGGCTGCAGCGGCTGTGTACAGCATGGACTATCTGCATTCCCAGGTCAGTGGTCTCTTTGTGGGTGTCGGGCAGGGGGGTACCGTACCTGCACGCCCTGCTTTGCCACATGCTTGGAGGTCTAGGCCTCCGGAGCGCCTCAGTCCAGTGCCGCATTAGGACCCCCACAGAACCTGCCTCTAGGGACCCTCTGGCCCCCGCACCAAAGTGCCGGTCCCACGCGGTGGTTGTGCAGCACAGGAGGAATCCTCTTCCTTGGCGGGACTTGTGGGATGGAGCTTAGGGGTCGGTGCAGCTCATCCCTCTGCTGCTAATCAGGTGCCTGTTGCGGCACTCGGGAGTGGTTCCATGGCCACCCGAGTGGCTCGGTGGGGGATTGTGCGTCCCTCAGGAACCAGTCTGTTATCTGGAGTGACCGGTGTCCCTGTTATTAGAATGCTGGTGGAGTGGTGGAGATCCGATGACCTTGTGGCCGCTGGCGGGCTATATGGTCGGGCACTGAGAGGAGCAGAGAGAGCGTCTTTCTCCAGCTCAGACAGGGGTAGTGCCCAGCTTGTCAGTGACTGCATGGGTCCTCACGGGGCTGATGACATCACGGGCAGCCAGGATGGCGCTTGGTGGACTCCTAGAGTAATGGGCCAGGGCAGCACAGCAGGTCGTGAGGACACTCCCCTTTCTGAGGGGAAGCTCAAAGAGAGTGACGAGGAGCCAGTGGCAGAGCCTGTTTCATAAACCAGATGTGACCAGAACTGTGTGACTGCGACAGAGTGATTCAGACATAAATAGGTGAAAGTAAGTACGGTTATTAAAATAAATGCATATAAATGTGAACACATCACCAATACAGAGTGAACAAACTGAACAACCCAACAGTGATAATAAACCAACCAGCATATATAGCAAAAGGTACCAGAATCATAGTCAAGCCAGGCCCAGGTCATAAACAGGAGATCAGCAGATGGGGGCCAGGAGTAACCGACAGGGAACAAGGTGGAAGGAACCAGGCTGCAGGGCAAGGATCCAGGGATACAGGAACAGATACAAACAGGTTCAGGTTACAGGACACAGGGATCAGGAATTGTGGTTCAGGATCAGGATAACAGATAAACAGGCTGAAGGGGCTGCAGGTCAGGGCACAAGGACAATACCAGGGCAAGGTGTATGTGCACTTGCCGGGGATTTATACAGTTCTCAATCAGATTCAGGTGATGCCTGATTGCAAGAGGTAATGTCAACCCCACACTGCCAGGAACCACCCGCTGGTGGACGCCAGTACTGCGGCCCAAAAAACACATACTACCAGCAGGGAGAGGCTCTTCTGACAGATCCAAACTGCCGGGAGACACCCGCTTGTGGACTTCAGTACTGCACGCCAAATGATAGATATTACCAGTGGAGGGAACCTTTCCTGACAGTACCCCCCGTCGACGGAGTGACCTCCGGGCGCTCCAACTAGCCGTTGCTGGGGAAAGTCCATGGTGTCAAACCGGGCAGCTGGCAAAGTCACATCAGGTTGGGCAATAAGTACATTAAGCTGGGTAGCAGACACAGGAACCTCAAGCTGAGTAGGAGGCACATCGACCTGGGCGGCAGGCACATTGAGCTGGGCAGCAGGCACATTGAACTGGGCAACAGGCACAATGAACTGGGCAACAGCCTGTCATGAACTAGAAGTGACCAGAACTATGTTACCGCGACAGAGTGAACCAGACATAAATAGGAGAAAGTACGTTTATTAAAGTAAATACATATAAATGTGAATACACTACCAATACAAACTGCGTGAACAAACCAAACAACCCAACAGTGAAGATAAACAAACAAACCAGCATATGTAGCAAAAGGGAGTACCAGAATCGTAGTCAAGCCAGGCCAGGGTCATAAATAGGAGGTCAGCAGATGGGGGGGACAAGGAGAAAGGGATAAGGTAGCAGGATAAGGTTCCAGGGATGCAGGAATAGATAGGATCAGGTACAACAGGATCGGTATCAGGTATCAGGTATCAGGTATTAAGTATCCAGGCTGCAGGTCAGGGCACAAGGACAGTACCAGGGCAAGGTGTGCGTGCACTTGCCGGGTATTTATACAATGGCTGCTATCAGTCATGTGACGCCTGACTGCAGAAGGTAATACCTGCTCCACACTGCCAGGATCCCTCCTCTGGTGGATGCCAGTACTGCGGACCAAAGATTACATAATTCCAGCAGGAGACACCTGCTGGTGGATCTCAGTACTGCACGCCAAATGATTGATATTACCAGCGGAGGGAACCTTTCCTGACACAGCCATGGGCATATCAATCTGGGCAGCCGGCATGGGCACATCAAGTGGGGCAGCAGGCACAGGAACATCAAGTGGGGCAGCAGGCACAGGCACATCAAGCTGGGCAGCAGGTATGGGCACATCAAGCTGGGCAGCAAGCATGGGTACATCAGGCTGGGCAACAGGCAAATCAAGCTTGGCAGCAGGCACATCAGGCTTGGCAGCAGGCATGGACACATAAAGCTGGGCAGCAGGCACTTCAAGCTGGGCAACAGACACTTCAAGCAGGGCAGCAGGCAAGGGCACATCAAGCGGGGCAGTGGGCATGGGCAAATCAAGCGGGCAGCAGGCACATCAAGCTGGGCAGCAGGTACAGGCACATCAAGCTGGGCAGCAGGCACAGGTACATCAGGCTGGGCAGCAGGCACAGGCACTTCAAGCTTGGCACCAGGCATGGGCACTTCAAGCTGGGCAGCAGACAGTGGCACATCAGGCTGAGCAGTAGACAGTGGCACATCAGGCTGGGCAGCAGACAGAGGCTCATCAGGCTGAGCAGCAGACAGAGGCTCATCAGGCTGAGAAGCAGACATAGGCTCATCAGGCTGGGCAGCAGACAGAAACACATCAGGCTGGGCAGCAGACAGGAACACATCAAGCTGGGCAGCAGGCTCCACAGGCCAGAAAACGGGCATCGCAACCTCAGGCTGGGAAACAGACTTCAGGCTGGAACGCTGGCTCTGTTTTTTCAGGCTGGAATGCTGGCTCTGGCTCTTCAGACTGGAACGCTGGCTCTGGCTTTTCAGACTGGAATGCTGGCTCTGGCACCTCGGGCTGAAACGCTGGCACCTCAGGCTGGAACGCTGGCACCTCGGGGTGTAACTTTGGCACCTCAGGCTGGAACTCAGGCACCTTGGGCTGGAACTCAGGCACTTCAGGCTGGGATACTGGCACTGGAACTTCAAGCTGGGACAGATTGGTGGGTGTGGAGGCAGGTTGGGTTAATGGCAGGATTGTTTTGGTTGGGAAAAACTTTTTTTTTGTTGGCTTAGCCACTGAAGCTCTGTAGGTGACTGCAGGACTGTAGATGAGGGATACAGCAGCCTGCAAAGGAGGATTGGGATATGGCAGAGAAGAGGTAAACAGTAGCTGGGGGAAGATCTTGTGGGTTTGCAGGCAGCTTAGAAGAGGCAGGTGGATTGAATGTAGAATAGGTACAGGGAGCAGAGACCAGATAGGAGTATTTGGTTGGGAGCAGCGTATACTGGGCTGCAACTGAGGTTGACATGGGTGATGGGGAAACACACATTTGTGTAGGCTGGTGTCTGATGGCAGAGGTGGTTTGTTTGGCTGCTGCTGATTGCACCATGTCAGACCATGCCGAAAGTATAGGTCGTATAAACTGTAGTTTTAAATCTCCCTGTGTGACAAAAGACTGAGCAGACACAATGCACTCAGCAATCACCTGTGGGGAACAGGCTGACTAGTGCTCACAAAAATCTGTGGGTTCATCTTCAAAAAGCCACACTAGGGATACAACCTGATTCACATTAAAAAGAGGAGTGAACTCATCATGGCCATCTGGAATACAGGCCAGGGCCAGCTCAGTACAAATCTTGATCAAAGGCTGCACCTCCCCAAACCATATATAACCCTGATCGACCAGGGAGTGAGCCAAACAGATATTTGCAAACAACTGGTCACTAGACCATCCTTTCAAAGCTTGGCGGCAATAATCACCACTTTCAGATGCCAACAGAGAAAAATAAATAGCCTCACCTGCATTCATGTTTTTAAAAAAACTGAATCAAAATGGTTCCCCTGTGCAGCTACTTCTGGTCAGGGATGGCCCTGGTATTCTGTCATAAACCAGATGTGACCAGAACTTTGTGACTGCGACAGAGTGAACCAGACATAAATAGGTGAAAGTAAGTCGGTTTATTACAGTAAATGCATATAAATGTGAACAGACCACCGATACAAACAGAGTGAACGAACTGAAGGGCAAGGATACAGGAACAGATACAAACAGGTTCAGGATACAGAATACAGGAATGATGAATCAGGGTTCAGGTAAACAGGCTGCAGATCAGGGTACAAGGACAATACCAGAGCAAGGTGTGTGTGCACTTGCCGGGTATTTATACACATCTCAATCAGACTCAGGTGATTCCTGATTGCAAGAGGTAATGTCGGCCCCACACTTCCAGAAACTAGAAAACTGGTAGACGCCAGTACTGCAGCCCAAAGATCACATACTACCAGCAGGGGAAGGCTCTCCTGACCGTTCCAAACTGCCAGGAGACACCTGCTGGTGGTCCTCAGTACTGCACACCAAAGGATAGATATTACCAGCGGAGGGAACCTTTCCTGACAGCCTGCAGCGATGGAGCATGTGGTGAGGACTGGTGGAGGTCCAAGTCCGTGCTAGCCTTGTAAGCGGCCTGTTGCTGGGGGACCGGTGCTGGGGGGTCTTTGCACTGGGCTGGGTCTGTGTTGGCGGAGGCTGGGGCTGTGGTGGATTCTGATAGGGCAGTGTCGGGAGCGCAGGATCTGGCACAGCTCTTAGTGGGGTTGAAGGACATTTTGGGTGGTTGTACCTTTTATCAGGGGCAGGGTTGCCCACGGCGGCCTGGGCTCCTCCAGCTAATTCAGGAGCAAGTGTACTGGGGCCTCCGGCCATGGCCAGTGGCACACCGGGAGTGGGGAATGGGACATTGTCTGGTGTGCTTCTGGCAGCTCAGAGGGTGTCGTCTTCCTCGGAACAAGTAGCTGGACAGATGCCTGCAGCGGGGGATGCTGGTGTGGCAGACAGTGGACAAGGTAAGGCACTGGATAAGGAGGTGGACTGGGTTCGTTTGGTGGATTCATCCAAATGTGAGGTGTACGTTTGTTTTGAGGAGCCGCTAGGAGCACACCTCAAGCAGGAAGTGTGAGAAAAATTTTGGGGGGGTGAGTACATTGAATTTGTTTCCCTTCTTCCACTGGAAAAATTTCATCTGGATAGAGGTTAGTTGGATGACAGCAAGAAGGATGAAGAAGAGAAGAGGAGGCTCATTCCCTGGTCGTTTACCAATTGGCTTCAGGCATTTGCAATTTTAGCCAGTGTTATAGTGTTATTGGATGCAATAGGGGAGGCTTATCTAGTCTACGGGGGACTGGCATGGCTCAGGTATGATGATTACTTCCGCCAGCCAAGGCGTTACATCCGTCCTTGCACTGGGACCACAAGGACATTAGTCTTTGGATGCAGCTCATGACCTCGGCATGGGCTGGGACTTTGTTTTTTCAGTCAGGGGCCAGTGGATCTTCCCTCTGGACCAGAGGTGGCAAACACAAGGCCTGGCGGGCCAAATCCAGCCTGCCAGGCCTTGCCATGTGGTCCGCACAGCAGCCTCCGGCCGCTACCTCTTTTCACCACTTAGTTTTTCTCTTCCAGGTATCCCAGGCAACAAGGGAAAACATCCACCCCAGACCTGCGAGTGGAGCAGCATTGTATTAGCGCATGCGTGGCCGGTCAGTCTCCATGAGAACAAGAGTAAACATCTCCCCCTCCATGCTGTCTCCACCTCCATCCCCGCCTCCACTCTGTCTCCACCCCTGCCTCAGCTCTGTTTCAGCCTCCGATGATGTTCTGTCTCCGCCCTGTCTCCGCCTCCACCATCGCTCTGTCTCCGCCTCTGCTCTCTCGCCTCCCCAGTCCCTCCAGCGATGCCGGCTTTTTTGCATGTATGGTCAGTCCAGCATAGTGGCAGAGATTGCTGACAGCTCTGTTTTTTTTCCCCATCCAGCGGGCTGCGTCCTGAGGACTTTTTAAGCACTTGTGTTGATGAAGTGTGTGCTGCTTATTTTGTAGCGATGGTGAAAAAAAACATATAGCAAAACTGAGTACTGATACTAAACAGAGAGATCTGCCCACAGAGGGAGGTACCATCTATAGCCCAATAAACAGGAAACTACTAACTATAGCCCAATACAAAGGGAGAGAGCTGCCTCTACCAGGAGGTACCAGAGATGGACCAGGTAGGAAGGTAGGAGAAAGTACAGATGTGAGGAAACTTGGGGCACAATCCTGACCCCTGCACTCTGTATGTAGCACACCCCTCACTCCTTGAACTCAGTACGTAGCGCGCCCCTTAAAATCCAGGCACTCTGTAGGTAGCACACCCCTGAATCCCTTCACTAGTAAATGGCACACACTTGAATTCCTCTACACTGTACATAGCACACCCCTGAATCCCTGCCCTCTGTATGTAGCTAACTGCTGAACCCTGCACTCTGTACGTAGCATAATCCTGATGTAATCCCGAACTCTGCACTCTGTACGTAGTGTGACCCAAATACAACCGGCCCTTTGAGGGCAACCACACTGCTGATGCGGGTCTCAACGAAATTGAGTTTGACACCCCTGCTCTGGACAGTCGGCCAACAAAAGAAAGGGGTGCTGTTGGTCATTCAATGAAGGGACTTGCAGGTTTGGAATAATGTGCAAATATAAACATGAGTGCTCTGGCTGTGGGGGCTCCCATCCAATCTTTAATAGATGTACACAAAAAGGCAGAACTGGGGAGTTTACTGGAAAAAGGGAAGACTCTGGTGAGCATAGCAAGGATGCATCAGTTTCTTGGTAGGTATCCAAACTGTGAGGTGGCGAACCTGCTGGCTTTAGATTCGCCAAGGGCTTTTGTATTGCTGTAGGCTTCCCCACCCCCCCCCAACCTGCGAACAATTTGAGGTCGACGTTGGCTCATCTGGAGGTGGTGTCTTGCGAAATTAGCAAAAGAGGTTGAGCTGGGCTGCATGGCTGGTCTGTTTATCTATTTACCGCTGGATACCCTGGTTGTGTTCTGTTTCCTACCCCTCTTTTCATGCGGCGGTGCATTGGCTTAGTTTCTATGGTCAGGGGCGCTTTATTGGTAAAAACGGATATTGAATCCGCATTTTGCTTGTTTGCCTGTACATCCTGACAGTTTTCACTTGTTGGGTTTTAAGTGGCAGGGGTCTTATTTCATTTATCAATGTTTGCCTATGGGGTCCTCCATTTCCTGTTCATTGTAGAACAAAATTTTGTGAGGGGAAAGGATAGCTGGAAACAATACCCAAAAGGTTAAGAAAAGTTTCTTCAATGAGGAACAAACTGATTAGAAGAAAATTGAAAAAAAGTTCTTTATTGAAAAAAATTCCACCGGCCATATAATTATACATAAAAAAGGATACCTCCACCACAGGATTAAAAATGATTATGATAACGTTATCATATATCAAGTGATCACCACGGACAACCGATTCGTTCATACAACCTCCATTTGGAGTGGGTTGTCTGTTCCTAAATGTTCTTTAAATGTTCTTAATCTATTGTTCAGTCAAGTAGGCATTTTGAAGTACTGTATTTATCGGCGTTTAACACGCACCTTTTCCCCCTTAAAATCAGGGGAAAATCGTGGGTGTGTGTTATACGCCGATCCCTGCTGATCTCCCGCTGATTATGAGGAAAGAAGCAAGCGAAGCTGAGATACACAAAGCAGAGTGTACTTTGGCTGGACTAGGCTCCTCTCACAGTCCCACCCACCTCCACTGATTGCAAGAGGAGCGAGTGCCGCCAAAATACAGAAAGCCGAGTGTACTTCAGCTAGCCTCGGCTCCACTTGCAGTCCTGCCCCTGACTGTGAGCAGAGCCGAATCTAGCCGAGTACATTACGCTTTCTGTATGTTGGCGGCGCTCGCTCCTCTCCTCTCGCAATCAGTGGAGATGGGCGGGACTGTGAGCAGATCCAAGTCTAGCCAAGTACACTCGGCTTTGTGTATCTCCGCTCCGCTCGCCCCTCTCCGCTCAGTCATCGGAGATGGGCGCCAATTTTAAATGCTGCAAATAAAGTTTTTTCCCTAAAATTCCCCCCTACACTTGTGGTGCGTGTTATACGCCAGCGCTTCTTATACGCCAATAAATCTGGTATGTGTTAACAGCTCAAGGCACATCTTTCAAGTTGAGGGAGACTCTCCAAGGAACTGTTTAAAATCTCGTACATCTTTGCCACAACAAACTGATGGTCTAGTAGACAGATTTAATCAGACCTTTAAGAAGGTGACAGACAAATATGGGGAAAAAATTTTTTTTTTTACTGCCTTAGCTTGTGTTTGCAGTACAAGAAGTCAGTCATCCACAGGATAGTCACATTAGAGTTACTTTATGGTAGGCAATCCAGGGGTTTACTCACTGTTATGAAAGGAACATGGAAGGGAAATGCCACACCCTATAAAGGCATTATCAAGCATATCTAGGTAATACATAATAAAATTGCAGCTGGTCATGTCCCTTGTCGAGATTATTTGAAGAAAGCACAGGCGTACCAACAAAAATGTAATAATAGGGATGACAACATTTGCAACTTTAACCCAGGAGACAGGGTACTAGTTTTAGTCCCCACAGCTGAATGAAAATTCCTGGCTAAATGGCAGCACCCCTTTAAAATTATGGAGAATATAGAGAAGTAACCTATAAGATTCATCAGCTGGGAAAAAGAAACCAAAACAAATTTTTCAAGTCAATCTCATAAAGCCATAGACAGGGAAACCCTTGTGGCAACCTCTCAAAGGGATACAGTCCCCTCATTTCCAGGTATAGCAGTAAATGTATCAGTTGCCATAAATAAGGCAAAAAAGTTCTTTAAGCCAGCCCTGCATGGTTCCAAATTCTGCAGGGACTGGACACATTTTAACCAATGAATGGGCACCCTAGTTGTACCAGTTGACTTCTGTACAACCAGCCTGTTGGATAAATGCTGCTCGATCAGTGTCACCAGCTATAGATGGCAGCGCTGATTAGTGTGTTCTGACAGCAGGGAAGTCTTCTCACTGTCAGAACACAATAATAAAGTGGGATTGATTTTCCCCCATCCAACTCATTTGTGTGGATGGGGTAATCTGGTCAATTCTTTTTCATTCAACCCGCTTATTAAATAAATTAAAAAATTAACCATTAAAGGCCAGCTTTATAAAGAATAGGCATCTTTTCTGTGAGGTACCTGTACTAATCACAGTTAGGCCTTGTTCACATGAGCATACCGTTCTGTACACCTGTGCAAAGAGGCTATCGTCACCAATTCTGGACGCACAGGTGTTCACTGTCTCTTCAAAACAATGTGTGCATCCCAGAGTGTGCTGTCTGCGTCCTGATCCACCAGATATCTAACAACTTAGGTCTGACAAAAGGCTACTACCAAGTACGAGTAGCTACTACCTATTACTAAAAAAGTCAATATACATGTTAGTTTACTATATTTAGAAAATAACATTTAAAAATCTAAGGTGAATCAACTGATTGAACTCATATTCCGTTACAAATTGCTAAAAATTAAGTTAAAAATACTTTGGAGAGGATTTCCTATCTTAGTATCAAAAATACACAATCTCCAATCTAGCAATTTGCAGTTGTCTAAAACCACGTAGTGGTTCCCTCCTTACTGCAATCCTTTATTCTTATCAGCAAAATATAAAAAGATAAAAGTTTTGTGTGTCATATTTACAGGCAATACGTTCAAGCAAGTTTTTCTTTTCCCCATATGCCATATATGGCGCTTCCTTATGCAAAGACTATAAAATGAAAGAATTGCACTCTGAGAAGCAGATCACCTGAAAGCCTTTAATAATGAAAACCCTACTGTGCCTTGTTGCTTTTGCTTCTTTGTCATACAGTTATGGCCATTCTAAGACTGATATATGTCTACGTATTGAAGAAGCCCTAGACATGTTGCACCCAAATGCAACAGTAATGGTAAGGTATTTTTTAATCAATCATATTATATACTCCAGTACATTCTAGGTATTCTTGAATTCATTTAGTTATTGTAAATATATTGATTTTCATTCGCAGAAAGTTCGTGTCTCAGTCACTTTTGTTCAAATTCCAGCAAAAGAACATTATGTGAGTACAAATACAATTTTCTCAAGAACAGTTTTCATATGTCAACATAAACATTCCATGGTTTATAGTGTTAATAATTTTATTTGAACTGCTTCTTAAAATATTATTTCTAAAGCTCTCATCTGATTTATCAAAGTATATGTAAACCCAGACTTTTCTTTAGCTTTGCATAGAATATGAAATGATTAGAATGCCTGTCAATTTTTTTATTTTTTTTTATTTTTTATTGCTGCCTTTACTAGGTAGATTTTCCATATATGACCTGGGGACCATTGTCACCAAGACAATATGTAATGGCAAATCCATGATTTTAGACATGTCATTGGAAAAAGAGATGACAGAAAACAAACTTTTCAATAGGGACACCTGTTCCAGTTACAATTGGCTAAGAAGGGCAAATCCCTTCCCCTTGTAGAGATTTCTTCTCACTTCTTGCTGTGTCTTTGGCTAAGGAAGTAAAACAAAGTAAGTGGAGTAAAATTCCCTTAATGAGACACAGACAGCAAAAACAATTACAGGGGTTCTAGAATTATTGTTAGAGAAGTGTCCTTGACATAAAGACTGTTTTCCAACATAAATAAAATCAGAATGACTATGTTTAAATTTTTTATATATATATAGATATATATATATATATATATATATATATACATATATATATATATATATATATATATATATATATATATATATATATATATATATATATATATATATATATATATACACATATATATATAAATATATATATACACATATATATATATATATATATATATATATATATATATTTTTTTTTTTTTTTAAACTAAAACTGAGTTACCTAATTAAACTGTTACATAGAATGATTTAAATGTTATGGAAATGTTATGTTAATGATATTATATCTATTTCCCTTAAGAATGAACATTGTATAGAAAAATACAGCATTGGGTTACAAAATCTATCAAAGAGTAACACTGATCTACAGCAGTTATCCACAGCCATTGTTCACCTGAAAAGTATTTTGATAGATCATCTGCCTACAAATAGGGTGAGTTATTTGCGTGTATGGGAAAAATGTTTTTGCATGTTTAAATATTCCATATATAAGGAACATCTCAGGTATCCCTTAAAATAGGAAAGATCTGTTTCCCTCACTGATAGAGTCCCTTATCTCCGCTCTGTACCTTATAATTTGTGCAAGTAATAAAATAACGGTTATCAAGTTGGATTTACACAGTAGGTATAGTGCTTGAATTATTGCTTTCACTTTGACAATCGCGCAGTTCCTCACATGTGTGATTTGAACACTGTTTGCATATGCGGGTGCGGCTTAACCACTTACAGACCAGACCATTTTGCTGGTCAAAGACCAGACCACTTTTTGCGATTCGGCACTGCGCCACTTTTACTGACAATTGCGCGGTCGTGCGACGTGGCTCCCAAACAAAATTGACGTCCTTTTTTTCCCACAAATAGAGCTTTCTTTTGGTGGTATTTGATCACCTCTGCAGTTTTTATTTTTTTCGCTAAAAAATAGAGCGACAATTTTGAAAAAAACACATTATTTTTGACTTTTTGTTATAATAAATATCCCCCAAAAATATATAAATAAAAAAATGTTTCCCTCGGTTTAGGACGATACGTATTATTCTACATATTTTTGGTAAAAAAATGGCAATAAGCAATTATTGATTGGTTTGTGCAAAAGTTATAGCGTTTACAAAATAGGGGATAGTTTTATGGCATTTTTATTAATAATTTTTTTTTTACTAGTAATGGCGGCGATCAGCGATTTTTATTGTTACTGCAACATTATGGCAGACACATAGGACATTTTTGACACATTTTTGGGACCATTGTCATTGCCAATCACTGCTATATAAATGCAGTGATTCCTGTGTAAATGACACTGGCAGTGAAGGGGTTAACCAGTGGGTGGCAGTGTAGGGGTTAAGTGTTCCTAGGGGTGTGTCACTAACTGTTGGGGGCTGAGCTTTCATTTAGTGAACACTGATCTCTGCTCCAATCACATGGAGCAGAGATCAGCGTCACTAGTTGCTAGGCAGAATGGAGAAATGCTGTTTACAACGGCATTTCTTAATTCGGCCGCCCCGTGAGACGATCGTGGGTATGCCTTTGAGCCGGCGGCGTGCACCTGATGGCAGGGCGGCAAATTTAAAGGGACGTACAGGTACGCCCATTTGCCTGCCCATGCCATTCTGCTGACGTACATCGGAGTGCGCTGGTCGGGAACTGGTTAAGTGTGCGTTTTCTTTGCTGCGCAAGCTCACTGGGAAGGGGACGCTTTAAAAAAAAAATGTTTTCTTATTTATTTTATTTATTTTACATTGTCACTTTAAACAAAAAAAAATTGTATCACTTTTATTGCTATCACAAGGAATGTAAACATCCCTTGTGATAGTAATAGGTGGTGACAGGTACTCTTTATGGGGGTCTTTGCACTTCAAAGTATTCAGATCGGAAAAAACTGCGATTCTGAATACTGTAATTTTTTTTCAAAACAGCGCCATTGGCAGCTGAGTAAACCGGAAGTGAGGTTGTGACTTTACACAAAGGAGACTGGATCAGAGTAGTTTCTGGCCTCCTTCCAGTCTTACGGTAGCTGGCGGAAGTGCCGGATCGGGGATTGGGTCTCCTGGTGGGATGGGAGGCCCAGGAAGAGCAGTGGAGGGGGGGTCTTCCCTCTCGCTCCTTCGGGATAAGAGCCGATCGGTTGTTATCCCTGAAGAGCCAACCATCCGCTCTGAAAAACGGTACATGGATTGATGCCTGCAGCTGCAGGCATCAACCCAGTATAACCTCTTAAAGCCGAGACAGCATATGTGTGTATGGTCGGCGGGAAGGGGTTTAAACAATAACTGGGCTACATGACTTGATTCTTGATCTGGATTGCTCGAGTAAAGAAATGATCTTCTTTTTTTAGCTTCTTGTTTCCTTGGAGACATCCCTGTCAGTTCCTGTCCAAAATCATTCTAACTTGAGGGAGGTTGACTCTCACACAGTTAACATCATAAAAGGTGTCTCCATGGCAAACATTTTCTCACCTTCTCCATTGGAAACATAACATTTTGAATATCACTTCCTCTTTCACTGATAATAGTCATGACCAAGACTAGGGATGAGCTTCGTGTTCGAGTCGAACATACGTTCGACTCGAACATCGGCTGTTCGTCCGTTCGGCGAAGTCCGAACATTTTGGTCCGTTCGCGCCAAATTTGTGTGGCGCTCACGGCCCACAATGCACTGCGATGGCGCAGTGCATTGCTGGCTCATGATTGGCCAAGCATGCACTGTGACCCCGCATGCTTGGCCAATCGCAGCGCCAGCAGCGAGGAGAGCCATGATTGGCCACAGGCAGGATGCCTGTGGCCAATCATAGCTCAGGCTGTGTAGTGCACGCCCCACACTATATAAGACCGCCAGCGCGGCGGCCTTGTGTAGTGTGTTGGCGTCTGAAGCAGTGGGTGTTCTGTGTACCTTCAACACAGTACACACCGATCGTTTTCGGACGATTTTCGATCTTGCTGTTGTGTAGTGGTTGTTGTCTGCGTGCCCTGACCGCAGTATACACCGCTATATTCACCTCACCTATATAGCTAGTGATCTATCTTTTATAATAGAGCTTGCAGTCAGTAGTGTTAGGAGCTAGTGCGTGCTGTCTGCGTGCTCTGTACCCAGTACATACCGCTATATCCACCTACATAGCTGTTCTCTATTTGAGCCCACTTGCCATCTGCAGGAGTTATTGGAAGTTGTGTGTGCCTCCAGCACAGCACAGTATACATCTGTATATACCCCTTTATCTCTGGTGTTCTATAATAAAGGCATCTGCAGGAGTTAGTGGGTGTTCTGTGTACCTTTAACACAGTACACACCGATCGTTTTCGGACGATTTTCGATCTTGCTGTTGTGTAGTGGTTGTTGTCTGCGTGCCCTGACCGCAGTATACACCACTATATTCACCTCACCTATATAGCTAGTGATCTATCTTTTATAATAGAGCTTGCAGTCAGTAGTGTTAGGAGCTAGTGCGTGCTGTCTGCGTGCTCTGTACCCAGTACATACCGCTATATCTACCTACATAGCTGTTCTCTATTTGAGCCCACTTGCCATCTGCAGGAGTTATTGAAAGTTGTGTGTGCCTCCAGCACAGCACAGTATACATCTGTATATACCCCTTTATCTCTGGTGTTCTATAATAAAGGCATCTGCAGGAGTTAGTGGGTGTTGTGTGCCTCTAGCACAATATACACTACCCAACTGCTTTTTTACCCAACTCCCTTCAGGCCATTACCATGTCTGGAAGGCCAGCAAGGAGAGGCAGACAGGCGCGAGCCGATATAAGAGGGCAAGCAGGCTCTGTGTCTAGAGACAACAGTGCTGGTCGTGGACGCGGTGCATTGTCATCAGCACGTGGCCATGGGACACGCTTGTCCTTCTTTTCGGCAGCTGGACATGTTGAGCCGCAACATGCCAATGACTTGGTAGAGTGGATGACCAAGCCCTCTTCATCCTCCTCATCCTCTCTCACCCAGTCTCAGGGTACTAGCAAAGCAGCTGCCAATGCATCGTCTTCCCTCCTCTCAATGTCATCATCAGTGACTCCTTCCCTAGACCCACCACGTCCTCCTGAGGAGTCTCCTGAACTCTTTGAGCACAGTGTTGGGTACATGCTCCAGGAGGATGCCCAGTGTTTTGTGGGCTCTGATGATGACACTCAGCTAGAGGAAGGCAGTAGCGTGAGCGCAGAGAGAGGGGATGCTCAAGAAGGATAGCAATCTGGCAGTCATGTTCCACAAGCTGCAGCATACTGCCAGGTTTGCTACAGCGATGAAGAGGGAGGGGATGATGAGGGCACTGACTTCACGTGGGTGCCTGGAAGGAGAGATGAGGAGGAGGAGGAGGAGGAGGAGGAGGCACATGTCCAACGAGGCAGGATGCCCTCCGGGGGCCAGCTTAGGGGCAGCACACCGACTGAATCACACCGCAGAGCTCCGCCTGTGCAGGGCGCTGCCTCTGCGCGTTATTCTAAAAGTTCTTTGGTGTGGGCCTTTTTTGAGACGAGTGCATCAGATCGCACCGCTGCTATTTGCAACATATGTCTCAAGCGTATCTCGCGTGGCCAAAACATCAGCCGCTTGGGCACCACATGCTTGACCAGACATATGTTGACCTGCCATGCAGCTCGTTGGCAAGCGTACCTCAAAGACCCACACCAAAGAACAAGGCGGACCTCTCCTTGCTCCTCATCAGCTGGCATCTCCAACCCCACTAGACCTTCAGTCCTCTCTGAAACCTGCTCTGAGAGGAATGAAGGTGTAGAATTAGGTGTGTCACAGCCAAGTGCTTCCGGGAACTCTGCTAGCGGTACACCCACGTCCGATTATAGCAGGCAAATGTCCCTGCCCCAGCTGCTGGACCGGCGAAAGAAGTTCACTCCCAGCCATCCACATGCCCAGCGGTTGAATGCTAGCTTGGCTAAATTGCTAGAACTTCAAATGCTGCCTTTTCAGTTGGTAGACTCGGTCCCCTTCAGTGAGTTTGTGCAATGTGCGGTTCCTCAGTGGCAGGTCCCCAAACGCCACTTTTTCTCACGGAAGGCGATTTCGGCTCTCTACCGGCATGTGGAAGGCAATGTCCTTGCCTCGCTGGACAGGGCGGTCAGCGGTAAGGTGCATATTGCCGCTGACTCATGGTCCAGCAGGCATGGACAGGGACGTTACCTGTCTTTCACGATCCATTGGGTCACTCTTCTGGCAGCTGGGAAGGATGCAGGACAAGGTGCAGTAGTGTTGGAGGTTGTTCCGCCACCACGCCTCCAAAATGCTACTATTGGTTGTGACACACCTCTCTCCTCCACCCCCTCCTCTTCTTCTTCCTCCATGGCCTCTTCCAGTGCTCTGTCCTCAGAACCAGCGGTGCTTCGTAGGCGTTCTAGGGGCTACGCAAGTACGCAGGCAAAACGATGCCATGCCGTGCTTGCGCTGGTTTGTTTGGGGGACAGGAGCCACACTGGGGCAGATGTTTTGTCAGCTCTGCAGGGGCAGGCCGAGAGGTGGTTGACGCCACGCCAGCTTAAGCCAGGAATGGTGGTTTGTGACAATGGCACCAACCTCCTCTCCGCCCTCCGACAGGGACAACTGACCCATGTGCCCTGTGTAGCTCACGTCCTTAACCTGGTGGTGCAGCGGTTCTTGGGCAGGTACCCCGGCTTACAGGATGTCCTGAAGCAGGCCAGGAAAGTCTGTGTGCATTTCCGCCGATCATTTAATGTCTGTGCTCGGCTGGCTGAGCTCCAAAAGGAGTTGAACCTGCCCAAGAACCGCCTTATATGTGACATGCCCACCAGGTGGAACTCAACGTTGGCCATGCTGCAGCGGCTGCACACGCAGCAGAGGGCCATCAATGAGTACCTGTGCGACTACGGCACCAGGACAGGGTCAGGGGAGCTCGGTTTTTTCTCACCACGCCAGTGGGGCATGATCAGGGATGCATGCACTGTCCTGTCACCGTTTGAGGAGGCCACAAGGATGGTGGGCAGTGACAGTGCATGCATCAGTGACACTGTACCTCTTGTCCACCTCTTGGAGCATACGCTGCATTGAATAATGGACAGGGCACTTGAGGCAGAACAGAGGCAGGAAGAGGAGGACTTCCTTGCCTCTCAAGGCCCCCTTTATCCAGACAGTGTTCCTGCTGTGCCACCCATCACACAGGAAGAGGATGAGGAGGAGGAAGAGGAGGAGGAGGATGATTGTGTCAGCATGGAGGTGGAGGCTGGCACTCAGCATCAGCGGCAGCAGTCTTGTAGGGATGATTTACAGCGCCAAGAAACACGTGGACTTGTACGTGGCTGGGAGGAGGTAGCTGCGGATCATGTGACCCAGAGGACTCCGGACCGAATGCCTCAGCTAACCTACGCTGCATGGCCTCCCTGATCCTGCAAAGCCTGCAGAAAGATCCTCGTATTCTTCGGATCAAGGAGAGGGACCATTACTGGCTGGCCACTCTCCTTGATCCACGGTACAAGGGTAAGGTTGCCGACCTTATCTTGCCATCGCAGAGGGAGCAGAGGATGAGACATCTCCGGGAGGCCTTGCAGAAAGGTCTGTGCAACGCGTTCCCAGAGACTGGGAGGTTACAAACTCCTGGTCCTGGACAACGTGTTGCTGAGGCATCGGTCAGAAGGAGCGGTGGAGAAGGTGGCCGTCTGACTGATGCTTTCAGACAATTTTTTAGTCCGCAGCCCCAAGGTATGATCGGTTCCAGCACCCATCGCCAGCGTCTGATTTACATGGTGCAGGAATACCTAGGGGCAAGGTCAGACTTGGACACCTTTCCCACCGAAAATCCTCTGGCTTACTGGGTCTTGAGGATGGATCACTGGCCAGAGCTTGCACAGTATGCAATTGAGCTACTGGCCTGTCCTGCATCCAGCGTTCTTTCGGAACGCACCTTCAGTGCTGCTGGTGGCTTTGTTACCGATCACAGGGTGCACCTGTCCACCGAATCAGTTGATCGACTGACCTTCATCAAGATGAATCAGTCTTGGATCACCCACAGCTACCAAGCACCTGAAGCTGATGTAACAGAATAATTTTTTTTGAAATATCACACCCCTTCAAGACTGCCTATGCTGATGCTGAGTGACTGTCCTGTTATGTTGATTGTCTATCCTCTTCCTCCTCCGCTGATATGTTGGAAGAACATTTCTGGTTCTGGGTGATGCCATCAGCCCAATTTTTCTGCCCCTGTTTAACAGGGGCGTTTAAGTACAATTTTTGATGCAATGCTTTGCAGCAGGGCTAATTCCTGCAATCAAACAAGAGTATATGGGAGAGGTTGCAGTGTGGTGGCACCAGCACCAGTGCCTAAGGCCCAATTTTTCTGCCCCTGTTTAACAGGGGCGTTTAATTACAATTTTTGATGCAATGCTTTGCAGCAGGGCTAATTCCTGCAATAAAACTAGAGTATATGGAAGAGGTTGCAGTGTGGTGGCACCAGCAGCAGTGCCTAAGGCCAAATTTTTCTGCCCCTGTTTAACAGGGACATGTAATTACAATTCTTGATATAATATTTCACAGGAGGGCCCCTTCCTGTGCCCACCCAGAGTAACGGTGAGGACTTATAGTGTTGTGGCACCAGCACCACAACCACCAAAGGTCAATTTTTCTACCACTGTTCAACAATGGCATGTAATTACAATTCTTGATATAATCGTTCACAGCAGGGCGCTCCAGCGCCCACCAAGAGTCACTTTGAGGGCTTACAATGTTGTGGCAAAACCAACACCTTGTTCCGCCATTTCCGCAGAGCATATAGGGCAGGCCCCTACTTTCAAACATCCAATTTACAAACATCTCCTACTTGCAAACGGAAGGAGACAACAGCAAGTGAGATGAAAAAAGATGGACGACAAAACAAATTATACAGGGGTGATAACCCTTCCCTATGTTTTCCAAAAAGCTTAAAAATAGTTTTTTTGACTGGAGCTACACTTTAAAAATGTACCAGTTGAAAATTACAAACAGATTCAACTTAACACAACAAACCTACACAGTCCCTGTCTTGTTTGCACCGCCTGTATACTGCTGTTCTGAGTATATAGGGCCTGGGGGCCACACGCATTTCCTTTTTTTAATATGGGTACAGGGTTCCCCTTAATATGCGTACAAGACCCAAATAGGCTGGTAATGGGCAGGGAGGGCTACCCATTCCATTTTTCTCAATGATTTTCAACCATATTGCAGGAACCAGATATAATATTAAAACCGCAAGCAGTTTTAAATGGTGTTATTTCCGTTTAATGTCATTTTGTGCAGGGACTGTTCTAAACACGGGAAACACGTGGCACTTCACAGGCATACTACAGACACCCCCCAGGCACCATATTTAAAGGAATATTTCACTTTTTTTTTTTCACTTTAATCGTCATTAAAATCAGTGCCCCCGCCAAAACGGCCATTTTTAAAAACATTTTATGCATTGACCCATGTCCCCTGGGGCAAGAGCCAGGTCCCCAAACCCTTTTTAGGACAGTATCTTGCATATTAGCCGTTAAAATTAGCACTTTTAATTTCGAACGTTCGAGTCCCATAGACTTCAATGGGGTTCTAAAGTTCATTCGAATTTGGGGTCCGTTCGAAAGTTCTGGTGCGAACCGAACCGGGGGGTGTTCGGCTCATCCCTAACCAAGACAAATAGAGAGGGTGAATCCCCCCAGTGCCAGAAGCTGACAGGAATTCTTCTTCCCTTCCCCATTCCATCAAAAACTTCAAAAAAAGGTTTGGACATAGATATATTACCTATATCCAATCTACTTTGTTGATAAAGTATGTAACCTCTGCAAATAGAGGAAATTTAGCACTACTTCTTGTCTGGTAGCTCAACAGATGTGTCCTTTATTATCCAATTCTCTCCTGGAGTGCCCCTAGATAATTTTTTAAAAGTGTATTGCATGTGTTCCATCTTCCTGGTACCTTCTGGCTGGTCATGTAACATCCCGGTGTCCTATTCTCCCAGTGGCAGCAGTGGCCAGATATTTATGTTGCAGATATTGGTGCTCACATGAGCACTATTCTTTACAACATTCACCAATGAGCCCAGACCTACATGGTAATTTTCTCATTCAAATCCAAAAGCGAAGCAATGCTGGACCACAATGATGGGGTCTCCTTAAGTAGAAGAGACCCAGGGAGACAGTGATTATTGTAGCGATAGCCACATTGTTTATTTTGAAATAATCCAGTGAACTCCAATTTTTGAACAGATTTCTCTGATTTATAAAAAAAAAGCCCATTGTCATAACTTTTTTTTCCGCTACAGTTTTCCATCCCCCCCCCAAAAAAAAAAAAAATCTTCTCTATCTTTTACTTTGGCAACTCTTGCACATTTCATTGCAGACTTAAAAAAAATATAGAACTTCAAGAGCAGGGTGTACTTGATATAGAACTTTCCACAGAGAGGGATGAAGAGAGTAATGTCCCGTAGACACGGTCGGATTTTCGATGTTCGATGGGAGCTTGTTGTCGGAAATTCCGACCGTGTTTAGGCTCCATCGGAATTTACGTCACACAAAATTTGAGATCTGGATCTCAAATTTTCCGACAACAAAATACATTGTTGTAAATTCCGATCGTGTGTACACAATTCCGACACACAAATTTCCACACATGCTCGGAATCGAGCAGAAGAGCCTGTCTATTGAACTTCTTGGCTCATCGTACGTGTTGTACGTCACCGCGTTCTTGATGTTTAAATTTTTGACAAGATTTGTGTGACCATGTGTATGCAAGACAAGTTTGAGCCAACATCCGTCGGAAAAAAATCCATGGATTTGTGTACAGGGCATAACTCTTCTGATCATTTAGTTGTGTGTAAAAACTTTGAGCTTGTACTTTTGATCTCTGTAAACAAACAATATTTTTTGTCACTAAAACAAGTAAGACTAGTCTGGCAAATAGATGAAAAGTTTCTTAAACTCTGCCTGCTGGCCAGATATAAAAATATGTAAAATATCCAAAAATATAATTTTTTTATATTTGAACATAATATGGAAAGGAACACATTTAACTATTCAGTATATTATATATTAAATAAATGAATTCTGTGTGAACAATGCTTCTATGAGTGAAAGTATATGACTTCATAGTGTAGTGCTATGTGTATCTAAGTCCAAGATTGCAGCTTGCTCATCTTTAGATGTGGTGACTGCAATAATTTTCTTTTTTAGGAATTCTCTTTTTTTATTTTCACTTAGGGATTCTCTCAGTGACACACTCTGTACTTTCTGTCCTAAGGTGACAACGCTGACTCTCCATAAAAACAGTACAGTGAGAATCTGCGTTTTCACCATAGGACAGTAGGAATTTTCGGGCTACAGAACATGTCCCCCTCTCCACCTCCTTGGCACAGGGGATGATGTTCAGGGGTTCACAGACGTTGGCTAACAACACTGCTTGAGATTTCAGTGCATTACAGGAAGTCAGAGGCTCAACAGATATCTGTCAGGGTGAACAGTTTTTTTTGTACTTGCTGTATTTTTTAAGAGAAAAACAGTGAAATGTGCATGTATTTTAGAGATGTACTGAATATTTTTTTTTTTTTTTTTACACATACTTTAAAATCGAAATTTAAAAAGCAATAGAGTCACACAGGGCTATACATTCTTTCAGCCTTGTTTGCTGTGCTTCTTCTATTTTTATATTTCTCCTTCTTGATTTCTGCCCACATAAGACTCCTTTAACCAGTATTAAAGGAGGAAGTATGGATTCTGCTTTTTTCCCATAATTATACTTACCTAGGTAGATGTCCCCTGACGTTTCTGCACTGAGAACCAAGCCATCAAACACCGCCAATGGCTCGGTTCTCTTGGCTCACAAGAGTAGAGCTGTTGACTGTCAATCAGCAGCTCTCCTGCTCTGTTCCTCCTCACTCACTGGAGCGCTGAACTGTTAAGGGGTGGGGAGCGGCTCGCTGAAAGGCTGAGTGAACCATCAGTCCAAGCACCTGGCGGATTCAGACTTGCAGATTCGTGATGACACAGTGCCTTGACGTTAACAGAGAGCGGATTTCAGTCCACACTCTGCTGAAGACGGATCACAGGAGTGCAAAATGAATTGCACTCCGGTGATCCATAGGAGAAGCCCAGCCTAAAGAGCTCAGGCTTGACTTCTCCTTTAAGACATTTTAACCTTTAACCTTAACATTTAAAATATTTACAAAACTGTTTCACATTTACTTTAAGTAAAGTGTTAGTGATACTTCTCTGCCTTATTGCAGAAGTCAGTTATATATTTTAGAACCATTCTCAGTTACAATTATGGACAGTTAAATATTCTTTGTTTTTACAGTAAAATAGGGCAGCAGGACAAATTGCATTTCTAGAAAGACAATTTTTCTCATAATAAATCATTACGCATTGCTTAAATTATTAAATTATTTGACAAAATGGTTGTATTTAAACTAAATGCAATATTCAAATTAAAATGTTTCTGTTCAGTGCAAGATATAGTTTATACACAAAATACTATATCTTCTTCACAGCCTAATGCACGTGTTGAGCTGGAAATGACCAGAAATGGCCCAGAAATGTTGACTATACAATTAGAATTACTGGGTCTTTAAAGCAAAAATAAACCCACCTATTGTGTTATGTCAAGAAAGCTGCCATCTTTGCCTCTATTTGATCTGATTTGATTTGAACTGCCATGGTGCTGCACATGTCATCAGTTATGACAGCAGCAATTTGATAGTTTGACAGTTTGGTTGAAAGCACAAGCAAATGTGACATTTAGCAATCCTGGCATGCCCGAAATGTGACTTTTTTGTTGTTTAAACCATTATATTGGTTGGTTTATTTCCACTTTAAGCCTAGGTTCATACTAGCGCGATCTCAAAGATTGCATGTGATTGGCACCCACAGCGTAGATGCCGATCACATGAGATTTCTGAGCAATGCCAGTTCAGCCATACAGTTGCATGGCTGAACTCGCATTGGATTTGCAGGAAAATAATGCAGGAACTTGTTTTTCCCACACTAGAATCAGATGGCATAGATGAGAACATACTGTTGACAGAGGGAAAAGCCAACACCATGGACAAGGAGAGGGCTAGGAGAAAAAAGGGCTGTACTTTCATCTACCTACTTGGAGGTTGTGTGGCCAGGGTTTCTTCTTTTGCTGACAGTTAATGGATCAAAGATAAGGCGGTGGGAAGAAGCAGACTGGGCCCCAGTGATTGTACCTGCACTTATTGCTCATGTATTACTAATTTAATGTGCACATATTGTCACAATTGCCTTATTGCCGCTCTCATATTGTTATAATAGCCCATTTGTTGTGTGTGTTTTGCCAAATTATCACATATTTTACCCACATTTGTCAGCTACCTACTGTCACTGTGGGCAATATGTTTGAGACATGTTTTATGTACTGCCACAATTGCCAAAATATTGTCACATTTATCATACAGTATATTAGATATGGTGTGTGCATCTATGTAGGAACTCAGGTGCAGACATTTTGCTTCAGATGATTCAACCTACCAGCAGTTATCAGGAACTGAAATTTTAGGCTTAGGCCGCGTACACACGGGTGGACTGTCTGCCCAACTTAGTCCGCCGAAACACATTTGAGTGGACAGTCCGCTCGTGTTTGGGCTTCAGCTGAATTTTTCAGCAGACAGTCTGACGAACAAAGTCTTACGGAATTTCCGTAAGATTGTCCGTCCAAACTTGGTTTGAGCGGACAGTCCGCCCGTGTGTGTGCCAGTCCGCTGTACTTTCGAAATGAGCGGACTTTTCTCCGCGTGTGTGGGCGAGTCCGTTCATTTCAAAAGTAGAGCGGATTGTATGGCGGACTTAGTCAGCTGTATTAGTCCGCTCAAAAAGTGCCGTGTGTGGGCAAGTCCGTTCATTCAAAAGTTTGGACGGACTGTCTGTCGGATTGTCTGACGAACTTAGTTGGCCAGACAATCCGTCCGTGTGTACGCGGCCTTAGATGATCTGACTCTTCAATGCAGAAAGAAAATAACAATGATTCTGTGAGTGACCTCTGACTGATATGAATATATATATTTTTTTTTTATTTCAGGAATGTCCAACGAAACGAAGCAACGTAAAGTCATTTCTTAAGTCATTGGTAGAGTTTTTGACCATTAAAGGGAAACATTGTAATAAACCAAGACCTTAATGATATGCCGAATGTTGTGTGAGTTCAGAAGTACACAGGTCGATTTGCTAAAGGAGTAAAGCATGTTGGCTTTGCATGTGAATTTCCTCTTAGCTTGGTAAATAGAGTGAAGCTGTGCCAACTCCAATCATACAGTCATGTGCAATGTTCAGATTTTTTTTTCCTTGTATGTGATATAGACCATTTTTTTTTTTTTATGTTAAATTCTCTTTGCAAGCTAAATATTAATTTTGAAATATTGAACATGCTCCTTTAGTAAACCAAAATTAATGTCTCTAACCCTTCACAAATTATCTATATGCGATTACTTCATCTTGAAATCTCCAGAGTACTGTCCTTAAGGGCCCATTTTTAACTTTTCATTGTGGTTACGCACAGCTACACATTAAATGCATTGCTGTGCCATTCACCTTTAATTGCACCCCAATGCACTAAGGCAATGCACGTTTTACAGTCGGCTGTAACACATGACAAACACACTATAGTGCACGTGTTCTAATTTTGTGGCCTGTCTGATTTATAGGATATATTGGCGCATTGGCAGCCCATTATTTTCAATAAGCTGCCTCAATACAACACACCTTTAAGCATGACATAATGCATGTTACCACAAAACAAAAATATCAATAAAAATGTATTTTATTTTTGTTAAGGAAAGGCAACTGCTACACCAGCTACATTACAAGGTGTGAAAGAGAAGCTAAACTGACAGTTTTCCTATGTAGTATATTTATGCATGTTTTAAAAGGGTCAAGCACATTACAAACTGCTTGTATAGTTTTCTCAAATATATAGCTTGAGGGCCTACATGATTGAAATATATGGAATGAATTGTTGAGGTACCCACTGTCTACAAATGACCACTATCTACAAAAATGTGGTATTCTATTAACCATATGCTGTTATTCTATGCACCTGTAGTATTTTGTTCTAAATGTTTATTTATGGTACTTGCCATTGCAGTCCAGTGACATGGCTTGGGACAAAATATAACTACTAGGGGTACTTACAACAGTTCTTTTATTTATCTGATACAAGGATACAAATATTGTTCTATTACTAGGAAAAGTGTCACTGCAACTGTTAAAACACCCCAGGCAGTATTATACAATGGCCCACTCTTTGTTGCAGTCACTTGGCAGCTTTGTCTGGATATGAATGTGTAAAAATGCATGCAAATGTAGATGTTAGCACTTGGGCCTAATGACTAGCAACTCTGAGTCCAATATTTGTGTAAAACTGGCATTATTGGAGGCCTATACAGAGGCATGGCCAGGTCATTTACATGTAATCTGAGATTGTCTATTTATTTATTTTTAAGGAATTTCTATACTATATCTAGGTGTATATTCAATTTTAAGATGCAAAATATATTTTTTAGGCATTTGTTTTAAATAATATGAGACATGTTTATTTATTTTCAGTAGCTTAAATATGGTTAACCAGTATTTATTACACTTTTAATTTTGGTTCAACATAGGAAATTGTATTTCTAGCCTGACTTTTATATTTGAAAAATAAGAATTGTATTTATTTATTTATTAGTATGATGTTTTGTTACCTTTATTTATTGAAATAAAATCATTGCATAAAACCCTGAATGAACCTTGCTTATCTCGTTTATATTTATATATTTAAATGCTAACTGTTATTAAACACAGCAGTTTTAAAAAAAATGTGTTCTGGTAAGAAATAATTTTTTTCTAAATTGTTAATTTCTAGCAGAGCGTGTTTATTTTAACTGTAAAAAGAAATAACTAAATAAATAAAACAGTTTCAACTCTGTGTACAATAACTAAAGGGAAGCATCTACACTACCTACAGCAATCCGATTACCTCTGTCAGATTTGTAATCTAGTTGATAACATGTCTGCTTTATCTCATTGTTTAAAGCTGAATGACACAATTTAAATATATCTATGTGCATTCTTAAAGTAATATTAAAGTCTAATTTTTTGTTGTTGTTGTTATACTTACCTGCTCTGTGCAGTGGTTTTGCACAGAGTTGCCCAGATCCTCCTCTTCTCGGGTCCCTGCCTGGAGCGCCTGACCCCTCTCTGCTGTTGAGTATACCCACAGCAAACAGCTTGCTGTGGGGGCACCCAAGCCGAGCCGCAGCTCCCTCTGGCCATTCAGACATGTATCTGTGGCCTGGCCCCACCCCCTCTCTCCTTATTGGCTTACTGACTTTTATTGACAGCAGCAGGAGCCAATGACACTTTGCTGCTGTCTCAGCCATTGAGAAGGGAGAGTCCCAGACAGCGGAGACTCTCAAGCTACATCACTGGATCAAGATGGAGCTCATACAAGTATGAGGGAGGCTGCTGCATACCGAAGGCTTTTTATCTTAATGCCTTTACAATTGCTTTAAATCTGCAAAAATATTATGATTTTGTTCAGACATGTTTGTGATTCACAAACCCATGCCAGAAGGGTGATATCATTTTTTTAATTGCAGCCAAAAAATAAAGAGGTATCAACTCTCCTACTTCAGCATGCTGTTTGGAAAGTATCAGCATGGTACCTGTGTTAGACTGACAGCATTGTTCAAAGCAACAATGTCTCACTGGCTGACACTGCCACTTTACTAAGAGCTGCTTTGCCGGTTGTTACAAATCATTATAAACAAAATTGTTATTAATATCAGCTGAATTTAAAAAAAAACAGAAGGGTTCTAATATTTACCCCCCTTTTTGTGAATTGGTCCCCAAAACTTTACTGCGTATTCAAGATGATACTAATGCCTAGTACACATGGGCCGAATGTCGGGAGACATCGTCTGGTTCAATAAAAAACGGCCAACATTCGGCCCGTGTGTACTGTTTAGCTGGCTTCTGTCAAACGAGCATGCTGGAAAACCACCAGCTGACCTGTTCCTGATTAGCGCTCCCAGCCAATGCCCAGTGGCTGTCCCCCTGTCAGAACACAACAGCTCAGTGGGGAAGATTGCTGTACTAACGTCAGACTTAAGTACAGCGGTGCCAACCGGAGATGTAATTTTTTTAAATAAAACTAGTGTGTACCAGGCTTAAGGGTTTTTAAAGAAGGGATGTCTCTTTTTCAAGTCTATGACAGCACTGTGCAAAGCAGCTTGTCTGTCTGACACTGCCACTTTTCCTTTTTTTTTTTTTGTAAATTACATTTTATTGAAATTTTAAGATAGGTGTATACAGCAGACAACTGCGGGTCCCGGTAACAAACAGACCGGTCACAATAAGAGCAGTACCAACCAACATCAAAACTTAAACAAGGGAAGAAAAAAAAGGGGGGACCCCCCATCATTTGCCCATATAAAGAATGCACAGTTCAATAACCTCCTATAGGAGGTAGGTATACAGCTATTCCAGTGTGATGACAGCCCCTGCAACCAAATGAGCAAATACAACTATTACAGTTCCCAAGACCCTCCACCTCCCCCTCATCAGGAAAATTAAGTTAGATAAAAACACTCAGCATGATACAGTATAACATCATAATGTACTAGCTCATTCAACCTCCCTTCCCCGAGGTACACTCCCCTCAGCTATTCAACCAACACCAAGGAACATGTAAAACATACATATGAATTCAGTCAGTAACTGTGTCTGTTGAAGCCACCTGGCCCCTTCCCCCCATACCTTATCAAATTTAGCCAGGGCCCCTCTATTCAAATACATGACTTTGTAAAGCGGAACCGTTTTGTTAACCAGTTTTCCAGGATGCCAAAGTTGGAGTATATTATTCTGTCTTCCCTGACAGAATAATCAGTTTCTTGGCATACAGCAATAAGAGAATGGGAAGAGTGCGTATAGCCCTAGTGGTAGCCAAAGGCTCAACTATATGCAACAAGCACACCTCAACTGAAAAGGGGTATTGAGATGGAGGTAACTCTGAACGGATGCATGTTGCAATTTCTTGCCAAAAGGGCTTAATGTTAGGACAAAAAGTTAAATTGTGTAATAAAATGCAGCGCATATATATATATATATATATATATATATATATATATATATATATATATATGAGAATGACAATATATATGAATGACAATATATGCTGTGATCAATAAACACACACTGAAATACAGAAATAGTCCACAAAGTGAAAAAATGGTGTGAATATAAATGTGTAAAAAAAATGACAATATATAACAATAACAATATATACTGTGATGAGTAAAACACACACTGAAATATAAAAATAGTCCACCGAGTGACAAATTGGTGTGAATATAAATGCAAAATAATATCCACCAGGTAAAAAATTATGAATAATAATGAATAATAAAATTCAAACAGTCCTGATATAGAATAATGTCAAAGGAATAAACGTCTAAAAAACATCAATAAGGTAAGTGACATCAAATGTGAAGAGACTCGGTGAAGGAAAACTTGTAGAAGACACCACCACCAATTGCATGAAGGCTTACCTGAAGTAATGGACATAAAGGGGCTTATACCTCTTAAGTCAAACAGGTTTATGGCGATAAACACTATAAATGGAAAACCATCAGAACTCCTGGACAGATCTTTGAATGGTGTTGTTTAACATCAAGTCCACAACATACAGGCACATGAGGCTTGAGATGAAAGGGGGGAAGCCAGAGGATATTCTTTTCTCACATGTTGAAACCAAAAATCAAAGAGAGGTTCCATGCAGTGTGATATTGTTTAAAAATTGCATTTATTTAAAAAAAAGTAACAATGGAACACTCACGTTTAGGAAGTGCATATAAAGCTCATAGGACATGAAGAGGGACAGTAATGTTGGAAGAGGTCAACCAGACACGTTTTGTCTTGGACGTCATCTGGGGTATGTCCTACTGCCAGCAACTGTGTGTTTATATAGGCTGTGTGGGCCCAAATTAGAATAATTCAAACCGGAAGTAAATCATTTCTGGTTCGGTCACTTCCAGTTTAATCGGAATCCAAATTGGAACAAAGAAGATCTAAGCTCTCTAATATAAATGGATATGCCTCCAAATTTTGGGAAAAAAAACATAAGGGCTTATGTGAATAGAACGGTAATCCATGTAACATCAGGCTCACAGCGCCATGTGTTATACTCAACCAGAAGCAAAATGCCAAACCAAGCTGTGATCTGAAGTATGGCTGTCAACATTCGGCAGTATATATCGAGCGCAACAGGAAGTGAGGTGAAAACAAGACCTCACTATGGAGTATGGCTACCAACATCACTTCCTGTTAATTAAACAGAGGTCATAGGCATGTCAATCCTTGTTTTGTTATTATCAAGTCAGCAATTTACTACATCACTTCGTTCTCAGCAAACCAGGAAGTACATGCATACCAAACCTCATTATAGAAGGAATACATTGCCAGCTATAATATAATGGACAAACACCAGAAATACATGTTAATAATTGACAGCTTTCTGGTGACACTTGAATAGCAAACAGGAAATACAGGAAATATATCTAACTGGAGCCACACAAAACCTTTACATATAAAAAACATAATATTTAACCACTAAAATGTACTGTTAATTGAAGGCTCATCAAAAATAAGAAAAACATATGTATAAAAGTACATTAATCACGCTATAAGACTATCTTATAAAAATCATAAAAAATTAATAAAAATTGGGAATAAAATTAAAATTACAATTGAATGACAATTAAATGAGTGAACAGCCCTAACCCACCACTATTAACTCCATAGATAATTTTAAATTCAGATAAAAATGATATCATAATAAAAGCATTAATATCTAACTCTACATTAATCCCAAGTGGAAAATGGCATTGCAGTTCATAAATTCAGTATGTTATGAGTCTGGATACACCTCTAGTAATAGCACCCCCCCCCCCCCAGGTTGGAATGAACCTATTGATAATAAGAAATGCAATGCCCTTTGGGTCTTTATTGTGGAATTGATGATAATGCAGAGGAACAGTATGTTTGGTGTTACCCTGTTTGATTTTGTTGATATTTTCAGTCACCCTAGTCGCAAAAGACCGACCAACATATTGCTTGCCACATGGACAGGTTAGAAGATAATAGACATGTGCGGCTCTTTTTGTATGAATCGAAAATTCATATGAATTTCGGAAAATTAGTATATTCGGAAGCACCCGAAATACAAATTCTATGCTTCCAAATTGTATATGAAATACAAAATTTCATTGACAAATTTCGGGTCCAAATTCCGTTACAACGAAAACGTGACTGGTGTTTTGTGGGCCAATCAGAGGTTTTCTTCTGCTGCTGAGTGAGAGTTGGGAAAATTACCTTGAATATGGGTGTGGGAGACTGGTACTGGTAGTCGATGGGAGATTCAGAATCGGACAAAATAAGAATGCTCGTTAATATTGTTTTCTTATTGTCATAATAATTAAGATTATTCGTTATGATGAAGTTAAAAACCCAGGACGTCAGCACAACACAGGGATGGTGGGAGCCCCTCATAATAAGGACACAGGACAGGGATGGTGGGAGCTTTTTAAATTCATCATAACGAACGTTCATAATTGTTACGAACCTAATGAAAAATAAGAATTAATGGCTAATACGAAATGGAACGGAATGAAGCAAAACAAATTTATTGACGGAGCACATGTCTAGAAGATAAACAATGTTGGTAGTCACACATGCACAGAAATGTTTAATGGGATAAGTACATTTAGTAACTGTGTATGTAAATTGTTTAGCTACTGTACACACCTTCTACTAATATTAAACTGGCATTCTGTGCATTTCTTACATGGATAACAGCCAACTAGATTGTGGAAAAAAGAAGCTCAAACAGGCGGATAAATAACATTTGGGCCCTTTACGGAAGGAGCTCCTTTATAAAGGTTTTTCCAGCAACAGAGTACCCGATACCTGATCATTTTGCAACATATTCCAGTGGCGATCAATGATGGCTTTAATCTGGCAATGAACACTTCAAAGATTTATTCTTGTGGGGGTATATCGACTAGCAAAGATGCCCGTTTTACTTGTAAGACCTAATGGAAATCATAGTCTATTTCATGCTGGTCGTATCTCTTGTCCAAAAACCTTTGTTTTAAAATAGTGGCTTGATTTTTGAACATCTGTGTTACATAGTTGGTGAGGTTGAAAAAAGACACAAGTCCATCAAGTCCAACCTATGTGATTATATTTCAGTATTACATTGTATATCCCTGTCTGTTGCTGTTGTTCAGGTGCTTATCTAATAGTTTCTTGAAACTATCAATGCCCCCCCGCTGAGACCACTGGCTGTGGAAGGGAATTCCACATCCTTACCGCTCTTACAGTAAAGAACCCTTTATGTAGTTTAAGGTTAAACCTCTTTTCTTCTAATTTTATTGAGTGGCCATCAGTCTTGTTAAACTCCATTCTGTGAAAAAGTTTTATCCCTATTGTGGGGTCACCAGTATGGTATTTGTATATTGAAATCATATCCCCTCTCAAGCGTCTCTTCTCCAGATAGAATAAGTTCAGTGCTCACAACCTTTCCTCATAACTAATATCCTCCAGACCCTTTATTAGCTTTGTTGTCCTTCTTTTTACTAGCTCCATTTCCAGTACATCCTTCCTGAGGACTGGTGCCCAGAACTGGACAACATACTCTAGGTACAAAACAACCAGAGTCTTGTAGAGTGGGAGAATTATCGTTTTATCTCTGAAGTTGATCCCCTTTTTAATGTATGCCAATATTCTGTTTGCTTTGTTAGCAGCAGCTTGGCATTTCATGCCATTACTGAGTCTATCATCTACTAGGACCCCCCCCCCCCCCGGTCCTTTTCCATCCTAGATTCTCTCAGAGGTTCTCCCCCCAGTGTATAGGTTGCATTCATAGTTTTGCCACTCAAATGCATTATTTAATATTTTTCTACATTGAACCTCATTTGCCATGTATTTGCCCACCCCATTCATTTGTTCAGATCCTTTTGCAAGGTTTTCACATCCTGTGGAGAAGTTATTGCCCTGCTTAGCTTAGTATCGTCCACAAATACAGAGATTGAACTGTTTACCCCATCCTTCAGGTCATTTATGAACAAATCAAATAGGATTGGTCCCAGCACAGAACCCTGGTGGACCCCACTACCCACCCCTGACCATTCTGAGTACTCCCCATTTATCACCACCCTCTGAACTCTCCTTGTAGTCAGTTTTTAATCCATATACTCATGCCAACGGACCTTATTTTGTACAGTAAAAGTTTATGGGGAACTACATCAAATGCTTATGCTTTTGCAAAATCCAGATGCACCATGTCTATGGGCCTTCCTTTATCTAGATGGTAGCTCACCTCCTCATAGAAGGTTAATAGATTGATTTGGCAAGAATGATTCTTCATAAATCCATGCTGATTAGTGCTAATGATACCGTTCGCATTACTAAAATGTTGTAATCTGTTCTCCCTTCTTTACTGTTTACATACTTAAAGAATTTCTTTGGATTTTTTTTGCTCTCCTCCACTATGTGTCTTTCATGTTCTATCTTAGCCATCCTTATTGCACCCTTACATTTCTTGTTGCATTCTTTATAAAGTCTGAATGCTGATGATAATCCCTCAGCCCTGTATTTTTTGAAGGCCTTCTCCTTTGCTTTTATATGAATTTTTACATTGGAGTTAAGCCATCCAGGACTTTTGTTTGCGCATTTATTATGCATTGGGATGCATTGGCTAATGCCCTTATTTAATATGCTCTTAAAGCAAACTCCTCCGTGTTCTTTGTTCCTAATATTTTATCCCAATTTATGTGGGCTGTAGTGGGTTTTTGTGAATTTTGGGCAAATAGTTCATTACTGGAATGCAGGGTGCTAGGGGCATGAGATAGGACTGTTCCTTTTTGTTAAATAGTGATGGCCGAACGGTTCGCCCGGCGGTCGTTTCGCGGCGAATTTCCGACATTCGCGGTCCGCACGTTCGAACGCCTTTTTCCGTCGTTCGCCGCGGCGGACTTACGTGTTTAATGTATACAAGAACTTTAACCTTTGGTGACACGTTTATCATGTGATACAGGACAGCCAATTGAGACATGACAGCACATGGACACTTGTACATTCCCCCTAACCTATAAATACACCCGATCCGGTGGCCATTTTACATTCTTTCTTCTGTTACGATAGGGACAGGTTCCTGTGTGGAGTAGGGAGAGATAAACCACTAGCTATTTGGTACACAAAAGTTCTTTTCAGGACTGGTATAGGTGTTAGGTGTTGATAGGTTTGCTGTGCTGCTGATTCTTGCAGCAGCCTGAGTGTCTTTTGTTAGTTTAGAGAAAGGGAAAGGACGGTGTATGCTACAGGGACAGCCAGATTAGTCTTTCATCATCATCATCATCATCATCATCATTAGCTGTTACTATCAAGGTCCACAAAAGAGCTGTTCCAGTAACCACTAATCGTTCTCTTTTTTTGCCAATTTGTATAGGGACAGGAAGGAAGCAGTGTTGTCAGGCAGTGAGGGTAATTTTAAAGACTTGCTGTTATTATTAGTTCCACAAAGGTTCTTTTCAGGACTGGTATCAGTGGTACAGTAATAGGCTTGTACATGTATAATATTCTTTCTTCCAAATATAGAAAGGATATTATACTTGACTGCTGCCCTTCTGCTGCAGTCTGCTAAACATTCACAACTCACTTGTTCCACAAAAGTTCTTATAAGGACTGGTAACTTGGTATAGGGTGCTACGGTACATAGGCTTGAGTGCGGTACAGTCTGCTGTTCTGTAAGGACCGCTATCGGTCCACAATAGATAGGGTTGACGTGCACCACTGCTGACCGCTGCCCTATACTGCAGCAGTCCTTCAGCGGTATAGGGACTGACGTACAGTCTGCTAAACACTAATACACAACCTGCTTGGTCCACAAAAGTTCTTATAAGGACTGGTAACTTGGTATAGGGTGCTACGGTACATAGGCTTGAGTGCGGTACAGTCTGCTGTTCTGTAAGGACCGCTATAGGTCCACAATAGATAGGGTTGACGTGCACCACTGCTGACCGCTCACCTATACTGCAGCAGTCCTTCAGCGGTATAGGGACTGACGTACAGTCTGCTAATCACTAACACACAACCTGCTTGTTCCACAAAAGTTCTTATAAGGACTGGTAACTTGGTATAGGGTGCTACGGTACATAGGCTTGAGTGCGGTACAGTCTGCTGTTCTGTAAGGACCGCTATCGGTCCACAATAGATAGGGTTGACGTGCACCACTGCTGACCGCTGCCCTATACTGCAGCAGTCCTTCAGCGGTATAGGGACTGACGTACAGTCTGCTAAACACTAATACACAACCTGCTTGGTCCACAAAAGTTCTTATAAGGACTGGTAACTTGGTATAGGGTGCTACGGTACATAGGCTTGAGTGCGGTACAGTCTGCTGTTCTGTAAGGACCGCTATAGGTCCACAATAGATAGGGTTGACGTGCACCACTGCTGACCGCTCACCTATACTGCAGCAGTCCTTCAGCGGTATAGGGACTGACGTACAGTCTGCTAATCACTAACACACAACCTGCTTGTTCCACAAAAGTTCTTATAAGGACTGGTAACTTGGTATAGGGTGCTACGGTACATAGGCTTGAGTGCGGTACAGTCTGCTGTTCTGTAAGGACCGCTATCGGTCCACAATAGATAGGGTTGACGTGCACCACTGCTGACCGCTGCCCTATACTGCAGCAGTCCTTCAGCGGTATAGGGACTGACGTACAGTCTGCTAAACACTAATACACAACCTGCTTGGTCCACAAAAGTTCTTATAAGGACTGGTAACTTGGTATAGGGTGCTACGGTACATAGGCTTGAGTGCGGTACAGTCTGCTGTTCTGTAAGGACCGCTATCGGTCCACAATAGATAGGGTTGACGTGCACCACTGCTGACCGCTGCCCTATACTGCAGCAGTCCTTCAGCGGTATAGGGACTGACGTACAGTCTGCTAATCACTAACACACAACCTGCTTGTTCCACAAAAGTTCTTATAAGGACTGGTAACTTGGTATAGGGTGCTACGGTACATAGGCTTGAGTGCGGTACAGTCTGCTGTTCTGTAAGGACCGCTATCGGTCCACAATAGATAGGGTTGACGTGCACCACTGCTGACCGCTGCCCTATACTGCAGCAGTCCTTCAGCGGTATAGGGACTGACGTACAGTCTGCTAATCACTAACACACAACCTGCTTGTTCCACAAAAGTTCTTATAAGGACTGGTAACTTGGTATAGGGTGCTACGGTACATAGGCTTGAGTGCGGTACAGTCTGCTGTTCTGTAAGGACCGCTATCGGTCCACAATAGATAGGGTTGACGTGCACCACTGCTGACCGCTGCCCTATACTGCAGCAGTCCTTCAGCGGTATAGGGACTGACGTACAGTCTGCTAAACACTAATACACAACCTGCTTGGTCCACAAAAGTTCTTATAAGGACTGGTAACTTGGTATAGGGTGCTACGGTACATAGGCTTGAGTGCGGTACAGTCTGCTGTTCTGTAAGGACCGCTATCGGTCCACAATAGATAGGGTTGACGTGCACCACTGCTGACCGCTGCCCTATACTGCAGCAGTCCTTCAGCGGTATAGGGACTGACGTACAGTCTGCTAATCACTAACACACAACCTGCTTGTTCCACAAAAGTTCTTATAAGGACTGGTAACTTGGTATAGGGTGCTACGGTACATAGGCTTGAGTGCGGTACAGTCTGCTGTTCTGTAAGGACCGCTATCGGTCCACAATAGATAGGGTTGACGTGCACCACTGCTGACCGCTGCCCTATACTGCAGCAGTCCTTCAGCGGTATAGGGACTGACGTACAGTCTGCTAAACACTAACACACAACCTGCTTGGTCCACAAAAGTTCTTATAAGGACTGGTAACTTGGTATAGGGTGCTACGGTACATAGGCTTGAGTGCGGTACAGTCTGCTGTTCTGTAAGGACCGCTATCGGTCCACAATAGATAGGGTTGACGTGCACCACTGCTGACCGCTGCCCTATACTGCAGCAGTCCTTCAGCGGTATAGGGACTGACGTACAGTCTGCTAAACACTAATACACAACCTGCTTGGTCCACAAAAGTTCTTATAAGGACTGGTAACTTGGTATAGGGTGCTACGGTACATAGGCTTGAGTGTGGTACAGTCTGCTGTTCTGTAAGGACCGCTATAGGTCCACAATAGATAGGGTTGACGTGCACCACTGCTGACCGCTCACCTATACTGCAGCAGTCCTTCAGCGGTATAGGGACTAAGAGTTTTGTCACAGGGTCATTTAAAAAATGACATGCAGAGGAAGAGGCAGGCCCTTCCGCAGGGGTGGTAGGGGTAGGGCAGGAGCAACAGGCTTGAGCCAAAGTGGGAAGTTGCAGAAGGTGCGTTCAATTACTTTAAAGGATGCACCAGACTTGGTTGAGTGGCTCGCTCAGCCTTACTCTTCTGCACCCTCCTCATCCTCTCGATCTGCACCCTCTTCTTCACTCTCTGCTATGTGCACCCCCAAAGACACTACCACCAACAACACGACCACCACCACCACCACCACATACCTTCCGCTTGAGTCACTGGAATTATTTTCCGATCCATATCAAGAGGACATTTCTGATGCGCAGCCACTCTTGGTATTGGATCAGGAAGAGGAGGTAGCAACAAGCGCTACTCAGCAGTCTGACGCCAGTACCCAGATCAGCCCAAGGAGGAGGTTGGTCCCCGGTGTTGCTGCCTACTCCGAGATCTCTACTTATAGCGGTGGGGAAGGTGACGTTGATGATGACGTGTCTAGTGATGTCACGTGGGTGCCCACAAGAGAGGAAGAGGAGGGGAGTTCAGAGGGAGATATGGACCAGCAGATAGGGAGGAGAAGCAGCAATGACTTACATTGCACAGCAGGGACAAAGCAGACTGCAAATGTATCAGGAGCGAGTCATCGACCATGTACGGTTACATCTGGCGCTCCCAGGACACCGGCACATGGCTCCGCAGTGTGGGCTTTTTTTAACGTGTCCGCTGCTGACAATAGCGTTGCCATCTGCAATCTTTGCAGTCAACGCGTTAGTCGCGGTAAGCCCAATACTCACCTAGGGACGACCGCCTTAAGAAGGCACATGAGCAGCCATCACCGAGCCCAGTGGGAGCAACGGAACACACAAAGCCACACTGCAGGCTCTCACCGTCCAGCCTCGTCTTCTACTTCTCCTTCTCCTCTCTCCTCACAATTGTCCTCCACTCCACCTTCCATCACGCCAAGCTCACATTTTTCTGCAAAAAGGCAGGCTTCCGTGGGCCTAATGTTTGAGCGTAAAAAAATGATGATGCCGGATAACCCTCTTGCCCAACGGTTGGCGGCTGGCTTGTCAGAACTCATAGCCCGCCAACTACTGCCATATAAACTGGTGGACTCGGAGGCCTTTCGCAAATTTGTGGCCATTGGAACACCACAATGGAAGGTCCCAGGAAGGAAGTATTTCTCAGAGAAGGGCATCCCAGAGCTATATGGCCATGTTCAGCGGCAAGTGAATGTATCTCTGGCACACAGTGTCGGTGCCAAGATACATCTGACCACAGACACGTGGTCTAGCAAACACGGGCAGGGAAGGTATATCAGTTTTACTGCCCACTGGGTGAACCTTCTGACGGCCGTCAAGCATGTAACCCGTGGCACCCGTGTAGATTTGGTTTTACCGCCACGGATTGCATGCAGGCCTGACTCTTCTTCTCCTCCTCCTACTCCATCCTCCTCCCTCTCCTCCTCAGCTGCCTCCTCCTTTTCCGCTGCTAGCGTCTCTTCCACTGCACCGCCCAAGCTCCCCAGAACCTATTCCACATGCCAGGTGAGACGTTGCCATGCCGTGCTGCGTCTGTTGTGCCTGGAAGCAAAGAGCCACACTGGCCCGGCACTCCTTTCAGCTTTGCGTTCACAGGCAGATGAGTGGCTAACACCGCTCAATTTGACAGTTGGTAAAGTGGTGTGTGACAACGGTGCCAATCTGCTTAGCGCATTGAAACAGGGCAAAATCACGCACGTGCCGTGCATGGCACACGTCTTAAACTTGGTCGTGCAGCGATTCCTTGTCAAATACCCTGGGGTCCAGGACATCTTGCGGCAGGCAAGGAAAATCTCGGCCCATTTCAGAAGATCTTACACGGCCATGGCTCGCCTTGCTGACATTCAGCGGCGACACCATCTGCCGGTCAGACGTCTTATTTGCGATTGCCCGACGCGATGGAACTCAACCTTCTATATGCTTGATAGGCTGCTCCAGCAGAAACGTGCAGTTAACGTCTACCTGTATGAACTCTGCGAAAGAAACGGTTCTGGGGAGCTGGGTTTTTTTTCACCGCGCCAGTGGCTGCTCATGCGCGACACATGCAGACTTCTGCGGCCATTTGAGGAGATCACCAAACTGGTCAGTCGCAGCCATGGCGCCATCAGTGACATGGTACCTTATGCCTTCTTTCTGGAGCGTGCATTGCGTCGTGTCATTGATCAGGCTGTGGAGGAGCAGGAGCGGGAAGATGAGGAAGTCGCAATGCTGGATGAATTCCCAGGGGGGGCTACTCTATCTGAGACAAGTCAACAACAGGAGTCTGATGAGGAGTCAGAGGAGGATGGTGCCGGGGCGGATGAGCAGGAGCAAGAAGAGCATGCTTTAAACCTTTCTGGGATCCCTGTTGTGCGTGGATGGGGAGAGGAGAATGAAGAGGACGACATTATCCTGGATGATGAGCAGGAGCCAGGCCACCACACCGCTTCCACTTTAGTGCAAATGGGGGCCTTCATGCTCCAGTGTTTTAATAGGGACCCCCGTATAAAAAGCATGAGGGTCAAGGACCAGTACTGGGTGGCAACGTACTTAGACCCCCGGTACAAACACAAAATGGCGGAAATGTTACCGCCGTCGCAGAGGGCTGTCAGAATGCAGCACTTCCAGGCCTTGCTTCGAGAAATGCTGCATTCTGCTTTTGCGTGCGCTGGCAGAGGAGCAATTCCCACTCCCAGAGAAGGATTTGCGGGTACCAATCCAACAGCGCCTGCAAGAAGAGGCCGGTTTGAAGATGTGTTGGTGACTTCGGATATGAGGTCATTCTTTCAGCCGACCCATCGACAGGTGTCATCCGGATCCAGCATCAGGGAACGCCTAGACCGTCAGGTGTCCGACTACATTGGGTTAACGGCCGATGTGGACGCTCTGAGGAGTGATGAACCCCTAGACTACTGGGTGGGCAGGCTTGACCTCTGGCCAGAGCTTGCCCAATTTGCAATCGAACTGTTGGCTTGCCCCTCATCCAGTGTCCTGTCCGAAAGGACGTTCAGCGCAGCAGGGGGGATTGTGACCGATAAGCGTACTCGCCTAGCTCACCACAGTGTTAACTACCTCACATTTCTAAAAATGAATGAGGCATGGATCTCGGAGGAATTCAACACATGTGACCAGTAGACCATGTATATGTCTATAAACTATTTTTTTAATCAAGCACACAGACCTTCTTAATTCATTTGGCTCACTTCCTTGACCCAAAAAAGCACACCGTACTATATGCCCCTACCCTCCTCTTTGAAGAGGTTGAGCGGTGTCATATTTCTACTGGGGCTGCTTATGATATCCCTGTGCTGTGCTGACTTCCTCCTGGGGGTTCTTATTATGAAGGGATCACACTATCCCTGTGCTGTGCTGACTTCCTCCTGGGGGTTCTTATTATGAGGGGATCACACCATCCCTGTGCTGTGCTGACTTCCTCCTGGGGCTGCTTACGGTGCTGCTGTCAGTGCTGTATGTCACGGTGCTGCTGTCAGCGCTGTATGTCACGGTGCTGCTGTCAGCGCTGTATGTCACGGTGCTGCTGTCAGCGCTGTATGTCACGGTGCTGCTGTCAGCGCTGTATGTCACGGTGCTGCTGTCAGCGCTGTATGTCACGGTGCTGCTGTCAGCGCTGTATGTCACGGTGCTGCTGTCAGCGCTGTATGTCACGGTGCTGCTGTCAGCGCTGTATGTCACGGTGCTGCTGTCAGCGCTGTATGTCACGGTGCTGCTGTCAGCGCTGTATGTCACGGTGCTGCTGTCAGTGCTCTGTATTACGGTGCTGCTGTCAGATGCCTCTATCACGGTGCATGTGTCATTCCGGTATGTCACGCTGCTGGTGATCATCTCCTGCACCCTCTTCTTTGCCTACCCTGGTCCCTGACCTTCCCTCTCCTCCATTGCCTTCATTAGCTCCATAGTCCTGAATTGTTAGAACAATTTCCCAAATAAAATAAAAATGCTTGTAGTTATCGATCCCAAATTCACCTCATACATGTATTATGTCATTGTCCAGATGGTGGGACTACGTTTTACCCCCTAATAATTACCACGTGGCCGCAAATTCGACATGAAGGTTTGCAAAGTTCGCCTCCCATTGAAGTCAATGGGGCCCGCGGCGAACGTTCTGTTTCGCGAACGTTTGGGTCCGTTCGCATTTCGCGTTCGCGAAACGTCCCGTCGGAAGTTCGTCCATCACTATTGTTAAATAACTGAGAATCAAAACCCTTCTGAACCAGGGTGATAAGTTCTTTCTTGAATTTGAATGTAGGGTCTTGAGGCAATTCTCTATAATTCTCATGGTCACTCAAACTTCTGTGCATTTCGCTGACATAATCAGTTTTGTCTAGTACCACGATACCCCTGCCCTTGTCGGCGGGGCGAATAATCAGATCCTTCTGTTCACAAAGCGACTTAAGACCTGAGTTCAACAAAGAGTTAGCCTGAATTTTTTTAAGAGGCAAACTGGCTACATCTTTGAGAACTAGATTTTTAAACATATTAATAGCAGGGGTGACCTGGGTGGGAGGATTAAAAAGAGACGGATTTGACATTCTGGAATGGACTGTTCCAGATGTGGCTGTTCTGACCACATTTCTGTAAGGATTGGAAATTAGATATCTTTGATTATTGATCTTTCTAATAAATGTATTGAGTTTCTTGGGGGGGGGGGGCAAACTTGAGGCCTTTGTCAAGAACAAATTGTTCCTCTTTAGTAAGTGGTTTGCTACTGAGGTTAAACACACTGGGGCAAGTTATGTTCTCCTTCTTTTTCCTCCTCTGGGACCTCCTCCCTCCTCTGGAGCCTCTCTTAGGTCTGGACCCCTTTTTCTCCCTATGGGGTCCTCATAAAAAACATGATTGCTTTGGACATTAGGATTAGGTTGATTGTAACGATATGGAGAATTATCAAAATTTCAATTGAGATGAGTGTATTTATCATCATTGTCATAATTACGGAGTGGGGAGAATCTATTACGTGTGTTCAATGGAGGATGGTTGTAATAGGGGGGTATGGGTAAGTGGCAGAGTGGTCACAGTAGAGCTGGTGACTCCCTCCGATAGTAAGTCTCCTGCTCATAATGATTATTTCTAGGGTTCAAATGGTTATCCCTAGATTGGCCACGCCCACCCCTCCTAATAGAATTCTGTCCTCTACCTCTATGTGCGGTAGTAGAGGTTTGAGAACTGGAATACCTCCCATTTTGAACAGAAGATCCTTCTCTAGATTGATGTGCTTAAAATGTGCAAGAGGTGCGGAGCGTCTCCAGCACAGGGAAGGTTGACTGCCACTCTTCTAAGTGTTGCTGTGCAAGTTGTTACAACATAATAATATGACTGCCATCTGCTACAGCCATATATTAAAAATTTAGACTCATCAGTCCAGAGCACCTGTTGCCATTTTTCTGTACTTCAGTTCCTATGCTTTCATGCATAGTTGATTAGCCTTGTTCCCATATCAGAGGTATGGCTTTTTGGCCTTAATTTTTCCATGAAGACCACTTCTGGCCTTGACAGGTATACCCAGATCCCACTGGTTTCCACCAGTTTATGCTGATGTCACTGATGGACATCATCCGATGTAGAATGGAAGTAAGCATGATGTGTCTTTCATCTGCTGTACTAAGTTTCCTTTGCCGACCACTTTGTCTATGGTCGTCAACGTTGCCCATTTCTTTATGCTTCTTGAAAAGATTTTGAACAACACACCTTAAAACCCCAGTCTTCTTTGACATGTTTGCCTTGGAGAGACCTTGCTGATGCATTAACCACTTAAGCCCCGGACCATTTGGCTGGCAAAAGACAAGAGCGTTTTTTGTGATTCGGCACTGCGTCGCTTTAACTGACAATTGTGCGGTCGTGCTACATGGCTCCGAAACAAAATTGATGTCCTTTTTTCCCCACAAATAAAGATTTCTTTTGGTGGCATTTGATCACCTCTGCAGTTTTTATTTTTTTTTGCGCTATAAACAAAAAAGAGCGACAATTTTGAAAAAACACATGATTTTTTACTTTTTGCTGTAATAAATATCCCCAAAAAATATATTAAAAAAACATTGTTTTCCTCAGTCTAGGCCGATACGTACTCTTCTACATATTTTTGGTAAAAAAATCACAATAAGCGTGTATTGATTGGTATGTGCAAAAGTTATAGCGTCTACAAAATGGGGGATAGTTTTTAAAAAATGTTTTACTAGTAATGGCAGCGATCTGCGATTTTTATCATGACTGCGACATTATTTGGCACTCTTTTGGGACCATTTACATTTATAAAGCGATCAGTGCGATTAAAAATGCATTGATTTCTGTGTAAATGTGACTGGCAGTGAAGGGGTTAACCACTAGGTGGCGCTGTAGGAGTTAAGTGTGTCCTAGGGAGTGATTCCAACTGTGGGGGTAGGGGCTATGTGAGACACAACATTGATCACCGCTTCTGATTATAGGGTTCGGTGATCAGTGTCCTGTGACTAGACAGAATGGGGAAATGCTTGTTTACATCAGCATTTCCCCGTTCTTCCTCTGCGCGAGACATTGAGTATGTGGGACCTGCGATCACACGCTTGCAAACTGCTTCTTAAAGGGCAGCATACAGGTTCGTTAATCTGCCTGTGCTTCTGCCGATGTATATCGGTGTGAGCCGGTTGGCAAGCGGTTATACAGTAACTATCTTGTGTCTTGTTGCTGTGCTCAGTTTTGCCATAGTGTATGTCCTGTGACATGAAACTGTCTTCTACATCCTCACTTTAGTAGCAGGGTTTGGTTGTTCCTCAGCCTCTTATACAGCTGTTTCAGTTTCAGTTATGACTGTGTTTCAACTGACATATGAAATGGATGATCATATGCACCTACTTGGTATAAATGGTTAATCATACATTTTACTCTAATGCCGCGTACACATGACCGGACTTTTTCAACAGACTTGGTCTGGCGGACAATCCCACATACTTTGCAGCTGAGGTCCGCCAGACTTTCAATCGAATGGACCTGGCCACACACAATCACTCCAAAAGTTAGATGGATTCGACCGTGATGACATAGAATAAGGAAGTTCATAGCCAGTAGCCAATAGCTGCCCTAGCGTCGGTTTTAGTCTGTCGGACTAGCACACAGACGACCGGATTTTTAGACCTGACTCGAGTCGAATCAAGTTTTATTTCTAGGTCTGCCGGACTTTTGGGAAGAAAATGTCCCTAGGAGCCCACACACGATCGAATTGTCCGACGGATTCCAGTCCGACGGACCAAGTCCATTGAAAAGTCTGGTCGTGTATACATGGCATAATGCTACAAAATCCCTGACTTTGTGCAAGTGTCCAAAGTGTGCAAGTGTTTATGCTGGTTTGAAGCTGTAGTGAAGTGATGTTGCACCAAATATTGATTTGATTTAGGGTTTCTATGGCAAAAGTGACTGACACGTATACAGTATATACAGCACCACATCCCTTTTGAAATTGAGTGAAGCTCGTAAGTTAAATAAATGGGATTTTTAAGGGTACTAGATATATACAGTATGAATAGATACACATGGAATATAGCAAATTAAAATTTCAACATTTTATTGGTTACAATATTTAAAAGCATAATGTATTAAAAAATATACACATTTTGTTACTTGGTCTTTGGTATTTTTCATTAGTGAGGCAATGTAAAACTATATATTCCCAACACGTTTCGACTACTGGAGCTTCCTCGGGGGATTTGTAGCCGCCAATAATCTAAAAGTTAAATCAAAACATACACATCCAGTAAACAATTATATAATAATCATAAGATAACATAATATATATTCATATGTTTTATGTGTGTAAACTTCCACTATGTAAGGCTCCCTCTGTCACCTACCTTGGAGATGAGCCTGATGTGCAGAGGAAGACCTCTCGTACAGCCCCGATTCAGGGACCACTGGAGTTGTGACAGTGGCCACAAGAGTGAGGTGAGGTAAGACTGCCTGCAAGGTTCGCTTTGCTGGAATTGGTAGTAGCTAATGAGAAGCAGAAACAGCCAGTGCAGGTGAGCTGCAGATGCAGGGCAGTGAATTCAGGTATGCTGTGGATGTAGGGCAGCAGATGCACGTGTGCTGTGGATGCAGGTCAGTGGATGCTGGTGCAGGATAGGAGGCAGGAGTGGAGTCGGACAAGCTGGGCAGGGCCGCTGATAAGCCAGTACAACTGGCCCTGTTATACCGGGCCTGGCCACCAGGGGGCCCGAGCAATCTGAACAGATTGCAGAAGAAAGAAAAAGAAAAAGTCTTTCTCCAACTCTCCCTCCGCTCCTCCCTCAGCAGCTGTTTAACTGCTCTCAATGAGCACTCACTGGGGCTAAACATCTCAGAGGCAGAAAGGTGGAGCCTGACTGTGAGATCTTGTAGTTTGAGTGGGCGGGAGGGGGTGTGGCCGGCTTTGAGGATAATCGTTCCTGGCTTCTTCTGGTGTGCACACATGAGCTGCATTATGGTGGCAGTGGATCTGGATTCTCAGGGGACTGCAGGTTAGCCCAGTCACATTAACTGCAATGTAAAGTCTAATGTCTGCTTTTCATGTAGCACAGCTGTCCTGACTGTGAGAAATTGGGTTTTATACTGCACTGCCATATTTCACACAGAAGTGCTGCATGAAAAAGAAGATGCCATCAATGTCGTCAAACCCCACTTTTTTTCTATTTAAATCACTGGATCACACCATGCCTGGAGCTGAATCACACAGGAATGCACTGTGCGTTCCTGTGCAATTCACATGCAGGTCTGTGCAGTGCAATTTCAAGCTCATTCATTTTGAATGGGCTAAAATTGCAATGCACCAAAACTAGTGCAAAAGTAGTGTAGTGTATGTAGTGAAGCGTATGCACTACTTTTTAAAATGCAATGCAACCAGATTACATGATCCAGGGCTGGCAGGGGCAGGGCAAACACACTAAGTTTGGAAACCTGCGTTTGAGGTTTCATTGACTTTTTATTGACACCTGGTGCAGATCACAAAAGCAGTACATTTTGCATGTAGGTTGAATTTTACAGGAATCCACAGCGCATTTCTTCGCAATTGAGATGCAGCCATGATGTGAACCACTCCCTTAGACATATTACTTTTACTTCTCATTAAAAGTTTAGAATTTTTTTTTTTTTTCAAAGGGCTTAGCTGACATGGCATCTTCTTCTTTTTCATGTCGAACTGTTTGACTGTGACAAATTGGACAGTGCAGTTATGAACGCAGCACAGTATCATCTGCATCCTACACACAGTCATCTTACACTAACCACACCTAATAATTAAGCGTAATTTAACCACTTAAGGACCGCCGCATGGCAATGTACGTCAGCAGAATGGCACCGACAGGCACAAGCACGTACATGTACGTGCTTGCCTTCCAGCGGGTGGGGGCGGTCCGTTTCGCTTCAGGAGCGATCCGGGATGAGGGGATGGCCGTTTCTGGCCATTCCCTCTCGATCGCTCCTGGCGAATGAGAAGCTTCCCCCGCCTGTATAGTGTAAACACAGGCAGGGAGGAAGTGATGTCATTCTCCTCGGGGCGGTCTTTTTGACCGGACTGCGAGGAGAACAGAGAAAGTAAGTGCACCAACACTACACTGACATGTAGGTACACATAGGCACACAAATTACCCCCCGATCACCCCCCCCCCTCCCAGTCACAGTGTCACTGATTGCAGTGATCATTTATTTACTGATCACTGCATTTAGTGTCAGTTGTGACAGTAAAAACTGTCAGGGCAGTTAGTGTTAGGTCCAGGGTAGCCCCCTACCCCCCAATAAAGGTTTAACCCCCTGATTGCCCCTAGAGTTAACCCTTTCACCTCCTTTTGCCAGTGTCACTAAGCGATCGTTTTTCTGATCGCTGCATTAGTGTCACTAGTGCCGCTAGGTAGCTAGTTATTTTTTTAGGTTCACCGTCAGGTTTTTATAGCGCTAGGTACCCCGATATATTACCCAATAATGGTTTTAACCCCCTGATTGCCCCTAGTTAACCCTTTCACCCCCTTTTGCCAGTATCACTAAGCAATCGTTTTTCTGATCGCTGCGTTAGTGTCACTGGTGCCGCTAGGTAGCTAGTTATTTTTTTAGGTTCACCGCCAGGTTTTTATAGCGCTAGGTAAACCCATATACTACCCAATAATGGTTTTAACCCCCTGATTGCCCCTAGTTAACCCTTTCACCCCCTTTTGCCAGTGTCACTAAGCAATCGTTTTTCTGATCGCTGCATTAGTGTCACTGGTGCCGCTAGGTAGCTAGTTATTTTTTTAGGTTCACCGCCAGTTTTTTATAGCGCTAGGTACCCCCATATACTACCCAATAACGGTTTTAACCCCCTGATTGCCCCTAGTTAACCCTTTCACCCCCTTTTGCCAGTATCACTAAGCAATCATTTTTCTGATCGCTGCATTAGTGTCACTAGTGCCGCTAGGTAGCTAGTTTTTTTTTAGGTTCACCGCCAGGTTTTTATAGCGCTAGGTACCCCGATATACTACCCAATAATGGTTTTAACCCCCTGATTGCCCCTAGTTAACCCTTTCACCCCCTTTGCCAGTGTCACTAAGCAATCATTTTACTGATCCCTGCATTAGTGTCACTGGTGCCGCTAGGTAGCTAGTTACTTTTTTAGGTTCACCGCCAGGTTTTTATAGCGCTAGGTACCCCCATATACTACCCAATAACGATTTTAACCCCCTGATTGCCCCTAGATAACCCTTTCACCCCCTTTTGCCAGTGTCACTAAGCGATCGTTTTTCTGATCGCTGTATTAGTGTCACTGGTGCCGCTAGATAGCTAGTTATTTTTTTAGGTTCACCGCCAGGTTTTTATAGCGCTAGGTACCCCCATATACTACTCAATAATGGTTTTAACCCCCTGATTGCCCCTAGTTAACCTTTTCACCAGTGATCACCGTATAAGTGCCACTGGTGACGCTGGTTAGCCAGTTAGTTATTTAGGTTCCCCGTCAGGTTTTTATATAGTGTCAGGGACCCCCATATACTACCTAATAAATATTTTAACCACCTGATTGCCCCTAGTTAACCCTTTCACCAGTGATCACCGTATAAGTGTTACGGGTGACTCTGGTTAGTTAGTATGCTTTTTATAGCATCAGGGCACCCACCATTTATTACCCAATAAAGGTTTAACCCCCTGATCAACCGGCGGGTGATATCAATTAGGTTTTAGGGTCAGGGTCTGCGTCGCCCCAGGCAGCGCTAGGTTAGTGCCAGTACCGCTAACACCCACGCGCAAAGCATAAACCTCCCGTAGTGGTATAGAATCTGAACAGATCAATATCTGATCTGATGAGATCTATACTAGCGTCCCCAGCAGTTTAGGGTTCCAAAAAAATGCATTGTTAGCGGGATCAGCCCAGATACCTGTTAGAACTTGCGTTTTGCCCCTCCACCCAGCCCACCCAAGTGCAGTATCAATCGATCACTGTCACTTACAAAACACTAAACACATAACTGCAGCGTTCGCAGAGTCAGGCCTGATCCCTGCGAAAGCTAATGCCGCGTACACATGACCAGACTTTTCGAGGGACTAGGTCCGACGGACTTTCGGCGGAGTTCTGACGGACTTTCCGAATGAACAGACTTGGCCAAACACAATCACACCCAAGTCCGACGGAAAGAAACGTGATGACGTACGACCAGACTAGAATAAGGAAGTTTATAGCCAGTAGCCAATAGCTGCCCTAGCGTTGGTTTTTGTCCGTCGGACTAGCATACACACGAGCGGATTTCTCGGTAGGAACTGGGTCCGGCGGAGTTCCGGTGGGAAAATTTAAAACATGTTCTATTTCTAAAGTCCGCCAGATTTTTGGCAAGTAAAGGTCCGATGGAGCCCACCCATGATCGAATTGTCAGACGGACTCGTTCCGTCGGACCTTTGCTGTCAAAAAGTCCGGTCGTGTGTACGTGGCATAACAGGTTTTTTTGGTAGCGTTTTATATTTAAATCCTGAAGGCAGTGCTTGGTTTTCGGGGTCCCGTACGTAGCTAGGCCCCCAAAAAGTCTCCCACATGTGGTATCCCCGTACTCAGGAGAAGCAGCAGAATTTATTTTGGGGTGTAATTTTACTTATGCCCATAGCATGTGTGAGCAATATATCATTTAGTGACAACTAGGTGCAAAAAAAAAATTGTAATATTCCTGCAACTTGTGGCAAAATATAAAATATTTAATGGACTCAACATGACCCTCAGCAATTTCCTTTTGGGTGTCTACTTTCCAAAATGGGGTCATTTGGGGGGGGGGTTGTGCTATTTTGGCATTTTATGGCCTTCAAACCTGTGATAGGTAGTGAGGAGTGAAATCAACAATTTGCACCCTTAGAAATCCTGAAGGCAGTGATTGGTTTTCGGGGTCCCGTACGTGGCTAGACTCCCAAAAAGTCCCACATATGTGGTATCCCCATACTCAGGAGAAGCAGCAGAATACATTTTGGGGTACAATTCCACATATAACTATCGCATGTGTGAGAAATATATCATTTAGTGACAACTTTTTGTAAACTTTTTTTTTTTTTTTTGTGTCATTATTCAATCACTTGGGACAAAAAAAAAATATTCAATGGGCTCAACATGCCCCTCAGAAATTTACTTGGGGTGTCTACTTTCCAAAATGGGGTCATTTGTGGGGGTTTTGTGTTATTTTGGCATTTTATGGCCTTCGAAACTGTTATAGGTAGTGAGGAGTGAAATCAAAAATTTGCACCCTTAGAAATCCTGAAGGCGGTGATTGGTTTTCGGGGTGCCGTACGCGGCTAGACTCCAAAAAAGTCCCACATATGTGGTATCCCCGTACTCAGGAGAAGCAGCAGAATATATTTTGGGGTGCAATTCCACATATAACTATGGCATGTGTGAGAAATATATCATTTAGTGACAACTTTTTGTAAACTTTTTTTTTGTGTCATTATTCAATCACTTGGGACGAAAATAAAATATTCAATGGGCTCAACATGCCCCTCAGCAATTTCCTTGGGGTGTCTACTTTCCAAAATGGGGTCATTTGGGGGGGTTTGTACTGCCCTGCCATTTTAGCACCTCAAGAAATGAGATAGGCTACCATATTGCATGACCGCGCAATTACCAGTTAAAGCAGTGCAGTGCGAAATTGTAAAAAGACCTCTGGTCCTTAGGCTGACAATTGGTCCGGGGCTGAAGTGGTTAAACCATGTCCATTTTCCAGCTTCGCGTAGCGCATATTTTTAAAATAGCCACGCCCACAATTTAGCCTTTATGTATACCCTAGCCTCTCTGTATAGGGGCGGGGCCAGGGGTGGGGCTGAAGGAGGAACCAGGAGTGAGGCTGAAGGGGACCCCGTCAGGTAGACTGTACGGGGCCCCATGATTTCTATCAGCGGCCCTGAAGCTGGGTCATATACAAAAGATCAATCAGCATAAACAGCAGGCAGAGAATGGTCAGAGTTCAGGTCTGGCAACAGGGAATCAGGCAAACAGGCAGGAAATAGCAGGGTCAAGCAAGCCAAAGGTCAGGACTGGAGAAAGCAGCATGGTCAGGAAGCTGGGTCAATACTGGATCAGAATACAGGCACAGGATCAGAACATAGGGTACAGCTGCAGATCAAACAGCAACGAACTAGTGAAGCTAAAGCATCTTTATAGGCCACTAGGCCCCAAACCACATCTCCATGCGCAATGTCCGAGATTCGCGCACATGCGCACTGGCACTAGTCTCCTTACAGCTGGATGATTACTTGTCCTACTACGTCTTTGTGCCCCTGTACGCCTGGAAGATGTTGCGGTATCTTGATCAGTGCATCCCTGACACCCGCATGCTTACCCTTCACAGTTATCACTGATCACAAAACAGATTTGTCTACTTGGACAGGACAAAACTAAAATGCATAAACATTGAACAATATAGTTCTCCAAAGGGATTCATATTTAACAACTTCAGGCCTGAACCATTTGGCTGGCCAAAGACCAGAGCATTTTTTTGCGATTCGGCACTGCATCGCTTTAACTAACAATTGCTTGGTCGTGCGATGTTGATCCTAAACAAAATTGACATCTTCCGTTCCACACAAATAGAGCTTTCTTTTGGTGCTATTTGATCACCTCTGCAGTTTTTATTTTTTGTGCCATAAACAAAAAAAGAGTGTCAATTTTGAAAAAAAAACACATTTTTTTTTATATTTTGCTATAATAAATACCTCCACAAAATATGTAAAAATCATTTTTTTTCCTCAGTTTAGGCCGATACGTATTCTTCTAGTAGTTTCCGTGTAGTTCCGTATAGTTCTACCTATGTACTGTTTGGGCACGGGCATTCCAGAACATAGGTAACATTTTCTGAATCGCAAATGATCAGAGATTTGATTTTAAATTTATGTTTAGTTACCAATGATTGAAAGCTTTCTATTTTTCTTTTTCTTTTTGAGATTCTACATGCTTTGCACCTAATGCAATAGTGAAAACCCACCCTATCCAGGAAGGTAGATGGAACTTTTGGAGGGTCACTCAGGAACATTGGGCACAATTCTGTTACGTAATCCTGGTGCCCTTCTATAAATAAATTGTGGCTTTGCAGGTAGTACATTTTTCAGATCTTTATCTTTGAGGAGAATGGCCCAATATTTTTTTAAAACTTTATACTGGCAATTAAATCCTGTGAAAAAGGCTGTTGGCATTCATCAGCTGTATGAACTTTAGTAGGCTAGTTTCAGAGCCTTTTGTTTTTATTTATTTTTATAATAAATGGAATTATACTATGGATTTTTTTTTCTACTTTCTTCTGAAATTTTGGTGGAGCTCCTTCCTTCCTGAATCATTACCTGATACCAGTAAAGACCAGAGGTCACAGTCACACAAAGCCCCACCTGACCTATCTTTTTAATGAAAGAGGTCATGGTGGTCTGGTAAGTAGGATACTTAGCTATACTCTCCGGGTGTTCATTTATTCATAAGTGCTAACCGGCAATAGTGATGGTGTGAAAAATCAGATTACCTCACATAGTGATCATTTATGTTCAAAATTTGATGCACATGATGGTTTAACAGTCCAGAATATTTCTCACAAACTGTGGATGCTTGGTTTGTAATAATTGCAGGCAGATGCGTGGTATGTCTGCTGGGAGCACCAATTTGCTGGCTGTTTACTGAAGCACATATACTCACTATTAATATTTTTCATGAATTTATTATTATATTTATATAGTATTGTTCACATTTGTTTATTAAATATTAAGCACAAGCATTTTAATATTACACTAACACATTATTAGCGCCCCCTTATACATACCACACAAGCCCAAAGGTTGCACTTTGTGCACTTTGAGGGGAGCAGCTTTATGGTTTATTATTATTTTTTATTATTTATTTTCACCTTTAGCAACCTTTTTTATCACAAACTTGTGGTTTTGATTAATATTTTTATTCTAAAAACACATTCACTCACGCAGCAATCGATATTTTGGATTTTATGAAAGCTAGGAATGTTGATCTTTATGAATGTTTTCAACAAAAACAATGATTTAGAAAAAGGTTTCAAACAGCTACAGCATGGCATGGAAAATCAAATCAGGCTATGGTGGGACAAAGCTTCATTAGAAATGTATATCAATAAAAATCACCACGTCGATTAAGATGGGATGTGAGCCCCATTGACGGTGTTGAAGATCTTAACCTACTAGATAAATGGTACCAAATCTTTAATTCATGTGAAAAAAGCTCATGCAGCTCATGATAAAAAGGAGACAAACTAAAATTAAAATTATTAGAAGCCAAAATCACTGAATTAAGAGAAACCATGGTACCATTAAAAGATACGGTAGAATATCAGGAGAAGGCCCAAAAATCTGTCAAAATATGATGTAGAAATCAAGCAGAAAAATACCAAAGAGATTTAAAAGACTTTATTGATCAAAAAGTCTATAAATGGCAAGAAATAATTCCCCCAGAATATAAAGTCTTCAGTAGAAAGAGAATTAGAAATATGAGATTTAATCACTCAGATGACAACTAACACAACAAATCAGACCAACTCCCAACCTAAAAATAAAAAAGAGCCAAAACCATCTAATAAACCTAAACTCAAGCAAACAAATCAACATCCATGTACCCCACAATATTCGGTTCCTACCCACAATAGATTTGCCCCACTTACAAATAGACCACAAGAACAATATGACCATTATGTTTATGGCAGAAACTATTACCCACCTAGACCCCCGAGAGGTGGGTTTAGGGGTAGACCAGCACCTTATTAAAACCAATACCAACAAGGGGGGAATGAAGAGGCTGGAAAGAGCCATACATGATCCCACTCCCACCACCTCAGTATTATCAAAGAGACCATACAAAAGGAGAGAAACGAGAGGAGGAATTAGAAAGAAAAAGACACAATTAAATCCAGGATTGTTTAATTTAGCAGGAGTCAAGTTTTCCAAAGAGGAGATGGATATTTTAGCACAGGGACTCAAATTTTTACCAGATAAATATTTGGACTACATAGACAAAGAAAAAATTGCTAGAAAATTAAATATTAACAAACAACTCTGTATTTAATCCAAAAAAGGTACCCATCATTCCATAGAAGTGTTTAAAAACATGGTTCAGGATGAAGTGAAAAAATGTAAAATAAAAAGATCCAAAAATACCAAAATCTGGGATGGTATCAAAAAGGTATCAAAAAATTAGAACAAAATAAAAATGTGGTAATAAGACCGGCCTATTGGGGGGGGGGGGGGTGTTAGTAATATTAAACAAAGAAAATTACAACAAGAAAGTTTGTCGATTACTTGATGATAGGACCAATTACAAAAATTTGAAAGGTGACCCTAAATCAAAATTTAACATTTTGTATAAAAAAGAAAGTAAATTCCTTGTCCCTGAAGTCCCTATACTTCCAGTTCTTTATATTGTTCCTAAGGTTCACAAATCCAAAATTAATCCCCCAGGATGGCCCATTCTGAGTGGGATTGACTCCCTCTTCTCAAAGGTTGGGGAATATATAGATACATTTCTCCAGCCCTTGGTGACCAATTGGCCAATCCTATCTCAAAGACAGTAGAGAACTTATAAATATTCTTTCTAAAGTAACTACTAGGGATGAGCTTCGTGTTCGAGTCGAACATACGTTCGACTCGAACATCGGCTGTTCGCCCGTTTGGCGAATTCCGAACGTTATGGGCCGTTCGCGCCAAATTCATGTGGCGCTCACGGCCCACAATGCACAGCGTCATCGCAGTGCATTGCTGGCTCATGATTGGCCAAGCATGCACTGTGACCCCGCATGCTTGGCCAATCACAGCGCCAGCAGCGAGGAGAGCCATGATTGGCCACAGGCAGGATGCCTGTGGCCAATCATAGCTCAGGCTGTGTAGTACATGCCCCACACTATATAAGGCCGCCAGCGCGGCGGCCTAGTGTAGTGTGTTGGCGTCTGAAGCAGTTAGTGGGTGTTCTGTGTACCTTCAACACAGTACACACCGATCGTTTTTCGGCCGATTTTCGATCTTGCTGTTGTGTAGTGGTTGTTGTCTGTGTGCCCTGACCGCAGTATGCACCGCCATATTCACCTCACCTATATAGCTAGTGATCTATCTTTTATAATAGAGCTTGCAGTCAGTAGTGTTAGGAGCTTGTGCGTGCTGTCTGCGTGCTCTGTACCCAGTACACACCGCTATATCCACCTACATAGCTCTTCTCTATTTGAGCCCACTTGCCATCTGCAGGAGTTATTGGAAGTTGTGTGTGCCTCCAGCACAGCACAGTATACATCTGTATATACCCCTTTATCTCTGGTGTTCTATAAAAAAGGCATCTGCAGGAGTTAGTGGGTTTTTTGTGCCTCCAGCACAATATACACCTGTATCTACCGTTTATTGCTGTTCTCTAATAGAGCCATCTGCAGGGCTTAGTGGGTGTTGTGTGACTCCATTACACTGCTGTTTTACCCAACTCCCTTCAGGCCATTACCATGTCTGGAAGGCCAGCAAGGAGAGGCAGACAGGCGCGAGCCGATAAAAGAGGGCAAGCAGGCTCTGTGTCTAGAGACAACAGTGCTGGTCGTGGACGCGGTGTATTGTCATCAGCACGTGGCCATGGGACATGCTTGTCCTTCTTTTCGGCAGCTGGACATGTTGAACTGCAACATGCCAACGACTTGGTAGAGTGGATGACCAAGCCCTCTTCATCCTCCTCATCCTCTCTCACCCAGTCTCAGGGTACTAGCAAAGCAGCTGCCAACGCATCGTCTTCCTTCCTCTCAATGTCATCATCAGTGACTCCTTCCCTAGACCCACCACGTCCTCCTGAGGAGTCTCCTGAACTCTTTGAGCTCAGTGTTGGGTACATGCTCCAGGAGGATGCTCAGTGTTTTGTGGGCTCTGATGATGACACCCAGCTAGAGGAAGGCAGTAGCGTGAGCGCAGAGAGAGGGGATGCTTAAGAAGGACAGCAATCTGGCAGTCATGTTCCACAAGCTGCAGCATACTGCCAGGTTTGCTACAGCGATGAAGAGGGAGGGGATGATGAGGGCACTGACTCCACGTGGGTGCCTGGTAGGAGAGAGGAGGAGGAGGAGGAGGCACATGTCCAACGAGGCAGGATGCCCTCCGGGGGCCAGCTTAGGGGCAGCACACCGACTGAATCACACCGCAGAGCTCCGCCTGTGCAGGGCGCTGCCTCTGTGCGTTATTATTAAAAGTTCTTTGGTGTGGGCCTTTTTTGAGACGAGTGCATCAGATCGCACCGCTGCTATTTGCAACATATGTCTCAAGCGTATCTCGCGTGGCAAAAACATCAGCCGCTTGGGCACCACATGCTTGACCAGACATATGTTGACCTGCCATGCAGCTCGTTGGCAAGCGTACCTCAAAGACCCACACCAAAGAACAAAGCGGACCTCTCCTTGCTCCTCATGAGCTGGCATCTCCAACCCCACTAGACCTTCAGTCCTCTCTGAAACCTGCTCTGAGAGGAATGAAGGTGTAGAATTAGGTGTGTCACAGCCAAGTGCTTCCAGGAACTCTGCTAGCGGTACACCCACGTCCGATTATAGCAGGCAAATGTCCCTGCCCCAGCTGCTGGACCGGCGAAAGAAGTTCACTCCCAGCCATCCACATGCCCAGCGCTTCAACTGCTGCCTTTTCAGTTGGTAGACTCGGCCCCCTTCCGTGAGTTTGTACAATGTGCGGTTCCTCAGTGGCAGGTCCCCAAACGCCACTTTTTCTCACGGAAGGCGATTCCGGCTCTCTACCGGCATGTGGAAGGCAATGTCCTTGCCTCGCTGGACAGGGCGGTCAGCGGTAAGGTGCATATTACCGCTGACTCATGGTCCAGCAGGCATGGACAGGGACGTTACCTGTCTTTCACGGCCCATTGAGTCACTCTTCTGGCAGCTGGGAAGGATGCAGGACAAGGTGCAGTAGTGTTGGAGGTTGTTCCACCACCACGCCTCCAAAATGCTACTATTGGTTGTGACACACCTCTCTCCTCCATCCCCTCCTCTTCTCTTCTTCTTCCTCCATGGCCTCTTCCAGTGCTCTGTCCTCAGAACCAGCGGTGCTCCGTAGGCGTTCCAGGGGCTACGCAAGTACGCAGGCAAAACGATGCCATGCCGTGCTTGCGCTGGTTTGTTTGGGGGACAGTAGCCACACTGGGGTGGATGTTTTGTCAGCTCTGCAGGGGCAGGCCGAGAGGTGGTTGACGCCACGCCAGCTTAAGCCAGGAATGGTGGTTTGTGACAATGGCACCAACCTCCTTTCTGCCCTCCGACAGGGACAACTGACCCATGTTCCCTGTGTAGCTCACGTCCTTAACCTGGTGGTGCAGCGGTTCTTGGGCAGGTACCCCGGCTTACAGGATGTACTGAAGCAGGCCAGGAAAGTCTGTGTGCATTTCCGCCGATCATTTAATGCCTGTGCTCGGCTGGCTGAGCTCCAAAAGGAGTTGAACCTTCCCAAGAACCGCCTTATATGTGACATGCCCACCAGGTGGAATTTAACGTTGGCCATGCTGCAGCGGCTGCACACGCAGCAGAGGGCCATCAATGAGTACCTGTGCGACTACGGCACCAGGACAGGGTCAGGGGAGCTCGGTTTTTTTTCACCACGCCAGTGGGGCATGATCAGGGATGCATGCACTGTCCTGTCACCGTTTGAGGAGGCCACAAGGATGGTGAGCAGTGACAGTGCATGCATCAGTGACACTGTACCTCTTGTCCACCTCTTGGAGCATACGCTGGATGGACAGGGCACTTGAGGCAGAACAGAGGCAGGAAGAGGAGGACTTCCTTGCCTCTCAAGGCCCCCTTTATCCAGACAGTGTTCCTGCTGTGCCACCCATCACACAGGAAGAGGATGAGGAGGAGGAAGAGGAGGAGGAGGATGATTGTGTCAGCATGGAGGTGGAGGCTGGCACTCAGCATCAGCAGCAGCAGTCTTGTAGGGATGATTTACAGTCCCAAGAAACACGTGGACTTGTACGTGGCTGGGAGGAGGTAGCTGCGGATCATGTTGCCCTTAGTGACCCAGAGGACTCCGGACTGAATGCCTCAGCTAACCTACGCTGCATGGCCTCCCTGATCCTGCAAAGCCTGCGGAAGGATCCTCGTATTCTTCGGATCAAGGAGAGGGACCATTACTGGCTGGCCACTCTCCTTGATCCACGGTACAAGGGTAAGGTTGCCGACCTTATCTTGCCATCGCAGAGGGAGCAGAGGATGAGACATCTCCGGGAGGCCTTGCAGAAAGGTCTGTGCAATGCGTTCCCAGAGACTGGGAGGTTACAAACTCCTGGTCCTGGACAACGTGTTGCTGAGGCATCGGTCAGAAGGAGCGGTGGAGAAGGTGGCCATCTGACTGATGCTTTCAGACAATTATTTAGTCCGCAGCCCCAAGGTATGATCGGTTCCAGCAACCATCGCCAGCGTCTGATTTACATGGTGCAGGAATACCTAGGGGCAAGGTCAGACTTGGACACCTTTCCCACCGAAAATACTCTGGGTTACTGGGTTTTGAGGATGGATCACTGGCCAGAGCTTGCACAGTATGCAATTGAGCTACTGGCCTGTCCTGCATCCAGCGTTCTTTCGGAACGCACCTTCAGTGCTGCTGGTGGCTTTGTTACCGATCACAGGGTGCGCCTGTCCACCGAATCAGTTGATCGACTGACCTTCATCAAGATGAATCAGTCTTGGATCACCCACAGCTACCAAGCACCTGCAGCTGATGTAACCGAATAATTTTTTTTGAAATATCACATCCCTTCAAGACTGCCTATGCTGATGCTGAGTGACTGTCCTGTTATGTTGATTATCTATCCTCTTCCTCCTCCGCTGATATGTTGGAAGAACATTTCTGGTTCTGGGTGATGCCATTAGCCCAATTTTTCTGCCCCTGTTTAACAAAGTACAATTTTTGATGCAATACTTTGCAGCAGGGCTAATTCCTGCAATAAAACTAGAGTATATGGGAGAGGTTGCAGTGTGGTGGCACCAGCACCAGTGCCTAAGGCCCAATTTTTCTGCCCCTGTTTAACAGGGGCGTTTAAGTACAATTTTTGATGCAATGCTTTACAGCAGGGATAATTCCTGCAATAAAACTAGAGTATATGGGAGAGGTTGCAGTGTTGTGGCACCAGCACCAGTGCCTAAGGCCCAATTTTTCTGCCCCTGTTTAACAGGGGCGTTTAAGTACAATTTTTGATGCAATGCTTTGCAGCAGGGCTAATTCCTGCAATAAAACTAGAGTATATGGGAGAGGTTGCAGTGTGGTGGCACCAGCACCAGTGCCTAAGGCCCAATTTTTCTGCTCCTGTTTAACAGGGGCGTTTAAGTACAATTTTTGATGCAATGCTTTGCAGCAGGGCTAATTCCTGCAATAAAACTAGAGTATATGGGAGAGGTTGCAGTGTCGTGGCACCAGCACCAGTGCCTAAGGCCCAATTTTTCTGCCCCTGTTTAACAGGGGCATTTAAGTACAATTTCTGGTGCAATGCTTTGCAGCAGGGCTAATTCCTGCAATAAAACTAGAGTAACTGTGAGGACTTATAGTGTTGTGGCACCAGTACCACAACCACCAAAGGTAAATTTTTCTACCACTGTTCAACAATGGCATGTAATTACAATTCTTGATATAATTGTTCACAGCAGGGCGCTCCAGCGCCCAGCAAGAGTCACTTTGAGCATATAGGGCAGGCCCCTACTTTCAAACATCCAACTTACAAACATCTGCTACTTGCAAACGGAAGGAGACAACAGCAAGTGAGATGAAAAAAGATGGACGACAAAACAAATTATACAGGGGTGATAACCCTTCCCTATGTTTTCCAAAAAGCTTAAAAATAGTTTTTTTTGACTAGAGCTACACTTTAAAAATGTACCAGTTGAAAATTACAAACAGATTCAACTTAACACAACAAACCTACACAGTCCCTGTCTTGTTTGCACCGCCTGTATACTGCTGTTCTGAGTATATAGGGCCTGGGGGCCACACGCATAACCTTTTTTTAATATGGGTACAGGGTTCCCCTTAATATGCGTACAAGACCCAAAGGGGCTGGTAATGGGCAGGGAGGGCTACCCATGCCATTTTTCTCAATGGTTTTCAACCATATTGCAGGAACCAGATATAACATTAAAACCGCAAGCAGTTTTCAATGATGTTATTTCTGTTTAATGTCATTTTGTGCAGGGACTGTTCTAAACACGGGAAACACGTGGCACTTCACAGGCATACTACAGACACCCCCCAGGCACCATATTTAAAGGAATATTACTTTTTTTTTCACTTTAATCATGATTAAAATCAGTGCTCCCGCCAAAACGGCCATTTTTAAAAACATTTTAGGCATTGACCCATGTCCCCTGGGGCAAGAGCCAGGTCCCCAAACCCTTTTTAGGACAGTATCTTGCATATTAGCCGTTAAAATTAGCACTTTTAATTTCGAACGTTCGAGTCCTATAGACGTCAATGGGGTTCTAAAGTTCGTTCGAATTTGGGGTCCGTTCGAAAGTTCTGGTGCGAACCGAACCGGGGGGTGTTCGGCTCATCCCTAGTAACTACCAATCCAGGTACTTTTTTTTTGTGACAGTAGATGTAGAATCCTTGTACACTAACATTAAACAGGATTTAATCACCAGTACAAAGAAGTAGAAAAATGTTTTCCAAAAATATTGGGCCATTCTCCTCAAAGATAAAGATCTGAAAAATGTACTACCTGCAAAGCCACAGTTTATTTATAGAAGGGCACCTGGATTACGTAACAGAATTGCACCCAATGTTCCTGACTAGGGATGAGCCGAACACCCTCTGGTTCGGTTTGCACCAGAACCTGCGAACGGACCGAAAGTTTGCGTGAACTTTAGAACCCTGTCAAAGTCTATGGGACTCGAACGTTTGAAATCAAAAGTGCTAATTTTAAAAGCTAATATGCAAGTTATTGTCCTAAAAAGGGTTTGGGGACCCGGGTCCTGCCCCAGGGGACATGTATCAATGCAGAAAAAAGTTTTAAAAACTGCATTTTTTTCGGGAGCTGTGAACTTAATGATGCTTAAAGTGAAAAAAAAATCCTTTAAATATTGTACCTGGGGGGTGTCTATAGTATTCCTGTAAAGTGGCATGTGTTTCCCATGCTTAGAACAGTCCCTGCACAAAATGACATTTTTAAAGGAATAAAAGTCATTTAAAAATGCTTGCAACTTTAATGTAATGTCTGGTCCTTGCAATATGGATGAAAATCAGTGAGACAAATGGCATGGGTACCCTCCCCCAGTCCATTACTAGGCCCTTTGAGTCTTGTATGGATATTAAGGGGAACCACACCAAATTAAAAATTGGAAAGGCGTGGGGCCCCCAGGGCCTATATACTCTGAACAGCAGTATACAGTGCAAACAAGACAGGGACTGTAGGTTTTTTGTTAAGTAGAATCTGTTTGTAATTTTGAACTGGTACATTTTTAAAGTGTAGCTCCAGCCAAAAAATATATTTGGAGAATTTCATCTGTGACTAGATGCTGCTATTTTGATGACTATTCATTTCGCAAGATTCTGCTGTTTGGTTTGTGAGTCGTTTATTTTTGTACCCTTTTTAATAAATATCATCCAAAGGATAATGCAAAAGGCTGGTGCGCTCTCCCTCGCTCTTCAGGGCAGCAAGGCCTGGGTCATTATATTACCGACTGGTGGTTCGCTCATTCGCAGGAGTGTGTCTTTTTGCAATTACATGTACCTGTTGAACAGGGGCAGACAAATTGGGCCTTAGGCACTGGTGGCGGTGCCAGAACCAAAAATGTTCTTACAAGCATGATCATTGAGGAGGAAGAGGATAGTCACTCAGCATAACAGGATAGTCAATCAGCATCAGCATAGGCAGTCTTAAAGGGATCTGACATTTGAAAAAAAATTATTTGGTTACAACAGCATCAGGTGCTTGGTAGCAGGTGGTGATCCAAGACTGATTCATTTTTATGAAGGTCAGTCGATCAACCGAGTTGGTGGACAGGTGCACCCTGTGATCGGTTACAAAGCCTCCAGCAGCACTGAATGTGCGTTCCGAAAGAACGCTGGATGCAGGACAGGCCAGTAGCTCAATTGCATACTGTGCAAGCTCTGGCCAGTGATCCATCCTCAAGACCCAGTAACCCAGACTATTTTCGGTGGGAAAGGTGTCCAAGTCTGATCTTGCCCCTAGGTATTCCTGCACCATGTAAATCAGACGCTGGTGATGGTTGCTGGAGCCAATCATACCTTGGGGCTGCGGACTAAAAAAATGTCTGAACGCAATGGTCAGACAGCCACCTTCTCCACCGCTCCTTCCATGACTAACTGAAGCCTCAGCAACACGTTGTCCAGGACCAGGAATTTGTAACCTCCCCGTCTCTGGGAACGCGTTGCACAGACCTTTCTGCAAGGCCTCCCGAAGATGTTTCATCCTCTGCTCCCTCTGCAATGGCAAGATAAGATCAACAACCTTACCCTTGTAACATGGATCAAGTAGGTTTGCTAGCCAGTAATGATCCCTCTCCTTGACCCAACGAATATGAGGATCCTTCTGCAGGCTTTGCAGGATCAGGGAGGCCATCCAGCTTAGGTTAGCTGAAGCATTCAGTCCAGAGTCCTCTGGGTCACTAAGGATGACATGACCTGCAGCAACCTGCCCCCAGCCACGTACAAGTCCATAGGTTTCTTGGGACTGTAAATGATCCCTTAAAAACTGCTGCTGATGCTGAGTGCTAGGCTCCACCTCCATGCTGACACAATCCTCCTCCTCCTCCTCCTTGTCCTGTGTGATCAGCAGGCCAGCAGGAACACTGTCTGGATAAAGGGGGCCTTGAGAGGTAAGGAAGTCCTCCTCTTCCTGCCTCTGTTCTGCCAGTGCCCTGTTCATTATTCCATGCAGCGTGTGACAAGAGGGACAGTGTCACTGGTGCATGCACTATCACTGCTCACCATCGTCGTAGCCTCCTCAAATGGTGACAGGACTGTGCATGCATCCCTGATCATGGCCCAATGGCATGGGGAAAAAAAACAAGCTCCCCTGACCCTGTCCTGGTGCCATAATCGCACATGTACTCATTGATGGCCCTCTGCTGCATGCCGCTGCAGCATGGCTAACGTTGAGTTCCACCTGGTGGGCATGTCACAGATTAGGTGGTTCTTGGGCAGGTTAAATTCCTTTTGGAGGTCAGCCAGCCGAGCACTGGCATTACATGACCAGCGGAAATGCACACAGACTTACCTGGCCTGCCTCAGGACATCCTCTAAGCCCGGGTACCTGCCCAAGAACCGCTGCACCACCAAGTTAAAGACATGAGCCAAATAGGGCACATGGGTCAGATATCCCTGTTGGAAGGCGGAGAGGAGGTTTGTGCCATTGTTGCAAGTCACCTGTCAGGGAAATGCCCATAATGGACGTGCGACTGGGCGCTCTGCAGTGCGCTGGCGCTCGTGGGCACGCGCTTGTGCATGCTAATGTACCTGTGCGGGCTTGTGCGCCTGTTCGGGCACGCACGGGTACAACGGTGCGCGTCGGCACGTGGGTGCGCCGGTGCGCATCTGCGAGCGTGTGCGCATGGCGTTTGGCACCAAGCGCCCTATTTAGGTGTCCCCCGCAGTGTGCTCGGTGCTGTCCAATCTGCAGCTCCCTTTGCCCTGGTACCCATAACCTTGCTTGAAGCTCCTGATCTCCTGACTACCCGGCTTGACCCTTGGATCGTCCTGTTTGCTGCCTGCCCTTGACCTTGGCCTGTCTGTGACCTTGAACCTGCCTGCTCCACTGTACCATGCTGCCCGCTTGTTTCCAACCATGCCTGTGATCCGGATTTTGAACTTGCTTTATCCCTTGTACTGCACCACCTGCCTGTTGTCAACCGTGCCTGTGACCGGACTTGCCTCACCAGCTCTTGCTCTGCATCCACTGCCAACGTCCAGCTGCCTGAGGACCTCTGACTCATCTGCATCAGGCCCTTGGGCCTCTTCTCCTGCATCTAACCTGCCAGGCTCTCATACCAGTCTGTGCTCCCGTGCCTCCTGTCCATACTACCAGGGACAGCAAACCAGACACGTAAGGGAGACCTTCCCCTGCTATCTCGGGCTCATCAGTCAGGTACGCAAAGTCTGACAGTATCAGACAGCCATGTCTGAGCCCGAGCAGGGAGCCTCCCCCATGGAGGAATTGTGCAGACACCTGGTGGGTCTCACACAAGCCGTGAAGAGCCTTCAAGAAGGCTACACCAGATTGGAAGGTCAAATCCAGGTTCTGTCCTCTCCCGCACATCAACAAGGTGTTTACGCTGTCGGACCAGCATCAGCACCCGCAGTAGTAATACTACCTCCTGAGCCCAGGGTACCTACCCCCGAGAGATTTTCCGGAGATCGCAGTAAATTCCGGTCTTTCCGCAACGCTTGCGAGATCTACTTCGCCTTGCAACCCCGTACCTTCTCTTTGGAAGCGACTAAAGTGGGATTTGTAATTTCTCTCTTGTCCGGAGAACCACAGACCTGGGCCCACCACCTCATGGAGCAGAAGTCGACCTTCCTTGATAATCTGGATACCTTCTTCGCTGCCATGTCCCAGCTATATGAAGATCCCCAGTTAAAAGCAACCGCGGAGGCTGCCTTGCACGCATTACAACAGGGGCGCAGGGCAGTAGAAGATTATGTGGTGGAGTTCAGGCGTTGGAGTTCTGATACTGAATGGAATGATGCTGCCCAATTCCACATGGGTTTATCCGACTCGCTCAAGGACGAGCTGGCACGGGTCGGTATTCCCCAGTCCCTGGAAGAGCTCATTAATCTCTCTATTCAAATTGATCGACGTCGTTCTGGGAAGTCCTCCAGCCAATTTCGGCCCACTTGGGTCCTCCCCAAGGTCCCTAGTGCAACTGGCTCTTTTCGGCCGACCGCTCTTGCCCCTGGGGCTCCAGTTCTCGACACCCCCGAACCTATGCAGCTGGGTCTCATCCGTCCATCCCTCACTCCAGAAGAACGGCAACGCCGAATAGTCAATAACCTATGTATGTACTGTGGTGAACCTGGTCACTACGTGAGATCTTGTTCCAACAAGACACGCAAGTCTTTTCCAATTCCTTCCAAGCATGCATCTACCTTGCCTAAATCTGCTTCTCACCTTGCCCTCTCTATCATCCTACAGCTTCCCGACAAGGATATCCCAGTTCCAGTCATAATTGACTCCGGTGCCTGTAGCTGTTTTATTGATCTGACTTTTGCTGCTAACCATCACATTCTCCTTAGAGCCTTGCGGTGCACTTTGCTTATGACTCCATCCTCAGTTCTGGTCCTGTCACTCAGGAAACCATCCCCTTACTGGCCACCATGGGCCCTAATCATCAAGAACTCTTAAGCCTGGATGGCATCTCAAAACCTCTTTTTCTGCTTATTCTAGGAATGCTTTGGTTACAGGCCCACAATCCTAACATCGACTGGGCCAAGGGTGGAAATCAAGTTCCTTTCCGGATATTGTCAGCAGCACTGCTTGCATGAAGTCCTTACAATACCTACTCAGCTCCTTTGCTTGGATACCGACCCCAAATTACAACAGGCGATTCCTGCACCCTATCGGGATTTCATGGACATATTCAGCAAAAAAGGGGCAGAGACTTTACCCCCGCATAGGTCCTACGACTGCCTGATAGAGCTTCTACCAGGAACCAAAGTTCCCTTCAGGAGAATTTTCCCATTAACAGAGCAAGAGCTGGAAACCCTAAAGGTTTATATTTATGAAAACCTCAAGAAAGGCTTTATTCGCCCATCTACCTCTCCGGCCGGGGCTGGCATCTTTTTTGTCGAGAAGAAGGACCACTCTCTACGGCCCTGTAGTGACTATCGGGAGATAAATAAAATAACAATCAAGAATCGCTACCCGTTGCCTATTGTACCCGAACTCTTCCAAAGGCTGGGATCCGCTGTCACCTTCACCAAGTTAGACCTCCGTGGTGCCTACAACTTGATCCGCATTCGAGAGGGCGGCGAATGGAAAACAGCTTTCCGCGATTCGGGCACTTTGAATATCTCGTCATGCCCTTCGGTCTATGCAATGCACCCGCAACGTTCCAACACTTCGTAAATGATATCTTGTGTGATCTTCTGGACTTGTATGTCATAGTATACCTGGATGACTTCCTAATCTTTTCCTCATCAGTCACAGACGATCGCAGGCATGTCCGAAATGTGTTAACTCAACTTAGGCAGCACGGACTCTATGCCAAGTTGGAGAAGTGTGAATTTGAGCTCCAGTGTATACAGTTTCTTGGTCTGATCATTTCCGTTGACGGTATCAAAATGGACCCCCAAAAGGTGTCCGCCATCCTGGACTGGCCCGCTCCTACCGATAAAAAAGGAGTCCAGCGTTTTATTGGCTTCGCCAATTTTTATCGGAGATTCATTAGGGGCTTCTCTGCGATAATTGCCCCCATCACTCAACTCACCAAGCAGGGGAATCGTTTCTGTTGGTCCCCTAAGGCCCGAGCCGCCTTCGAAAAATTGAAAGAGCTGTTTACCTCCGCTTCCATCCTGAAGCACCCGGACTCTGCCTTGCCCTTTGTCCTTGAGGTAGACGCATCGGAGATTGCAGTGGGAGCTGTGCTCTCCCAGCAGCAAGGTGCCAAGGCCCTCCTCCACCCAGTGGCCTTCTTCTCACACAAGCTCTCCACAGTGGAGGAAAATTATGACATAGGAGACCGGGAACTACTGGCCATCAAGGCAGCTTTAGAGGAATGGCGTTACTTGCTAGAGGGTGCTGCACATCCAATCCTGGTCTATACCGACCACAAAAACCTAGAGTATCTGAGAACAGCGAAGATATTGAAACCATAGCAGGCGAGATGGGTCCTGTTTTTCTCCAGATTTCAGTTTCACATTGCCTACAGACCTGGCTCCAAAAACATCAAACTCTTTCCCACATGTTTCATAATACGGAAGAAACGTTATTCCCAGATACCTAGCCTATCCTGCTGGAAATTTCTCGTTACTCCAGGGGGACCTCCTGTCTCGAATTAAGCAAGCCTCTGTGGGATGGACCCCATCGGTTGAAAATGATGTAAGGTCGCAGGATGGCGTGTTCTGGTACAAGTACAAAATTCTGGTCCCGGAGAATTTGAGGGTGGCAATTCTGGAACTCTGCCATGACCACAAGCTGGCCGGTCACTTTGGCACTATGAAAACGGCAGAGTTGGTGGAGCATGCATTCTAGTGCCCGCAGCTGACTAATGATTGTAAGAAGTATGTGGAGTCTTGCACCACCTGTGCCCGGAGCAAGACTAGCCAGGCAAGAACCTGGGGTTTACTAAGGCCCTTACCTGTTCCAGAAAGACCCTGGAAGATGATATCAATGAACCTCATCGTGGAGCTACCTCAGGCAGAAGGCTTCTCTACCATTTTCGTGGTGGTCGACAGGCTAAAATGGCCCACTTCCTGCCTATGAAGGGCACACCTTCGGCCTTGGAAACTGCAAAGGTGTTCATCAAAGAGGTAGTGAGGTTGCATGGGGTTCCATCGAGCATCGTATGCGACCTAGGTGTTCAATTCACCTCCAGATTTTGGAAGGCTCGTTGTGGTTCCCTCGAAATTGAGTTGGCATTATCGTCTGCCTATCACCCCCAGGCGAATGGGCAGACGGAGAGAACTAATCAAATTTTGGAACAATACCTCCGCTGTTTCTCTGCCTTCTCACAAAATGACTGGGTCTCTCTCCTGTCTATTGCCGAGTTTGCCTACAACAGTTTGTTGCATTCTGCTATCAAACAGACACCATTCTTCGCAAACTACGGTTATCATCCATCCTTCCTGCCTGGTCCTGTACCTGAGTGTGCCATCCCCATTGTATCCGAAACGGACTTTTTCCTGACTAACAACAAATTGCTACAAGTGACTATGGCCAAAACTCAGGAATACAACAAGAGGATGTTTGACAGGACGAAACGGGGAGAACTCGTCTTAGTACCTGGCAACCAAGTTTGGCTCTCTACGGCTAACCTAAAGATGGCCTTCCCTTCAAGAAAACTAGGTCCTAAGTTCTTGGGCCCCTTTTCGGTCAGGAGGAAAATTAATGATGTGACTTACGAGCTCAACTTACCCGGCTCACTGAAGATTCAGCCAGTCTTCCACGTATCCCTGTTGAAACCCGTTATCCCCAATGCTTTCACCGGCTGAAATACGGGCCCACCTAAACCCATAATCATCAACAATGAAGAGGAATTTGAGGTGGAAGCGATACTGGACTGTAGAAAAAGGGGTAACCAAATCCAGTATTTAATCAAGTGGAGGGGGTACGGACCGGAAGACAACTCTTAAAAGCCAGAAAGCAATTTACACGCGGAAGAACTTCTAAGTGCCTTTAAGAGTACCCACGTGGATAGATTGGACCGGATGGGCATCTTGAGGCTTCCCTTGAGCCTTTTCCCCCCTCAGTGTGCTCGGTGCTGTCCGATCTGCAGCTCCCTGTGCCCTGGTACCCGTGACCTTGCTTGAAGCTCCTGATCTCCTGACTACCCGGCTTGACCCTTGGATCATCCTGTTTGCTGCCTGCCCTTGACCTCGGCCTGCCTGTGACCTTGAACCTGCCTGCTCCACTGTACTGTGCTGCCCGCCTGTTGCCAACCCTACCTGTGACCCGGACTTTGAACTTGCTTTATCCCTTGTACTGCACCACCTGCCTGTTATCGACCGGGCCTGTGACCGGACTTGCCTTACCAGCTCTTGCTCTGCATCTGCTGCCAACGTCCAGCTGCCTGGGGACCTCTGACCCATCTGTATCAGGCCCTTGGGCCTCCTATCCTGCATCTAACCCGCCAGGCTCTCATACCAGTCTGTGCTCCCGTGCCTCCTGTCCATACTACCAGCGGCCGCGAACCAGACACGTAAGGGAGACCTTCCCCTGCTATCTCGGGCTCATCAGTCAGGTACGCCAAGTCTGACACCACCATTCCTGGCTTAAGCTGGTGTGGCTTCAACCACCTCTCAGCCTGCCCCTGCAGAGGTGACAGAATCTCTGCCCCAGTGTGGCTCCTGTCCCCCAAGCACACCAGCGCAAGCACCGCATGGCATCTTTTTGCCTGCGTTATTGCGTAGCCCCTTGAATGCCTACGGAGCAATGCTGGTTCCGAGGACAAAGCACAGGAAGAGGCCATGGAGGAAGAAGCAGAGGAGGGGGTGGAGGAGAGAGGTGTGTCAGAATCACCAGTAATAGCATTTTGGAGGCGTGGTGGCGGAACAACCTCAAACACTACTACACCTTGTCCTGCATCCTTCCCAGCTGCCAGCAGAGTCACCCAATGCGCCGTAAAAGATAGGTAACCTCCCTGTCCATGCCTGCTGGACCATGAGTAAGCGGTAATATGCACCTTACCGCTCACCGTCCTGTCCAGCGAGGCCAAGACATTGCCTTGCCACATGCTGGTAGAGAGCCGGAATCGCCTTCCGTGTGAAAAAGTGGTGTTTGGGAACCTGCCACTGAGGAACCGCACATTTCACATTCCACTTCAGTCGGTGGTGCAGCAGCTGGGGCAGGAAAATTTGCCTGGTACAATCTGACGTCGGTGTACTGATAGCAGATTGCCCGCAAGTACTTGGCTGTGACACATCTAATTCTACACCTTCTTCCCTCTCAGTGCAGGTTTCAGAAAGGACTGAAGGTCTAGTGGGGTTGGAGATCCCAGATGATGAGGAGCAAGGAGAGGTCCGCTCTGTTCTTTGGTGTGGGTCTTTTAGGTACGCTTGGCAATGAACTGCATGGCAGGTTCGACAATTGTCTGGTCAAGCATGTGGTGCCCAAACGGCTGATGTTTTGGCCGCGCGAGATACGCTTGAGACATATGTTGCAAATAGCAGCGGTGCGATCTGATGCACTTGTCTCAAAAAAGGCCCACACCAAAGAACTTTTGGAATAATGAGCAGAGACCTGCACATGCGGAGCTCTGTGGTGTGATGCAGTTGTGTGCTGCCCTTAAGCTGGCCCCTGGAGTGACGGCATCATCCCCTCCCTCCTCATCACTGGAGCAAACCTGGCAGTATGCTGCAGCTGGGGGAAAATGACTGCCAGATTACTATCCTTCTTTGGCACCCTCTCTCTCTGGGCTAACGTTACTGCCTTCCTCTAGCTGGGTACCATCATCAGAGCCTTAAAAACGCTGGGCATCTTCCTGGAGCATGTACCCAACACTATGGTCAAACAATTTGTGGCACTCCTCAGGAGGACATGGTGGGGCTAGGGAAGGTGTGACTGATGCCATTGGCAGCTGCTTTGCCACACAAAGTACCCTCAGCCTGGGTGAGAGAGGATGAGGAGGATGAGGATGGCTTGGTTATCCACCCTACCAAGTCTTTGGCATGTTGTGGCTCAACACGGCCAGTTGCTGAAACAAAGGTCAAGCATGTCCCACGGCCACGTGCTGATGAGGGTGCACCGTGTCCACAACCAGCACTGTTGCCTCTAAACACAGAGCCTGCTTGCCCTCTTTTATTGGCTTGTGACTGTCTGCCTCTCCTTGTTGGCCTTCCAGACATACTAATGGCATGCAGGGAGATGTAGCTGCACAAAGCTGGGGCGTATATATATATATATATATATATATATATATATATATATATATATATATATATATATATATATATTGATTATACTGCAGCTAGCAGACTCAACTGCCTGCCTGTAGTATTATTAGTATGAGAACACCAGCAATTGTATTCGGGTAAAGCTTTAGGTGCACACTGTGCATAGGACACGAAAACAAAATATTCTAGCTCCCTGCCTGTATTTGTATGAGAACACCGGCAATTGTATTCAGGTAAGCTTTTGGTGCACACTGTGCATAGGACACGAAAACAAAATATTCTAGCTCCCTGCCTGTATTTGTATGAGAATGCTGGCAATTGTATTCAGGTAAAGCTTTAGGTGCACACTGTGCAAAGGACACTAAAACAAAATACTGCAGCTCCCTGCCTGCATTCGTATGAGAAAAACAGAAATTGTATTCAGGTAAAGCTTTAGGTGCACACTGTGCAAAGGATACTAAAGCAAAATACTGCAGCTCCCTGCCTGTATTTGTATGAGAATGCTGGCAATTGTATTAAAGTAAAACCTTAGGTGCACACTGTGCAAAGGACACTAAAACAAAATACTGCAGCTCCCTGCCTGTATTTGTATGAGACCACTGGCAATTGTATTCAGGTAAAGCGTTAGGTGCACACTGTGCAAAGGACACTAAAACAAAATACTGTAGCTCCTTGCCTGTATTTGTATGAGACCGCCGGCAATTGTATTCAGGTAAAGCTTTAAGTGCACACTGTGCGAAGGACACTAAAACAAAATACTGCAGCTCCCTGCCTGTATTTCTATGAGAACGCCGGCAATTGTATTCAGGTAAAGCTTTAGGTGCACACTGTGCAAACAACACTAAAACAAAATACTGCAGCTCCCTGCCTGTATTTGTATGAGAATGCCAGAAATTGTATTCAGGTAAAGCTTTAGGTGCAAACTGTGCAAAGGACACTAAAACAAAATACTGCAGGTCTGTCAGAAAAGGGTCCGTCCGCTGGTAAGAGCTATCATTTGGCGTGCAGTACTGAGGTCCACCAGCAGGTGTCTCCTGGTAGTTTGGAACTGTCAGGAGAGACTTGCTGCTGGTGTTTGTCATCATTGGGCTGCAGTACTGACGTCCACCAGCGGATGGATCCTGGCAGTATGGAGCAGACAACACTCCCTGCGCTCAGGTGTTACATGAGGACAATCACTGTCAGTCCCATAAATACCCGGAAAGCCCTTACATGCTTGCCTTGGTATCTTTTTTCCTTGTGCCCTTGCCTGTACCTGCAACCTGCATCTGGAACCCTGTAACCTGAGCCTGCCCCCGATCCCATCCTGATCCTGTACCTCCTGTGTTCCTGTTCCCTTGTAAGCCTGATCCCATCCATTATCTCCCTCTCTTGTCCTGCCCTGGTTCATTTGCTGATCCCCTGTGTATGACCCTGGCCTGGCTAACGTGTTTGATTTCAGTACTTCCCTTTGGCTGTATATATTGTCTTTTGTTTGTGGGTTTCTGTTGGTTGGTTGAGCGCTATTTGTATTTGGGGGGTTTACTTATTTATATAATTTATCTTAAATAAACGTTATTCTTATTCACTTACATGCGTTTTGGTTTCCTCTTTGCAGTTCATACAATCTGGTCACACCTGTTCATGACAAGCTCCCTGCCTGTATTTGTATGAGACTGCCGGCAATTGTATTCAGGTAAAGCTTTAGGTGCACACTGTGCAAAAGACACTAAAACAAAATACTGCAGCTCCCTGCCTGTATTTGTATGAGAACACTGGCAATTGTATTCAGGTAAGCTTTAGGTGCACATTGTGCAAAGGACACAGTACACTAAGTGAAAATACGTCAGCTCCCTGCCTGTCAGTATATGAAGAGAATAACAGAAATGGATCTAGCTAAACTGAATACAGTGTATAAATATATATACAACACATCTGGGATGCATATATGTATCCTCTACACACTGTAACTGAAGCTATTTAAATTTAAATTTAAATTAAATGACACTGTCTCTCTCTCTCTATGTCTTTAACCACTGCCGCAACACACTACATAAAGCCGCCACGCAGGTGGCCTTATAGAGTGTGGGGTGTGTACTAAACCCCTGGAGACACCCTGGCTTTGGCCAATCGTGGCTCTCTGTTTTTTTCTGCGCTGTGATTGGCCAAAGCATGCGGGTCATAGTGCATGTTTAGCCAATCAGCAGCCAGCAATGCACTGCGATGCCGCAGTGAATTATGGGCCGTGATGCGCCACTCGAATTTGGCACAAACGACCCATAAGGTTCGGAATTCGGTGAACGGCCGAACAGACGATGTTCGAGTCTAACATGGGTTTGACTCGAACTCAAAGCTCATTCCTATTCCTGACCCTCCAAAAGTTCCGTCTACCTTCCCAGATAGGGAGGGTTTTCACTATTGCACTAGGTGCAAAGCATGTAGAATCTCAAAAAGAACAACAAGAAAAATAGAACGTTTTCAATCGTTGGTAACTAAACATAAATTTAAAATCAAATCTCTGATCACTTGTGATTCAGAATATGTTACCTATGTTCTGGAATGCCCATGCCCAAAACAGTACGTAGGTAGAACTACACGTTAGAATTAATGAGCACTTAACAAATATTGCCAATGGCTTTCCAAAATATAGCGTATCTAACCATTTTAGATTATTTCATAACCATAAGTGGAGGACACAGAGCTGTGGGCTGTAAGCCTCTCAAGTGATTGGATCCAAGCAAACCTAAGACACCTACTCTGCATCAAAGCACAACAGTGATTGCATATGTACTAGTACCTCTGCTTGCAGCTTAGGACTATGCCTCCCCGTAAGAGGACTTCAAAGGGAGGTAATAAAAGCACCAAGGCATCACGGCCTACGTCTAGGGGTTCTAAAAATGCCTGTAGGTTACTATCCCCTCCCCCCGCATGACTGGAGCCAGCCTCACGGGATGAGTCAGTGCCCCTGTCAGGTTTTGCAGCCTCTCCCAATATAGCAGTCCCTGTGCATGTCATGGAAGACTCATTAAAGATTGCTTTGGAGGCTTTGGAAGGAAGGATAACTAGCTTTGTCACAGCTTCCTTAAAAGATAGCAGACCCTGACCTGTCCTCTGGACAATGCTCAGGGATTCAAAGATCCAACTGATAAGAAGCTGGAAACTTTACTGAAAGCCTTCTTTTCAATGACTGACGCTGTAGTCAAAACTACAGTCGCAACAGTTGACATGTGCCACTTCCTTAAGCAACAAGTTCCTTAAGCAACAAGTTAAGCAGATGCTTAGCCTCCTTCTCAGTGAAGAAGCTGAGAATTACAGAGACGTTCCTAAGGTTCTGTGTTTTACAATTGATGCCATTTTGGACTCTGTTCAGCAAGCATCACATCTGTCCCTCCTGCTTGTACACATGCGCAGGTCCCTTTGGCTTAGGAAGACTGCTGCAGTTTGCAGAGGCCTGGCAGGAAGAGATTCAGGACAGATGGGTAACCACCACGATGTCTCTGGGCTACAAGCTGGAGTCCTGAGAGCTTCCGCCTTCTTGTTTCCTAAAGTCAAGGGTCCCCAAATATCTGGTAAAAAGAAGGCCTCTTTTTCGTGCCTTAGATCATCTGTTATCCCAAGGAGTGATAATAGAAATAAGATCGGAAAAGCAGAGCTCAGGGTTCTACTCAAACCTCTTTACAGTTCCAAAACCAAACGGGGGTGTCAGACCCATCCTGGATCTAAAAGACCTGAATCAATTTCTGCACATCCAGCCTTTCCGCATGCAGTCAATCTGTTCAGTAATCTTCACCCTTCAAGGCAGAGAATTCATGGCATCAATAGACACCAAAGATGCATATTTGCATGTGCCAATCTGTTTCGCTCACCAAAGATATCTAAGGTTTGAGGTAGATCAGTGCCACTTTCAATTTGTGGCCCTGCCTTTTGGTCTTGCTACTGCTCCTCTAGTGTTCACAAAGTTGTTAGCCCCTCCTTTGGCAAACCTAAGGGCCCAGGGCATAACAGTGGCAGCTTATATAGACGATTTGCTACTCATAAAGCAATCCGTAGCTTGCCCGAACCACAGTGTGCTCAGTACCGTGGAATACTTGGAACACCTAGGTTGGGTCCTTAACCTAGAAAAATCATCATTGCAACCTCTAAAAAGGTTGGAATAGTTGGGCATGATCATAGACACCGCTCAAAGCAATGTGTTGTTACCCAGAGCAAAGGCCAAAACCATAAACATTCTGGTCCGGCTAGTTATAGCAAAAAGGAATCCCTCCATTTGGCTATGTATGAGGTTACTAGGAAAAATGGTCGCCTCTTTCGTGGCCGTTCCTTATGCCCAGTTTCATTCAAGGCCTTTACAAAGAGATGTCGTCTCGGCCTGGAACAAAAGGGTTCATGCCTTAGATCTTACAATGTGCCTATCCCCAGTGGTACGCCAAAGCCTCAATTGGAGGCTATGGACCAGAAATCTCCTAAAAGTAAGATCCTTTCCCCCACTAACATGGAAAATCGTAACCACAGATGTCAGCCTGACAGGCTTGGGAGCAGTTCTTGAACAAGTGTGCACCCAGGGAAGATGGTCTGCAGTGGAGAAGCTCTTGTCCATCAACATTCTGGAGATCCGGGCAGTTTATCTAGCCCTCAGAGTCTGGTCTTTCAGACTACAGGGTCATCCTGTCAAGATACAATCTGACAATGCCACAGTAGTGGCTTATATCAATCACCAAGGAGGCAGTAGTCTGGATGCCCAAAGAGAGGTGAATTGCATTCTTGTGTGGGCAGAGAGGCATATTCCTTGCCTATGTGCGGCCTTTATTTCAGCGGTGGGAAATTGGTGGCGGAATTGCTAAGCCACCAGCAACTGTGTCCAGGAGAATGGTCTCTACACCCCGACATATTTTAGATCATATGTCTAAAGTGGGGTACCCCGGATATAGACCTGTTCGCAATCCAGATTCAACAGGAAGCTGGAGAGCTTTGTGTCAAGAACAAAAGATCCGCTTACTCAAGGATCAGATGACTTAACGGCGCCATGGGATCAGTACGATCTGATCTATGCATTTCCTCCAATTCTGCTACCTCCGCAGTTCCTTTGGAGAGTCAAAAGGGAAGCAAAGTCAGTCATTCTAGTGGCTTCAACTTGGCCCAGATGACCCTGGTATGCAGAGATCGTGAAGATGGCAGTAGGGAAGCCTTGGGTTCTTCCGCTACGTCCAGACATACTCTCACAAGGTCCAATATTCCATCCTGCCTTTCAAAGTCTGAATTTGACAGTTTGGCTGCTGAGACCCACATTCCAAAAGACCATGGGCTCTCGGATTCAGTCCTTTCCAATTTGATTAATGTCAGAAAGTCAGCTTCCAGGCTCATTTACTTCAGAATATGGAAAGCATATGTTTCCTGGTGTGAATCCAGGGGGAGGCATCCCAGAAAGTATGCCATTAGCAGGATTCTCACCTTTCTTCGGTTAGGCATAGAGATGAAGTTGGCTTTGAGCACTATCAAGGTCCAAATCTCTGCCTTGTCAGTATTTTTCCAGAAGCCACTAGCCTCACATTCCCTAGTCAGGGCCTTTGTTCAGGGGGCGCTGTGCTTAAATCCACCAGTCAAACCTCCTGTGTGCCCATGGGATCTAAATGTGGTTTTGTCCGCTTTACAAGAACAACCTTTTGAACCATTGCACCATGCTTCTTTATTTCTTTTAACTAAGACGTTGGCCTTTCTGGTAGCCAGATCCTCTGCTAGGAGGGTATCAGAGTTAGCATCTCTTTCTTGAGCCATATTTGATTATTCACAAAGACAGGGTGGTGCTGCGTCCTCACCCGACCTTTTTACCTAACGTAGTTTCAAGATTCCATTTGAATCAAAATGTTGTTCTACCATTCTTTTTTCCAGATCCGCAGTCAGTGGAAGAAGAATAATTACACACTGTGTTGTAAGAGCAGTCAGCATCTATCTGCAGGCGACCGCTCAGATACGAAAAACTGATTGTTTAATTATCCTGCCAGAGGGCCCCAAGAAGGGCTAGGCAGCGTCAAAGTCCACTATTTCTAGATGGATTCAACAAGTAATTTTTCAGGCTTATGGTATAAAGGGGAAGACTCCTCCTTTTTCAAGTTAAAGCACACTACTAGGGCTGTTAGTGCCTCTTGGGCGGGGTATCACCAGGTCTCCATGGCTCAGATCTGCTGCAACTTGGTCTTTAGTCCATACATTCACTAGATTTTATCAGGTGGATGTAAGAGGGCAAGAGGATGCCGCCTTCGGGCGCAGTGTACTGCAGGCTGCAGTTTAGTTCCTCTAGTCCGTCTGCGGTCTATGTTTTCTGATCTGTGTCTCCCTCCCCTCATTTGGGCATTGCTTTGGGATGTCCCACTAAGTAATGAAGGCTCTGTGTCCCATGATGTATGAACAAGAAAATGTTTTTTACAGCTTTTTTATTACAGATTATTTATTACAGCTTACCTGTAAAATCCTTTTCTTGGGAATACATCACTGGACACAGAGCTCCTGCCCCTCTATGGGTTTTACGTGGAGACTTATTGCTTTGCTACAAAACTGAGGTGCTCCCCATAAGGGAGGAGTTTTATAGAGGAGGAACTCTTCTTAATTAGGGTCAACCAGTGTCAATCACCACAGGTGACTATCTAACCCACTATGTAATGAAGGCTCTGTGTCCCGTGATGTATTCCCAAGAAAAGGATTTTACAGGTAAGCTGTATTAAAAAATCCTATTATTAAAACCAGCCAAATAAAAAAAAAGAGACATATTAATAAATGCATAACTGGTTTAACTGGACCCCATCTTCAGCAGATAAACAAGTAAAGGTACCAGACTCCTCCTATCTGAAGAACTTTTTGCCACTTTTACTACAGTCCTAGACAATGAGAAAATGAAGCTAAGGGGATGGAAAAATCTACTAGCTACTGTTTTAGATAAAATCAATGTGGTTAAACGTTCAGCTTTTTTTTTTTTTGCTTCTGTGGGGCTTGTAGATGCCTCACTTCCACATCACAGATTTGTACACGCCTAGGTACTCAACTAGTCACCATACATTAGTAGATGCATGCCAACCCCCATAATGTTAATTAAAAATAAGCACTCGCACTTGGTAAACAAAAAAGTTGGGACTGTTGCACTCATTTGCACCTTAATACCAGGATAAATGTGACCACAAATAAATTTGAAAAAAAAATGCGCTGTCTCCTTAACCACTTCAGCTCCGGACCAATAAACACCTTAAGGACCAGAGGTCTTTTTGCAATTTCGCACTGCGCTGCTTTAACTGGTAATTGCGCGGTCATGCAATATTGCACCCAAACGAAATTTGCGTCCTTTTCTTCCCACAAATAGAGCTTTCTTTTGATGGTATTTGATTGCCTCTGCGATTTTTTTTTTTTGCGATATAAATGGAAAAAGAGCGAAAATTTTGAAAAAAAAAGATATTTTCTTCTTTTTGTTATAAGAAAAATCGAATAAACTAAATTTTAGTCATACATTGAGGGCAAAATTTATTCAGCCACATGTCTTTAGTAAAAAAAATGTCAATAAGCGTATATTTTTTGGTTTGCGCAAAAGTTATAGCGTCTACAAACTAGAGTACATTTTCTGGAATTTACACAGCTTTTAATTTATGACTGCCGATCTCATTTCTTGAGGTGCTAAAATGGCAGGGCAGTACAAATCCCCCCCAAATGACCCCATTTTGGAAAGTAGACACCCCAAGGAAATTGCTGATGGGTATGTTGAGCCCATTGAATATTTATTTTTTTTGTCCTAAGGGATTGAATAATGACAAAAAAAAAAAAAAAAATTTTTTTTACAAAAAGTTGTCACTAAATGATATATTGCTCACACATGCCATGGTTATATGTGAAATGACACCCCAAAATACATTCTGCTGCTTCTCCCGAGTACGGGGATACCACATGTGTGGGACTTTTTGGGAGTCTAGTCGCGCACGGCACCCCGAAAACCAATCACCACCTTCAGGATTTCTAAGGGTGCAAATTTTTGATTTAACTCCTCACTACCTATCACAGTTTCGAAGGCCATAAAATGCCAAAATAGCACAAAACCCCCCCAAATGACCCCATTTTGGAAAGTAGACACCCCAAGCTATTTACTGAGAGGCATGTTGAGTCCAAGTAATATTTTATATTTTGCCAAAAGTTGCGGGAATATTACAAACTTTTTTTTTTTTGCACAAAGTTGTCACTAAATGATATATTGCTCACACATGCTATGGGCAGAAGTCAAATTACACCCCAAAATAAATTCTGCTGCTTCTCCCGAGTACGGGGATACCACATGTGGGGGACTTTTTGGGAGCCTAGTTAACTAGCTACCTAGCGACACTAGCGACACTGATGCAGCGTTCAGAAAAATTATCGCTTAGTGACACTGGCAAAAGGGGGTGAAAGGGTTAACTAGCGGAAATCAGGGGGTTAAAACCATTATTGGGTAGTATATCGGGGTACCTAGCGCTATAAAAACCTGGCGGTGAACCTAAAAAAATAACTAGCTACCTAGCGACTGTAGCGACACTAATGCAGCGATCAGAAAAACGATCGCTTAGTGACACTGGCAAAAGGGGGTGAAAGGGTTAACTAGCGGCAATCAGGGGGTTAAAAACATTATTGGGTAGTATATCGGGGAACCTAGCGATATAAAAACCTGGCGGTGAACCTAAAAAAATAACTAGCTACCTAGCGACACATGCAGCGATCAGAAAAATGATCGCTTAGTGACACTGGCAAAAGGGGGTGAAAGGGTTAACTAGCGGCAATCAGGGGGTTAAAAACATTATTGGGTAGTATATCGGGGTACCTAGCGCTATAAAAACCTGGCGGTGAACCTAAAAAAATAACTAGCTACCTAGCGACTGTAGCGACACTAATGCAGCGATCAGAAAAACGATCGCTTAGTGACACTGGCAAAAGGGGGTGAAAGGGTTAACTAGCGGCAATCAGGGGGTTAAAAACATTATTGGGTAGTATATCGGGGTACCTAGCGATATAAAAACCTGGCGGTGAACCTGTGTGCCTGTGTGTACCTACATGGTTTGTGTGCCTGTGTGTACCTACATGTCAGTGTAGTGTTCGTGCAGACTTACTTTTACTCTTCTCCTCGTAGTCCGGTCAAAAAGACCGCCCCGAGGAGAATGACATCACTTCCTCCTTCCTGTGTAAACAATACACAGGGGAGGAAGCTTCTCATTGGCCAGGAGCGATCCAGAGGGGGTGGCCGAAAACGAACGGCCATCCCCTCATCACGGAGCGCTCCTGGACCGAATCGGACCGCCGTAACCAGCGGGAGGGGGTCCGATGGGACCCCCCACCCGCTGGAAGGCAATCACGTAGATGTACGTGATTATGCCTGCCTGTGCCATTGTGCTGACGTACAATGGCAATACGGCGGTCCTCAAGTGGTTAAATATTACAAAATCACACCGTGCAATGCATGATTGAATAAAATTTCACATCTACAACATGATTCACTTCTATAAAAATATATTCCTGATTATTGTGAATTACGGGTGCAAAAATACATAACTCATAATAACGTGAAATTAATTTAGTAGTGAATAAAAAGTATTTCAAAAGTTCGTAATAGCATATATGCAAAAAGTAAAGTCCATATACAGTATAAAGGTGCAGAGAAAAGTGCTCTTGTGCTTTGCTATAAACAATCAATAACAAAGGTGCTCCAAAAGTGCCCGTGAGATAATGACGCCTCTTACCGGACCCAGATAATCTCAAATTATTGCGATCATAAGCAAATGCATTTACCAGAAAGCCGAAACGCAAAGGCAACAGAATGCTGTTTAAATTAATGGCACCTGTGGATGACAGCCCAGTTTCCAGCATCTATTAAGCCTCTATACACCTTCCAGATGGACTCCGACACTCATAATAAACATAAAGAAGAGAATCTATCTGATAACACTTATTTATTAGTTAATACACTTACATGAAATGAAAAGATATAAAACGTAACATGACAGCTTAATGTTGAAGCCTCTGATGTTGTGTCATCAGAGCAGCTTTGGTGTGATGACTCCACCCGACCTGTTTCCCCGAAAGAGGCCCTTCTGGGATTGGAGAGTGGTCTGGGACATCAGCAGTAATCATTTAAAGTTGAAGTGACATCAGAAGTGAACATCCCGTTCATGTAAACCTGGTGTCAGGAAAGGGTTCATCTACTGGTGGCACTGTGACTGTCAGATCTATAAGCTGCAGTTCCACTGTCCACCACTGGGTGTCCCTAAGCAGCCAGAAGTTCATGGAAATCAGGTATCACCTGTTGCTTGATGCAGGAACTATATTTAAAGCGGTTCTCCACCCTAAAGTGGAAGTTCCGCTCATCTCATCCCTCCCCCTTTCCAGTGCCACAATCGGCACCTTTCAGGGGGGAGGGGGTGCAGTTACCTGGATAAACCAGGTATCTGCACCCACTTCCGGGACACACCGCCGCAGACCGCCGCAGATGCCCCGCCCCGCCCCGCCCCCCCTCCCCCCGTTGTGTTCTGGGAAACACACAGTTCCCAGGACACAGCGGGGTCCAGCAGAGACGGGCAACGCAACTCGCACATGCACAGTAGGGAACCGGGCAGTGAAGCCGCAATGCTTCACTTCCCGATTCCCTGACAGTGGATGGCGGCAGGGGCAGCAGAGAGACGAGCGATCGCTCGTCACCTGCCGTCGACATCGCTGGACCCTGGGACAGGTAAGTGTCAATTTATTAAAAGTCAGCAGCTGCAATATTTGTAGCTGCTGGCTTTTAATATTTTTTTTTAAGGTGCAGAACTGCTTTAAGCCTTGCCTATGCGCTTCCTCCTTGCCATGGTGTTCTGTCTCCATGTGCCCCTGTCTTGCATTCTGATCCTTATCCTGGACCCAAACCCTGCGACCTGATCCTTTCCTAACTGCTCACTGCATCTCCTGTTATCCTCTCCCTGCCCCTGTCTTATTCCCAGATCCCTCTGCTTGATCTCCCGTGTACGACCCTGGCTCTGTTATGACTACGCTTAGCATTTCCTGTTTTCTGTATATACTTGGTCAGTTCAATGTGTGTCGCTATTTGTTTGGTTCTTTTGTTTGATTTACACAGTTTTGGTATATTGGAGGTGTGTTACATTTATGTTCACTTATTTTTAAATAAATTATATAATTTTACACTTTACTTGTGTCTGGTATTCTCTGTAGCAGTCCACACATGCATGGTCACACCTGTACCACCACTATAACAGCAAGGCCAGTCCTAACCAGAAGCTGCTGCACAGGGAAGCCACCATGGCTCTGCTGGCATTTGTTGCAAGATGCATCCTGAGGAGGTTATACGCTTTTCTTTGCTAGAGACAGAGGAAAAATAATATTGCTGCCAGATACTAAAGGAGTGGGCCAGAGAACAGCTATTAGAATGCATTCATCTTGCTCATTCCCTAATTGACCAGGGCAGGATGTTTGGTGATGTTCAGCCATTGATTCAAGCTTATGCGGAGTTGGCTTTGTCCAGTATTCCTAAAGGCAGTGATGACCTTTCTCCTCCCTTTAGTATGGCTCAGGTAGTAATACCTGGTATGGTATAGTTATTGGAGGATGACTGGGCTTATTTCTTTGAGCACTATTCAACATGTTCCCAACAGATGCTAGTGTAGTGTAATACTGAGTGCAGTCTCTTGTTAGACAAGCAGAGTGTAAACTGAATTTTACTACAACCATTACTACAAGCATAGTCAGATATATTGCACTATAGGATTAGTCCAGAAGAGAGAATGGGTTGCCGGATAGAGATGGTCTTGCGGTTCGCGGCAAACTTTTCTAGCTCGCGATTCGCCAAACCGGCGGACTTCTGACGCTGTTTGTGGCGGACATATTCGTTCACATTTTGAAGAACTTTGACCTATGACACATCCATCATGGGGTACAGGACAGCCAATTGAGACATTTCAGCACATGGACATACCTCTACCTTTTTAATAGACCTGATCTGGTGGCCAATTTACCTTCTGTCTTTTGTCAGTGTAGGGAAAGGACGCTGTGTGGAGCAGGGACAGTCAGTCTGTTACTTCTAGGTCCACAAAAGTCCTTTTAAGGACTGGTATAGGTGTACAGTATATAGGGTTGTAATACACGTATAATATACTTTCTTTCCAATATAGAAAGCATATTATAGTTCACTGCATGCAGTGCTGCTGACCGATTCTGCAGCTGTCCTTTCTCAGTGTAGGTACAGTTTGGTGTTTGGAGCAGTAGACCATATATATGCATAACTCTATAAACAATTTATATAATCTAACACACAGACCTTTTTTCTACCTTTGGCTCACTTGTACAAAAAAAGCACACCGTACTATATGCCCGTACCCTTCTGTTTGAAGAGGTTGAGTGGTGTCATATTTTTGGGTCCCGCAGCGAATTGCTGGTATTAGTGCTGGTGTCAGTGCTCTCTATCACGGTGCTGGTGTGGTATCAGTGCTCTCTATCTTGGTGCTGGTGTCAGTGCTCTCTATCATGGTGCTGGTGTCAGTGCTCTCTATCTCGATGCTGGTGTGGTGTCAGTGCTCTCTATCACGGTGCTGGTGTCAGTGCTCTCTATCTCGGTGCTCGTGTCAGTGCTCTCTATCTCGGTGCTGGTGTCAGTGCTCTCTATCACGGTGCTGGTATCAGTGTTCTCTATCACGGTGCTGGTGTCAGTGCTCTCTATCTCGGTGCTGGTGTGGTGTCAATGCTCTCTATCTCGGTGCTGGTGTCAGTGCTCAATCTCTATCGCGGTGCTGTCAGTGTTCTATCTCAAAGGGAGGGTTCAGCGGCTCAAGCACAGGTTGGCACACTGGGACACTGGCACAGGACTGCGCTGCCCTCACTGTGGCACTGATCATCTCCTGCACCCCCTTCATAGCCTAGCCGGACCTTGCCTCTCCTCCATGGCCTTCATGCGCTCCTGAATTGACAAAATTTCACAGATAAAAAAAGAATGCTTGTCGTTGTCGATCCCAGATTCACTTAATACTTCTGGTATGTCAGTGTCCATGTTGTGGGACTATGTGTGCACAGCTAGTAAGTATTTTGTGGCTGAAAATATGACCTGGAGGTTTCTAATGTTCGCTTGCCATTAAAGTGAATGGGCAGAGCCTGGCTTAACGTGGGACCTGGACAGACTGCAGTACAGCGACTATCACTGAAGCGCTGGACGCTTCAGTTGTTTTGCCTATTTTAATCAACTTAAATCTGAGTGGAATTGTTTTTTCTTAATAAATTGGGCATCATTTTTTAAGATATCTGCGCAATGAGCGTTATTGTTTTTCTATATCCACATGACTGCTGAACTACATGGGAATCTTAATACCTGTTCATGATTGGAGAGATTTCTGGTTCCAGTGTACTGCTTGTGAGGAGTAGTGGAGTAAAGTGGCTTTTCTATTTGTGCATTATCGTTGCAGTGATGGTAAGGGTCTGTCGTGTTGGGTGATGGTGATGGGATCCCTACTATCCTTATCTCTGCTGAATGAGGTGGAGGGAGATCTGTTGTGGATTCACTGAACTTTCAGTAAATGTTTTGGACTTTTACACATTAATGCGTTACTTTAAATGCGTTTATATTTTTTGCTTTGTGCGCCGCATTTTCTTTGTTTCTATCCTGAAGAGGCCTTTGTTGAGCCACCATTGAAATGCTCTGATATCTAGACCAGGGGGGAACTGGGGATTGTTAAAGAGGTGGGCTAAGGGGTGCCAGTGAGAAGTTAAGGAATTTAGTTTGTACAGAGAGTCACAGAGAGCCACCGAGTGTGACAGGGTGGGGGACATGATCGGGGGTCTAGATTTGGGAGGTCGCCAAATGAGGAAGTCTATAGTGAAATTGGGGATGGCTTGTCTTTCCATTTCTACCCAGTCGGGCTTCCTACCTTTTGGAGTATATACATGAGATTTGGCTCAGTTGGGCAGCTTGATAATACCACCAGAAGTTGGGTAACCCTAGTTAACCCTAGTCCTCCCTTCTAACTGGGTCTGAAGAGGACCTTTTTGGGGAGTCTATGAGTTGTTCTACCCCACAGAAAATTAACAATGAGGAGTGTAAACTGTTAATATGTGATTTGGGGACGGGGATGGGAAGGGAGCGCAAAAGGTATAATATTCGCGGTAGCAGGGTCATTTTAATAGCGTTGACTTTTCATAGCCAGGAAAGCTTATGGAGGGACCATTGATCTAGGTCCGCCTTCAATTTATTGTACATAGGGGAGAAGTTACGTTTAGTTACGTTTATATAGTTGGCCTATATTTGAGGTAAGGTGAACTCCTAAGTACGGGATGGAAGTAGAGTTCCACGAGAACGGGAACTGGGTTTGAAGTCTTTCAACCAGGCTGGGAGTAATTGTGATGTTGAGGGCCACCGACTTGGACATATTGACATGCAGTCCAGAGGCCTGCCTGAACTTATGGAGAGTCTGTAGAATGTTAGGGGTTGAGATGAGTGGCGATGTGATGAAGAGAAGGACAACGTGCATTTATGTATGGAGGGACCACACTTGACGCTGTAGATATCTGGGTGGGTTCTAATGGAAACCGCCAGGGATTCTATAGCTATAGAGAAAAGGAGGGGAGATAAGGGACATCCCTGCCTGGTTCCCTTGGTGATAGGAAAAGGGTTTGAGAGGTGTCCTTGGAGTCTAATCTGGGCTCTGGGCATGGAGTACAGGGCTGATAGACTGTTGAGGAACGTAGGATCAAACCCCCATCTCTCCAGAGTGTTAAATAGGTAGGGCCAGGTAGCGGTATCAAAGGCCTTTTGGAGGTCGATGGATAAAAGAAAATCTTAATGGGGAGGGCCGCCATCCCAACCAGATTGGAGCAGGGAGATGATGTCTATAGCTCTCCTTATCTGGTCAGGTCCTTGCCGTCCCGGAATGAAGCCTGCCTGGTCCTTATGGACATAGGAACCTATGAAGGATCCCAGTCTATTTGATAAGATTTTTGTCATTATTTTTAAGTCGTTATTAATTAGAGAAATAGGTCTGTAATTGCTCACATGGCTCAGATCCTTATCGGGTTTAGGGATGACTGAAATCAAAGCCAGGTTGGCTGTCGAGTCCAGGGGCGAGTTTTTGTTGAGGGAGAGATAAGGAGTGAGAACATCTGTGAAGGTTTTGTAGTATTTAGTCGAGAAGCCGTCAGGGCCCGGAGCAGAACCAACCTTAAGCTCTTTAATGACTCCTCTGACATCTTCCTCCAAAATAGGAGATTCCATGATGGTTCTATGGGTGTCCGAGATTCTTGGGAGGGGGATCTCGTCCAGGAAGGTTTTGATCGTTTGTGTGCTAGTGGGGTTGGGGTCGGAGTAGAGTTTTCAGTAGAACGCATTAAAGGCTTCTAGAATCTGTTTAGGGTTTTGGGTCAAGGTACCGGATAGTGATTTGATTTTGGGGAGCGCGAGCACTCTGTGCCGAGGGGAAAGCTTAGCTGCTAATTGAGGGCCAAATTTGTCAGTGTGGAGATAGAATCTACCACTGACCCATTTTAGGTGACCTTCAGCACTTCATGTGAGGGCTGTGTTAAGGGCAATCCTGGCAGTGTCCATCTTGGCCAGGGAAAAGGGTGTGAGGTTTTTCTTGTGGGCCGTACTCAGGGCTTGGAAGTCATGTTCTAGGTTGGTTAGATCAAGGCATTTTTCCGCTTGAGGCGGGAAGCTAACTGAATAAGCTTGCCCCTTATGACTGCTTTGTGGGCCCCCCACAGTGTGCTCGGGGAGATGTCTGGAGTGTCATTCGTGCGAAAGAATTCTACTCTTCTCTTTCTCGAGCATTGTACAGTGTACTTGATTTTCGAGGAGGGCCTCCTTGAGGCGCCACTGAGGGGGGCCTGTAGGAGTCATAAAACCTGCGAGCCTGATATAGATCAAGGAATGGTCAGACCATGGGACCTCCCTAATGAATGCCTGGGACAAGAAGTGGATATCTGACGTATGGACAAAGATGTGGTCTATGCGTGAGAATGTCCTATGTGGCGTATAGTGGGTATAGTCTTTGGATGTCAGGTGTAATTCTCTCCAAGAGTCTATCATCCCTAGTGAGTGTAGGAGTCTGGCAATCCAGAGGCTCTGTTTTGGGGGGCTGTTTTAAAAGAGTGCTGCCTTGTGACGTCTTATCCAGGAGGTGGTTGAATGCTATATTCGAGTCCCCACCCATGATCACCTCACCTTCCAGGTGGGAGGATAGGGCAGTCAACATTGAGGAGAAGAAAGGTGCTTGATTTTTGTTGGGGGTATAGTAGGATATGAAGGTAAAGAGAGTGTTGTTAATGTGACCTTTCACAAGGATATACCTCCCCTCGTTGTCTCTAATGGTTTGGGAATGGATAAACGGGGTGTGCTTGGAGAAGAGGATGGCGACCCCTCTCTTCTTGTCATCAGCGTTGACTAGGAAGAAGGTGGGGTAGTTTTGGTGTAGAAAGGTGGGGTTAAAACTTTTTGGGAAATGGGTTTCTTGCAGCATGACGATGTTAAGGCCCCTAGTGTGATAACTGTGAAAGGCTTTACGCCTTTTAGTTGGGGAGTTCAACCCTTGTGTATTGTGGGACGCTGTCGTGAGTGTCGCCTTGGTGGGGAGTGAATCAGCCATGGTCATTATATGGAAGAATCCAGAGAAAGTAGAAATTTCTTACCCTGATCAGTCGAAACTGTTTGCCCTTCTGGAGGTCTTGGTGTAGAGTCCGGGTCGGGTCCCAGCTGGTGGAGTGAGGTCTCTTTGAGACACCTGTTGGGGGAGGAGAAGGATAGAGAGGGTGAGAGGGAGTTGAAAGGGATATAGAGAAAGGGGAAGAGTGAGAGAAGGAAGGTCCAGAGTGTTGGAAGCCCTGGGACCTTCTTCGACAGGTCTGGCCAGCCAACGCCTGTTCCGAGTTCCCAAAAAAAATAGGACTCGGGAAGAGGGCAGCCCAAATCCGGGCTGCATTCCTGGTGTCTCCAAGGGAGGAACCCTCCTCAAGGGTACAGCAGGAGTAGTGGCAAACAGCCCCGTTCCAGCCTCAGCGCCCCCAGTAAGCTACATAGAGGGGGAGCCGCCAGAGGGAAAAACAGTAAACACCAAAAAATGATGAACCAAAACATCTATAAAACATTGATTACACGATCTGAGAGTGCAAAACAGGTAAAGTTAACCACCTTGCGACAACATTGGTTGGGGAAGTGGGAAGAGAGGGGGGAGGGGTTAGGGGGTAAGGGAAATATCCATGGGGGTAAAACCGAGTCTTAGCATAGCTAATAGTGCAGTAGGCAGAGCCCTGCAATGTCTTGGTCTTCCCAAGTAACTTGGGATACAGTCCCAGTTCACCCCGTTCTCTTCTTTGAGATAGCAGTAGCCTTGGAAGGGGAGAGGGAGGAGGGGTGAAAGGGGAGGGGAGTAGATAAAGTGGGGGAGTACACGGGAGTGGGGGGGATCCCAGCAGTCTTTCCAGGGGAGGAAAAGAAAAAAACATTTTTTAAATAAAAATAAGGGGGGGGAAGTCAAAGGGTCCTGAAAAGGACCGGAGGGGTGTTGGTGAGTCTGTCGGCCCCTCCTAGAATCCAACTGGAACAGAGGGGATGGGGTCAAGACCCCAAGGGCCAAAAAGTCCAAAGCTTCACTTGGGGGGTACAGAGTCACGGTGCCTCTTCGTCTGCTGCTTCACCCACAGCGGGGTCAGAGGGCTGTTTGGAGGGGGCCTCTTGGAGGGGCTTGTGCGGTTCTCCGACTGGTGGGTAGGAAGATCCTGTGATATGAGCCCAAGTTGCAGGAGAAGACTTTCCCCATTCTGAAAGTTGGTGAAGCTGTAGGTTTTTTCCTTAAACTGGAACTGCAGGCGAAAAGGGATGGCCCATCTGTATTTGATCAGGTTTTGATTGAGAATATCCAGGAGGGGTCTGAGGGATCTCCTCTTTTGAATTGTGGCGGGAAAGATGTCCACGAAGATATGGATTTTGTTGCCATGTGTAGTTAGATTGTCCCGGTTTCTGGATCGTTTCATAATTTCCTCCTTTATCCCATAGTAATGGGGCTTAACTACGATATCCCAGGGGAGCCCATCCTGGCGGGGGGCTTGCAAGCCCCTGTGGGCCCTGTCCAGTTCAAACTTGTGGTCCAGTCAGGGATAATATCCTTTATGAAGGACTTAACTGTGCTATGAATCTCTGTGGCGGACTCAGGCACTCCTCTGATGCGAAAATTATAGCGTCTACTTCTATTTTTCAAATCCTTAATTTTAGAGAAAGCAGAATCCAGTTGTTTCTGCATAGATTGTATGCACTTAGTTTTCTAATTAGTACGTGCCGCCGAATCATCCACAGCCTGTTCTATTATGTCCATTCTAGCCCCTAGACTCTGCAGATCTGCCTTGATGGGAGATGTTATCTACATAGCATTTTGTGCCAGACCTGATGCTAACATCTCTGAGAATCTGTTCAATAGTTGGGCCAAGTCAGGAGAATGGAGAGGCTGGGGGGAAACCTGCATGGCATCTGCCAGGCTATTAGGTGTGTTGATCAGAGGGGAGTGAGAGAAGCCTGCTAGTGATCTATTCAGCAAAGATATGGTGGAGGCAGGGGTGGCCGGGAGCTCCTAGTGTGTACTCACCTCAGTGGGTGTAGGCTGGAGGGGAGGCGGAGGGTCAGCAATGTTGTCCTGAATGTCCGTGTCAACGCATGGGAGAGGAGCGGCTGCCATCTTAGGAGGCTCAGAGGTGGTTAGGCCAAAGTGTAACTGTCACGTACCTGGTGGTGAGAGCCCGGAGTGCAGGGAGCGGCCTCTCGTAAGCCTCTGGCTCGAGACCCCCTGGGAGTGAGAACAGGGGTTCTGGAGGGCAGAGGGCACAAGTGCCAAGTCCGTGTAGGAGGGCCTGGTCCAGGAACTGGCGTCAGACAGTAGTGGAAGAAGACAGGTGACTTCTGGAACGGCTGGAGGTCAGCAGCTGGCAGCAAGCAGGTGGGCACACCGGGAGAGCTGACAGGCAGGCGGCAGGCAGCGGTGGTCACAGAACACGGACTGGAACAGCAGGCAGAAGCTGGGTAAACACAAGCCGGGTCGTCAACGGGCTGGCAGCAGAGGTACCGAAGGAGCAGGCAGAAGAATAGTCAGGAGGTCCGAAGGTCAGGGCTGGCAGCAGGCAGGATAATCAGGAACAAGCCGAGGTGGGTCAGAGACAGGAACAATCAGGTAATCAGAGGCAACTCTCAGGAACGCTGTAGACAGGACAGCAACGGGCCACTAGAATGAATCACTTAAGAAGCCTTCTGGGCGCCAAGGGCGGTCGCACGGCACGTCCGTTCGCGCCCACGTCAACCGTGCAACCGACCGTGACCCCGCGCACCCGCGTGCGCACGTTTGTAACCCTGCGCACCCGCGTGCGCCCGATCGTGCCTGCTCGCACCCGCGTGCGTCCGTTCGCGTTAACGCACGCCCGGGAAGACCTATCAGCGCTCAACGGACCAACATTGTGGGTAAGTCTTCCACGGGCTGCTGGGACTCGGGACCGACCATGACATTGCCCCCCCCCCAAGGGGCAGCCTCCGGATGCCCAATTGGGCCATTTTACCAGGATGGGCCCTTCTGAAGGCGAGAATCAATCTTCTGGCATGAAGGTTGGATTCAGGTTCCCAAGAATTCTCTTCGGGTCCGTACCCTTTCCACTTTACCAGGAATTGGACTTGATTCCGTCTACGCCTGCAGTCCAAGATAGACTCCACCTCGTACTCGACTTCACCGTCGACGACCACAGGTTCAGGTGGGACAATCCTCCGACTGACGAAGGGGTCCGGGACGGCTGGCTTGAGTAACGCCACATGGAATACGGGGTGAATCCGGAATGACTCAGGCAATTTCAGTTCAAAAGCTACATCGTTAATCTTTTTTACAATAGGGAAGGGACCCACGAACCTTGGCCCCAACTTCTTAGTAGGGCAGGCCATCTTCAAGTTCAATGTGGAGAGCCACACCTGGTCCCCAACCTTAAGTTCAAGCTCCCCCCTTCTCTTCCTGTCAAAAATTTCCTTATTACGTCTTTGGGTCTTTGCCATGGTCTCCTGCAGAAGCTTGTTATTGGCACTAAAGAAGTCGATATTCTCCTGGACTGCTGGTACCGGGCTTTCAGGCAGGTCTTGGGACAAGAATGAGGGGTGGAAGCCGTAATTGGCGAAGAATGGAGACTGACTAGTGGCAGAGTGGATGGAGTTGTTATAGGCGAACTCCGCTAACGGGAGCAAGGAAGTCCAGTTGTCCTGGGAAAAGGACGAGAAACAGCGTAAGTATTGCTCCAGCGTCTGGTTCGTCCGTTCTGTTTGCCCATTGGTCTGTGGATGGTAGGCCGACGAAAGACAGAGATCAATCTTCAAAGCCCTGCAGAGCGCTCTCCAAAACTTGGACGTGAACTGCACACCCCGATCCGAGATAATGTTTGCGGGGACACCGTGCAGCCTCACGATCTCTTTAATAAAAACCTCAGCGGTCTCTGCAGCGGACGGGGTGCCCTTCATCGGCAGGAAGTGGGCCATCTTGGTTAGCCTATCCACCACCATGAAGATTGTGGAGTGGCCTTCTGATGGAGGAAGCTCTACGATGAAATCCATCGAAATCATTCGCCAAGGCCTCTCTGGAACAGGTAATGGTTTCATCAGACCCCAGGCCCTGGACTTGCTGCTTTTATTACGGATGCAAATGGCACAAGCCTCCACATACCTCTTGCAGTCGGATCTCAGCTGGGGCCACCAAAAGGTGCGCTGGACCAACTCGGTGGTCTTGAGGGCACCGAAATGGCCGGCCAACGGGTGGTCATGACATGCACTGAGGACTGGCACCCGAGCCTCCTGGGGGACAAAAATTTTGTCTTCATGCCAGAGAAGTTCATCTTGGGTCAAGAGTGTGACATTAGGTGGAGGAGTGGCACCAACGGAGACTTGCTTAATCAGGGACAACAAATCGGCCTGAAGAAGAAGAAAGTTCCCTGGGGCCAGGATGGTATCCGGATGTGGAGAGGTCTCTGGCTCATTGTACATTCGGGACAGGGCGTCCGGTTTGGTGTTCTTGGAACCCGGACGATAAGTTATGTGGAACAGAAACCTGGAAAAGAAAAGAGCCCATCTGGCCTGGCGTGGTTTCAACCTCTTGGCGGACTTCAAGTATTCCAGGTTTCTGTGATCCGTGTAGATGAGGATTGGATGTGTAGCTCCCTCCAGTAGGTAACGCCATTCCTCGAGGGCCGCTTTAATGGCCAATAGCTCTCGATCTCCGACATCATAATTTGCCTCAGCTTCAGTTAGCTTGCGGGAGAAGAATGCTACTGGGTGCAAGCGGGCCCTAGGCCCATCTCTCTGGGAGAGAATCGCCCCAACCGCGATCTCAGAGGCATCAACCTCTAAGATATAGGGCCGGGTTGGATCAGGGTGTTTGAGGATGGAAGCCGACACAAATAAGTCCTTCAGGGTAGAGAAGGCTTCCTGAGCCTCTGGAGACCATTGAAATTTCAGGCTCTGCCTGGTCAGTCTGGTGATGGGGGCTATAATAGTAGAAAACCCCTTAATAAATTTCCTATAGAAATTTGCGAATCCCACGAAACGCTGGACCCCTTTTCTGTCGGTGGGAGCGGGCCAATCTCGGATAGCGGAGACCTTCTGAGGGTCCATCTCGATGCCATCTACAGAAATTATCAGCCCCAGGAATTGAATACTTGATTGTTCAAATGTACATTTCTCCGGCTTGGCGTATAACCCATGCAGACGAAGTCGGGATAGTACCTTCCTGACATGCTCCCGGTGTTCTGCCAGAGAAGAGGAAAAGATCAGGATGTCGTCCAAGTAGGTAATGACGAACAGGTCTAGATAGTCCCTAAAAATATCATTGATAAAGTGCTGGAACGTGGCGGGAGCGTTACATAAACCGAAGGGCATGACAAGGTACTCGAAGTGCCCGAAGCGAGTACGAAAGGCAGTCTTCCACTCGTCGCCATCACGGATGCGGACCAGATTGTAAGCCCCTCTGAGATCTAATTTTGAAAATACTGCCGCTGACCCCAGTCTCTGAAACAGCTCCGGCACGAGTGGTAGGGGATAACGGTTCTTGATCGTTATTTTATTAAGGGCCCGGTAGTCCACACAGGGGCGCAGGGTCTGGTCTTTTTTTTCTACGAAAAAGATCCCTGCTCCCGCCGGTGAAGTGGAGGGACGAATAAATCCCTTCCTGAGATTATCGTCCAGGTAGGACTTCAAGGTCACCAACTCAGTCTCTGATAGCGGAAAGATCCTCCCAAAGGGAATTTCTGCCCCAGGAAGTAATTCAATGGGACAGTCGTATGGCCTGTGAGGGGGTAAGGTCTCTGCACCCTTCTTGCTAAACACATCTAGATAATCATGGTAGGCAGCAGGTACAACTTGGCGGGTTTCTTCGTCAACTTCCAGACAGAGCAAAGAAGAGGAAGAGGCCTGGTCGGTTCCCGACAGACAGTGTTGGAGGCAGTAAGGTGATGGAAATCTCAGCTCCCCGGTGGTCCAGTCAACAAGGGGGTTATGTGCCCTCAGCCAGGGCATGCCGAGAATGATAGGGAAGAGAGGAGAAGTGATAATGTCCAGACAGAGTAATTCTTGATGGGTTCCGGCAATAGTGGTTAACAGGGGCTGAGTCTGCTGGGTAACAGGTCCGGACTTGAGGGTGGAACCATCGGCCAGATGTATAGAAAGTCCCCTTGCCCTAGGCCGAAGTGGGATGTTATGTTTAGAGGCAAAGGTTAAGTCCATAAAGCCACTGCAAGCACCCGAGTCAATAATGGCGTTGGTCTGGACGTTCCCTCCTGGTAGCTGCAAGGAAATGGACACAGTCAAATGGGAGGCAGCACTAGGACAGTCTAATGTAAGGGCAGGAGAAACGAAGAGGGACTTACGGAGCTTAGCAGGGCAATTGCGCACGAAGTGTCCAGACCCACCACAGTAGAGGCAGAGATTTCCTTCCCGGCGGCGCTGGCGTTCTTCAGGCGTTAAGGAAGGCCGGAGTAAGCCCAGCTGCATGGGCTCCGGGAGGTCTTGACTGGTCGTGGTGACAGCAGGAGGGGTGAAATGAGGAGAGCTGGGGACTCGAGGAAGCATCCATACCGGACGAGAAGTGGTTGAAGACCGCTCCAGGCGGCGTTCTCTCAGCCGTCTGTCAATCTGGATTGCCAGCTCCACTAAGGCTTCTAGAGTCTCTGGAATGCCCACTCGGGCGAGCTCATCCTTCAACGGTTCCGATAGGCCCATCCGGAACTGATAACGTAATGCTGCGTTATTCCAGTCCGTGTCAGAGCTCCAGCGTCGGAACTCCGACACGTAGTCCTCTACAGGCCGGCGACCTTGCTGCAGCGAATGCAGGGCAGCTTCAGCGGTGGCGGTTAGCTGTGGGTCTTCGTATAACCGCGACATGGCCTGGAAGAAGATGTCCAAGGTTTCAAGGGAGTGATCCTTCTTTTCAAGTAGACGGTGGGCCCAAGACTGAGGTTCACCGGTTAGCAAGGAGATCACATAGCCCACCTTGGTGGCCTCGAGGGAGAAGGTCCTCGGCTGTAGAGCAAAGAACAGTTCGCATGAGTTCCGAAAAGACCGGAATTTCCCTCGATCTCCGGAGAATCTCTCGGGTGTAGGCACCCTGGGTTCGGGTGGCAACATAACTACGGCAGGAGGAGCAGAAGATCCGGAAGAAGCAGGAGAGGAGGCGGACAGGGCCTGGACCCGTTCCTCCAGTTGACTGTAGCCCTCCTGTAAACTCTTCACTGCTTGAGTGAGGCCTGCGAGATGGTGGCAAAGTTCGTCCATTGGAGACGCTCCCTGCGTGGGCTCGGACATGGCTGTCCTGTACTGTCACGTACCTGGTGGTGAGAGCCCGGAGTGCAGGGAGCGGCCTCTCGTAAGCCTCTGGCTCGAGACCCCCTGGGAGTGAGAACAGGGGTTCTGGAGGGCAGAGGGCACAAGTGCCAAGTCCGTGTAGGAGGGCCTGGTCCAGGAACTGGCGTCAGACAGTAGTGGAAGAAGACAGGTGACTTCTGGAACGGCTGGAGGTCAGCAGCTGGCAGCAAGCAGGTGGGCACACCGGGAGAGCTGACAGGCAGGCGGCAGGCAGCGGTGGTCACAGAACACGGACTGGAACAGCAGGCAGAAGCTGGGTAAACACAAGCCGGGTCGTCAACGGGCTGGCAGCAGAGGTACCGAAGGAGCAGGCAGAAGAATAGTCAGGAGGTCCGAAGGTCAGGGCTGGCAGCAGGCAGGATAATCAGGAACAAGCCGAGGTGGGTCAGAGACAGGAACAATCAGGTAATCAGAGGCAACTCTCAGGAACGCTGTAGACAGGACAGCAACGGGCCACTAGAATGAATCACTTAAGAAGCCTTCTGGGCGCCAAGGGCGGTCGCACGGCACGTCCGTTCGCGCCCACGTCAACCGTGCAACCGACCGTGACCCCGCGCACCCGCGTGCGCACGTTTGTAACCCTGCGCACCCGCGTGCGCCCGATCGTGCCTGCTCGCACCCGCGTGCGTCCGTTCGCGTTAACGCACGCCCGGGAAGACCTATCAGCGCTCAACGGACCAACATTGTGGGTAAGTCTTCCACGGGCTGCTGGGACTCGGGACCGACCATGACAGTAACTGACGGCTGACGACTATTTTCGGCTGGCCTCTTGACATATGGGCGAGCGCCCAGTGCTGTCCGGTGTTTGGGGGTGGCAAAGCTGAAGGTTCCCACTGGCTGGAAAGTGCTGATTTTAGCACTGGAAGGCCGGAGCGGTGCGGCGCTCCCGTTCAGTGTGGCGAACCGGAAGTCCGGCGCATGCGCACTTTTCCCACTTCTAGTTTTAGTAAATTGGAGGTGCGTTTGCATTTAGGTTAACTTATTTTTAAATAAATTATATTTTAAACTTTACTTGTGTCTGCTATTCTGTGTGGCAGTCCTCACATTTCTGGTCACACCTGTACCTGAGACCATGAGACACCTGCAGATTTCAGCAATCTCGTCCTGAATATTTGCCATATTATCTGGTTAGTGGTGTCACCAAATTGTAAATATTGCAAATGAAGCAAAATTCAAAAATATAAAGAAATATACAAAAATTGCATAATAAAACTAGAACCAACAACGCATCTATATAAAAAAATGATTGGTTCAGAGGTGACCTCAGCTCCCTCCAGTGGTCCAATGAGAGAATGACATTCACCTCCAGCACAAATAGAATAAAACATAATCAACACAATATGTTTTGTATGTGATAGATACATAAAAAAACTAAGTAAAAAACAAATGGAAATCCCTTATTAGACTCTCCAAAGCAATATTTATCCATAGAATTTAAAAAATAAAAAAAATTTAATTGATGACCCAAAATGCAGTATTAATAAATATTACAATAGTAAAAAAAAATTGTTTATTAACCAAAAAATATGTAAATAGCTTAGCTATTATTATTCAAACAAGAAGACTTGCTACTACAGGTGAGGTTTTGAAAGCCTGTTGATCTGAACAGGTGCTCGCCTCCGCATATAATAAAAAAAAAAAGAAATGGTCGCACTCTGTACTCGATCAAAATTATTTTATTCAGCCCAAAGTGTTGACAGAAAGCTGGTAGATGCATTTCACACACGTCAAGTGTGCTTAATCATTACACAGAAAGAGCAGCACAGATTTCCTTATAAAGCAGTACCTAGTTGCATAGCAGGTGACACTAATCATTGAATTGCATGCTTCCTGTTAAGAAAACCAATAAAACAGAAAAACCTACAGCAACGCACACGCATATGAATATGTATCACACCGCATATAGATTAATGTAAAGTAGAACAATCGTACATAGTGAAAAGATATTTCTAAAAATGTGTACATGTATTAGTAAATAGAGATATACATACTCAAAAACATACACCATAAAACCATTGTAATCACCATATTGGAGTAAAACAAATCTGTGTAACCCATCATATACCATCCCTTAACAGAAGTATGCACACGCATCACACACATATATATGTATATATGTAAACGCATAGACACCCACACATAGAATATCTCCCTCCATTATAATGTGTTGTCCCAAGAGGCATCCAAATTAATTTGATACCATTCTGCATGTGAACAGATTCATTAGAAATGTAACTATTAAAAAACATTATTTAGCAGGGGAAAGTGAAGGTCTTGGGTCATCTGTATCTGTATCCACTGATGTATTGGAGGACGGAGATCTTCAATTTAGGGAACTTTGTGCCATAAGGGATCTTGAGGATTTATCTATGGAAAATCCTTCTATTGCACAGATGGGAAGTGCCAGTGCTGTCAAATCGGTTCTCTTTAAAACGAAATCAAATTTCTATCCTGTAAATTCGCGCACTCCTTGAGTTGAAAAAATTTCAGAGAGCGGTAGAACAGGATTTGATGGCTCTGGCATCTCAAGTTATGGTAGGGACACTGTGTGGCGTGACAATTTGACTAAGGATGAAAGAATATCCCTACAAAATCTAGAGGAAGATGACACTATTGTTATTCGTAACTAAGATAAGGGTGGGCTTATAGTTGTAATGGATTTTAAATCATATTGAAGAGAAGCCATCCGACAGCTATCTGACTATCATGCATATATCCAACTTAGAGGGGATCCAACTAAACAGTTTAGATCAGTGTTGGCAGAACTTGTCAATAGAGGAGTGAAAATAGGTATATTCAATTAAAAGGAAATTACCAAAATTATACCAGAAAATCCTATTGTTCCCATAGTCTACCATCTCCCTAAAACCCATAAGGGATTAGACCCCCTGCTAGGGTGTCCTATTATACCAGCCATCAATTCCCTCAATGAGAAACTAGGGCAGTGGCTGGAGAGGCAATTACAGCCTTTGGTTCAGCAACTCCCTGGACATTTAAAAGACACAAATCATCTCCTTGAGGTCATGGAGTATTTTCAGTGGAAAAATGAGTACTCGTGGGTCACATGTGACATGGCTAGTTTATATTTGTAAATTCCTCATGACTTCGCTGCTTTGTCTGTTTCTTTTTTCTTAGAGACATTTACAGATTTACCAATTGAACAGAGAGTTCAAGAGAGAATTCATTGTGGAAGTCTTGGAATATCTACTGTTCCATAATTATTTCTCATTTGATGGTGTGTTCTACCTACAGAGGTGCGGGGCAGTGATGGGGGGGCAAAATTTTCACCCTCATTAGTCAACCTGTACATGGTTTGGTGGGAGTGGTCCCTCATCTTTGGAGGAGAGAACCCTTTTAGGTCTTCTATTAGGTTATACCTGAGATTTATAGATGATCTCTTGTTCATCATTAGGGATGAGCTTCGAGTTTGAGTCAAACTCATGTTCGACTCGAACATTGCCTGTTCGCCTGTTCGGCGGACAGCGAACAATTTGGGGTGTTCACGGCAAATTCAAAAAGCCATGGAACACCCTGTACAAGTCTATGGGAGAGATCTATAGTGCTAATTTTAAAGGCTTATATGCAAGTTATTGTCATAAAAGGTGTCTGGGGACCTGGGTCCTGCCCCAGGAGACATGTATCAATGCCAAAAAAAGTTGTAAAAACTGCATTTTTTTGGGGAGCAGTGATTTTAATAATGCTTAAAGTGAAACTATAAAAGTGTAATATTCCTTTAAATTTCGTACCTGGGGGGTGTGTATAGTATGTCTGTAAAGGGGCGCATGTTTGCCGTGCGTAGAACTGTCCTTGCACAAAGTGTCATTTCTGCAGGAAAAAAAGTAATTTAAAATCACTCGCGGCTATAATGAATTGTCGGCTCTCCGTAATACAGAGAACAGTCATTGAAAGTCATTGATAAAAATATTTTTAAAAAAACGTGCGGTTCCCCCAAATTCAATTACCATGCCCTTCAGGTCTGGTATGGATATTAAATTAGAATTTTTTTTTTAAAATGGCGTGGGGTTCCCCCCAAATATCCATACCAGACCTGAGTATGGATTTTAAGGGGAACTCCACGCAAAATTAAAAAAAAATGGAGTGGAGTTCCCCTTAAAAATCCATACCAGACCCTTTATCCGAGCACGCAACCTGGCAGGCCACAGGAAAAGAGGGTGGGATAAGAAACCCCCTGAACCGTACCAGGCCACATGCCCTCAACATTGGGAGGATGCTTTGGGGGTCTGTGACCCCTCAAAGCACCATGTCCCCTTGTTGATTGGGGCAAGGGCCTCATCCCCACAACCCTGGCCGGTGGTTGCAGTGGTTTGCGGGTTGGGGGATTATCAGAATCTGGAAGCCCCCTTTAACAAGGCAATCCCCAGATCCCGGCCCCCCCATTTGAAATGGTAAGAGGGTAAAAAAGTACCCTTACCATTTGACAAAGAAAGTGTAAAAAATAATTAAAAAATACACACACACACCATTGGGAAAAGTCCTTTATTAAACATGGTAAAAATGACATGACACGGCTTGGGAGAAGTCTTTTATTAAAAAATAAAAAAATAAAAATGTCCCACAAAGTCTTCTTCTTCACTTGCTCTGTCAACGGACCGAAAAATAAAAATTAATTAAGGGCGAGGCAAACCGTGACGCTCCCGGGTGACCCCGCCCCCCTATGACGCACAGTGATTTCCCTATGGCTTCCCTGGAGGCGGGTCGGTCACTTGTTTTTATTTTTCGGTCCATCTGCGGAGCAAAAGAAGAAGAAGACTTCGTGGGACATTTTTATTTTTTAATAAAGGACTAATTTTTACCATTTTCACACTTTTTGTCAAATGGTAGGGGTACATTTGTACCCAGTTTCACACAGGGGGGATGGGGATCTGGGGGTCCCCTTGTTAAAGGGGGCTTTCAGATTCCAATAAGCCCCCCTCCCGCAGACTCCCACAACCACTGGGCAAGGGTCGTGGGGATGAAGCCATTGTCCCCATCAACATGGGGACACGGTGCTTTGGGGGGCTACCCCAAAGCACCCTCCCCATGTTGAGAGCATGTGGCCTGGTACGGTTCAGGAGGGGAGGTGCTCTCTCGCCCCTCCTCTTTTCCTGTGGCCTGCCAGGTTGCGTGCTCGGATAAGGGTCTGGTATGGATTTTTAGGAGGACCCCCACGCAATTTTTTTATTTTTTTATTTTGGTTATCGTAGAGAGATATTCTATTCTCCAGACTTACATCCCACATGGGTTACATTTTGAGTGGGATGTGACCCATTATTATGACTAAACATGATGAATACACTCTCACCGACAAAGTATTAATATTAACATTCAAAAATAACCACATAATGATCTATTCATCCTTCATTGTTTTTAGAACAATTTTTTGTTCTATATATATGTATATATATATATATATATATATATATATATATATATATATATATATATATATATATATATATATATATATATAATTATATATATATATATATTATTATTTTTTTTTTAATCCTTTTTTTGTTATTTCCTCTTTTTATTTTCACTTTCGGGGTCCAGCCAAGACATGTACTACATACACACAGGAATGTGGATTTGCATATTCTTCAGGTATAGACATATATATACATTGAGTTGATGGAGAGTGGCTGGAAAAAGAAAAAAAAAATGGCCTTATATTTACTTGCATGGTCTTTCCTTCTGCACAGTTCTCTTTATGTGTCTTGTCATATTTGGTGTTTTATGAGCTTAACAAAGTATGGGTTGATATATGTCGGTTTTTACTGACTACATATAGATCGATACATATTCATTGACAATTTTAATGCAATCAGTCTGATATTTCTTGCTGCTCAACCTATTTTGTTTTGTCTTTCTGTTTTCCCCTCTTTACTCTGCCCTCTAGTGCCCACCTTTTCTCCGCTGTTCCTTTTGGGGGTTATGGAGGAAGATTCCTTGAATTATCTCCCTAGAGTAATATACCCAGGGCTGGACTTACCATTGGGCTTGACTGGGCTCAAGCCCATGGGCCCCACCCAATAGGGGGCCTCTCCGAGATACATAGCTGAGTGTACTCAGCTCAGCTCACAGTCACGCCCAGTCCTGCCCTATAATGGACATAATACAGGGACTGGGCATGACTGTGAGCCGAGCCGAGTACACTCGGCTACCCTTGGATCCGCTCGGGACTGCGAAAGGACCCGTGAGCCGGCGAGAGGACCCGAGAGCCGCCGATAGGACCTGAGAGCCGCCGAGAGGATCCAAGAACCGCCGAGAGGACCCGAAAGCCACCGAGATACAGAGAACTCTGTATCTCGGCGGCATCATTTTTAAACTTCAAGACTGCAAGGACAAGGCTGCAAATGACACTGGGGCAAGACTGCAAATGACAAGGCTACACTAACAAGGCTGCAAATGACACTGACAAGGCTGGAGATGGATGGGCACTGCTGCAGATGGACACTGATAAGGCTGCATTGATGGGCATTTAAATGCAAGTTTTTTCCTTAAACTTCCCTCCTAAAAGTTTTTTTCCTTAAAATGCCCTCCTAAACTTGGGGTGCTTGTTATAAGTGGGCGTGTGTTATACACCAATAAATACGGTAATGTATAGAAGGTAGGGCCCGAAAGTAACTCAAGCCCAGGGGCCCCCACCAACCAAGTCCTGCCCTGACCCATATATAGTGATATTGTTTAATGTTTTTATAATGGAGGGAGATAGTCTATGGGTGGGTGTCTATGCATTCACACATATGCATATATATGTGTGTGTGTGTGATGCATGTGTGCATACTTCAGTTAAGGGATGGTATACGTATGATGGGTTACACAGATTTTTTTTACTCCAATATGGTGATTACAATGGGTTTTTGGTGTATGTTCTTGAGTATGTTTATCTCTATTTACTAATATATGTACACATTTTTATAAATATCTTATTATTAATCACTATATACGATTGTTCTACTTTATATTAATCTATATGTGATACATATTTATATGTGTGTGCGTTGCTATCGGTTGCTGTAGGTTTTTCTGTTTCTTTCGTTTCTACATGTATCACATAACAGGAAGCATGCAATTTAATGATTAGTGTCACCAGCTATGCAACTAGGTGGGGCTTTATAAGGACATCTATGCTGCTCTTTCTGTGTAATGATTAACCACTTCAGCCCCAGAGAATTTGTTATATTGTTATAAAAAAAATGTAATAAACTCAATTTTAGTCATACATTTAGGCCAAAATGTATTCAGCCACACGTCTTTGGTAAAAAAAAAATGTCAACAAGGGTATATTTATTGGTTTGCGCAGAAGTTACAGCGTCTACAAACTAGGGTACATTTTCTGGAATTTACGCAGTTTTTAGTTTATGACTGCCTATCTCAATTCTTGAGGTGCTAAAATGACTGGGCAGTACAACCCCCCCCCCCCCAAATTACCCCATTTTGGAAAGTAGACACCCCAAGCTTTTTGCTGAGTCATGTTGAGTATTTTGCAGATCTCACTTTTTGTCACAAAGTTTTGAAAATTGAAAAAGAAAAAAAAAATGGAAAATTCCTATCAAAATACTTACCGTAATTTTCCTTTCCTGATGGACTCCATGGCAGCAACGTGTGGGTTAAGTCCCGCCTCCACTACCCTATAGGACACTACTCCCATAAATCTTTGCTCCCTGCCCCTGGCCGTGTTCGGTAACTAGCCTACTCCAGCCTTTTTGGAGGGAACTCCAGCTGCCATGGAGTCCATCAGGAAAGTAAAATTACGGTATGTATTTTGATAGGAATTTTCCATTTTCCTGACAGACGCCATGGCAGCAACGTGTGGGAAATAACTCGCCAAACACACCCGGGTGGGAAAAAATGCTGAACAAAAGATTTAAATCTGGGCTTCCTCTGTGGCCTAAGCCTGACTGCTCCTTTGAAAAATTGTTGGACCAAAGGATGATTGGCCCATGCAACTCCAGGAAAAGCTGAAATTGCTGATACCTGGACACTGAGAGAACTAACTGAAAGAGAGATATCCAATCCTGATTGTAAGAAGCTTAAAACGTCCCAGACTGTCAGGGTATTACAGGAACTGGACCTTGAAGACAAGTGACTTGTAAACCTCGCCCAAATTCTCTCATATACCCGGTTGGTACTACTTCTTTGCGCACTAAGAAGAGTGGAAATGACTTCTTCAGGACAGCCTAATGCCTCCAACTGTCCCCTTTCAAAAGCCAAGCCTTTAGGCGAAGGTGATCCGGGCAAGGATGTAATCTCGACCCTTGAGACAGAAGGTCTGGCCTGGATGGTAAAGGAATTGGATCCCTGACACTGAGGAGCATCAGAAGCGGAAACCAGGGCCTGTTGGGCCAATGAGGAATTATGGCTATCACTTCTGCTGTCTCTGACCTGAGTCTCCTCAAGAACTGATGAATGATAGGGGTTGGTGGGAAGACATAGGCCCTGTGGAACCACCATTTCTCCGTCAAGGCATCCACTCCGTAGGCTTGAGGATCTCTGTACCTTGAATAGTACCTCTCCAGTTTTTTGTTGCAGGGAGAGGCAAACAGGTCGACTTCCGTGGAGAGCCCCAATGTCAGGATCCAATTGAATACTTCCTCGTGAAGAGACCACTCATTGTTGTCTAGAAGTATCCGGGAAAGGAAGTCTGCCTGGACATTCTGAATCCCCGCTACATATGTTGCTGTCAGATCCTTCAGGTTCCTCTGAGCCCAGGTCATGATCGGTTCCACCTCCTGGAGAAGGGATAGACTTCGGGTACCCCCTTGCCTTCTTATGTACGCTACTGCTGTGGTATTGTCTAGCATGAGTAAGACAGAGGCTCCTGAAATAAGATGCAGAAAGGCTAGAAGAGCTTGAAAGGCTGCTCTTAACTCCAAGATGTTTGACACCGTCCTTCTGGAGGGAAGAACCCAGGTGCCCTGAGCCACTTCTGCCAGACAGTGGGCGCCCCAGCCTCTGTTGCTGGCTTCCGTCGTTATGGTTACCCATGAGATGGGGAGAATGGAATGGCAGTTGCAGAGATTTTCCAGTTGGAGCCACCACGGAAGGGAATTCCTCATGGATAAGGTGATCCGTATCAGCTTTGTTTTGTTGCCTGACCATTGATGAAGGAAACCCTTCTGAAAGGGCCTCATCCTCCACTGTGCCCACCTCACCATTGGAATTGTCGCTACCATAGTGCCTATAATTTTCAAGCACTGGAGAGCCTGGAGATGAGAGGCAGCTTCTGTCCCTGACCACTGACATCTTCTCTTCTGGTAATGAGATGGTGCCTCTGACAGTGTTGAATAGGGCCCCTAAGAACACCAGCAACTGAGATAAGTCCAGCTGACTCTTCTCCAAGTTCAAGATCCACCCGAACTCCTGTAGGGTGGAGTTAACCTGCTCTCTGTGTATCAGAAGTTGATCCTTGTCTTGAGCCAACAGCAGAAGGTCATCTAGGTAGTGATGTAGACGAATCCCTTTGGTCCTCAGAAGAGCCACTACTGCCAACAGAACTTTTGAAAATACACACAGAGAAGTTGATAGCCTGAAGGGAAGGCATGTGAATTGGCGGAGATACTGCTGGTAATTTTCTGCAACGGGAACATGAAAATAGGCGTCCTTGAGGTCTATGGAGACCATCCAGTCCCCTGCTTGAACATATTGTTGAATTGTGGATAATGTCTCCATCTTGAACTTTTCTTTTTTGATAAAACTTTTAAAAGTGAGTTAGATCTATGACCGGCCTCCAGGTCCCGTTCTTTTTCTGGACCATAAACAGAGGAGAGTAGATTCCCATGCCTCGCTGATTGACTGGAACATGGATAACGGCGCCTTGAGCCAACAAAGATTCCACGTAAGCTAGAAGAATTAGCCCTTTTTCTTCTGTAAGCGGAAGAGAGGTGGGGACCCATCTTAGCCTGGGAGATTCCTTGAAGGTCCAAACATGACCTGAGGAGACCGTCTTGGCGGTCCAGAAGTCTTGGATCGAGGCCGCCCAGACATGGCGAAAGTGGAACAGACGAGCCCCCACCTGACCTGTCTGAGCGGGCCCAACCTCAAAAGGATTTAGTCGGCTCCCTCTCTCCTTTTGAATCACTTTTTGTAGATTTTGTAGATGATTGTCTTGATTCCCAGGACCTGGAGAATTCACGGCCTGGTCTGTAACTGTGAGCTTCCCTAGCTTGTTCCTGGTACTGTCTCTTTGGGAAAGACCTTCTCTGGGCTTGCAAACGCCGGTCCTGGGGAAGGAACCCCGACTTCCCACCAGTGGCTCGGGTAATAGCCTCATCTAACTTATTGCCGAAAAGGGAGGACCCCTCAAAGGGGATACGGCACCATACTTGTTTTGAGGCTGGATCCGCCAGGACAGAGCCACAGAGCCCGCTTGGCCGTAACAGAAGAAAGCATCACCCGAGCCACCAGGCATATGATGTCGATAGAGGCCTCCCCAAGAAAGGCGGAGGCCAGCCTAAATTCTTGGATAGGCGAGCTCTTAGCCGTATCTTCAGAGATATTCCTGAGCGTCTCGTCTACGTTATCCGTCCATACCTCCATTGCTTTGGACATAGCGGCCAGAGCTAGTGCTGGCTTACAGGCCATTCCTGCTGTGAGATACACTCTCTTCAATCAGCATCAATCCGCCTGTCCAGAACATCCTTAAAAGAAACAGTATCCTCTAAGGGAAGTGTCACATGTTTCACCAGCCTCATGACTGCTGCGTCTACCAACGGTGCTGACTCCAAATGCTTCACCTCTTCCTCCTTGAAATGATAGAGTTTTGAAATCTTAGACAGCATGGAATTTTTCTTCTCCACCTTGCCCCATTCATCTGTGATGATCTCACCTAGTTCAGAGATAAAAGAAAAATTAAAGCGGAGGTCCACCCTAAAATGGACCTTCCGCTCACCGGATTCCTCCCCCCCTCCGTCGCCACAATTGGCACCTTTCAGGGGGGAGGGGGGTGCAGTTACCTGGATAATCCAGGTAACTGCACCCACTTCCGGGCTAGCTCTCTGCGGAAAGGGGCGTACATTATGCCCCTTTCCGCAAGTGCCCGCCCCCTTCCGCAAGTGCCCCGCTGCCTGCTGGGAAACACACAGATCCCAGAGGCAGCGGGACCGTCCTCATTGCGCAGCGCAGCTCGCGCATGCGCAGTAGGGAACCGGGAAATGAAGCCGAAAGGCTCCATTTCCTGATTCCCATACCCAAGATGGCGGCGACAGCACTCGAGTGTCGATCTAGAGATCAGCTTCGGGTGCCGACATCGCGGGCGCGCTGGACAGGTAAGTGTCACTATTTTAAAAGTCAGCAGCTGCAGTATTTGTAGCTGCTGACTTTAAAAAAAAAAAAAAAAAACGCGGAGTCCCAGCGGAGTCCCGGCGGACTCCCGCTTTAACTTCTTTTTTAATTGTTTAAAGAATTTTCTCTGTTTGGAAGGGGCAGCCACAGAATCTTCCCAGTTCAGTGTCTCTCTAACAGCTCTGACCAGAGGAGGAAGTAGAGCGAAATCAAAACCCACACAAGGATCACTTTTATCAGAGTCACTGTCAGATATGACAGCCGAAGGGTGGCTATGCACAGAGGATTTCCAAGTATCCTGCAGCTGAGTCTCCCTCCCTGGAGAACGAGACGGCACTGCAGGAGGAACATAGGACTGGTCATCAATATTTCTGAGGGACTCCTTAACAACCTTTTCCACCAGGGTTTTAAGTTGTTGATCTGCGTCACCCCTTTCTCTAGCAGAGATCACACAAAGATTTCCCTGCCAATACATGAGCTCTACACCCCCAGCAGCTACCAGCTGAGTGACTGGATTGAGCCCTCGAGGAATGCGACCGTTCCTCACTACGGTGTCCTGAGGAGGAACCGTAATGTTTTGATTTGGATGAGGAGTGCCGGTGATGCGACTTGGAAGAGTCGCTCCCTCTGTGAGAGCTGTGGTGCTGTTCTGACCTGAAAGGGCTGAAATAGGAACAATATAAGAAACCACAAGAGACAGGACAAAGATAACAGATATACACCGGACCCTCAGGCGAAAAGACAACATTAAAAATACCTTTTAATTGAGGGCTGGCTACAGACAGGCGGCAGAGAATCCATGTCCTCAGCGATATCCATACGCGCTGAAAAGATGACTTGGGATCAGTGCAAGGGACAGGGAAGGGATAGCCACCCTGTCCCTGTCCCAGAATGCCACTTACCAATAGATGCAACACAGAGGCAGGGGGAAGTCACCGCAACAGCCCGCAAGCATTCCCAAAGCTTGCAGACTAATTCCCAGTTTAAATAGCCCACCCCTGTGATGTAATCGCCGTGCCTGTGCACATGCACGAAATAGAGGCAATTTGCCGCTACCGCATGCGCAAAACCAAGCCTTGATCTCAAACCGCACTCGCGCATGCGCAGTACGGCCGATAACGCAAACCCGGAAGTAAAACGGCGGCTGGAACGCGGAAGAACCAGCCGCCATGCCTGCACAGACAAACAAACAGAAAAAATGAGGACAGATAAAAAGAAAACACGAACTGCTGCCATAATGAACAATAGAACCTCTTACCACTCCCACCATGATCGATCACTCGGCCAAAGATAAGGTAAGATGACACCGGACTTTCCAGGGGGCAAAACAGGTCACCTGCTAATAGCTGGCTATCTGACCAATGCGCAGCCTGCCTGCCTGCCTGCCAGTGGCCAGGACATGGGCTTCTTCACAGCACCTCTTCCACTGCCCACTCCATACCCTGCTAATAGCTAAGGCTTAGCGGAGTAATGCGACTTTCCAGACCCAGAGTCGCAGACCGGCCGACCTCGATCGTGAGAATGACAGATCTTCAGGTAGAAAGACCACCTCTGGGTCCTTCGGAGGAGGACAAAAAAAGAACACGGGCAGGGAGCAAAGATTTATGGGAGTAGTGTCCTATAGGGTAGTGGAGGCGGGACTTAATCCACACGTTGCTGCCATGGAGTCTGCCAGGAAAGACATTTTTCTTTTCTTCCGTAATTTTCAAAAATAAATGAGATCTGTAAAATACTCACCATGCCTCTTAGCAAATACCTTGGGGTGTTTACTTTCCAAAATTAGGTCATTTGGGAGGTTTTGTGCTATTTGGACATTTCAGGGCCTCCGTAACTGTGATAGGTAGTGAGGAGTAAAATTACAATTTTACATCTTTAGAAAGCCTGAAGGCGGTGATTGGTTTTGGGGTCTTGTACGTGGCTAGGCTCCCAAAAAGTCTCACACATGATGTATCCCTGTACACAGGAGAAGTAGCAGAATGTATTTTGGAGTGTAATTCCACATAAAACCTTGCCATGTTTGAGCAATATATCATTTAGTGACAACTTTGTGCAAAAAAAAAAAAAGAAAATTAAATTTTCCCGCAACTTGTGGCAAAATATAAAATATTCCATGGACTCAACATGCCTATCAGCAAATAGCTTGGGGTGTCTACTTTCCAAAAAGGGGTCATGGGGGGGGGGGGGGGGGGGGTGGGGGGTTTGAACTGTCCTGGCATTTTATGCACAACATTTAGAAGCTTACGCCACACATCACCCACACTTCTAACCACTTGAAGACAAAGCCCTTTCTGACACTTTTTGTTTACATGAAAAAATATTCTTTTTTTTTGCAAGAAAATCACTTTGAACCCCCAAACATTATATATTTTTTAAACAGCAAAGGCCCTACAGATTAAAATGGTGGGTGTTGCAATTTTTCTTCACACAGTATTTTCGCAGTGATTTTTTCAAGCGCAATTTTTTGGGAAAAAAACATAATTTTTTTATTTTAATGCACTAAAACACACTATATTGCCCAAATGTTTGATGAAATAAAAAAAAGATGATCTTATGCCGAGTACATGGATGCCAAACACAATATGCTTTAACCACCTCAATACAGTGCACTTACACCCCCTTCCTGACCAGACCAATTTTCAGCTTTCAGCGCTCTCACACTTTGAATGACAATTACTCAGTCATGCAACACTGTAGCCATATGAAACTTGCGTCCTTTTTTTCACACAAATAGAGATTTCTTTTGGTGGTATTTAATCACTAGTGGTTTTTTTTTTTGTGCTATAAATAAAAAATGCCGTAAATTTTGTGAAAAAATGCCTTTTTCTTTTTTTCCATCAAATTTTTTTGCAAATTAGTAATTTTTCTTCACAAATTTTGGCCAAAATTTATACTGCTACATATCTTTGGTAAAAATAACCTAAATTAGTGTAAATTATTTGGTCTTTTTTAAAGTTATAGAGTCTACAAACTATGGTACCAATCACTGAAAATTGATCACATCTGATCAGGCCTTCAGTATATCAGGTGTATCTCATTTCTTGAGACACTAACAAGTCAGGAAAGTACAAATACCCCCCAAATGACCCCTTTTTAGAAAGTAGACATTCCAAGGTATTAAGTAAGTAGCATGATTATTTTTTTTTGTTGTAATTTTTTCCCACAATTCTTTGCAAAATTAAGATTTTTTTTATTTTTTTTTTACAAAATTGTCATATTAACAGGTTATTTCTCTCACAGAGCATATGCATACAACAAATTACATCCCAAAATACATTCTGCTACTCTTCCCGAGTATGGCGATACCACATGTGTGGGACTTTTACACAGCCTGGCAACATACAAAGGTCCAACATTGAAGAAGCATCTTCAGGCGTTTTACGAGCATAAATGACACAGCTCATTTCTCAACCACATATTACACTTTTGAAGGCCCTGGAGCACCAGGACAATGGAATTGCCCCCAAAATGACCCCATTTTGAAAAGCAGACACCCCAACGTATAATCTTTGAGGCATAATGAGTCTTTAGAACGGTTCATTTTTTTCCAGAAGTTTTTGGAAAATGTCGAAAAAAAATGAAAACAATTTTTTTTTTTACAAAAAGTTGTCCATTTATTAGATATTTCCAACACATAGCATGTACATAGCAAAGATGACACCCCAAAATACATTCTGCTACTCCTCCTGAGTATGGCGATACCACATGTGTGAGACTTTTACACAGCCTGGCCACATACAAAGGCCCAACACTGAAATAGCATCTTCAGGCATTCTACGAGCATAAAGGACATCTCATTTCTCAACCACCTATTACACTTTTGAAGGCCCTGGAGCACCAGGAGAATGGAATTGCACCCAAAATGACCCCATTTTGAAAGCAGACACCCCAATGTATAATCTATGAGGCATAATGAGTCTTTAGAACGGTTCATTTTTTTCCAGAAGTTTTTGGAAAATGTGGAAAAAAATGAAAACACATTTTTTTTTACACAAAGTTGTCCATTTATTAGATATTTCCAACACATAGCATGTACATAGCAAAGATGACACTCCAAAATACATTCTGCTACTCCTCCTGAGTATGGCAATACCACATGTGTGAAACTTTTACACAGCCTGGCCACATACAAAGGCCCAACATCCAAGTAGCACCATCAGACGTTCTAGGAGCATAAATGACATATAGTTTCCTGGCAACTTATCATTTTTGAAGGCCCTTCATATTTCTAACACATAGCATGTACATACCAAAAATTACAATACAAAATAAATTCTACTGTGGAAAGGGTAAAAAAAAAGCATTACCTGTGTAGTATCCACCAGAGCGCTGGTCCAGGCAGCAGGCAGGGATGTGCTTAGCGACAGCAATGGTAATTATCAAGGCAGTTGGCAGGAGTATTGTCTATAGTCAGCACAAGGATGTTGTCAGCATGGCAGTCCATAGAAATTGTCCAGGCAGAGACAGCCAGCACAGCCATAATATTGATCCTGGTACACTGTTACCTGCAAACACTCATTATCGCACCGCTCTCCAGCCCTTCATAAACATACAGCCTCTTGCTAAAGCTAATTATTTGCATAGTCCAGGTAGCGGTGTGGTCCGTTCATGCGGCAGGCAGAGGCATGGTGGCAGTAAGTCAGCGGCAGGCTGAAGGCCACAATCACGTAAGACCTGTGCACAGGGGCACAGGGGTAGAGGCTTCAACCCACCCAAATCTCTAAGAAGCCTCCGGACTCCAGACCCTATTCCAAAAACCGGAAAAAACAATAAAAATTGTTTCCTCCATCCGGAAAAACATTTCTGGAGCCCCTCACATGTGAGACCCCTGTGTCCTAGAATAGCAGGGCAATAGATCAGTCCAAGCGGTAGGCAAAAGCACAGTCCATAAAACAGGCCAGGGTCAGATGACGTGAAAGCAGTCCAAGCGGTAGGCATAAGCGTAGTTGGTAAAACAGGCCAGGGTCAGTTCACGTGGAAGCAATCTAAACGGTAGGCAAAGGCATAGTCACAAAACAGGCCAGGGTCATTTCACATAGAAGCAGTCCAAACAGTAGGCAGAGGCATAGTCAAAAAACAGGCCAGGGTCAGTTCACGTGGAAGGCAGTGGCATGGTTATTTGGGGAAGCATGAAAAATGGTCAGCACAGATAATGAAAATGGGGAAATGGTTAAAAATATGGGCTAATATTTTAGGGATGTATGATAAAGTTTGAAGCATTCACCAATGCAAAGGCCAGGTTGGGATGGACAATCGGGACAATGGTAGCTGGTATCTTTTCAACACCCTTTTTTGATGCACACGCAACATTTTTTTTGCCGTCTTCGGCCTGTTTCAGATGGTGGAATTCTGAAGGGGAAGTGGCGCTCACGAAGACGGCAAACAGCCTCAGAGCGAAGGTCTTCTGGGGGGGGGGGTCTTTGGTGATAGATGAGGGACATGACAACTTCTTCGATGAATTTTAGGAAGGGGGCGGGGCTTTCCATGGATTTGGTGTAGACTATGTAGGAATTATAAATGGCCAAATGGATTAGATAGATTGCTACTTTCTTGTACCAGAATCGGGACCTCCTTATTGACAAATAGGGCTGAATCATTTGATCGTTGAAATCCACTCCCCCCTTGTAGAGATTATAATCTTGGACACACGTTGGCTTTTCAGTGGGACCTTGTCTTCTTTGAACCTCAATTGTAGTGTCCTCATGGATGGTAGACATCATGTACACGTCCCTTTTATCCTTCCACCTCAAGGCCAGCACTTCATTGCATCTCAGTGATGCTCTTTCCCCCCTTCGCAGCTTTTTGTTTGCCAGTGATTGTGGGAAGCCCTTTCTATTTTTTCTGCAGGTTCCGCAGGCCAGGGTTTTTGCAAGGTATAAGTGTCTGAAAAGGGGCAGGCTGGTGTAAAAGTTATCAAGGTATATGTGATATCCTTTGTTCAGAAGTGGGTATGCCAGGTCCCATACAATCTTTCCAGTTGTGCCCATGTAGGCCGGGCACTCAGGGGGCTGGAGCTGGGAATCTCTTCCTTCATATATGCAGAACGCATACAGATATCCCGTGGCTCTCTCACACAGCTTGTATAATTTTATTCCATATCTGGCCCTTTTGCTAGGTTATATATTGCTTTATTCCTAGCCGGCCTACAAAGGGTACCAGTGAGTCATCGACACATATATTTTGATCGGGGACATAGAGTTCTGCAAATTGTTGGGAAAATAATTTTATCAGTGGGCGAAGTTTACATAACTTGTCATAATTTGGATGATTGTGGGGAAGGCACTCGGTGTTGTCTCTAAAGTGAAGAAAGCGCATTATCATCTTGTATAAGGACCTGGACATTTCGGCAGAATAAATAGCCATGTGGTGGATGGGTTGGGTGGACCAATAGGCATGTCCTTCATTTTTTTTTGTAATCCCCATGGTGAGGCCCATAAAAATTTTGAACTCCTCCAAATTGAGATCTCGCCACTCAAAGGCACGGGCATATGATGAGTGGGGGTTATTGGCAATATACTGCTGGGCATATAAATTTGTCTTGTCCACAACTAATTGCAGAAATGTGTCTGGCAAAAAACGATGAACAAATTCGATCTCTGAAAAATTTTGGGTGTTGGTCTACACACCTGGCTGTGCTGTGAAAGGGGGAAAAATTGGTGATGCAGAGTCGGAAGGCAGCCATGTTGGGTTGGCAAGACCATCTGGCATAAATGTAGGGGCCCTGGCTCTTGGGGGATGTGACACTATAGTAGTTGGATTGGAATTTCCTGTGCTGGTACTCAGGCGTGATGTGCCAGCACTGGTACTGGGTCTGGGCAATTGTTGGTGGGGCCCATCGCCGGTGGAAAAGCTGGTACTAGGCATTTGTTCCCGGGGCCTAACGCTGACAGCAGCACTGGTACTGGGCCTGGGAATTTGTTCTTGGGGCCTATTGCTGGCAGGAGCTCTGGTACTGGGCCTGGGAATATAATCCTGGTTTTCAGAGGGCCTTGCCCTTTTAGGAGGGACCCATTCTTCCTCCGAATCATTTTCCGATTCACTATTCGGGTTAAATGCCGAATTTGATTCGGAATCAGAATCAGAATTGGAATCTGATGAGAATTCCCCGTTGCTCTCATCGGTCATGGAGAGGATCTGGAACGCCTCCTCACTGGTGTATACTCTTTTGGCCATTACGCTGATGGCTGTGTGACGGGTGATGTTCACTGATGGGCTGTGCGATGGGTGGCAGGTGATGACGGTGTGACAGGCCACGGACTGTGACGGGTGATGGTCACTGATGGGTGATGGTCACTGATGGCTGGCAGTCACGATGGGTGGCGGTTGATGGCTGGCAGTCACTGATGGGTGATAGGTGACAAGTGATGGCTGGCGGTCACTGATGGGTGACAGGTGATGGGTGACGGCTAGCGGTCACTGATGGCTGGCGGTGACTGATGGGTGATGGGTGATGGTTGGCGGTCACTGATCGGTGACGGGCAATGGCTGGCGGTCACTGATGGGTGACGGGCGATGGCTGGCGGTCACTGATGGGTGACAGGCAATGGCTGGCGGTCACTGATGGGTGACAGGCGATGGATGGCGGTCACTGATGGGTGACAGGCGATGGCTAATGTGTGACGGCTGGAAGTGACTGATGGATGGTGGGTGAAGTCTGGCGGTCACTGATGGGTGACGGTTGATGTCTGGCAGTCACTGATGGGTGACGCCTGGCGGTGGCTGATGGGTGACGGGTGACATCTGGTGGTCACTGATGGGTGACGGGAGATGTCTGGTGGTCACTGATGGGTGACGGGTGATGTCTGGCGGTCACTGATGGGTGACGGCTGGCAGTGGCTGATGGGTGACGGGTGACAGTTGACGGTCACTGATGGGTGATGGGTGACAGTTGATGGTCACTGATGGGGTGATGGGTGACAGCTGGCGGTCACTGGTGGGTGACGGGTGACATCTGGCGGTCACTGGTGGGTGACGGGTGATGGGTGACAGGTGCACCACTGACGGTCACTGATGGCAGTCTCCTATGTGACAGGTTCACTTTATTGGGTGACTGTGGTGACTGTTGGGTGACAGATGACAGTGGGGGGGGGGGGCGATCTGATCAGTGTGGTGTTTGTGCAGACACTACAGAACACAGATCGATAACTCACTGCTCCAGGCTCTTCTCTCCTCACACTGGAAACGGTGTGTGAGGAAAGAAGAGCTGGTAACAGTCAGTTACCGCTCTGTGTTTACATTTAGTGATCGGCTGTGAAAGGTTCACAGCCGATCACATGGGTAAACAGCCAGCCAATGGCTGTTTACCGGCATCGGTGATGAGCAGTGTTCCCGGGGAACACACCGCCACCGATGTGAACGAGCAGCGCGCTCCCGATCCCGCGCATGCGCCGTTTACACAATACTTCATCACGGCCGATCACATGGTAAACAGCCATGACCAATGGCTGTTTACCACCCTCGGTGGTAAGCGGTGTCTCCGTGACACGCCGCCACCGAGGAAACGGGGATGCGTGCGCACGATCGCGCGCATTCCCTCCCGCCACAAGAGCTGCGCCGCCTGGCCGTCATTTGACAGCCGGCGGTCAGCAACAAGTTAAAATTGCGCACAAACATGCAGCGGCAACAAACCATATACTTATTTAAAAGCCTTTAAAAGCATTTACAGGTTACCATTTTAGATGTACAGAGGAGGTCTCCTGCTAAAATTACTGCCCTCAATCTCACCTTCGCGGTGATACCTCACATGCCTTGTGCAATTGCTGTTTACATATGACACCAGCCCGACTCTTGCCTTTCCCTTTGCGCATGAGCACGGGGGTACAGGGGTGCTTTTTTTTTTAATTTAAAATTTTTGCTTTTTTATTATATTTTTATACTGTTCCTTACTTTTTTTTTATCATTAAGTGTTCTTGCATAGCAAGAACACTTATTGTTATCTCACATATATATTATTATTATTGCCAAATTTACCAACCTAACTCCTCCCACAGCTTTTACACGAAATATACCAAATATATACCGTAACATGCGGATTGTTCCCGATTGGTGTGCTATTACTTTGTGGAACGTTTCGCCAAATGGTTCACAAAATATCGCCATTTTTGCTGCGAAATTTATCCCATAGGAATGAATGGAGAAATGTTCAAAACTAGAGTGGGAGGTGACAAAAGCTCTGAGGAGAATTATAGGTAGTCCCACACAGCTCTGAGGGGAATTATAGCTCCTCCCACACAGCTCTGAGGAGAATTATAGGTAGTCCCACACAGCTCTGAGGAGAATTATAGGTAGTCCTACACAGCTCTGAGGAGAATTATAGCTACTCCCACACAGCTCTAAGGGGAATTATAGGTAGTGCCACACAGCTCTGAGGGGAATTATAGGTAGTCCCACAAAGCTCTGAGGAGAATTATAGCTACTCCTACAGAGCTCTGAGGGGAATTATAGCTACTCCCACACAGCTATGAGGGGAATTATAGGTTGTCCCACACAGCTCTGGGGGGAATTATAGGTAGTCCCACACAGCTCTGAGGGGAATTATAGGTAGTCCCACACAGCTCTGAGGGGAATTATAGCAAGTATCACACAGCTATGAGGGGAATTATAGCTAGTCTCACACAGCTCTGGGGGTAGAGATGGCCTTGCGGTTTGTCCGGAGGTCAATTCGCGGCAAACTTTGCTCGTTCACGATTCGCCAAACTGGCGGTCTTCTGGAGCTGTTTGCAGTGGACATATTTGTTTACATTGTGAAGAACTTTGACCCATGACACATCCATCATGGGGTACAAGATAGCCAATTGAGACATTTCAGCACATGGACATACCCCTACCTTATAAATAGACCTGATCTGGCGCCCATTTTACATTCTGTCTTTTGTCAGTGTAGGGAAAGGATGCTGTGTGGAGCAGGGACAGTCAGTCTAATCACTAGCTATTACTATTAGGTCCACAAAAGTCCTTTAAAGGACTGGTATAGGTGTACAGTATATAGGGTTGTAATACACTTATAATATACTTTCTTTTAAATATAGAAAGCATATTATAGTGCACTGCAGTGCTGCTGAGTGCTGACCGATTCTGCAGCTGCCGTTTCTCAGTGAAGGGATAGTTTGGTTTTTGGAGAAGGGACAGTCTGCAATTCACTAGCTACTAGCTAGCTACTATTAGGTCGACAAAGTTCCTTTTAAGGACTGGTATAGGTGTACAGTATGTAGGGTTGTAATCAGTGGCGGAATTATAGGGGTTGCCAAGATCGCCATGGCGACCAGGCCCCTTGTTGCAGGGGGCCCTTGAGGGCCCCCTGTACTCTTCCATAGGAGAGGAGGCTGAGATAGGGTTGCCACCTTTTCTTCAAGCCAAACCCAAACAGTTTAGTGGCGCAAGGCATGGCACCCCAACCTCGGTGTGCGATTTTGCAGAGATGGTCCCCCGACACATCACAGAAAAATCACGTAAACAGAATTGTGGGATGCCTGTCACCCAAAAGAAGTTTTGCTTTGTGATTGGGGTGCCATTATCCCCATTCCCTTCTATTACAAATGTAGCGCCGGGCTCCTGAAGAGCACGCGCCATGTTTTTGTAAATTTAAAATGTTCCTAAGACCATAGTTGGGTTTTAGAGTTAATTGCAGTAAATTGTGGTCTCAGTATCAGTTTGGCTGGACTGTACTATGTTCTGCCTGGTCATAGGTGTAGGTGTCACCTTTGGCAGGCATTGGAACGCAGTCTGGTTGGACTCATTGGGTACCAATCTCTCTCTCTGAGCCAATCAGTGGGTGCGTTGTCTCGCTGTGTATACAGGGAGAGGGTACTTAAGGTGCTGAGGTCACGTAATTCTGGGTTCCGGTCCAGAAGTCTGTTCTGACTCCCTGGTCTTGGTCCTCCTGACCAGCCCCCAGAGGCCCTCATGGCCTGGAGTGCAGATCCATCTGTTTCCGAGTCTCGGGGCTGGCTAGCCCGAGTCACAGTAACTGGAAGGAGGGTTCCAAGGTGGTCTGGTGCCGTCTCGGGTTTGGAGAGGCCCAGCAACTGAAAACGCAACCAGGGGAGGACTCCTCAGAAGAGGGCCATGCACAAGGCTGGCTGCTCGGTAGGAGCCTGTAAGCTAAGCTGGAAAGGACACCAAGTGAATCCACACTCTTACGGTATCGCCAGACCGGCTACAAGATACTGGTACTGTATGAGAGTTCCTAATTTCATCCTTCAGTTACAACTAAGTTTGTGAGACTCTCTCTCATTCTAATGTTCTACAACCAAGTCTGTGGCAGAGACTTTGCTTCACCCGAATCACCTGTCGGTTACTAAATTCACAAAAAAAGGATTTATCCGATTGCTGTAATATCCAGTTGCGAATGGCTATTCCCTGGATTATCTAGAGAGACATTTCAAGTGTCAGCAGTTCCAAGAGTACCTGAGCTTTATTATCCATCCCCTCTATTCCCTACTGTGAGAGACTGTTCTGTTAAACGTTTTGCAAATAAAAATTCCTAAAGGGATTCAAGTGTTGGTCTCTACAGTTTATGGGCCATCTACCTTGGGAAACACCTAGACGTATACGAGGCGGAGAAGGTAACGGTAAGCCCAGAAAATCCAGCCGCTCGTTCGGGGGTCAGTGCTACACAAATCTTCTTCCCCTACCAGCACACATCCTCCTCCCTCCAATACCCCCATGGCAGCCGACAGGGGGTATCACGGGGCCCCAGCACACAAGGAGACCCGGACAGCAGGCGATTCGGAGCGGCGGGCGTGGGTACAGAAGAGGGGGGACAATTACAGAGATTGGGGAGCAATTAGAGGAGGGGGGGCAATTACAGAGGAGAGGGGTGCAAGAAGGGGGGAAATTACAGAGGAGGGGGTGCAAATACAGAGGAGGGGGGCAAATAAAGAGGAAGGGGGCAAATACAGAGGAGGGGTGCAAATACAGAGGAGGGGTGCAATTACAGAGGAGGGGGGTGCAAATACAGAGGAGAGTGGAAATTACAGAGATGGGGCAATTACAGAGAAGGGGGCAATTACAGAGAAGGGGGGTGCAAATACACAGGAGGGGGTGGCAAACACAGAAGGGTCAAAACATAAGGGAGAGAGAGGCGACAGGCAGCTGCTGGTGTAGAAGTTTTTAATAAAATAAATGCTTAAAAGCAATCCACTCACTCTCCATGTCAGAGCTGTATATGTCAGTCTGAGAAGTTGGATGTCCCATTCTCCCCTCCGATCCACACTGCTCTTATCACTGAATCGCTGGAGGAAACAGAGAGCTGCGGGAAACTCATGTGAACTGTCAGCCTCTGATGATGGAGGCGTGGTTAAGCCTCTGAAATGCTCTGATTGGTCACAGCATCCCAGGCTGACAGCTCACTGCAGTCTCCCCGCAGCTCTGTATCTTTGGCTTCCTCCAGCGATTCAGTGATAAGAGCAGCGTGGATCGGAGGGGAGAATGGGACATCCAACTTCACAGACTGACATATACAGCTCTGACATGGAGAGTGAGTGGATTGTTTGTATTTAAGCATTTCTTTTATTAACCACCTCGCGCCCGCCCTATAGCCGAATGACGGCCGTAGAGCAGGCGCTTTCGTCCGGGTGGTCGTCCCTGGGCGTCCTAATGTTTACTTCCGCAATGCGCGCAATGCGCATCGCGGAAGTTCTGTGTTCGCCGTGTCCCCCGGGGACAGGCAAACACAGATCGCTGTAAACGGCCAATCACAGCGGCCGTTTACAGCGCGATCGGCGTGTCCAATGGGAGATGATCTCATATGTAAACATATGAGATCATCTCTCAGCGCCGCTCTCCCTCCTCACACAGACAGAGTGTGAGAGGGGAGAGATGAACGGCTGCAGCGGCAGCCGTTCTGCTTTGCTTCGATTAAAAAAAAAAAAAGTAAAAAAAAGTGCCATCCTTCCCCAGCAGTGCCATCATCCCCAGTGCCATCCTCCCCCAGCAGTGCCATCCTCCCCAGTGCCATCCTGCCCCAGTGCCATCCTGCCCCAGTGCTATCTGCCCCCAGTGCCATCCACCCCAGTGCTACCTGCCCCCAGTGCCATCCACCCCAGTGCTACGTGCCCCCAGTGCTACCTGCCCCCAGTGCTACCTGCCCCCAGTGCCACCTGCCCCAGTGCCACCTGTTGTCAGTGCCATTTGTCCCCAGTGCCATCTGTCATCAGTGCCACGTATAAGTGCCATCTGTCATCAGTGCCATGTGTCATCAGTGCCACATAGTGCCATCTGTCATCAGTGCCACGTATTAGTGCCATCTGTCATCAGTGCCACATATCAGTGCCATTTGTCATCAGTGCCACCTGTCAGTGTCACGTGCCATCTGTTGTCAGTGTCACGTGTCATCAATGCCACTTATCAGTGCCATCTATCCTCACTGTCACGCGTCATCGGTGCCATGTATTAGTGCCATCTGTCATCGGTGGCACGTATTAGTGCCACGTATTAGTGCCACCTGTCATCAGTGCCACGTATTAGTGCCACGTGTCTTCAGTGCCACGTATTAGTGCCACGTGTCATCAGTGCCACGTATAAGTGCCACGTGTCATCAGTGCCACATATTAGTGCCATCTGTCATCAGTGCCACATATTAGTGCCATCTGTCATCAGTGCCACGTGTGATCAGTGCCACGTATAAGTGTCATCATTGCCATGTATCAGTGCCATCTGTCATCAGTGTCACGTGTCATTGTCCTGGTGCTTCAAAAGTGTAATAAATAGTCAACAAGTTAGATGTGTAATTTATGTTCCTAGAACACATGATGGCGCTACCTGCATGTTGGGCCTCTCTATGTGGCCAGGCTGTGAAAAAGTCCCACACATGTGGTATTGTAATACTCAGAAGGAGTAGCAGAATTTTTTGGGGGGTGTCATTTGTGGTATACACGTGCCATGTGAGAGAAATAACCTATTACAATGACAATTTTGTGGAGAAAAAAAAATGAAAAATCTTAATTTTGCAAAGAATTGTGGGAAAAAAATGACATCAAAAAGCTCACCATGCCTCTTACTAAATACCTTGGAATGTCTACTTTCCAAAAAGGGGTCATTTGGGGGGTATTTGTACTTTCCTGACTTGTTCGCGTCACAAGAAGCGAGATAGTCCACCAGTACATCAGATGTGATCAATTTTGTGCGATTCGCACCACAGCTTGTAGACTCCCTAACTTTCACAAAGACCAAATAATATCCACTAATTTGGGTTATTTTTACCAAAGATATGTAGCAGTATAAATTATGGCCAAAATGTATGAAGAAAAATTAATAATTTGCATAATTCTGTCACAGAAACAAAGAAATATGCGTTTTTTTCGAAATTTTCGGTCTTTTTGTCATTCATTTCAAAAAATAAAAACCCCAGAGGTGATCAAATACCACCAAAAGAAAGCTCTATTTGTGGGAAAAAAAGGCCAAAAAATTAATTTGGGTACAGTGTTGCATGACTGAGTAATTGTCATTCAAAGTGTGAGAGCACCGAAAGCTGAAAATTGGTCTGGGCAGAAGGGTGTTTAAGTGCCCAGTAAGCAAGTGGTTAAAACCTTCCGCACCAGCAGCTGTCTGTCACCCGCTCTCTCCCATATGTTTTGATTGCTTTGTAACTGCTCCCCCCGCCCGCCGCTCCGATACTCCTGCTGTCCAGGTCCCCCTGTGTGCTGGGGCTCGTAAAAGAAGGCCCCATGGTACCCCTGTCAGCTGGAAATGGTGTCCGGGTGTGAGGCATAGGGAAACCCGTGCCCAGCCTCCTAAACCCGTACTGTCCGGGTCAAAACCGGACAGGTGGCAACCCTAGGCTGAGAGGAGCTCCCCGATTATCAGCTAAACTGAAATCGGCACTGTGCAGGAGCTCCTCACATTAGCCTTTAGTGAAAGCACAGTGTGTGCTCTTTGTCTACCCCTAGAGTGCAGTACCCAGCAGGAAGAGCCAAGGTAAATGTCTGCCGTTTTTTTTAATAAGACTAGCTACTGTATTTGTGTTTGTATGTGTGTGTGTGTGTGTGTGTGTGTGAGCATGCTTGTGTGTGTGTGAGCATGCTTGTGTGTGTGTGAGTGAGCATGCTTGTATGTGTGTGTGAGCATGCTTGTATGTGCGTGTGTGAGCATGCTTGTATGTGCGTGTGTGTGAGCATGCTTGTATGTGTGTGTGTGAGCATGCATGCATGTATGTGTGTGTGAGAGCATGCTTGTGTGTGTGTGTGTGAGCATGCTTGTGTGTGTGCGTGTGAGCATGCTTGTATGTGCGTGTGAGCATGCTTGTATGTGCATGTGTGTGTGTGAACATGCTTGTATGTGTGTGTGAGCATGCTTGTATGTGCGTGTGTGTGTGTGAACATGCTTGTATGTGCATGTGAGCATGCGTGTATGTGTGTGTGTGTGAGCATACTTGTATGTGCGTGTGTGTGTGTGAGCATGCTTGTATGTGGGTGTGAGCATGCTTGTATGTGTGTGTTAGTGTGTGTGTGAGCATGCTTGTATGTGCGTGTGTGAACATGCTTGTATGTGTGTGTGCGTGTGAGCATGCTTGTATGTGCATGTGTGAGCATGCTTGTATGTGTGTGTGTGAGAGCATGCATGTGTGTGTGTGTGTGTGTTCATATATGTATGTGTATGTATGCATGTGTGTGCGCATGTATGTGAGTGTGCAAGTATGCATATGTATGTATGTGAATGTGCATGTGTTTATCAGTGGCGGTGCATCCAAAAGGGTGCACAGGTTCCACCCCCTCTATGACCAATGGATAGATTCATGCATAGTATAGCATGAATCTATCCATGGCCACCGCTGCCACCCCCATATTTAGGTGTCCGGTTCCTTTTGGGGTGCCTGAATTACAGCGGCGGGGGGGTGTTTTTGCAGCACCTGATTAGAGCCATGTGCTCTAATAGGCTTCAAAATAGGTGAACTGCGAGCACCATGCTTGATGCTCACAGTCTACCCAGGTGTGTTAGAAAAGTGAATTAATATTCACTTTCCTAACACTGAACCGCCTCTCCACCAATCAGGTGTGCGGGTCTGTTACCCATCACCCGATTGGCTGAAACGATAGACACAGCTATTGGACGCCCATCAGGAGGAGAGGACGGGAGATGAGGATGGCAGGAGATGAATGAAGGACCCCACTCATGGCCGTTACCCGCTGCCCCACCAAGACAGGGTAAGTGGCGGGCAGACAGCGAGCGGGCGGTTGGGATTCACAGTGGCAGCATTTGATGGGCACACCAACAGCATTTGATGTGCACAGTAGCGGCATTTGATGGGTGCAGTGGCAGCATTTGATGGGTACACTGGCAGCATTTGATGGGCACAGCGGTGGCATTTGATGGGCACAGTGGCAGAGCTTTATGGGCACAACGGCAGAGTTTGATGGCACAGCGGCAGAGTTTGATGGGCACAGTAATGACATTTGATGGGCACAGTAGTGACATTTGATGGTACAGTGGTGGCGTTTGATGGGCACAGTGGCTGTAATTGATGTTTTTTAAATCGGTTCCTTTATATGCAGCCACCCACTTGGGACTGGGCCCTGGTGTTCCACCATCGGGCTCGGAGAAAAGAGCCCTGTCCGGAGGTGGGGGGGGGGGGGGGGCGCCATGGTTTCCTGCATCGGGGCCCTGAAGGTTCTAGTTACGCCACTGGTTGTAATACACGTATAATATACTTCCTTTCAAATATAGAAAGCATATTATAGTGCACTGCATGCAGTGTTGACCGATTCTGCAGCTGCCGTTTCTCAGTGTAGGGACAGTTTGGTTTTTGGAGCAGGGACAGTCTGCAATTCACTAGCTACTAGCTAGCTACTATTAGGTCGACAAAGGTCCTTTTAAGGACTGGTATAGGTGTACAGGGCCGCTGATAGGCCAGTACAACTGGCCCTGCTGTACCGGGCCTGACCAGCAGGGGGGCCCGGGCAACCTGAACAGCAAAGTAAATTTTCATGTGAAAAAATAAAATTATTCTCCAGCCACCGATCATTCCATCCCCCCGCAACCCCTTCCCGCACCCCCCCCCCACCCCGTTCGGTGAACGTTTAAATATGCGGCTGCAGAGGAGGGACTATTTTCTGTATTTCAGGTGCGGAAGAATGCGTCCTCTGCACCCGCTCCTCATGCTGGCACAGCCGTACAAGTCCCGGCCAGCGCATCCTATTATGGTATCGTGGAGTGATATTCCTCTCTCTCTCTCTCTCTCTCCACGTGAAAAGAAGCAGCAGAGTGAGAGGCGAGCAGAGAGAGCAGGGGCCGGGCAATCGAGATATTGTGGACACTCAAGAACAGGGAGGAAGTGATCTCTGCTGGGGCCAAGGCAGCTAACGATTACACAGGTGAGGTGTGTGCTTGCTTGGGGGGGGGGGGGAGCTTGAAGTTCAACATCTACTACTACTGCAGTTACCCTGCCAATACTCTGCAATAAATACCCTGCAAATACTCTGCAATACTTACCCTGCCAATACTCTGCAATAAATACCCTGCCAATACTCTCCAATACTTACCCTGCCAATACTCTGCAATACATACCCTGCCAATACTCTGCAATACATACCCTGCCAATACTCTGCAATACCCAGCAATAATCTGCAATACCCTGCCAATACTCTGCAATACCCTGTCAATACTTATTATGTATTACATATAGATATTAAAGAGGTCTGTTCTCATCTGAAAACAGTATTTCTTTTGGATAACGGGCTGGATAAAAACAAATATCACTTGTAGACAAACTTAAACTTTGTTTCAAGGCGGGGCCTGGGAGGGACAATGGGTGGGGCTGAAGGAGGGAACAGGGGCGGGCCAGGGTGGAGCCGAAGGGGGCCCTGTCAGGTAGGCTGTAAGGGGCCCCATGATTTCTATCAGCGGCCCTGTAGGTGTACAGTATATAGGGTTGTAATACATGTATAATATACTTTCTTTCAAATATGGAAATCATATTATAGTGCACTGCATGCAGTGCTGACCGATTCTGCAGCTGTTGTTTCTCAGTGTAGGGACAGTTTGGTTTTTGGAGCAGGGACAGTCTGCAATTCACTAGCTACTAGGTCCACAAAGGTCCTTTTAAGGACTGGTATAGGTGTACAGTATATAGGGTTGTAATACATGTATAATATACTTTCTTTCAAATATAGAAAGCATCTTTATAGTGCACTGCATGCAGTGCTGACCAATTCTGCAGCTGTCGTTTCTCAGTGTAGGGACAGCTGCACAATCAGTGCTTCTGCGCGTTATTCCAAAAGTTCTTTGGTGTGGGCTTTTTTGAGACGAGTGCATAAAATTGCACCGCTGCTATTTGCAACATATGTCTCAAGCTTATCTCGCATGGACAAAACATTAGCTGCTTGTCCACCACATGCTTGACCAGACATATGTTGACCTGCCATGCAGCTCGTTGGCAAGCATACCTTAAAGACCCACACCAAAAAACAAAGCAGACCTCTCCTTGCTCCTCATCAGCTGGGATCTCCAACCCCACTAGACCTTCAGTCCCCTCTGAAACCTGCACTGAGAGGAATGAAGGTGTAGAATTAGGTGTGTCACAGCCAAGTGCTTGCGGGCACTCCGCTAGCAGTACACCCACGTCCGATTGTAGCAGGCAAATTTCCCTGCCCCAGCTGCTGGACCATCAAAAGAATTTCACTCCCAGCCATCCACATGCCCAGTGGTTGAATGCTAACTTGGCTAAATTGCTAGCACTTCAACTGCTGCCTTTTCAGTTGGTAGACTCGGCCCCCTTCCGTGAGTTTGTGCAATGTGCGGTTCCTCAGTGGCAGGTCCCCAAATGCCACTTTTTCTCATGGAAGACGATTCCAGCTCTCTACCGGCTTGCCTCGCTGGACAGGGCGGTCAGCGGTAAGGTGCATATTACTGCTGACTCATGGTCCAGCAGGCATGGACAGGGAAGTTACCTATCTTTCATGGCCCATTAGGTCACTCTTCTGGAAGCTGGGAAGGATTCAGGACAATGTGCAGTAGTGTTGGAGGTTGTTCCGCCACCACGCCTCCAAAATGCTACTACTGGTTGTGACACACCTCTCTCCTCTACCTCCTCTTCTTCTTCCTCCATGGCCTCTTCTATTGCTCTGTCCTCGGAACCAGCGGTTCTCCGTAGGCACTCAAGGAGCTACACAAGTATGCAGGCAAAAAGATGCCATGCCGTGCTTGTGTGCTGGTTTGTTTGGGTGACAGGAGCCACACTGGGGCAGATATTTTGTCAGCTCTGCAGGGGCAGGCCAAGAGGTGGTTGACGCCACGCCAGCTTAAGCCAGGAATGGTGGTTTGCGACAATGGCACCAACCTCCTTTCCACCCTCTGACAAGGACAACTGACCCATGTGCGGCTCACGTCCTTAACCTGGTGGTGCAGCAGTTCTTGGGCAGGTACCCGGGCTTACAGGATGTCCTGAGGCAGGCCAGGAAAGTCTGTGTGCATTTTCGCCGATCATTTAATGCCAGTGCTCGGCTGGATGAGCTCCAAAAGGAGTTGAACCTGCCCAAGAACCGCCTTATATGTGACATGCCCACCAGGTGGAACTCAACGTTGGCCATGCTGCAGCGGCTGCACACACAGCAGAGGGCCATCAATGAGTACCTGTGCAACTATGGCACCAGGAGAGGGTCAGGGGAGCTCGGTTTTTTCTCACCACGCCAGTGGGGTATGATCAGGGATGCATGCACTGTCCTGTCACCGTTTGAGGAGGCCACAAGGATGGTGAGCAGTGACAGTGCATGCATCAGTGACACTGTACCTCTTGTCCATCTGTTGGAGCATACGCTGCGTGGAATATTGGACAGGGCACTTGAGGCAGAACAGAGGCAGGAAGAGGAGGACTTCCTTGCCTCTCAAGGCCCCCTTTACCCAGACAGTGTTCCTGCTGTCCCACCCATCACATAGGAAGAGGAGGAGGAGGATTGTGTCAGCATGGAGGTGGAGCCTGGCACTCAGCATCAGCAGCAGCAGTCTTGTAGGGATGATTTACAATCCCATGAAACCCGTGGACTTGTAGGTGGCTGGGAGGATGTGGCTGCGGATCATGTTGTCCTTAGTGACCCAGAGGACTCCGGACCGAATGCCTCAGCTAACCTACGCTGTATGGCCTCCCTGATCCCGCAAAGCCTGCGGAAGGATCCTCATATTCTTTGGATCAAGGAGAGGGACCATTACTGGCTGGCCAGATGGAGAAGAGGATGAGACATCTCCGGCAGGCCTCGCAGAAAGGTCCTGGTCCTGGACAACGTGTTGCTGAGGCTTCGGTCAGTCACAGAAGGAGCGGTGGAGAGGGTGGCCGTCTGACCGATGCGTTCAGACAGTTTTTTAGTCCTTAGCCCCAAGGTATGATCAGTTCCAGCAACCATCGTCAGTGTCTGATTTACATGGTGCACGAATACCTAGGGACAAGGTCAGACTTGGACTCATTTCCCACCAAAAATCCACTGGCTTACTGGGTCTTGAGGATGGATCACTGGCCAGAGCTTGCACAGTATGCAATTGAGCTACTGGCCTGTCCTGCATCCAGCGTTCTCTTGGTACGCACCTTCAGTGCTGCTGGTGGCTTTGTAACCGATCACAGGGTGCGCCTGTCCACCGACTCGGCTGATCAACTGACCTTCATAAAGATGAATCAGTCTTTGAACACCACCAGCTACCAAGCACCTGAAGCTGAATATTTTTTTTGGAAATGTCACATCCATTCAAGACTGCCTATGCTGATGCTGAGTGACTGTCCTGTTATGTTGACTGACTATCCTCTTCCTTCTCAATGATCCCGCTGATATCTTGGAAGAACATTTTTGGTTCTAGGTGATGCCACCAGCCACATTTTTCAGCCCCTGTTTAACAGGGGCGTGTAATTACAATTTTTGATGCAATGCTTTGCAGCAGGGCTCATTCCTGCACTCCAAATAGAGTACAGTGGTGTGAAAAAGTGTTTGCCCCCTTCCTCATTTCCTGTTCCTTTGCATGTTTGTCACACTTAAGTGTTTCGGAACATCAAACCAATTTAAACAATAGTCAAGGACAACACAAGTAAACACAAAATGCAATTTGTAAATGAAGGTGTTTATTATTAAAGGTGAAAAAAAATCCAAACCATCATGGCCCTGTGTGAAAAAGTGATTGCCCCCTAAACCTAATAACTGGTTGGGCCACCCTTAGCAGCAACAACTGCAACCAAGCGTTTGCGATAACGTGCAATGAGGCTTTTACAGCGTCCTGGAGGAATTTTGGCCCACTCATCTTTGCAGAATTGTCCTAATTCAGTTACATTAGAGGGTTTTCGAGCATGAACGGCCTTTTTAAGGTCATACCACAACATCTCAATAGGATTCAGGTCAGGACTTTGGCTAGGCCACTCCAAAGTCTTCATTTTGTTTTTCTTCAGCCATTCGGTGGTGGACTTGCTGGTGTGTTTAGGATCATTGTCCTGCTGCAGAACCCAAGTTCGTTTCAGCTTGAGTACACGAACAGATGGTCGGACATTCTCCTTCAGGATCTCTTGGTAGACAGCAGAATTCATAGTTCCTTTTTATCACGGCAAGTCTTCCAGGTCCTGAAGCAGCAAAACAGCCCCAGACCATCACACTACCACCACCATATTTTACTGTTGGTATAATGTTCTTTTTATGAAATGCAGTGTTCCTTCTACGCCAGATATACTTGGACACACACCTTCCAAAGAGTTCCACTTTTGTCTCATCGGTCCACAGAATGTTGTCCCAAAAGTCTTGGGGATCATCAAGATGTGTTGTGGAGAAATTGAGACGAGCTTTGATGTTCTTTTTGCTCAGCAGTGGTTTTCTCCTTGGAACTCTGCCATGCAGGCCATTTTTGCCCAGTCTTTTCCTGATGGTGGAGGCATGAACGCTGACCTTAACTGAGGCAAGTGAGGCCTGCAGTTCCTTGGACGTTGTTGTGGGGTCTTTTGTGACCTCTTGGATGAGTCGTCGCTGCGCTCTTGGGGTAATTTTGGGCGGCCGGCCACTCCTGGGAAGGTTCACCACTGTTTCATGTCTTCGCCATTTGTGGATAATGGCTCTCACTGTGGTTCGCTGGATTCCCAAAGCTTTGGAAATGGCTTTATAACCCTTTCCAGACTGATAGATCTCAATTACTTTCTTTCTCAATTGTTCCTGAATTTCTTTGGGTCTCGGCATGATGTGTAGCTTTTAAGGATCTTCTGGTGGACCTTACTGTGTCAAGCAGCTCCTATTTAAGTGATGCCTTGATTGTGAACAGGTCTGGCAATAATCAGGCCTGGGTGTGGCTAGAGAAATTGAACTCAGGTGTGGACAACCACAGTTATAGTATGTTTTAACAAGGGGGGCAATCACTTTTTCACACAGGGCCATGATGGTTTGGATTTTTTTTCACCTTTAATAATAAACACCTTCATTTACAAATTGCATTTTGTGTTTACTTGTGTTGTCCTTGACTATTGTTTAAATTGGTTTGATGTTCCGAAACACTTAAGTGTGACAAACATGCAAAGGAACAGGAAATGAGGAAGGGAGCAAACACTTTTTCACACCACTGTATATGGGAGAGGTTGCAGTGTCGTGGCACCAGCACCAGTGCCTAAGGTCCAATTTTTCAGCCCTGGCTTGCAATTACAATTTTTGATGCAATGCTTTGCAGTGGGGCTCATTCCTGCACTCCAAATGGAGTATATGGGAGAGGTTGCAGTGTCGTGGCACCAGCACCAGTGCCACCAGCCCAATTTTTCAGCCCCTGTTTAACAGGGGCATGCAATTACAATTTTTGATGCAATACTTTGCAGCAGGGCTCATTCCTGCATTCCAACTAGAGTATATGGTAGAGGTTGCAGTGTCGTGGCACCAGCACCAGTGCCTAAGGCCCCATTTAAAAAATTTATATATAAACAAATTAATATGGTGTGCTAAAATCAACCTCCTACCATACCAACTGCATAATACAGATTTTATCATCTTAATCGTGACTATAAACCCTCTAAGTGCTCAGTGTAATATTAAATATCCAAAATATAAATGTGCTTGCAAGAAAAAATATTATAAATATGTCTCGTCTAAAAACCAGACACTGAATATGGGGATCAGACAACCCCAAAATTGCACAAGGTTAGCCACAAAGATAGGATTATATGATAAAAACCAAAACAAACAACAATAGTTCCCCGCTAGTAAGTACAAGGGACCAATCCAGCCAGACTAGCCGTTCGTCTATAGTAACCAGCCGATTTTGTTTGCTGTTCTCAGCTTCACTGTGTATATGATTTTTTCACATGAAATAAAAGAAACACATCATTGCGCAATGATACAAACTTTAACCAGAGGGTCTGAATTGTAAGCTGAATGCACTCACATTTAAGTAGTTTAACCAGCGCTTTTTGCGGTCAGATGTTTCTGGGTTAACGCTCCTCACATTGCATCTGCTGTGCTGACAACCATACACATTAGATGTCATCACTGGCTCCTCCCGACATGTTACATCACATGTGACGTGACTTTTTCAAGGGTAGCCATGTGACGGACTGAGCTCCATATTTAAGCTACTGCCAGTGTGTCGGTTACCATAATGACGTCGGTCGTCATTGGATCATCATACCATTTAGCACAGTTAGACAATGCTTACATTTATTTGATAAATTACATGGTATTAAAAACAATATATCTTTTAATAATGACAAAACAATAATGTTAAAAACTGGAATTGTGACCATAAAAACGACCTGATAAAAAGCTTGTTAAAAATCTTCCTCCTGTGGCCATTTTTGGAATTACCCACATAATTACATTTTATAAAAAACAAACATATAAGCAGACTCCCTCCAGTGGTGATTAGTGGAAATCCCATTAGAGAGTTATTAGAAAACCATACCGAAATCAAGGAGATAAAATACTTATAAACTACCCAATAAGTGTCTAAACATGAACTAAAATAAAATGATTAAAATACTAATAATTTTAAATAAAACAATTGAAATCAAAATCAATGTTCAAGCCCCTTGAAAACAGAGTACACATTTCAGAAATCCATCTGGATTCACTTTTGCTTAGTTCTCTGACTCTATTACTTCCCCTCCAATGGGGCTTGTACTTATTAATAGCCCAACATTTTTAACATGTAGGATCTTTATTATGATGTGACATGAAATGTCGTGAAACACTGTGTTTAGGGAAGCCATTTCTAAGGTTCCGTATATGTGCCTGTATTCGTTTCCACATTGGGCCTTTGGCTCTTCCTATATACTGCAGTGAACATGAGCACTGCAGTATATATACACAACCCCTTCTGTTGTACATGAGAAAAAATCTTTACTTGTGTATTCTTTTTTGTACTTATAGACACAAAATTGTGCATTTTTGACCATTGAGGTTTGTGTTCCTGCATGCGTAACATCTTCTACAGGGAAAAAACCTTTTCCCTGAAAAAAAAAGTGAATTCACTAGATTTCTTTGGTGGGTCCGGGACATTTTTAGCAACCAGGTCCCTCAAAGTAGGTGCCGCCTATAAATAAAACGTGGTTTCTCAGGTAAAATCATTTGCATTTGCATTTGTCTATCAGCTTTAAGGAGTGACCAATGCTTTATATCGAAATATATAGTTTGCTCCTCCCACTTTGCCATAAAAATATTAGCAACACTCGGTGCATACTTAGCACCCATTCCAATACCATTTATTTCCCTATAGTATTCTGTATTATGCCAGAAATAGTTATGTTGCAAATCAAAGGCCATACATCTCAGAATTAATCTTTTTTGTTTGGAAATAAGATTACTAAATTTGTCCAGAGCCCATTTTTGTAGATTGTATAGCTTCCTCGTGATCTATTATTGTGTACAGCGACTAAACGTCTGCCGTAGCTATCAAATATTGTTGCTGCGGTAATACTTCAGTTGTTTTTAGTATCTGAATTAAATGTTTAGTGTCCCTTAGATAGGCAAGTGTTTGTGGTACTAGGGGCTATATAAATTTGTCCACATATTCTCCCAATCTGGCGTTTATGGACTGGATTCCATTAATTATGGGTCACCCTGGTGGATGTATTGGGTCCTTATGGATCTTTGGTACCATATATATATATATAATAGGTACCCTGCACTGCATACATCAGGTACCAGATATTTCTCTTCCTTCTCTGTCAGGATATTTTTCATGCTTCCACTTAATATTAATTCTGATAATTCATCTTTGTAGTCTCTTGTTGGATTTCTCCTTAATTTTATATGGGTATAGGTATCACTTAATTGATCTAATAATTCCTTATTGTAATACTCTTTGGACAATACAACGACAATTCCCAACCCCCCCCCCCCCCCCTTTGTCTGCAGGTCTGATTACAACTTTCTTGTTTTACTCTAATTCCTTAATTCCTTTATTCCTATTTTAATATTTTGAGAATCATTTGTTGAACATTAGATAAAGGATTAACATATGCTCCAAAACAAAACCTGTGCAAATTTGAAATGTATGTCGATATTCAGAAATACACGAGGAGATTAAATATAAAAAAATATATGCTCAATGAGACTCCAAGTAATCAGAATGGAAGATCAGACACATCAGAAAAAATTGGGGGGCGTGGCTTGTGACAGCTCGAAGATGGCCGCCTAAACGAAGAGCTCCAGCTACCCGAGGTCACAAGACACAACCCAGGAGGCTTTCCGCAGCGTTATGAGCAGCCACACGGGCCATCCAGCGACACAGTCCCGGTCCCCGAGGGAACCGAGAACGGAGCTAAGCGGCACTATTCCGGAGCTGTTCCGCTCCCAGCAGCTGAAAGATAGCATGGCCGCCCCCGGCAGGAGATCGCGCTCCCCGAGCAGGAGCCCGCGCTCACCACAGGACGAATCCGCCACGACAGGGGGGGGTGAGTCTCGTTCACTGAACCTTCATGACATGCAGATGATCGCCGCTGACATAAAGAATACTCTGTCAGCGGCGATTGCGGACTTGAGGAGAGACATCCACACCATTAACCTCAGGGTGGAGGAGGTGGAGCTCACGACCGCCCGCCATGACGCTTCTCTATGCCAAGTGCAACAAGTGACAGAATCCCACACCACACATCTCAGGGATTTACAAAGACATATCGAGGACTTGGACAACCGCGGCAGATGCCACAACCTCTGAGTGCGGGGACTACCTGAAAGCATTGACCCCAGCAGACTCCAGCAAACAACGGTGTCCCTTTTTAATGATATCCTGGAAAGACCTCAGGACACACCAATAGAATTTGAATGGCTTCACAGAGCCCTCAGACCCCGAGGCAGGGAAACAGACCCCCCCCCCCCCCCCCCCCGAGACGTAGTCTGCTGCCTAGTGAGCTTCCCCCTGAAGGAGGAAGTCCTGAGAAAAGCCCACAACAGGGGACGTATTATGTCACACGGGGCAGAAGTCAAAATTTACCAGGATTTATCAAATATCACCTTGCAAAGAAGGAAGGAGCTGTGCCCACTGCTAGACCTCCTTCGAGCGAGATCCATTGCTTATAGATGGAAATTCCCATTCTGTCTTTCCGCAACACATCAAGGTCGCACTGCAGCATTGAGAGTTCCAGAGGATCTAGATCATTTTTGCAACATCTTAGAGATCCCCAAAGTGGAGCTTCCCGATTGGTATAGCGATTTCCGCTTTCCACAAGCTAGAAACACCACGTCTATGGAAGGGGTGCACGAAACTGTCCAAAGAGACCCCAACTGCCGCCGTTCTCTGGCTCCACTCTACCACCCACCGACTGCACAAGACTCGCCGAGGAATGGCAGCCCAACGGCTTCTCCGGCTCATCGCCGAGCAAGAATTTCTGCATAGGGTAGACAACGTCCAACACTGAACCGACACCTGTGGACCAGGCAAGAACCATTGAAGAATATATGAACACCCCTAGGCTCACTAACAAGACTGCGATATGGCTAAACCCCATCACTCAGTACAAGATGCAATGACAAAACCCAGATCACCGCCTTGGCAACCTCCAAAAGAACGACCTCAGCCCAACATCTTGACTTTCCCCAGCTCAACCTTGAGTGTACAAAATACCCAGGGGAGGGCTTTGAACAGTGTGTACTACCCTCTCACTACACGTATCATCTTTGGCGGGGATGATCCCTGAAAGAGTTCCTTGGCGGGGACAGACATTATACCTTTGAGGTAATATGCTTACTCCCAGCCCTGCCCCTTTCCCTTACCCCCCCCCCCCCCACTGAATACCAACATGCCCATTCTATCGAGACACTTTCTCCCTTAATCCACAAAGTGATTTGAAATAACAGCTCCAGGTGCAGTGACCCCCCCCCCCCCTTTTTTTTTCTTTCTCCCTCTCTTCCCTAACCTGGGAACGACTTATACCAGCAATCGAATCTAGAGACCCTGGTCCACAGTATGACCCATGTTCCATTTATATTTCTCTTATGCAGTGTATGTTTCTGTATATGCTTCTGTTTTTGTTTATGTTTAAATTTAAACAAAGGTAAAGTTGATCTTGTTCATTCAATGGTTAAGCCTGTTATGCACATATCACAATGAATGATTTATCTGAGGGTCCGGAGAATAGTGGTCTGCAGGTCAATCAGATACCCCCGAGAGTACTTGGGCTTATTCAGGGTGAAGTAAAGCCACTGTAATTACAGGGACCAAACTGAAATCCCTAGCCGCTTAAGCCAGTGGTTTACCTTCTGGCTTCTTGAGAGCTATGAGACCGGCAGACCCTACCAAAGGAACACCTCCCATTCCAATAGAATGCTTTGAATTAACAGGAAAGATGCAGACCTAGTTTGAGGTTTTTATGTTCGATTTCATTTGCTTGTGGCAGCAACAATCTCTGAACTCGTATGTTTAGTTGTACACATATCAAGATCCATTGTCTAAACCACCTGATTAGCAGGGAATCCACGTTGGTTCAAATCTCTGCCATGTACAATAGTAATTTCCCAGACACACTAGACCCAATAACCTCGCACCAACGACACTCTTATGCCTGGAACCTGCTCCTCCCCAGATTCCGAGCCAGCTTAGTTTAAATATCCTCCTGCCAACCAATATCTGAAATATCCCTGTACCACTCGCATGTGCACTCACCTGGAAGAGACCTGGGCCCCACCTCCCCAACTCTTCTACACCACGTCTTACACTTAACCGACCAACCTGTCCACATGTCCACACACACATACACCTCCTCAGGTAACAGCCGCAACCCGTAACTTCTAAATTATCCAACTACGAGCCTCCATATTAGCACCATAGACCTCCATGGTAGCTAAATTCTCGACTAATCCGAAACCCTTCTCTACCTCTCCCCAACCCAGCAAACTCTGGTAGTCCCTGCTGACCTGTTCCGGACACACCTTTTTCTCTCTTTGGGTAAGTTAGTAGTTCCATACACTTACCCCCGGATACTTTACCCCCTCTCCTCCCATCACACCTCATCTCCCGTCCCCTAGTCACGCCAGATCTCTCCTTTTGAATTACCTGCTTGACGCCCCACCGGACCCTTATCCCCTCGATCCCTTCCTGACCCAGTTCCCCCTGACTGGCCGCCATCTCTCTCTCCCCCGCAGCCTAGCGCATCACTGACCCTTGAAACTTTAGTAGATAGAGTGCATCATACTAAATAGCCCTCCATATACCCCTTTCCATGTATCGTACTAGCCATGACTTCCCCTCGGCCCACAGACAAGCCTCTCTCACTTAAGATTGTTTCCCTGAATACAAAGGGACTCAACAAGCCTGAAAAAAGATCACAGGTCCTAACCACAATGCACAACATGAAGGCGGATATCGTATTTTTGCAGGAAACTCATTTCAAAACTGGACATGCCCCCAAACTCCAAAACGAAAGGAGTCTCGATTCTGATAGCAAAGAACTTCCCTCTTCAAATTAGCGACACCCTCCTGGAAGACCAGGGGAGATATATTTTCATTAAAGGAACGATAAGGAACAAACACATAACGCTAGCTAACATTTATAGCTCAAACACTTCACAGGTCCCTTTCTTTAGGTCAATCACTCGTCTATTAACCACCTTTCAATCAGGAATATTCATTTTAGGGGGAGACTTCAAAGTCCCCTTGAACCCCCTGCTTGACTCATCCACGGGTACAGCCCAACTCCCATTCCGTGCATTAAAACAAATCAGATTAGCCCTACAAGAACTCGCCCTACACGACACCTGGAGATCCATGCACCCCCAAACGAAAGACTACACGTTCTTCTCAAACCCCCACAATAAATACACTCGATTAGACTATTTCTTCCTCAGTCAACAAGACCTACCGCTTATCTCGTCCTCTACAATCGAACCCATGACTATCTTAGACCATAATCCGATTATCCTCCCGCTTACTAACCATAGTACCAAAATTTGGAGACTTGACCCCAACCTACTCACTGACCAAGCTAACGTACACAAACTGGAAACAACTATAGCCAATTACTTCATAGACAATGACACCCCCGACACCACAGCACTGACCCAATGTGACGCACATAAGTGTGTGATGCGCGGTCATCTCATCTCCCTTGCATCGTCCATAAAACGTGATAAACAAAGACAACTAAATGACATACTTACCAAAATACAAGTATTAGAAAGGAAACATAAACGCAATCTGGCCCAACGCACCCTTGAAGAACTCTCTGAAACGCGGAGGAATCTACTAGATATCTTAGGCCATAGGATTAAAAGACAACATGTCCTCTCACAAAGGCTCTTTTTCGAGCACAGCAGCAAGAGTGGTCATCTACTAGCACAGGCTCTCCGATCTAAAAAAATCTAGAATAACTGTCCATCAGTTAAAAACCTCCAAGGGACACACGGTACAAAGTAACCCAGATATTGCACAAGAATTTGAAAACTTTTATTCTCACCTTTACGACCTACGCGCCACAGAACCCCAACAAATAGGGACGTCGGCTAGGACATCCCTCATTGAAATTTTTTTTCAATCTCACTGCCCCAAAGCAATATCCCCGAAAACTTCAGCTCAATTAGACCTTCCTTTAAGGAAAGATGAATGGGACATGGCCCTCAAAACTCTGAAACCTGGGAAAAGTCCAGGCCCAGATGGCCTCTCAGCGGTATACTATAAAACGTTTGCGGAAATTCTATATACCCCTTATCTCAAAGCTTTCAACTCAATTTCCATAGATTGCCCACTTCCCCTGCCCATGTTGGAGGCTCACATCACAGTAATTCCAAAAGAAGATAAAGACCCCTCAAACACAGCAAATTACAGACCGATATCCCTTTTAAATCTGGACGTTAAGATTTTCGCCAAAATTATAGCAAATCGTATGCTCCCCCTTCTCCCTAATATCATCGAGCATGACCAAGTGGGCTTTGTCCCTGGAAGAGAAGCCAGGGACAATACCTTAAAGGCGATTAACCTACACCACTTCCTGACCTCGACTAACACTGCAGGTTTCTTTCTATCATTGGATGCGGAGAAGGCGTTTGACAGGATAGCCTGGGACTACATGTCAGCAGTTCTGAGATTTATGGGATTAGGAAACCGTCTCTTAAGTTACATAATGGCCCTATATTCTAACCCCACTGTGAAGGTCAGGGTTAACGGCTTCCTGTCAAACGCCTTCCCCATCCATAATGGTACGAGGCAGGGGTGTCCCCTTTCCCCAGTGCTCTTTGTGCTCACCCTGGAACCCTTTTTACGATGCCTGAAAAACAACCCAGACATTAGAGGGGTTCGGACGAGCGGTAAGGAATATAAACTAGCGGCTTTCGCCGACGATATTCTATTATTCCTAACTGATCCACATATCTCTTTCCCCAACCTTTTAAAAGAATTTCACCAATTTAAGTTGATCTCCAATCTTGAGATAAATTTCCCTAAGTCCTACGCCTTAAATGTTTCCCTCCCCAACAGTCTCGTAGTCCAATGCCAGAACAACTTTCCATTTAAATGGAAGGAAGATCATATCACCTACCTAGGAATCCAACTCCCCCGACATCTGACAGACTTGTGCAGTAAAAATTACCTCCCCATTTTACAAAGCCTCACCGATGACTTCAAGAGATGGAACAAACCCATTTTTTCCTGGTTTGGCAGGGCGGCCATTTTATAAATGAACGCCCTGCCTCACCTGCTGTACATAATGCAAGCCGCACCAATCCACATACCGATTGCCTTTTTTAGGAACTATAAGAGCCTATGCACCCGCTTTCTATGGGGGGACCGTAAACCCAGAGCCAGCTTCCAGCTTCTTTCGCTACCTAAAACTAAAGGAGGGATCGGTTTACCCGACATAAGAAATTATTTCTATGCTTGCCAACTTACCAGAGTAGCAGACTGGAACATCCACTGCAGCACGAAAGAATGGGTTCACCTTGAGGCTTCCTTTTCCCCACTACCACTGCATTCGCTGCCTTGGATAACCCACAAACACATACCAATTGCCGTCTCGTCCCACCCCCTTATCAGCCCTACCCTCAAAGCTTTCCGAAGCGCTTGCAAGACGACACTCCTTTCTTCCACTCCGGGTCCCCTCACACCAGTTTGCCAAAACCCAGACTTTCCACACAGACTACGCAGTAACTTCTTAAACGATTCTTGGCCACATAAAGATGCGTTAGTGTATCACTTCTACTCACAAGGCAAACTCTTACCACGGGACAAGTTACCTTCCAACGATGGATGCCCCCCCATCTCCCAGTGGAACTACTTACTGATGGTCCATTACTTACACAAGCTAGACAGGGAACACAAGACCTCCAGACCCCTACTACCATTTGAATCTTTATGCTCTACTGGCACCCCACAACGCCACCTTCTATCGATCACACATTCTTTTCTCTTCTCTAACACCCCACCAAACACAGGCAAGGCCTGCATGTCCTGGGAGAGAGACCTTGACCTATCACTTTCTCCAGAAGACTGGGTCCAAATCTTCCAGACCATACACAAGGGTTCTGTGAATGTCACAACTCAAGAAAACGGATATAAAATCCTAACACGCTGGTACCGTACCCCTACATTAATCCATAAATATAAACCAGACCTCCCAGATATATGCTGGAGATGTCTAAAAGAGAGAGGCTCGATTCTCCATATTTTTTGGAGTTGTCCAAAAATCCGGCCATTTTGGGCCGAGGTCCACCGAATTATTGAGAAAGTCATCACTCTCACCTTGGAGTTCTCACCAGCCCAATTCCTTCTTCATCATGCGCACCACGTAAATAGACTCTATTTCAAGTCTCTGGCCATGCATATGGTCAACGCGGCCAAGCAATGCATCCCAATTCACTGGGGAACCACTCAAATCCCCTCACCCAAAGATTGGCTCCTTAGGATAGCTAACATTGCCGAAATGGAGCGACTAATTTCCCAGGCAAATGACACACCCACAAAATTCGCATCAAAATGGGCCTGCTGGACCCACTACATCACAACGACAGAATACCTTAACTTGACAGCCCCTACGACGTGACAACCCAGCCCTATGGAAGAAGCTCCACCCTAAGATGACAGTCCATTTCCATCTGTCATCCTAGATTCGTAATAAGTAACCCAGAACTGGTATTTCCCGATCTCCGAATACACCAACCCGTGTCTGTCCCCTGCGCACTTTACTCCTGTGGTTGGAGAGAGAGATGGCACCCATTCAGTCCCCCCTGTTCCTAACCGCCTCCATTCCCCTGCCCACCCCTTGTCAATTCATTTCCCCTTTTATACCCTCACCGACACCCATTATTCCTATACAGAAGTACGACTTCCAATCCAGACCCATCCCAGATCAAATGAACTGTTCTCAAAGGCGTTGAATTTAAAGAACTTTCTCCCAAGCCGCTCTTTGGTACACTGCAGACATATGAGCATAAGAGCAAATGAATATGACACATTCGGCCCAATGCAGGGGCCAAAACACTCGGACCAAGAAGGTCAATAACTCACGTACAAACGGCTCTACAGTGTACCTTGCCTCATCTATCACTCTAATCTATCATTCTATCTATTGTTGCTTTCTTTTGTCCACAATGTTGCTTTGTTTTACAAGAACGTTCTGTCTTGGATAAATGTCACGACCGTACCCTCTGTAAAACTGTTTACTTCTGCAATGTTACTTATTGAGCTGTACTCCTTTTTTTCCTTCAATAAAATATTCATGGAAAAAAAAAAGAAAAAATTGTGCATAGCCATTTAAGGAACAAATCATCATTCAACCCCCAAATCCACAATAATGAACACGTAGAGGTTTTTAACGGGATGGTTACACAAGACCTAGAGTGATTAAAAATGAAGAAAACAAGTGATTTTAAAAATATTAAAATAGGAATAAAGGAATTAGAGGAAAACAAGAACGTTGTAATCAGACCTGCAGACAAGGGGGGGGGGGGCAATTGTCGTCGTATTGTCCAAAGAGTGTTAAAATAAGGAATTATTAGATCAATTAAGTAATACCAATACCGGGGGCGTGGCCTGCAGCGGATCCGGATGGTCGCATAGATCCAGAGCTCTGGAGCTTCAGGGATTAAGCGGCTATTAGTGGACCATCTGACCACCGATTCAGTTCCAAAAACTGGCGATTCAACTTGGGCAACAGTCGCGAACATGCCTGGCAAGCGACGGAACCCAAGGCGCCCACAACGCTTAACAGGCTTCTTCCACATGAAAGCCATGGAGGGTAAGCAAGATGGCGCCGAGGCCTACCCCGTCCCCGCAGGCCCAGCGGCGAAACACTACACTAAAAAAGGGAATCCATCTAAAATGACATATTTCCCCTATTCCCGGCCCTCCTCCCCGCCTTCCCCAGCGACCCAGAGCCCAGTTAAGTCCAGACCCAGGCTGGATGGCAACGGATTGCACAAATTGGACAGCCCAGGCCCGAGTCGGGGGATGACACGAGGGACATGCCGGAATAGATCAAATATTTCCCTATGCAGAACCAGCCTGTGATGGACACTGTGTTAAAAGACATGCTGTTGTCTCTTACGCCGCGTACACACGAGCAGACTGTATGGTGTACTTAGTCCGTCATACAATCCGACGGACAGTCCGTCATACTTTCCACTGAACGGACTTGACCACACACGGATACCCAAACAGTCCGATGAAAGCTTGCGCGATGACGTACAGCACGTACGACGGGACTAGAAATAGGAAGTCCAAGACACAGCAAAGCACCCTTTGGGCTCCTTCTGCTGACTTTGCGTTAGTAGAAGTTTGGTTAGAGACGATTTGCGCTTTTCAGACTTCAGCTTAATTTGTCCGTTTTCTGCAGCGCAGTCTACCTGTGAGGTTTGTATCTGTCTTTCAGTACGCGTGGATCAGTTGGTACCTGTTGTTAGGCGCTTCTGGTCCGCTCGTTTCTGGGTTTCAGGTCGTTCTTCATAGGTCTGGCTGTTCTTCAGTGCGTTCAGTTAAGCTTGTTTGTCCAGCCGACCGTTTCAAAGCCATGGAGAGTGGACGTACTCGGGAACGAGTTCGTGCTATATGGGGGCTTGGTGTTGGGGTTAATACTTTGACCCGAGCCCAGTCTGTGAACAGGGTGAGGAGGAGTTCATGGACAAAGAATTGGTTGCGCCAGCGCGACCAATTCTCGCATATGCCTTTACTCCGTGAGATCCGTGAGAATAATCCTGATGATTTCAGGAATTATCTCAGGATGACGGACCCTGTTTTTCACCATCTGCTGGCTTTGCTGACCCCTTATATCAGCAGGCAGGATACCTGCATGCGGCAAGCCATCCCTCCGGAGCAGAGGCTCGTCGCCACGTTGCGCTACTTGGCGACAAGGAGAAGCCTTCAGGACCTCAAGTTCTCTACAGGCATCTCCCCCCAGGCTCTGGGGATCATTATTCCAGAGACCTGTTCTGCCATTATTCGGGTCCTGCAGAAGGAATATATGAAGGTAAGTTTGTTCTTTTAATATTGAATTATATGCATTGTATGTTTGTATTAATTTCATCATGACTTTTAATATCCATGACAGGAATATGCTTTGAATGTCCCCTTTATATGAATGCATGCAATTGTTTTTGTTGATGTATTTTTTTTTTTTTTGTGTCATTTTTTTTATAGCTTTTACCTTTTTGTGTCCCACGTGCATATTTGCTTTCACTAACGTCCCCAGCATGCAATCCTGGGCCCCTATACACCCACAGCCGAGACTGTTTTTCTCTAATTCATATTGTCAGCTCCATTGTACTGTTTTACTGCCCCCCACCCTTTGTATACTCTTTGTATACACCCTTTGTGTGTATATATATATATATATATATATAGGGATTGTATACTCATTAATTAGGCCCCCACCCCACTCAAATTGGTTGCAGGGATTGTATACTCATTAATTAGGCCCCCACCCCACTCAAATTTGTTGCAGGGATTGTATACTCATTAATTAGGCCCCCATCCCACTAAAATTGGTTGCAGGGATTGTATACTCATTAATTAGGCCCCCACCCCACTAAAATTGGTTGCAGGGATTGTATACTCATTAATTAGGCCCCCACCCCACTCAGATTGGTTGTAGGGATTGTATACTCATTAATTAGGCCCCCACCCCACTCAAATTGGTTGCAGGGATTGTATACTCATTAATTAGGCCCCCCACCCCACTCAAATTGGTTGCAGGGATTGTATACTCATTAATTAGGCCCCCACCCCACTCACATTGGTTGCAGGGATTGTATACTCATTAATTAGGCCCCCACCCCACTTATGTCCCCTGGTCCATCAGAGGGCTGAGTAATCTGTGAATTGGGCTGTCTATTTTTTTTGCAGAAAAACATTTTCAATATTTCTGTTTAACTGTTGTTCCAAAATGTTTTTGAGTTTTATTTGTTATGAATTGTTTTGATTTAATGACAATTTTTTTTTTTTTTCCTGTGTTTGACTCCCCAGTTTCCTTCCACGCCACAGGAATGGCAGACTGTGGCTTCCCAGTTCGCTGCCCGTTGGGACTTTCCCAACTGTGGAGGGGCGATCGACGGGAAACATGTGCGGATTGTGCCCCCACCCCATTCGGGGTCCTACTATTGGAATTATAAGGGGTTCCATAGTGTGGTGTTAATGGCGGTGGTGTCAGCACAATATGACTTTCTGTATGTGGATGTGGGGAAGAACGGCCGGATGTCTGACGGAGGAGTGTTTAGGCAGACCGAGTTCTGCCACCGTCTCATCACTGGTGACCTGGACTTGCCACCAGATGCTGATAATGTGGAGGGTCTACCTTTTGTTTTTATCGCTGATGAAGCGTTCGGTCTGATGAACCATTTGATGAAGCCCTTCCCCCAAAGGACCCTCACCCCGGAGAGGAGGGTTTTTAATTACCGGCTGGTTCCGTCTGTTTTTGACAGCAATAAACTTGGCAGAGTACAAACTGAACTATGTCATTCTCTGCTGCTGCATTTTGCACAACTTTTTAAGAAAACTTTCTGGAACCCATTACCTGCAGCCAATTGGGCCTGAGGCCGGACTAATGCCAGAACTCACAGGGCTGGATCCTGCCCATCCTGGCTTAGCCCCCCAAACAGCACGTGAGGTGCGTGACCAGTATGTCACCTATTTTAATGGTAGGGGGGCTATTCCAATGCCAGCTGACCAATAAAGATTTCCTTTTGTTTAAATATGTATTGTCTGATCAAATTTTTAACTTTGGTTCTTGTTTGCTTTTCAAGGTGGTTGTCTCCTACATTCTCCTAATTCAGGGATATGCAATTGGCCAACCTCTAGCTGGAGCAAAACTACAAGTCAATCATGCCTCTGGGTCTCATGCTTGTGGCTGTCAGTCTTGCTATGCTTCATGGGACTTGTAGTTCTGCAACAGCTGGATTTCCACTAATTGCATATTCCTGTCCTAGTGCATTTGTATTGCAAAGTGGTTTTTGCCAATAGTAAATAAGGCCCTTTGTGACAGAAAACACAAAATGACTTCCCAAACTGGTATTGAGTATTGAAAGAAGTAGACACACACACACACACACACACATCTTTTTTTTTTTTTTTGTTTTTTTTTTTTTTTTTTTAATAGTGCACATTCCAACAAGTGCCTCTTTTTTTGGTATTTTTCTTTTTGTTTTGTTTTGTTTTGGTAAACAATTTTTTTTGTAAACATATAAATATATATATATATATATATATATATATATATATATATATATATATATATATATATATATATATATATATATATATATATATATATATATATATATATATATATATATATATATAATAAAATAAAAAAATAAATAAAATCAAATTTTTAACTATTTACAGAAAACAAGGGGTAGAGCCAAATTTTGAAGATGCACACCAAAAATTGGTAATGTCAACATGTGCTATCTACCATCATGAGTGATCAATGGACGTGTTTGGTGGGTGCAATCCCTTCCGCTCACATACTAGAATAAGGAAGGGTTTGCAAACACAAAATGCGTACATTGCGATCCTCTGATGGCACATAGCACATGTTGACACACCGTGTGCATCTTCAAAATTTGGCCTCTAAAAACAATGTTATAAAAACATTAAAAACTTTTTTACAAGGAAATGAAGAACATGATCTTTCGTTTTAGGGAAAAGGGGCTTAGATTCTCCCTAAAACATTGATCATGTTCTTCATTTCCTGTTTCATAGTGTCCAGTTCTCGTTGCATGTTTTGCATCTTGTTCTGCATTTGATCAATCTTGCCATTCCAGGCCATGATCTGACCAATCAGTCCCTGGGCACTGTCAGAGGAAAATGGCTCCGCGGCTTGTCCTTCCACAACCAGATCATCACCTAAAAACATGTGTAGATAAAAAATTTAGTTAAATTATACAGCCATTAATTGTTTACCTTAAGCTGGGTTGTCAGACACTCACTTTGTGGGGTGCATATCTCCACCACCTCTTCCTCCTCCACATCTAGCCCTGGTCTGGGCTGCTCCAGCTCTGACACTGGGCTGGGCTGCTCCAGCTCTGACACTGGGCTGGGCTGCTCCAGCTCTGACACTGGGCTTGGGCTAACTGCCCAATCAGGCTGGTGAGGTCGGGGGGTCCTGGGCTGCTCCGCCTCTTGTCTGAGTCTTTGTTCCCCTATGAGAATGAAAAAACAAAAAAAAAGGTATACTTTTAAGCATAGTGATATTTGAGTTCAGAAATTGGAATATGAAACATTGGTTTGAAGTGGTGTACAATTATTAGCTGGTTGTTACAAGATCCTAGTTTAATACATCATTTAAATGATATTTTTTTAGTTAGGCTGTGTTCAGACTGCTGCGATGTGCGAACGCTGCAAATCTACTGTGGTTTCACGCATCGCATGCCTCCCGGAGGCAGTTCACACTGCCCTATGTGACCTGCTGGGAGTGTCAGTGTAAAGTTTTATTGACACCTCCAAATTATTTCTCATATCACAGTGCAATCTTTAAACTCCGACAGGAATCAGACCACATGGTGTGAACACCCATGTGATCCGATTCTGCTGTGGACTAAAAAAAGGGCCATGTACAAGTTTGGGCCGGATGCGATGCGAATTCAGCCATACTATATGTATGGCTGAAATCGCATCACACAGAGATCACATGTGATTTGCACTGCAGTGCGGTGCAAATCACATTCAATCTCGTACATTGCAGCAATGTGAACCTAGCCTTTAACCAAACTGCGATACTTTATATCTTTTGTCCAAGTTTCACAGACGGACACACTCGAATCATCCCCTGGAGTACCTGTGTGTGATTATGTCAAAAAATGTTCTATGATGTCCCAAACTACACTAAATGATTCCCAGTCCAGATGTTGAACCAGCATTTTATCTACCTATCTATCTATCTATCTATCTATCTATCTATCTATCTATCTATCTATCTATCTATCTATCTATCTATCTATCTATCTCTTTTTTTTAGTTAGACTACATTACACTGAATACATTTATGAAACAGCTGCAGCTATAAAGACATGTACACAAAGATATCCTAAACTGAGTGTGACAATTCAGTTTATCATGAACAATACAAAAAAAATAATAACTAATTAAAATCTAATCCAACACCAGATAAATTTACACCATATACAAATTCACGCTATTTACGTCCACATATACGAACGAGCATATTCGCTCATTACATGAACTATTAACCACACAAACGATCAAATTCGCCAGATTTACAAATATATCGTATACACCTATACGAACGATTATGTCCGACCGTCACGATAAGCGCAGAGTACTCACTTTTTTTCAGTGCCTTTTTGATTCTCCTGTATTGGTCCGGCTCCCTGGATTTGATGTCGGACCATCGTTTCCGGAGCTGATCTTTGGCTCTTCGGACCCCAAATTTGCTCTGCAAAGTGCTCACAACTATCGTCATGATGCCATCTTTTCTGATATTGGGTTTGGGATACGGGCCATTTTCCCCATCGTAATCCTCCCTTCTCAGTATATCCACCATCTCTTCAAAGGCCATGTTTGTGGCCTTAAACCTCTTCCTTGCTCCGTAAGCATGGGGTTCAGGGCTTTCCTCCGCGCTGCTAACTGAAAATCCGTCCGCCATCTTCATCTATTCAATCTCCCACAGCGGAACGAGGGTAAAAGGGGCGGGGAAATACGGTCACACGGAACGTCAGGGGCGGGCAACGTGGGCGACGCAGGCGGAGCTTGAACGCATGCGCTGTATATAAAGCGTTACCGCGAGGCCGTACATTTGTCCGAACGGAAGCAGCGAGTGATACACGCGACGGTTAGATGGTTATCTTTTTATTTTTAGGGTTTTAGGCCTGCGTTAAGAATGTATATAGTGGGATTTTACCTTGTGGAAGGTTAGTTGATTTTAATGTGGGTTGGTGGTTGAGTGGGGTTGGTGTTTTGTGTGGTAGTGTGGGGGTGGGGGTGGGTGTGTGGGGGGGTAGTGTGTGTGGTAGTGTGTGTGGGGGTGGGTGTGGGTGTATGGGGGGGTAGTGTGTGTGTGGGGGGGTAGTGTGTGTGGTAGTGTGTGTGGGGGTGGGGGTGGGTGTATGGGGGGTAGTGTGTGTGTGGGGGGTAGTGTGTGTGGTAGTGTGTGTGTGGGGGTAGTGTGGGTGGGTGTAGTGTGGGTGTAGTGTGTGTCTCGCCTACATTGTCACAATATAAATAGTGTGCATTTGGTCTGACATTAGTATTTATGTTTTTTTTGTTTTTTGTTTTTTGTTTTTTCAGAAATCAAAATGCAAAAGTACACTCCAGACCCCTTTAAGGAGGAGGCATTCCTCTCAACATTCATTGATATGTTTGAGATGCACAGGAGCCTGTGGGATTCCAAGCACCCACTATATTAAAGCCGTCCTGGTCGGAGGAAGACACTGGGGACAATTTTGAAGTTTGTGAAAACCCGACTCCCCCAGGCAGACCTTAAGTTTGTGAGCTCCAAAATTCAGGGCCTGCGTAACATGTATAGGCGGGAGCGCAACAAGATCCTAGAGTCCCAAACATCAGGAGCAGCAGCAGATCAGATATATGTACCTAGGCTGTGGTATTACAACAGGCTGCGTTTTCTGGATGACACGTCAGAAGCCAGGCAGTCACTTTCCACTCTTCCGTCTACCCTTCCCTCCACCCTTCCCTCGACCTCAGGTGAGCCACCCCAGGAAGATCCAGACCCTTCCTTGCTGGACGAAGTTGATGCACCCAGCTGGAGCCAGGTATATTTTAGTTTCTAAAGTTAGGATTGCTCAAATATTAATGATGTAAAGTTCAATGTTTGAATTGCTTCCAAATCTAGAATTTCATCACAAATTAAATTAGATATAAGGATACAGTAGTTTCCACAAATGTGGCTCAAATCTTGGTGAACTGATGGAAAAATGATGGTGTCAAAATGATAGCCTTTTGTATTTCAAGACAAATGTATTTGCAAGTGAGAACTGTAAAATTGTCAGTGATTGATGATTTCAAAATAGACATATTTTATTTATTTATTTCTTTATTTTTTACACAGGATGAGCTCACCCAGGAGGAGGCCGGGACCAGTGGTATGGAGGAGGAGGCCGGGACCAGCCACACGCAGGAGCTAGCTGGGCCCAGCAGGAGTCGGACCGAAAGTCAGGTCCCTCCCCTCCGCCTAGCCAGCAAAAGGCCCAGGAGGATGACGCAGACAGAGGAGGAGTCATTGGCGCTTATACGTCAAGTAAACCCCCCAATCCTGAAGAGGCCTACGCTACATATTTGGTCAGCAAGTTGCTTGAAATGGAGAAGGGACAGCGAAACTTGTGCGAAGCGATTTTCTTTGACAGTATTCAGCGGGGTCTGAAGGGTGAGCTAACACCAACCACCAGACTGTACAACACAGACCCTACTGCTCCTCCTCCTCCTCCTCCTCCTCCTACCACAAGTCCACCACCAGAGGCACAGCCTCCAGCGAAGCGTGGAGGGAAGGCTAGACGGAAGAATCGGAAGTGACTGCCTGGCTTCAGCCTGCTCTGACAGAAGACGCAGGCTATTGTAGTACCACAGTCTGGGGACATAGATGTCATCTGCTGCTGTTCCTGGTCTGTGGTATTCTAGGACCATGTTGTGCTCCCTATTTTCATGTTACACAGGATCTGAATTTTGGTGGCCACTGACTTGATGTGTGCCTGGGGGATAAAAGGCTTCACAAACTTCAAAAGTGTCTCCAGTGTTGCCTCCCTCTTGATTTTGTTTTGTACAGACTAAAAATAAAGATTTATTATTTCCAAAAATGTTGTAATTTTTTTTTTATTTTGGCTTAAAAAAACAGAGTTTATTTGTGAGTAGGCAGGTACATGTCAAAAGACTATGGGAGTTATTTACAAAACACACATTCATCTATCTATCTATCTATCTATCTATCTATCTATCTATCTATCTATCTATCTATCTATCTATCTATCTATCTATCTATCTATCTATTTATCTCTACTTACATAGTCTGCTTGGACAAAAAAAACGCAAGTCCATCTAGTTTAACCCCCCCCCCACACACACACACAAAAAAAAAAGCAAAATAAATAAATAATTTTAAACTAACAATAGTAGTTCCAAAAATATATAGTAATAGATAAATTATAAAATTATATATATATATATATATATATATATATATATATATATATATATATATATATATATATATATATATATATATTTTTTTTTTTATGAAGTTTATATATATATATATATATATATATATATATATATATATATTCTCAAATTGGAATATTAATCATAGGATGAGGATGAATAAAAACATTTGTGATAACTCTGTGTGAATATAAGCAGCAAAGCTACTTCACTTTTCTTGCATTATGAAGAAGAAAAGAATGGGCTATATTAAAAAAACACAAAATTAGCAGCATGACGAATATGCTAGCTTCAATACGAACACTAGTTTTACAAGACCGAGCGCTTCCGCCCTGTAAATCCTTTCTGGGCATGCGTCATTCTTAGTCAGTCCGACTAGCATACTGACGAGCGGATTGTCCGTTGAAACCAAAGTATGACGGACAGAATTTCGAAAAATCCGAAATTCTTAGTACGCCGGACTGCACGCTGAAAAAGTCCGCTGAAGCCCACACACAAGCGGACTGTCCTCTGAAATGTGTTTCGACGGACTAAGTACTCCATACAGTCCGCCTGTGTGTACGCGGCATTAGAAGTACCATACAATCAGATATGGCTTCCTGCATGCACAAGTTTAATCGGGATATCCATGAGCTGGGTGAAAGGGTAGATCACATAGAGGTGAAAATGGGCAAATACGCTGATACGATCAATGATCTGGTCGATGTGTATGAGGAGAAAGAAAGTGACACTGCATGGGTCAGGGCAAAATTGGCTGACTTGGAAGACAGGTCGAGGAGAAACAACCTGAAAATCAGAGGTATCCCAGAATCAGTGCAACAATCTGACCTGAGCTCCTATGCTACAACGCTCTTTAAAACCCTTATCCCTGAGCTCACGGATCTCGACATTACCATTGATAGAATACACCGACTGCCCAAACCTTCCCACCTGTCTGAACAAATACCAAGGGATGTACTCCTCCGCCTACATTTCTTTCATGTTAAAGAAAGCCTCATGATGTACATGAGAAAGCAGGATGCTATTCCCCCACAGTATCAGAACTTGCAATTCTTTGCAGATCTGTCCCAATACACCTTACAGAAAAGGAGGAACTTGAATACAGTTACCAAAGTTCTCCGGAACCACAAAGTAGCATACAAATGGGGTTACCCCACGAAGCTCACAGTGACACGAGATAATCGCACATATGCAATCTCTTCCCTAGAAGAGGGAATAGCTCTCCTGCGAGAATGGGACATTCTCCCCGAGGATGTGGACACTCCCCCAGCCACCAGCACACCCAGACCAGTGGACAGGGACTGGAAAGAGGTCACTGGAAGGAACGCTCGTTCTCATGTGTGAACGTATCGGATGGTCATAAGTTACTCCGAATCCCTGAAGTGTAGGGCCGTGACTTGTACGGTCGGACTAAACCCCCAAAACTAGTAGCAGTTTCCCGTTGATTGCCGGTAACCTATTTCTCCCTAAGTGGAGCACCCTGTTTGGTGCTCAGTCGCATTGGTTTATGTTTTATTTTTTTATGTTTACATCCTTGTTTTATTTTATTTTTCTTAATATGTTCTGTTTTCTTTCCACGAGATGGCTACCTACGCCAGAAGCAGGAATTTTTGGGCTCCTTCAGGAGACCATGATGACAAAGACCCCTGGCATCTTACTCCCTTTGGTCCTTCAGGAGGGTTCCCCGTTTCTATGATCGGCAATGTGAGTACACTCTTAATGTTACTGAATATGGGACATTTGTCACTGATGCACCCTCACTTCCCCCCAGCCGAACACGTCACTACCTCAGGCCTTTATCAACGCTTCATCTTAGCAAGTAGATCCCTAAACATATGGCATTGAATATCCTCACTATCAACACTAGAGGGCTTAACCATCCGGCAAAGCGGAAATCCCTGTGGAGGGAAGCTTTACTCCATAACAGCGATATTGTTTGTGCACAGGAGATGCACTTTAGCTCCTCGGCTCCCCCTAAATGCTCACACAGAAGCTATCCCTTTGTCTTTACTGCCAACGCTGATTCCAAGTCCAGAGGAGTTCTCATTGCTATTAGGGATACGGTAGCGCTTACGGTACACCTAGAAGTTAAAGATCCAAAAGGCAGATTTTTGATTCTTGTCTGTGATGTGAACTCTTCCACCTACACGATCGCTACCGTATACTCCCCTAATGTACACCAAGTCCGTTTTTTTAACAAATTTATTAGAAAGATCCGGAAGATCCAAAAAGGTTTATTAGTGATATGCGGAGACTTTAACGCCACTCCGGACCCGACATGTGACTCGACCTTAACTTCTAAACGGAATGCTGTTAAACTACTACCTTCCATTCACAACAACAATTTATATGATGCTTGGCGCTGCTTCCATGCGACTGAATGGGATTTCACTTATTTCTCTTCACCTCATCAGGTCTACACACGAATAGACCTTTTTCTAGTTGATCAGAGGGTGTTATTGTTGTCTAATGCCCCGTACACACGAGCGGACTTTTCAACATCCAAAGTCCGAAGGACCGAGTCCGTCAGACTATCCGATCGTGTGTGGGCTGCAACGGACTTTTGATTCGCCAAAGTCTGACGGACTTTAGAAATGAAGCATGCTTCAAATTTTCCCGAAGGAACTCCGCCGGACCCGGTCCCCTTCGAAAACTCCGCTCGTGTGTATGCTACTCCGACGGACTAAAACCGACGCTAGGGCAGCTATTGGCTACTGGCTATGAACTTCCTTATTCGAGTCGGGTCGTACGTCATCACGTTCGAATCCGTCGGAGTTTAGTGTGATCGTGTGTGGCCAAGTCCGTTCGGCCGAAAAGTCTGTCAGAACTCCGTCGGAACTCCGGCGGAACTCCTTTGGAAGTCTGTCGGACATAAGTCCTCTCGTGTGTACGGGGCATAAGACTGTCTAAATTAGCACAATATCCTGGGCGGACCATGCCCCAGTGGTTTTTTCCATTGCCGATCCAACAGCGGTACAGAGGAGTCCATTATGGAAACTTAACTCTTATCTTCTCCAGCAGAAGGAATCAAAGGACACTGTTCGAACCCACCTTCAGGAATTTTTTGCTCATAATGATGGTTCAGTTAGAGATAATTGTGTATTATGGAATGCCGATAAGGCATATATGCGGGGAATTATGGTACAGTTGGGGGCGAGGGCAAGGAGGCAGAGGCTGCAGCGGTTAAACGTTCTCACTAAAGCAAAAAAAAATTGAAAAATTGTCCCAACTCATACATAATCTTAGGCTCCTGCTCCTAGAGGAATTCGAAAAATCATCCAAGCGAATGAGAATGACCTACTTCGTGCACGGCAATAGAGCGGGCAAACTCCTAGCGCACAATTTAAGAGGCGACAGACATAAGTCTAAAATTCCTTTTTTAGTTCACCCTGTGACTAAACAAAAGGTGTACCATCCCAAACAAATAGCGGATGCATTTAGCTCATATTACGGGTCTTTATACAACCTTAGAGAGGACCCTTTGACACACCAACCACGGTTAGATGCAATTAACAACTTCCTATCCTCCATTTCCATTCCCCAACTGACGCCCGTCCAACTACAATCATTAACCACTTCCCGACCGCCGCACGACGATGTACGTCGACAGAATGGCACGGGCAGGCATAAGGGCTTACATGTACGTCCTTGCCTTCCCGCGGGTCGGGGGCCCGATCGGGCCCCCGCCCGGTGCCTGCGGCGGTCGGTATTCATTCGGGAGCGATCCGGGATGAGGGGGCGGCCATTCATTCATGGCCACCCCCTCGCGATCGCTCCCGACGAATAGAAATCCTTTGTCACATCACTTCCTCTCCTGTAATGTAAACACAGGAGAGGAAGTGATGTAATCTCTCCTCCGTGTCGGTATTTTTCGTTCCGACACCGAGGAGAGAGGATCGGTGAGTTGCACCAACACGACACTACACAGTAGAACATGCCAGGCACACTCACACCCCCCCTTTACCCCCCGATCACCCCCCCAATTACCCCTGCCCCCCAGTCACAGTGACACCAATGTCATTTTTATTTTTTTTTGCATTGGTGTCATTTGTGACTGTAATAACTGTTAGGGCAGTTAGGGTTAGCCCCCTTTAGTTCTAATGTACCCCCCTAACCCCCCCAATAAAGGTTTAACCCCGTGATCACCCCCCGTCGCCAGTGTCACTAAGGCTGGGTTCACATTGCAGCGGTTTATGAGAACGAATGTGATTCGCACCGCACTGCAGTGCAAATCACATCCGATCTCTGTGCGATTCGAGTTCAGACATACAGATAGTATGGCTGAATTTGCATCGCACCCGCCGCACCCGCCGCAAATTCGCACGGGACCCTTTTTTTGGCCCGCAGCAGAATCGGATCGCATGGGTGTTCACACCATGCGATCCGAGTTTTCAGATCGCACTGCGATATGCGAACTGATCTGGGGGTGTCATTAACATTTCACTGACACTCCCAGCAGTTCGCATAGGGCAGTGTGAACTGCCGCCGGGAGGCATGCGATGCGGGAACCCGCCGCGGATTCGTGGCGTTCCCGCATCGCTCCAGTGTGAACCCAGCCTAATAAGCGATCGTTTTTCTGATCGCTGTATTAGTGTCACAGGTGACGCTAGTTAGGCAGGTAGGTATTTAGGTTCGCCGCAGCTTTTTATAGCGCCAGGGACCCCCATATACTACTGCATAAAGCCCCCTGATTGCCCCCTAGTTAACCCTTTCACCAGTGATCACCATATAACTGTTACAGGTGACGCTGGTTGGTTAGTTATTTTTTTATAGTTTCAGGGCACCCGCCATTTATTACCTAATAAAGGTTTAACCCCCTGATCACCCGGCGGGTGTCATTTGTGACTGTAATAACTGTTAGGGCAGTTAGGGTTAGCTCCCTTTAGTTCTAAGGTACCCCCCTAACCCCCCAATAAAGGTTTAACCCCGTGATCACCCCCCGTCGCCAGTGTCACTAAGGCTGGGTTCACATTGCAGCGGTTTATGAGAACGAATGTGATTCGCACCGCACTGCAGTGCAAATCACATCCGATCTCTGTGCGATTCGAGTTCAGCCATACAGATAGTATGGCTGAATTCGTGTCGCACCCGCCGCAAACTCGCACGGGACCCTTTTTTTGGTCCGCAGCAGAATCGGATCGCATGGGTGTTCACACCATGTGATCTGAGTTTGCAGATCGCACTGCGATATGCGAACTGATCTGGGGGTGTCATTAACATTTCACTGACACTCCCAGCAGTTCGCATAGGGCAGTGTGAACTGCCGCCGGGAGGCATGCGATGCGGGAACCCGCCGCGGATTCGTGGCGTTCCCGCATCGCTCCAGTGTGAACCCAGCCTAATAAGCGATCGTTTTTCTGATCGCTGTATTAGTGTCACAGGTGACGCTAGTTAGGCAGGTAGGTATTTAGGTTCGCCGCAGCTTTTTATAGCGCCAGGGACCCCCATATACTACCGCATAAAGCCCCCTGATTGCCCCCTAGTTAACCCTTTCACCAGTGATCACCATATAACTGTTACAGGTGACGCTGGTTGGTTAGTTATTTTTTTATAGTTTCAGGGCACCCGCCATTTATTACCTAATAAAGGTTTAACCCCCTGATCACCCGGCGGGTGTCATTTGTGACTGTAATAACTGTTAGGGCAGTTAGGGTTAGCTCCCTTTAGTTCTAAGGTACCCCCCTAACCCCCCCAATAAAGGTTTAACCCCGTGATCACCCCCCGTCGCCAGTGTCACTAAGGCTGGGTTCACATTGCAGCGGTTTATGAGAACGGATGTGATTCGCACCGCACTGCAGTGCAAATCACATCCGATCTCTGTGCGATTCGAGTTCAGCCATACAGATAGTATGGCTGAATTCGTGTCGCACCCGCTGCAAACTCGCACGGGACCCTTTTTTTGGTCCGCAGCAGAATCGGATCGCATGGGTGTTCACACCATGCGATCCGAGTTTGCAGATCGCACTGCGATATGCGAACTGATCTGGGGGTGTCATTAACATTTCACTGACACTCCCAGCAGTTCGCATAGGGCAGTGTGAACTGCCGCAGGGAGGCATGCGATGCGGGAACCCGCCGCGGATTCGTGGCGTTCCCGCATCGCTCCAGTGTGAACCCAGCCTAATAAGCGATCGTTTTTCTGATCGCTGTATTAGTGTCACAGGTGACGCTAGTTAGGCAGGTAGGTATTTAGGTTCGCCGCAGCTTTTTATAGTGCCAGGGACCCCCATATACTACCGCATAAAGCCCCCTGATTGCCCCCTAGTTAACCCTTTCACCAGTGATCACCATATAACTGTTACAGGTGACGCTGGTTGGTTAGTTATTTTTTTATAGTTTCAGGGCACCCGCCATTTATCACCTAGTCTCACTAGTGTACCCCTAAATTTAGGGGTGTCTACTTTCCAAAATGGGGTCATTTGGGGGGGGTTTGTGCCATCTTGGCATTTTATGGCCTTCAAAACTGTAACGCCCTTAGAAAGCCTGAAGGCGGTGCTTGGATTTCGGGGCCCCGTACGCGGCTAGGCTCCCAAAAAGTCCCACATATGTGGTATCCCCGTACTCAGGAGAAGCAGCAGAATTTATTTTGGGGTGTCATTTCACATATGCCCATGGCATGCGTGAGCAATATATCATTTAGTGACAACTTTGTGAAAAAAAAAAAAAAAAAAGTTTGTAATTTTCCCGCAACTTGTGTCAAAATATAAAATATTCCATGGACTCAACATGCCTCTCAGCAAATAGCTTGGGGTGTCTACTTTCTAAAATGGGGTCATTTGTGGGGGTTTTGTGCCATCTTGGCATTTTATGGCCTTCAAAACTGTAATAGGTAGTGAGGAGTGAAGTCAAATATTTACGCCCTTAGAAAACCTGAAGGCGGTTCTTGGTTTTCGGGGCCCCGTATGCGGCTAGGCTCCCAAAAAGTCCCACATATGTGGTATCCCCGTACTCAGGAGAAGCAGCAAAATTTATTTTGGGGTGTCATTTCACATATGCCCATAGCATGTGTGAGCAATATATCATTAAGTGACAACTTTGTGAAAAAAAAATAACAAAAATTAAAGTTTGTAATTTTCCCGCAACTTCTGGCAAAATATAAAATATTCCATGGACTCAAAATGCCTCTCAGCAAATAGCTTGGGGTGTCTACTTTCTAAAATGGGGTCATTTGTGGGGGTTTTGTGCCATCTTGGCATTTTATGGCCTTCAAAACTGTAATAGGTAGTGAGAAGTGAAATCAAAAATTTACGCCCTTAGAAAGCCTGAAGGCGGTGCTTGGTTTTCGGGGCCCCGTACGCGGCTAGGCTCCCAAAAAGTCCCACATATGGGGTATCCCCGTACTCAGGAGAAGCAGCAGAATTTATTTTGGGGTGTAATTTCACATATGCCCATAGCATGTGTGAGCAATATATCATTTAGTGACAACTTTGTGTAAAAAAAAAAAAAATATTTTTTTTGTCATTATTCAATCGCTTGAGGCAAAAAAATAAAATATTCAATGGGCTCAACATTCCACTTATCAATTTCCTTAGGGGGTCTACTTTCCAAAATGGGGTCATTTGGGGGGGGTTTGTACTGCCCTGCCATTTTAGCACCTCAAGAAATGAGATAGGCAGTCGTAAACTAAAAGCTGCGTAAATTCCAGAAAACGTACCTTAGTTTGTAGATGTGACAACTTTTGCGCAAACCAATAAATATACAATTATTGACTTTTTTTTTACCAAAGACATGTGGCTGAATACATTTTGGCCTAAATGTATGACTAAAATTGAGTTTATTGGATTTTTCTAATAACAAAAAGTAGAAAATATCATTTTTTTTCAAAATTTGCGGTCTTTTTACGTTTATATCGCAAAAAATAAAAATCGCAGAGGCAATCAAATACCATCAAAAGAAAGCTCTATTTGTGGAAAGAAAAGGACGCAAATTTTGTTTGGGTACAACATTGCATGACCGCGCAATTATCAGTTAAAGCAGCGCAGTGCCAAATTGTAAAAAGACCTCTGGTCATTTACCAGCAAAATGGTCCGGTCTGAAAGTGGTTAAACTAACCGTTTACTGATACCGACATCCACAAAGCTATTGCCAGTTTACCGCTTAATAAATCCCCGGGACCAGACGGATTTGGGGGGGAATATTATAAAGAATTTGCTCAAATGCTGGCCCCTTACTTAGTGAAAGTCTTTCCCTCCCGAGATGTTGGAAGCAATAATTGTTACTATACCCAAGCCAGGGAAGACTCCCGATACCCCCTCCAATTTCAGGCCGATTTCGCTCCTCAACACGGATGTGAAGCTATACGCTAAGCTGATAGCTCTGCGCTTAGTCAACATAATCCCCACAATTGTCCATCCGGATCAAACAGGGTTCACCATGGGCAGGCAGACGTCGGATGCCACTCGCAGAATGATTAACATCATCCACATGGCCGAGGGGCAAAAAAGGCTTTCTCTGCTTCTGACTTTAGACGCAGAGAAGGCCTTTGATCGTATACATTGGCTTTACATGACAAAGGTCCTGGAGGCCTTCGGCTTTGACGGTAATATACTCACAGTTTTCTGGCATTATACTCTAATCCCTCGGCTAGAGTGAGTGCATCTGGGGTACTATCTACACCTTTCGCAATTTCCAACGGCACAAGGCAGGGGTGCCCATTATCCCCATTAATATTTAACCTATTAATGGAACCCCTAGCTATATATATCAGGAACTACCCTGAGATTAGAGGTTTCCCAGCTGGAGCAGGTTGTCATACTATCAGTTTATTTGCCGACGATATCATATTGATCCTGAGGGAGGTGGAGTCTTCCCTGGCTGCATTTTCCGATACTTTGGCTCTGTTCAACCGAGTATCCTACTACAAGGTTAACGAAAGCAAATCCCATATTCTTGGTCTGGGCATCAACCCTACCATTCAAGTTCGCCTAAAGAGAACTTACACTTATTCTTGGAACGCCAATGGGATACAATATCTAGGCATTACACTAACGACTAGGACCGAACAACTGGTTGAGGCGAACTACACAGCATTTCTTCATCCAAACTGCGTTCTCTATCTAAAATAGAACTAACGTGGTCCAGCAGACTGGCGGCCCTTAAAATTACAATTCTCCCTCAATTCATATATATGTTTCGCACTCTCCCCATTCCAGTCCCAAACGTCTACTTTACTGAAGCTCAATCCATGCTGAACAACTTTCTGTGGCAAGGGAAGAAAGCTAGGTGCGCATTTCACAAACTCATCAAGGCCAGATTGGTGGGGGGTATAGGACATATCGCTCTAAAAGATTACTATTTGGCAGCGTGCCTAGCCCAAATCAGACAGTGGTTTCTAGGTAGAGCCAACACTAGATGGCTCGAGTTGGAAACCTACCAATGCCCGTACAGGAATCCTCTGGATCTACTCTTAGCAGCTAGATACATGCCCACGTTGCCCCCTAACATTTCTCCACCTATGGTAGCAGCCATAGAGGCTTGGAAAGTCCTACTATACACCCCGTTAGACGATGCTCCCTCAAAATCCATTCCGCTACCTCTATCTAGTTTGCAACTCTTAATTCCGAACTTGAAAATCAAACACTGGTTAACCAAAGGTATTCCTACAGTTACTGACTTAAAAATAGGACCAGCTACGAAAACCTTTACGGCACTACAACTACCATTCGGATTACAGCCGGATGACATTTTTACTTACAATCAAGTCTCCCACTTACTTTCAACACTCCCTGACCCATCCACTGCTTTACCGTGGAGGGTCTATCTCTATTTCCACAACCCTACTACATCATTAATGTATAGTCTTCTACAACAGAAAACAATGTTTACTAAAACCCCTTCCATGCGATCGTGGAAGTTAGACTTATCCAAGTCCTACACCGACGATCAATGGCGTATTGCCATATCTTCTACCTACAAGACCACCAGAAGCGCCAACTTGTGGGAACTTTACCAGAAGTTGTTGCTGAGGTGGTACCTCACACCCTCGAGGATTGCCTGCTATACCCCACAAACCTCGCCATTGTGCTGGAGGAACTGTGGCTATAGAGGCACACTCATTCATATCTTTTGGGAATGCCCAATAATACAACCCCTATGGACTTCCGAATTTAAAACAATATCAGTACTTTCAAGCACTATTGTGCACCCATGCCCAGGTCTAGCCATTCTTTCTTTAGGTATAGACAAATCACCTCCTCGTTTAAGGAAAAATATAACCCATATTTTATTGAGTGTAAGGCTGGAGATTGCCAGAGGATTGAGGGCATCAGTAGCACCTTCATTCTCGGTGATTCTCCAGACAACGCACTTACATATATCATACGAACTGATGTTCACCTCTTCTCTGGGCAAATACAGAGAGGCCTACCAAGAATGGGAATTGTGGCTGAATTGGTATAAAGGAAACAAAGTTTAACTACGAACTCATATTATGTAGCTAACTAGTCAGTGTGCTTTGCTGGATACCTGGGAGTGGAGAAATACGCGGCTCGAAAAAAAAAGGGGAGGTGCGATCCACTGGCTTGGGGTGCAGTTAGTTCCCAGTTGGGGCGCCAAGGCTGGGAGGACTCATGCTCCCTACCTAAAAGAATCGCTCCTGCTCCCTGGAGACAACCCAGTGGTTACTATATATGCACACTTAGATCGGTATTGTTTTTTTTTTTCTTTTTTCTTCTTCTTTTTTTTATTGTTTTATATCAAACAGTTGATAACATATATAAATGCTTAGCAGGAATTTGATCTCCAATAGAGGAATACTGTAACTTAAATGTTTAATGTTTTAATGAGCTGACTCTACAATGCCAAATGACTATGCTGTGTACTACAGTTTGGCTGGATTTATGATGTTAAAAATTTTTGCTGCTATTCTTGTGGAAAATTTCAATAAAAATCTATTGTTATAAAAAAAAGTAATACCAATACCTATATAACATTAAGGAGAAATCCAACAAGAGAATACAAAGATGAATTATCAGAATTAATAAGAGGACGTATGAAAAATATCCTGACAGAGAAGGAAGAGAAATATCTGGTACCTGATGTATGCAGGGTACCTATTATATATATGGTACCAAAGATCCATAAGGACCAGGGAGACCCATAATTAATGGAATCCAGACCATAAACGCCAGATTGGAAGAATATGTGGACAAATTTATATAGCCCCTAGTACCACAAACACGTGACTATCTAAGGGACACTAAACGTTTAATTCAGATACTAAAAACAACTGAAGTATTACCGCAGGAACCATATATGATAGCTACAGCAGACGTTTAGTCGCTGTATACAATAAAAGATCACGCTATACAATCTATGAAATGGGCTCTGGACAAGTTTATTAATTTTATTTCCAAACAAAAAAGATTCATTCTGAGATGTCTGGCCTTTGGCTTGCAACATAACTATTTCTGGCATAATACAGAATACTATAGGGAACTAAATGGTATCGTAATGGGTGCTAAGTATGCACCGAGTGTTGCTATTATTTTTATGGCAAAGTGGGAGGAGCAAGCTATATATTCCAATATTCCTGAAGACCTATTTTATACAGAAGGTTTATAGATGACTTTATTATAATATGGAAAGGTGATGAAGATAGTCTGGTTGAATTTTTTTGAAAATTGAATGAGAACCAGAAAAACATCAAACTTACCCATGAGATCAGGGACAAAAGCGTTCACTTTCTTGACCTGGAAATATAAAAAGAGGATGGCGTAATATCTACAAAAATGTTCTTCAAGCCTGTGGAAAGAAATAGCTATATACCGGTGGACAGCTGCCATTATGAGCCTTGGCTTATCAATATCCCCAAGGGTCAAATGATACGTCTCAGAAGAAATTGCACTAGCCAAAGTATATACTAAATTTTTTTTGTTTCAAACATTTTTATTGAAAATTTCCGTGTAACATTACAAAAACAAGAACGCATATTAACATTCCAAGTATAGCACTGTTTGGATATTTACAGGTTTAAATCAGTATACTCTCACATGTCTGATATAGGTATGATACACCTTCTTCCACTCATGTACTCTAAGCCCTACACATGGTCGGACATTCCGACAACAAAATCCGTCGGATTTTGTCCGACGGATTTTGTCCGAAACTTGTGTTGCATACACACGGTCAGACAAAGTTGTCAGAAAATCGGATCGTACATAACGTGATGATGTTATTTCATTAGGACGGGACTATGATCATGCTAGTAGCCAATAGCTTTGGTCTAGGAATTTGATCTGAGCATGCATGACACTTTGTCCGATCGGAATTCTCTACACACAATCGGACAAAGTCTGATCGGATCATGTTGTCGGAAAGTTTTATAGCCCAGCTCTGGAAACAGTCCGATGGAGCCCACACACAGTCGGATTATCTGACAACACGGTCCGTTCGGACCGTGTGTACAAGGGCTAAGAGGTTGACAGGATAGCGGAACTCGTGGAATGTCGGCCACCCAGGTTAAGTTTGTTCACTATTAGCTAATGTAGTGAGAGATGGGCTCTATTATGTTTATAAGTTAAGGGTAAAAGCTTGGTGAGCCTGTGTGTACTTCCCTGGTATCCAGACACCCCTATCGGGCTCAGACTGTGTCTGGAGGAGGGAGCGATGGGCCCTTGTGCTTGGTGAAATTATAAGGTTAACACGCCTGTCTGGTGGATTATCTGGTCCCCTGGCTCTGGGACTAAGTGATATAGCGGGCTATTCCAACGTGCGAGAGGATAGAGATGGGCTTTACAGGAACGAGAAAAGAGTCTCATGTATAAAATGGGACCTGGTATGGCATAGCTAGTGTTTAATCCAAACAGTATGCCTTCTGTTGATTACTGTGTTGGGGGGTTTGACTTAGGGCGTGGTGTGACCCGTGTTTTGAATTGGATGAATTTGTGTATGTATCGAGTTATGAGGTGTTACCTATTGCCTCCAGATTGCTGTTGGTGTTTTGGTGCATGAGGTTGTGGTATTCAGTTGTTTCTTTGAAGTACATCCAGCAGGTCCAGATTTTTGGAAATTTTGTTGGGTTTTCTTTAGATTGGTGTATGAGGGCTTCCCCCTCTGCTATTCGTTCAATACGTCAAAGCTGATAGGAGATAGTTGGGGGGTTATTCAGTCTCCAAAATGCTGGTATGCTTTGTTTTGCTGTGTTTATTAGGTGAGGGATTTCTTGTAGCCCGAGTAAGGTAGTGATGTGTGGTGAAGCATAAATTGCGCTGGGGTGAATTCAAGGCTGCACGTGGTGAATTGTGTGATGATGCAATGCACCTCCCTCCAGAAAGGTTGCATGAGTGGGTATTCCCACCAAATATGAAGTATGGATCCTTGCGCAGGTTGCATCTCCAACAAAGTGGGGAAATGCTAGGTTGGTATTTGTATCCTGACTGTGGTCTTATACCATCTCAAGTATAACTTGTAGCTGTTTTCTTATGCCGAGATGTTGGTGGACCCTTTATGTAGGTGTTCAAAAATCCGTTCCCAATCAGTGTCAGATAAATCTAATGAAAGATCTTTTTCCCATTTCTGGCTGAATGCGTTAGACTTGGGACTGCAGTTTGTAAAGAATGAGTATGTAGTTGATATTAAATGTCTTTGCGGCACTAGGGTGGAGCATATGACTTCAAAGGGTGTGTGGTCCTTGCTTAACTGGGTCTGGGGTTTAAGGCTTTGGACAAAGTGAGCATCGTAAGTTATGAACTCGTTATCATGAAAGAGGTGTTCTGCTCTGATCGTGGGGGGTTGTTGTAGGGCGTTTGGGATGGTACAGGAAAATCCCGGAAGGAAGTCTGGATTTTGTTCAATAGGAGTTAATGGTCCAGGTGTAGATGCTATGTTGTTTGGCGCAAGCCATCCTGAAGTGTATGAGAGTGGGATGTATGAGCGAATGGCTGATACAATCCTTAGGGGTCGCCCGCTGTGAGACCCATGCTAGGTGAGATATTGGCATTCCCGCAAATGACTCTTTGAGCTCTACCCAGTCCTTGTTGGTTTTGTGAACTTGCCAGTCAATTACTCTTGTCAAAAGTGGTATTTGTATATATCCAGGAGGCCAATTCCCCCCTTTAGATTTTGGGAGCGTTAGTCTCTCCCAGCCTATTCTGGGTGCTTTGGGAAACAATATAAAGTTTCTGAAGAGTCGTCTACATGTCACAAAGAATGGCCCGGGGATGCGAATACTGGTTGCTTGAAGTAGGTATAAGATGCTGGGCAGCACGTTCATTTTTATATTTTTATAATGGCTGCTCTTCTGAACCAGGAAAAAAGACCTGTATTCCATCTTTGGAGGTCTGATTGGATTGATAGAGGATAGGAAAGAAGTTGCTAGCATACAGTTCGGAGAGCTTTTTGGGGATCTTAATTCCTAGGTAGTTTATCGCGTGTGTTTCCCATTCAAAGGGGAAATTTGACTGGCACTGGGTCACTGTTGCGGAGGGGAGGGATATGTTTAACGCCTTAGATTTCGCGAAGTTGATTTGAAGATTGGAAAGCGATTTGAACTGGGTAAGATCCTTTAATAGATTAGGAATGGATGTCAATGGGTCTGTGAGGAAAAGTAGTATGTCATCGGCATACGCCGCTATTTTACAATGTTTGTGTTAAACGTGGACTCCTTTTATGTCAGGATTGGCCTGTATTCTTCGTAAAAGGGGTTCAAGGGTGTGAATTAAGATAAGAGGTGACATGGGCATCTGCAGGTAGGGGCCAGGGGGGTCAAGTGCCCTCCAGGGATCAGATCTTAAATTCAGCACAGTTGCATCGCTATCGGGGTGCGGGCAGCCCGCACTCGGGTGCCACCCACCAGTGGGGTAACACCATCAAGGTGCTGTCAATCAGTGTAGTGTGTCTGCGGGCCCTTTTCCTTGCTCAGTCCAGCAGAGAACTCGAAATCGCTGTGAAAGGAGACTAGAAGAGGAGAGCATCATGGGACATGTAATCCCAAAGATTGGTGGCCCCATTTTTCACAGGGAGGAGGCTACAGCTCGATCAAGAGGGAGATTGAGAGACTGCAGCCTGGAAAAAAATCTGGGGGAGAAAGCGCTACAGGACAAAGAATGAGGAGTGTGCTGGGCGGAAGCCAGAGATAGAGCCACACTGCCCAGCACCACCAGAGAGAGAGAGAGAGAGAGAGAGAGAGAGAGACATGCTGCCCAGTATCACCAGAGATAGAGCCGCGCTGCCCAGCGCCACCAGAGAGAGAGAGAGACACGCTGCCCAGCATCACCAGAGAGAGCCACGCTGCCCAGCACCACCAGAGAGAGAAAAACTGAGCCCCTACCAGGGTACAGACATGCTACACTACTGACCAGAGTCGCCTCCGGGGAACCCAGAGTGAGCGATCGTCCAGCCGGAGGGATTACTTCTGTAGTTTCGCTGGGTCTAGTAAGAGGGCCTGTTGGCCATTATCCATTAGTTATCCTAGGGACTGGACTACATCTGCAGTCTCTGACCATGATAATGTGATCATGACATTGTCAAAAAGGGGCGGTGCATGGGTGACCCTAAAATGATGCCCCCCCCCTGAAAAAAGTTCTGCAGACGGCCATGAGAGGAGATAGGGGGCAACCCTGGGGTGTGTCATTAGCCACGGAGAAGGCGCTCGAGAGGTAGCCATTGACCCGAACTCTGACTGATTGTGACGAGTATAGTGCTAGAATTAGTTGGATTAAGTGGTCTGGGAATAGGGATGAGCTTCGTGTTCGAGTCGAACATACGTTCGACTCGAACATCAGCTGTTCGTCCGTTCGGCGAAGTCCGAACATTTTGGTCCGTTCGCGCCAAATTCGTGTGGCGCTCACGGCCCACAATGCACTGCGATGGCGCAGTGCATTGCTGGCTCATGATTGGCCAAGCATGCACTGTGACCCCGCATGCTTGGCCAATCACAGCGCCAGCAGCGAGGAGAGCCATGATTGGCCACAGGCAGGATGCCTGTGGTCAATCATAGCTCAGGCTGTGTAGTGCACGCCCCACACTATATAAGGCCGCCAGCGCGGCGGCCTTGTGTAGTGTGTTGGCGTCTGAAGCAGTGGGTGTTCTGTGTACCTTCAACACAGTACACACCGATCGTTTTCGGCCGATTTTCTATCTTGCTGTTGTGTAGTGGTTGTTGTCTGCGTGCCCTGACCGCAGTATACACCGCTATATTCACCTCACCTATATAGCTAGTGATCTATCTTTTATAATAGAGCTTGCAGTCAGTAGTGTTAGGAGCTAGTGCGTGCTGTCTGCGTGCTCTGTACCCAGTACATACCGCTATATCCACCTACATAGCTGTTCTCTATTTGAGCCCACTTGCCATCTGCAGGAGTTATTGGAAGTTGTGTGTGCCTCCAGCACAGCACAGTATACATCTGTATATACCCCTTTATCTCTGGTGTTCTATAATAAAGGCATCTGCAGGAGTTAGTGGGTGTTGTGTGCCTCTAGCACAATATACACTACCCAACTGCTTTTTTACCCAACTCCCTTCAGGCCATTACCATGTCTGGAAGGCCAGCAAGGAGAGGCAGACATGCGCGAACCGATAAAAGAGGGCAAGCAGGCTCTGTGTCTAGAGACAACAGTGCTGGTCGTGGACGCAGTGCATTGTCATCAGCACGTGGCCATGGGACACGCTTGTCCTTCTTTTCGGCAGCTGGACATGTTGAGCCGCAACATGCCAACGACTTGGTAGAGTGGATTACCAAGCCCTCTTCATCCTCCTCATCCTCTCTCACCCAGTCTCAGGGTACTAGCAAAGCAGCTGCCAACGCATCGTCTTCCCTCCTCTCAATGTCATCAGGAGTCTCCTGAACTCTTTGAGCACAGTGTTGGGTACATGCTCCAGGAGGATGCCCAGTGTTTTGTAGCCTCTGATGATGACACTCAGCTAGAGGAAGGCAGTAGCGTGAATGCAGAGAGAGGGGATGCTCAAGAAGGACAGCAATCTGGCAGTCATGTTCCACAAGCTGCAGCATACTGCCAGGTTTGCTACAGCGATGAAGAGGGAGGGGATGATGAGGGCACTGACTCCACGTGGGTGCCTGGTAGGAGAGAGGAGGAGGAGGAGGAGGAGGAGGCACATGTCCAACGAGGCAGGATGCCCTCCGGGGACCGCTGCTATTTGCAACATATGTCTCAAGCGTATCTCGCGTGGCCAAAACATCAGCCGCTTGGGCACCACATGCTTGACCAGACATATGTTGACCTGCCATGCAGCTCGTTGGCAAGCGTACCTCAAAGACCCACACCAAAGAACAAAGCGGCCCTCTCCTTGCTCCTCATCAGCTGGCATCTCCATCCCCACTAGACCTTCAGTCCTCTCTGAAACCTGCTCTGAGAGGAATGAAGGTGTAGAATTAGGTGTGTCACAGCCAAGTGTTTCCGGGCACTCTGCTAGCAGTACACCCACGTCCGATTATAGCAGGCAAATGTCCCTGCCCCAGCTGCTGGACCGGCGAAAGAAGTTCACTCCCAGCCATCCACATGCCCAGCGCTTCAACTGCTGCCTTTTCAGTTGGTAGACTCGGCCCCCTTCCGTGAGTTTGTACAATGTGCGGTTCCTCAGTGGCAGGTCCCCAAACGCCACTTTTTCTCACGGAAGGCAATTCCGGCTCTCTACCGGCATGTGGAAGGCAATGTCCTTGCCTCGCTGGACAGGGCGGTCAGCGGTAAGGTGCATATTACCGCTGACTCATGGTCCAGCAGGCATGGACAGGGACGTTACCTGTCTTTCACGGCCCATTGGGTCACTCTTCTCGAAGCTGGGAAGGATGCAGGACAAGGTGCAGTAGTGTTGGAGGTTGTTCCGCCACCACGCCTCCAAAATGCTACTATTGGTTGTGACACACCTCTCTCCTCCACCTTCTTCTTCCTCCATGGCCTCTTCCAGTGCTCTGTCCTCAGAACCAGCGGTGCTCCGTAGGCGTTCCAGGGGCTACGCAAGTACGCAGGCAAAACGATGCCATGCCGTGCTTGCGCTGGTTTGTTTGGGGGACAGGGGCCACACTGGGGCGGATATTTTGTCAGCTCTGCAGGGGCAGGCCGAGAGGTGGTTGATGCCACGCCAGCTTAAGCCAGGAATGGTGGTTTGCGACAATGGCACCAACCTCCTCTCCGCCCTCCGACAGGGACAACTGACCCATGTGCCCTGTGTAGCTCACGTCCTTAACCTGGTGGTGCAGCGATTCTTGGGCAGGTACCCCGGCTTACAGGATGTCCTGAAGCAAGCCAGGAAAGTCTGTGTGCATTTCCGCCGATCATTTAATGCCTGTGCTCGGCTGGCTGAGCTCCAAAAGGAGTTGAACTTGCCCAAGAACCGCCTTATATGTGACATGCCCACCAGGTGGAACTCAATGTTGGCCATGCTGCAGCGGCTGCACATGCAGCAGAGGGCCATCAATGAGTACCTGTGCGACTACGGCACCAGGACAGGGTCAGGGGAGTTTGGATTTTTCTCACCACGCCAGTGGGGCATGATCAGGGATGCATGCACTGTCCTGTCACCGTTTGAGGAGGCCACAAGGATGGTGAGCAGTGACAGTGCATGCATCAGTGACATTGTACTTCTTGTCCACCTGTTGGAGCATACGCTGCGTGGAATAATGGACAGGGCACTTGAGGCAGAACAGAGGCAGGAAGAGGAGGACTTCCTTGCCTCTCAAGGCCCCCTTTATCCAGACAGTGTTCCTGCTGTGCCACCCATCACACAGGAAGAGGATGAGGAGGAGGAAGAGGAGGAGGAAGATGATTGTGTCAGCATGGAGGTGGAGGCTGGCACTCAGCATCAGCAGCAGCAGCAGCAGTCTTGTAGGGATGATTTACAGTCCCAAGAAACACGTGGACTTGTACGTGGCTGGGAGGAGGTAGCTGCGGATCATGTTGTCCTTAGTGACCCGGAGGACTCCGGACTGAATGCCTCAGCTAACCTACGCTGCATGGCATCCCTGATCCTGCAAAGCCTGCGGAAGGATCCTCGTATTCTTCGGATCAAGGAGAGGGACCATTACTGTCTGGCCACTCTCCTTGATCCACGGTACAAGGGTAAGGTTGCCGACCTTATCTTGCCATCGCAGAGGGAGCAGAGGATGAGACATCTCCGGGAGGCCTTGCAGAAAGGTCTGTGCAACGCGTTCCCAGAGACTGGGAGGTTACAAACTCCTGGTCCTGGACAACATGTTGCTGAGGCATCGGTCAGAAGGAGCGGTGGAGAAGGTGGCCGTCTGACTGATGCTTTCAGACAGTTTTTTAGTCTGCAGCCACAAGGTATGATCGGTTCCAGCAACCATCGCCAGCGTCTGATTTACATGGTGCAGGAATACCTAGGGGCAAGGTCAGACTTGGACATCTTTCCCACCGAAAATCCTCTGGCTTACTGGGTCTTGAGGATGGATCACTGGCCAGAGCTTGCACAGTATGCAATTGAGCTACTGGCCTGTCCTGCACCCAGCGTTCTTTCGGAACGCACCTTCAGTGCTGCTGGTGGCTTTGTTACCGATCACAGGGTGCGGCTGTCTACTGAATAAGTTGATCGACTGACCTTCATCAAGATGAATCAGTCTTGGATCACCCACAGCTACCAAGCACCTGAAGCTGATGTAACCAAATAATTTTTTTGGAAATATCACATCCCTTCAAGACTGCCTATGCTGATGCTGAGTGACTGTCCTGTTATGTTGATTGTCTATCCTCTTCCTCCTCCGATGATATGTTGGAAGAACATTTCTGTTTCTGGGTGATGCCATCAGCCCAATTTTTCTGCCCCTGTTTAACAGGGGCGTTTAAGTACAATTTTTGATGCAATGCTTTGCAGCAGGGCTAATTTCTGCAATAAAACTAGAGTATATGGGAGAGGTTGCAGTGTGGTGGCACCAGCACCAGTGCCATCAGCCCAATTTTTCTGCCCCTGTTTAACAGGGGCGTTTAAGTACAATTTTTGATGCAATGCTTTGCAGCAGGGCTAATTCCTGCAATAAAACTAGAGTATATGGGAGAGGTTGCAGTGTGGTGGCACCAGCACCAGTGCCTAAGGCCCAATTTTTCTGCCCCTCTTTAACAGGGGCGTTTAAGTACAATTTTTGATGCAATGCTTTGCAGCAGGGCTAATTCCTGCAATAAAACTAGAGTATATGGGAGAGGTTGCAGTGTGGTGGCACCAGCACCAGTGCCATCAGCCCACTTTTTCTGCCCCTGTTTAACAGGGGCGTTTAATTACAATTTTTGATGCAATGCTTTGCAGCAGGGCTAATTCCTGCAATAAAACTAGAGTATATGGGAGATGTTGCAGTGTCGTGGTACCAGCACCAGTGCCTAAGGCCCAATGTTTCTGCCCCTCTTTAACAGGGGCGTTTAAGTACAATTTTTGATGCAATGCTTTGCAGCAGGGCTAATTCCTGCAATAAAACTAGAGTATATGGGAGAGGTTGCAGTGTCGTGGCACCAGCACCAGTGCCTAAGGCCCAATGTTTCTGCCCCTGTTTAACAGGGGCGTTTAAGTACAATTTTTGATGCAATGCTTTGCAGCAGGGCTAATTCCTGCAATAAAACTAGAGTATATGGGAGAGGTTGCAGTGTGGTGGCACCAGCACCAGTGCCATCAGCCCAATTTTTCTGCCCCTGTTTAACAGGGGTGTTTAATTACAATTTTTGATGCAATGCTTTGCAGCAGGGCTAATTCCTGCAATAAAACTAGAGTATATGGGAGAGGTTGCAGTGTTGTGGCACCAGTGCCTAAGGCCCAATTTTTCTACCCCTGTTTAACAGGGACATGTAATTACAATTCTTGATATAATATTTCACAGGAGGGCCCATTCCTGTGCCCACCCAGAGTAACTGTGAGGACTTATAGTGTTGTGGCACCAGCACCACAACCACCAAAGGTCAATTTTTCTACCACTGTTCAACAATGGCATGCAATTACAATTCTTGATATAATCGTTCACAGCAGGGCGCTCCAGCGCCCACCAAGAGTCACTTTGAAGGCTTACAATGTTGTGGCAAAACCAACACCTTGTTCCGCCATTTCTGCAGAGCATATAGGGCAGGCCCCTACTTTCAAACATCCAACTTACAAACATCTCCAACTTGCAAACGGAAGGAGACAACAGCAAGTGAGATGAAAAAAGATGGACGACAAAACAAATTATACAGGGGTGATAACCTTTCCTTCCCTATGTTTTCCAAAAAGCTTAAAAAATTTTTTTTGGACTGGAGCTACGCTTTAAAAATGTACCAGTTGAAAATTACAAACAGATTCAACTTAACACAACAAACCTACACAGTCCCTGTCTTGTTTGCACCACCTGTATACTGCTGTTCTGAGTATATAGGGCCTGGGGGCCACACGCATTTCCTTTTTTTAATATGGGTACGGGGTTCCCCTTAATATGCGTACAAGACCCAAAGGGGCTGGTAATGGGCAGGGAGGGCTACCCATGCCATTTTTCTCAATGATTTTCAACCATATTGCAGGAACCAGATATAACATTAAAACCGCAAGCAGCTTTAAATGACGTTATTTCTGTTAAATGTCATTTTGTGCAGGGACTGTTCTAAACACGGGAAACATGTCGCACTTCACAGGCATACTACAGACACCCCCCAGGCACCATATTTAAAGGAATATTTCACTTTTTTTCCACTTTAATCGTCATTAAAATCAGTGCTCCCGCCAAAGTGGTCTTTTTAAAACTTTTTTTCGCATTGACCCATGTCCCCTGGGGCAGGAGCCAGGTCCCCAAACCCTTTTTAGGACAGTATCTTGCAAATTAGCCGTTAAAATTAGCACTTTTAATTTCGAACGTTCGAGTCCCATAGACTTCAATGGGGTTCTAACGTTCGTACGAATTTGGGGTCCTTTCGAAAGTTCTGGTGCGAACCGAACAGGGGGGTGTTCAGCTCATCCCTATCTGGGAATTTCGTCACCTTTAGTGTTGCTATCATGTAGTCCCAGGCCACTCTGTTGAATGCCTTCTTCGCATCAAGGGACAGCAGGAAACCGGGTTTCGACGAGTTTGATAACCAATGGTGTATATTAATGGCTTTTATTATGTTGTCCTGTGTCTCGCGGCCGGGGACAAAGCTCACTTGCTCCAGCGAAATCAGTTTAGGGATCAGAGGGAGAATGTGATTTGCCAGAATATTTGCATATATTTGATGTCTACATTTAGTAGAGCTATGAGCCTATAGTTGGACACCAATGTAGCATAGAATATCTTTCGTCGATTGGTTCAAGTTGGGGAGCGAGTTAAATGTTGTTAGGAGTCTGGGAAGTAGTACCTTGATGAATGCCTTATAGTAGCTTACCGTGAGACCGTCAGGACCCGGGCTCTTGCCCGGTTTCAACTGCTTTGAGGCTGTAAGGACTTTTTCTTTGGTAATTGGGTGGTCTATTGTGGCCACTTCATCAGGGGTGAGTGGTGTGGGACTGTATTGAGCCAGGAAGTTCCTCACGAGGTGATTCTCTAAGTGTTTGCTATAGCATTTGTATTAGGTCATGTACTGGCCATTTGGCATTCACCGTCCCACCGCTCAAGACTAATGGGTGGGCTCAGCATGTATATCGAGTGGTCAGCTGCTAGGACAGATCATGGTCAGACTAAATGTATACAAGCCACTTGTGTTAGCATAGGCAGCTTAGGATATACTAGTTCCTCCAATTAAGATGTTTCTGTATATGGCCTTTGATTAGTTGTGTATTCACTGTCTCAGTTAATCGAGATTGTTAGGTTATGATGACGTGGAGAAGTACTTTACTCATTGAATGGTCGTGTATCCATAGCATCAGTTGCAATAACATACCAAACTCTTGGTTATCTAGGCAGTTAGAGATTAGGAGCCCGCATGGTTGAGAGGGGGAGGTCCCACCAACGTGTTTTGAAATGTCTATGTCAGCTGTGATTGGATTTTGAGTTACAAAAGCCCCTCAGAGTGTCTTTATTTAGACTTGCTTCCTGATTGCAGGTGGGGGGTTCGGGCATTTCAGGAAGTAGTTTTGTTCATGAGCTGGTCAGTTTAATTGACGGTGATAGGAGTCCCCTGTCTCCCCATGCGGGATTGCGCCTACAACAGTCAAGCATGAGATCATTGGTGGCAAATTATCGGGTTGCGCATAGTAGTATAACCGTTTTATCATTTAACCCAACAAACAATTAACTAGTTCTCTAGGTTAACAAGCAATTTACTTACTACCCAGGCACATATTTACTTGCACTTACCCCTCCCCAGCTCTCACCATGGTTAGAGTTATTATTCATGGCAGGATTGAGCATCACCACGTCACCAACCCCAGTTTGCGCTAGACAGAGCAGGCGGGGAGAAGTGCACCGGGGTCCCTGATTATCACCCTCACGTTTTGGGTGCGGCAGAGATGCTGGTGGAGGATAAGCCTCCGTCAGACTCCAGTGCATCATTTGCCCTTTATGGGGGGAGTACACTATGTCTACCCGGCACCCATATCCCACACATACTACTGGCCTGACATGCCATGTAAATGTCCCCGAGAGCCAGAGGGGGTGTCAGCAGAGGCATGTAGAGATCTATAGTCTATATGGATTATAGCCAGTTTGATCAGATCCTTCTAGTCCAGTATTAACTGAATGATGATAATGCAGACCTGACGATTTGTATGACATTAGTTTGTAGCAAGAGACTAACGACACTTAGCCCTTGTACACATGGTTGGACATTCCGACGGAAAAGGTCCGATCGGACCGTGTTGTTGGATAATCCGACCGTCTGTGGGCTCCATCAGACTTTTTCCGTCAGAATGTCCGACCAACAAAGTTTGAGAGCTGGATATAAAATTTTCCGACAACATGATCCGATCAGACTTTGTCCGATCATTTGTAGAGAATTCTGATCAGACAAATTGCCACGCATGCTCAGATCAAATTACGAGACCAAAGCTATTGGCTACTAGCCTCTACATAGTCCCATCGTAACGAACGAACATCATCACATTCCGAACAATCGGATTTTCCGTCAACTTTGTCCGACCGTGTGTATGCAACACCACTTTCGGACAAAATCCGTCGGAAAAAATCTGACAGATTTTGTTTTCGGAATGTCCGACCGTGTGTACAAGGGCTAACAGTTTTCCAGGCAGGTAATTGTCCCATACCTTGTACTGAGTCCATGCAGGTGTTGCAAAAAGGGTGCTCGTCTCTTTTCTCTGCGCCGCTGTCCCTTGTCTGTTAGACTGCGCTGGTTAGTTCAACATGCAAGACTGTCTCAAGAACGTGAATTTCAAAATGACTGTTGCAAGAAAATAGGTTAAACTGTGTTACCAAAGCTGAATGAGTTAGGCATTTCAAGGGTAACAGAAGTAACAGAACAACATTTTGTTAAATTGAAAGATCCGGTAACCGTTATTATGTAGAGATTATGCGGTCGGTGTTAATATTCGTGTCTGGCTCTTCTCTGCCTGGGAGATTCCGCAGGGCTGGTGTCTCGCCCATGACTTCTGGATATTTGGATGCTGGGTCCAGATGGGGATCTGCGTCTGTGGTGGCGGCTGGATTGCGCATCCATGGGTTCCTCTGCGCTTGGGTCCTTCCTTGTGACCAGGCATCTGAATTCAGCATACCACTGTGGTACCTCCACTGGTGAGATGCCGAGGGTGTCGCAGAAGTGTTGTAAGTCTTCCGGCCCTTTTAGAAGGGCCGTGCGGCCCTTCTAATTTGTGTCTGCAAGTATGAAAAAAGAATACACAATTAAATATTTTATCTTGGTTAGAACAGAAGGGGTTGTGTATATACTGCAGTGCTCATGTTCACTGCAGTATATAGGAAGAACCAAACGCCCTATGTGGAAACGAATATAGGCACATATACAGTACCTTAGAAATGGCTTCCTCAAACACAGCATTTCGCGTCACATCATAATAAAGATCCTACATGTTTAACATTTTGGGCTATTGATAAGTACAAGCCCCACTGGAGGGGAAGTAATAGAGTCAGTGAACTAAGCAAAAGTGAATCCAGATGAATTTTTGAAACGTGTACTCTGTTTCCGAGGGGCTTGAAGATTGATTTTGATTTAAATTGTTTTATTTCAGATTATTATTATTTTAATAATCTTATTTTAGTTCATTTTTAGACACTAATTGGCTAGTTTATAAGTATTTTATCTCCTTGATTTCAGTATGGTTTTCTAATAACTCTCTAATGGGATTTTCACTAATCACCACTGGAGGGAGTCTGCTTATATGTTTGATGTGTCTTAATTGTAATTATGTGGGTAATTCCAAAAATGGCCACAGGAGGGAGATTTTTAACAAGCTTTTTATCAGGTCGTTTTTATGGTCTCAATTCCAGTTTTTAACATTATTGATTTGTCATTATTAAAAGATATATATATATATATATATATATATATATATATATATATATATATATATATATATATATATATATATATATATATATATATATATATATATATATATTATATATTGCTAATACCATGTCATTTATCAAATAAACGTAAGCATTGTCTAAATGCGCTAAATGGCATGATGAGCCGATGACGACTGACGTCACTATGGTAACCAGCACGCTGGCAGTAGCTTAAATATGTCAGCACAGCAGAGCATTAACTCAGAAACATCTGACCGTTTTGCAAAAAGTGCTGGTTAAACTACTTAAATGTGAGTGGATTTGGCTTACAATTCAGACCATCTGGTTAAAGTTTGTATCATTGCGCAATGATGTGTTTCTTTTACTTCATGTGAAAAAAATCATATATACAGTGAAGCTGAGAGCAACAGCAAACAAAATCAGCTGGTTACTATAGACAAATGGATAGTCTGGCTGGACTGGTCCCTTGTACTTAATAGCAGGGAACTATTGATGTTTGTTTTGGTTTTTATCATATAATCCTATCTTTGTGGCTAACCTAGTGCAATTTTGCGGTTGTCTGATCCCCATATTCAGTGTCCGGTTTTTAGACAAGGCATATTTATAAATATTTTATCTTGCAAGCACATTTATATTTATTTTGGTGATTTAATATTACACCGAACACTTAGAGGTTTTATAGTTACGATTAAGATGATAAAATCTGTATTATGCAGTTGGCATGGTAGGAGGTTGATTTTAGCGCACCATATTAATTTGTTTATATATCAGTTATTCACTCAACCCTATCACAAACGCTATCACAAATGTGCTTCTGGAAGAATGGTCAAACATTCCCATAGATGAACTCCTAAATCTTCTGAACAGCCTTCCCAGAAAAGTCAAAGCTGTTATAGCTGCAAAGGGTGGGCCAACTCAATATTGAACCCTACGGACTAATGCCCCATACACACGGTCGGAAATTCCGATGGAAAAAGCCAGATCGTATTATGTTGTCGGAAAATCCAATTGTGTTTGGGCTCTATCAGACTTTTTCTGTAGGAATTTCTGACTGAAAAAGTTTGAGAGCTTGATCAAAAATTTTCCATCAACAAAATCCGATCAGACTTTTTCCAATCGCGTGTAGAGAATTCCGACGCACAAAGTGCCACGCATGCTCAGAAAAAATTTGGAGAAGAAATCTATTGGCTACTGGCCTCTACGTAGTCCAGTCTTATGTGTTGTACATCACCTCGTTCTGAACGATCGGATTTCTTGACAACTTTGTGCGACCCTGTGTATGCAAGGCAAGTTTCGGCCAAAATCCGTCTGAAAAAATCTGACAATTTTTGTTGCCGGTATGTACGACTGTGTGTACAGGGCATAAGACTGGGATGCCATTAAAGTTCATGTGCATGTAAACAGGTGTCCCAATACTTTTGGCAATATAGTGTATATCTGTCACCAGGTGCCACCACCTCTCTTCAGCCATCCCCTCCATGACAAATGGATAGATTGGAAAAGAAAAAAAAAAGAAACCCTCTAGGTCGGGTTTTGGAAGCAGATTGGAACAATATATTAACTTAAAAAATGGATTTCATTGAACAGAGATACATACGAATAAACAGTATAAAATGCTAAAAAGGTATCATCCATTCATGGCCACGCAATGGCCAGAAGAGACGGACGTTACATATACCCAAAGAAAGAAATGATGTTTCAACAGTATGGCATCCGAATCATGTGTGATCCCCCGTGCGTCAATGCGTTTTGCTAGATCGCTTCCTCGGGACACACTTTGGTAGGTAAAGAACAGGTCTCACTACATGGAATAGGAGAACACATCATCTCACAACTAGGGAGGAGCCGAACAACCCCCGGTTTGGTTCGTACCAGAACCTTCGAACGGACCTAAAATTCGTACGAACTTTAGAACCCTATTAAAGTCTATGGGACTCAAACGTTTGAAATCAAAAGTGCTAATTTTAAAGGCTAATATGTAAGACAACACCAGCAATAAGGGGTATCTTCAGGTGTATACTGTGCTGGAGGCACATAACACCCACTTTAACTCCTGCAGATGCCTATATTAGAGAACACCAGCAATAAAGGGTAGATACAGGTGTATACTGCACTGTGCTGGAGGCACACAACACCCACTAACTCCTGCAGATGCCTGTATTACAGAACACCAGCAATAAAGGGTAGATGCAGGTGTATACTGCGCTGGAGGCACACAACACCCACTAACTCCTGCAGATGGCTGTATTAGAGAGCAACAGCAATAAAGGGTAGATACAGGTGTATACTGCGCTGTGCTGGAGGCACACGACACCCATTAACTCCTGCAGATGCCTGTATTAGAGAACACCAGCAATAAAGGGTAGATACAGGTGTATACTGCGCTAGAGGCACACAACACCCACTAACTCCTGCAGATGGCTGAGAAAAGAACACACTGTCCCTGCCTATCTAGCTCTTTCCCTGCATGCCAACACACTACACAAGGCCACCACGCTGGCGGTCTTATATAGTGTGGGGCATGTACTAAACCCCATGAGCTATAATTGGCCACAGGCATCCTGCCTGTGGCCGATAATAGCTCTCTTCGCTGCCGGTGCTGTGATTGGCCAAGCATGCGGGGTCACAGTGCATGCTTGGCCAATCATGAGCCAGCAATGCACTGCGATGGCGTAGTGCATTGTGGACCGTTCGTGCCACACAAATTTGGTGCGAACGGTCCACAAAGTTCTGAATTTGCCGAACAGACGAGCTACCGATGTTCGATGCATTCAAATCAAATCACCGAGCTCATCCCTGCTCACAACATTATAGAATATTATATATATATATATATATATATATATATATATATATATATATAAACGCACACACATATAGAAATGTATACAACATAATATATAAAAAAATAAACACATTTTATTTTACAATTCTATCAAAATTGGTCAAAAGTTCCTATTCACCTGATCCGGGCATATGTCTCTGTCTACATAGGACTAGGGATCAGCTTCGAGTTCGAGTAGAACATTGCCTGTTTGCCTGTTCACCGAACAGCAAACAATTTGGGGTGTTCGCGGCAAATTTAATAAACCGCGGAACACCCTGTACAAGTCTATGAGAGAAATCTAAAGTGCTAATTTTAAAGGCTTATATGCAAGTTATTTTCATAAAAAAGTGTTTGGGGACCTGGGTCCTTCCCCAGGGGACATGTATCAATGCAAAAAAAAAGTTTTAAAAACGGAAGTTTTTTCGGGAGCAGTGATTTTAATAATGCTTAAAGTGAAACAATAAAAGTGTAGCATTCCTTTAAATTTCGTACCTGGGGGGTGTGTATAGTATGCCTGTAAAGGGGCGCATGCTTAGAACTGTCCTTGCACAAAGTGTAATTTCTGCAGAAAAAAAAGTAATTTAAAATCACTCGCAGCTATAATTAATTATCGGCTTCCCGTAATACAGAGAACAGTCATTGAAAGTCATTGATAAAAAAAATAAATAAAAAATAAAAAATAAAAAACGTGGAGTTCCCCCAAATTCAATTATCAGGCCCAAATTTTAAAAAAAAATTACATGGGGTTCCCCCCAAATATCCATACCAGACCTGACTCTGGTATGGATTTTAAGGGGAACTTCACAGGAATTTTTTTTTTTAAATGGCGTGGAGTTCCCCCTAAAAATTCATACCAGACCCTTTATCCAAGCACGCAACCTGGCAGGCCTCAGGAAAAGAGGGGGGGGACGAGAGAGCACCCCCCCTCCTGAACCATACCAGGCCACATGCCCGCAACATTGGGAGGATGCTTTGGGGTCGCCCCCCAAAGCACCTTGTCCCCATGTTGATGAGGACGAGGTCCTCATCCCCACAACCCTGGTCGGTGGTTGTGGGGGTCTGCGGGCGGGGGGCTTATCAGAATCTGGAAGCCCCCTTTAACAAGGGGACCCCCAGATCCCGCCCCCACCGTTTGAAATGGTAAGGGGGTACAAAAGTACCCCTACCATTTCACAAAGCAAGTGTAAAAAATAGTTTAAAAAGACACACACACCATTGGGAAAAGTCCTTTATTAAAAATAAAAAGAATAAAAAAAAGATTCCAGTGGTGGTAATCCACTCTTGCTATCAGCGATATCTTATCCAGCGATGGGTGATCTCTCCCTCCAGCGCAGCGCATCCATCCTCTGTCTCCACTGGAGACACTGCGGGAATCCCGGCAGCTTGACACTTCTTATCTGAGGAGGGCCATCCATCACCTGACTCCGCCCCCCTCTGACGCAAGGGGAAACCCGGGCCTCCCCAGTGACGTGCAGGTGACCCCCGCCCACCTCTGATGTAATGGAAACCTGACCCCCGCCCGCAGACCCCCACAACCACCGGCCACCGGTGGGGGAGACCCCAAAGCATCCTCCCAATGTTGAGGACATGTAGCCTGGTATGGTTCGGGGGGGGCGCTCTCTCGTCCCCCCTCTTTTCCTGCCACCTGCCAGGTTGCGTGCTTGGATAAAGGGTCTGGAATGGATTTTTAGGGGGAACTCTATGCCATTTTTTTTTTAATTTGGCATGGAGTTCCCCTTAAAATCGTATGGATATTCGGGGGGAACCCCACGTAATTTTTTTTTTATTTGATGGGAGGGTTCCCCTTAATATCCATACCAGACCTGAAGGGTCTGGTAACTGAATTTGGGGGAACCCCACGCTTTTTTTTTTTTAATCAATGACTTTCAATGACTGTTCCCTGTATTACGGGGAGCCGACAATTCATAGCCGCGAGTGATTTTAAATTACTTTTTTTCCTGCAGAAAATACATTTTGTGCAGGGACAGTTCTAAGCACGGGAAACATGCGCCCCTTTACAGGCATACTATAGACACCCCCCAGATACGAAATTTAAAGGAATATTACACTTTTATTGTTTCACTTTAAGCATTATTAAAATCACTGCTCCCGAAAAAACTGCAGTTTTTAAAACTTTTTTTGCATTGATACATGTCCCTTGGGGCAGGACCCAGGTCCCCAAACACTTTTTAGGACAATAACTTGCATATTAGCCTTTAAAATTAGCACTTTTGATTTTGAATGTTCGAGTCCCATAGACGTTAACCCTATGCGTGTGCGTACTAACCATGTGCGTACTCGGCTTCCAGGGGGGTATACCGGGATGATGCCCGCACCTGTAGGCATCATCCCGGTACCGTTTTTTTCAGCAGGCGATTGGCTATCCAGGCATAACAACCGTTGCGGCTAAAAGCCACTCGGCTGTTATGCCGGAGGAGCGGGAGAGGACGTCCCCCCCTCCCCTCCCGCCGCTGTTACCGGAGCTCCCGCTCGATCGGGAGCACCGATTCAAATTCCGCTCCCTCCGGCTGCTGGGGAGGAACTGGAACGAAGCCGTAATCAGCTTCGTTCCAGTCTCCTCATCGTAAACACGGAAGCGACGTCATGCCGTCACTTCCCATTTATTCGGCTGCCAATGGCGCCGGTTAAAAAAAAATATACGGTATTCAGAATCGCAGTTTTCAGCGATCTGAATACATTGAAGTGTAAAGGAGGGATGGGGGGTCTTTTGGACCCCCGATCCCTCCATAAACAGTACCTGTCACCACCTATTACTGTCACAAGGGATGTTTACATTCCTTGTGACAGCAATAAAAGTGATCAATTTTTTTATTTATTTTTTTAAAACAATTTAGTAATTTTAAAATAACTAAAAAAAAAAAAATTTTTTAAAGCGCCCGCCGTCCCCACGAGCTTGCGAAGCAAAGAAAATGCATACGGAAGTTGCGCCCGCGTATGTAAACGGTGTTCAAATCACACATGTGAGTTATCGCCGTGATCATCAGAGCGAGAGCAATAATTCTAGCACTAGACCTCCTCTGTAACGCTAACCTGGTAACCGTAAGAATTTTTTAAAGCGTCGCCTATTGAGATTTTTAGGTACCGTACTTTGTCGTCAATCCACAAGTGCGCACAATTATAAAGTGTGACATGTTTCGTATCTATTTACTCGGGGTAACATTATCTTTCAAATTACGCAAAAAAATTGGGCTAATTTTACTGTTTTTTTTTAATTCATGAAAGTGTCCCTTTTCCCAAAAAGTTGCGTTTAAAACCCCGCTGCGCAAATACCGTGTGGCATAAAATATTGCAAAAATCGCCGTTTTATTCTCTAGAGTCTCTGCTAAAAAAATTTATATAATGTTTGGGGGTTCCAAGTAATTTTCTAGCAAAAAATATGGATTTTAACTTGTAAACACCAAATTCCAAAAATAGGCTCAGTCATGAAAGGGTTAATAGGGTTCTAAAGTTCACACGAAGTTTAGGCCTGTTCGCAGGTTCTGGATCAAACTTAACCAGGGGGTGTTCGGCTCATCCTTACATAGGACTCTCCCTGGATGGGGTACATAACACCAGAATAACCAAAGCCAGGATTTCAAATTTGAAATATATACCAAAAGGTGGCCACAGAACACAAAAGAGAGAAAAAAGGACAGAAGACAAAGAAAACAAAAACAAAGGAGTATTATATAGCGATCACCTATAATAAATGAATATTTCAGCTGTCATCTCAATATAAAACATATACCTCAATAGAGATATATGAGTATGGGACTGTAGTACTTACTTCAACCTCTAGGGGCAAAATGAAAGCTTGTATGGTACCCTTATCAGACAAAATATTTGCTGTATCAGTCAGTAGTCACATTCACACTCAATAATAACCCTTCAAGAACTTTACAGCTATAACCACATAAATCCACATGGGGGCAGCACCTAAATAAGAACAAAGTAATACAGAGGAGTTTAGTTTTATGAAACCAATACACCTTATAACTAGGGATGAGCCAAATACCCCCTGGTTCGGTTCACACTCCTTCCCCAGGGGACATGGATCAATGCAAATTTTATTTTATTTTTAAATCCAGTTTTTTTGGGAGCACTGATTTTAATGACGGTTAAAGTGAAAAAAAAAAGTGAAATATTCCTTTAAATATCGTGCCGGGGGGGGGGGGGGGGGGGCTGTCTATAGTATGCATATGAAGTGGCACGTGTTTCCCGTGTTTAGAACAGTCCCTGCACAAAATGACATTTAACGGAAAAAAGTAATTTAAAACTGCTTGCGGTTTTAATTTAATGTCTGGTTCTGGATGAAAATTAGTGAGAAAAACGGCATGGGTAGCCCCCCTGCCCATTACCAGCCCATTTGGGTCTTGTACGGATATTAAGGGGAACCCTGTACCCAAATAAAAAAAAGGAAAGGCGTGGGGCCCCCAAGCCCTATATACTCAGAACAGCAGTATACAGGCGGTGCAAACAAAACAGGGACTGTGTAGGTTTGTTGTGTTAAGTAGAATCTGTTTGTAATTTTGAAGTGGTACATTTTTAAAGTGTAGCTCCAGTTAAAAAATATATTTTTAAGCATTTTGGAAAATATAGGGAAGGGTTATCACCCCTGTATAATTTTTCTTGCCGTCCGTCTTTTTTCATCTCACTTCCTGTTGTCTCCTTCCGTTTGCAAGTAGGAGACGTTTGTACATTGGATGTTTGAAAGTAGGGGCCTGCCCTATATGCTCTGCAGAAATTTGGATCTAAGGTTTTGGTGTTGCCACAACACTGTAAACCCTCAAAGTGACTCTTGGTGGGTGCTGGAACGCCCTGCTGTGAACTATTATATCAAGAATTGTAATTACATGCCATTGTTGAACAGTGGTAGAAAAATTGGCCTTTGTTGGTTGTGGTGGTGATGGTGCTGGTGCCACAACACTGTAAGTCCTTACAATTACTCTTGGTGGGTGCTGGAACAGGCCCTGCTGTGAAATATTATATCAAGAATTGTAATTACATGTACCTGTTAAACAGGGGCTGAAAAATTGGGCCTTAGGCACTAGTGCCACAACACTGCAACACCTCACAGAAACTCTAGTTGGAAAGCATGAATGAGCCCTGCTGCAAAGCATTGCATCAAAAATTGTAATTACATGCCCCTGTTAAACAGGGGCTGAAAAATTGGGCCTTAGTCACTGGTGATGGCGCACAGAACCAAAAATGTTCTTCCAAGCTATCAACAGGATCATTGAGGAGGAAGAGGATAGTCAGTCAACATAACAGGATAGTCACTCAGCATTAGCATAGGCAGTCTTGAAGGGATGTGACATTTAAAAAAAAATTATTCGGTTATATCAGCTTCAGGTGCTTGGCAGCTGGTGGTGATCCAAGACTGATTCATCTTTATGAAGGTCAGTCGATCAACCGAGTCGGTGGACAAGTGCACCCTGTGATTGGTTACAAAGCCTCTAGCAGCACTAAATGTGCGTTCCGTAATAACGCTGGATGCAGGACAGGCCAGTAGCTCAATTGCATACTGTGCAAGCTCTGGCCAGTTATCCATCCTCAAGACCCAGTAACCCAGAGGATTTTGGTGAGAAAGGTGTCCAAGTCTGACCTTACCCCTAGGTATTCCTGCACCATGTAAATCAGACGCTGGCGATGGTTGCTGGAACCAATCATACCTTGGGGCTGCGGACTAAAAAATTGTCTGAACGCATTGGTCAGACAGCCACCTTCTCCACCGCTCCTTCTGTGACTGACCGAAGCCTCAGCAACACGTTGTCCAGGACCAAGAGTTTGTAACCTCCCAGTCTCTGGGAACGCATTGCACAGACCATTCTGCAAGGCCTCCCGGAAATGTCTCATCCTCTGCTCCCTCTGCGACGGCAAGATAAGGTCCGCAACCTTACCTTAGCCAGAGAGTTGCCAGCCAGTAATGATCCCTCTCCTTGATCTGAAGAATACAAGGATCCTTCCGCAGGCTTTGGAGGATAAGGGAGGCCATGCAGCGTAGGTTAGCTGAGGCATTCAGTCCGGAGTCCTCTGGGTCACTAAGGATGACATAATCCACAGCCACCTCCTCCCAGCCACGTACAAGTCCACAGGTTTCTTGGGACTGTAAATCATCCCTACAAGACTGCTGTTGATGCTGAGTGCCAGGCTCCACCTCCATTCTGACACAATGCTCCTCCTCCTCTTCCTGTGTGATCGGCGGGACAGCTGAAAAAGGGGGCCTTGAGAGGCAAGGAAGGTTCTGCCTCTGTTCTTCCTCAAGTACCCTGTCCATTATTCCACGCAGCGTATGCTCCAACAGGTGGACAAGAGATACAGTGTCACTGATGCATGCACTGTCACTACTCACCATCCTCGTGGCCTCCTTAAATGGTGACAGGACAGTGCATGCATCCCTGATCATGCCCCACTGGCTTGGTGAGAAAAAACTGAGCTCCCCTGACCCTGTCCTAGTGCCGTAGTCGCACAGGCACTCATTGATGGCACTCTGCTGCGTGTGCAGCCACTACAGAATGGCCAAAGTAGAGTTCCACTTGGTGGGCATGTCACATATAAGGCGGTTCTTGGGCAAGTTCAATTCCTTTTGGAGCTCAGCCAGCTGAGCACTGGCATTATATGACCAGGCCAAAATGAACACAGACTTTCCTGGCCTGCCTCAGTACATCCTGTAAGCTCAGGTACCTGCCCAAGAACCACTGCCCAAGAACCACTGCACTACCAAGTTAAGGACATGAGCCACAAAGGGCACATGGGTCAGTTGTCCCTGTTGGAGGGAGGAGAGGAGGTTGGTACCATTGTCGCAAACCACCATTCCTGGCCGAGAGGTGGTGTCAACCACCTCTTGGCCTGCCCCTGCAGAGCTGACAAAATATCTGCCCCAGTGTGGCTCCTGTCCCCCAAACACAACAGCGCAAGCATGGCATGGCATCTTTTTGCCTGCGTACTTGAGTAGCCCCTTGAACGCCTACGGAGCACCGCTGGTTCCAAGGACAAAGCACAGGAAGAGGCCATGGAGGAAGAAGAGGAGGAGGGGGTGGAGGAGAGAGGTGTGTCACAGCCATTAGTAGCATTTTGGAGGCGGGGTGGCGGAACAACCTCCAACACGACTGCACCTTGTCCTGCATCCTTCCCAGCTGCCAGAAGAGTGACCCAATGCACCGTGAAAGATAGGTAACGTCCCTGTCCATGCCTGCTGGACCATGAGTCAGCGGTAATATGCACCTTACCGCTGACCGCCCTGTCCAGCGAGGCATGGACATTGCCTTCCACATGCCAGTAGAGAGAAAAAGCGGCGCTTGAGAACCTGCCACTGAGGAACCGCACATTGTACAAACTCACGGAAGGGGGCCGAGTCTACCAACTGAAAAGGCAGTAGTTGAAGTGCTAGCAATTTAGCCAAGCTAGCATTCAACCGCTGGGCATGTGGGATGGCTGGGAGTGAACTTCTTTCGCCGGTCCAGCAGCTGGGGCAGGGACATTTGCCTGCTATAATTGGACGTGGGTGTACTGCTAGCAGAGTGCCCGGAAACACTTGGCTGTGACACACCTAATTCTACACCTTCATTCCTCTCAGAGCAGGTTTCAGAGAGGACTGAAGGTCTAGTGGGGTTGTAGATGCCAGCTGATGAGGAGCAAGGAGAGGTCCGCTTTGTTCTTTGGTGTGGGTCTTTGAGGTACGCTTGCCAACGAGCTGCATGGCAGGTCAACATATGTCTGGTCAAGCATGTGGTGCCCAAGCAGCTGATGTTTTGGCCACGCGAGATACGCTTGAGACATATGTTGCAAATAGCAGCGGTGGGATCTGATGCACTCGTCTCAAAAAAGGCCCACACCGAAGAACTTTTGGAATATCGTGCAGAGGCAGCGCCCTGCACAGGCGGAGCTCTGCAGTGTGATTCAGTCGGTGTGCTGCCCTTAAGCTGGCCCCGGAGGGCATCCTGCCTAGTTGGAGATGTGCCTCCTCCTCCTCCTCTCTCCTATCAGGCACCCACGTGGAGTCAGTGACCTCATCATCCCCTCCCTCTTCGTCACTGGACCAAACCTGGGAGTATGCTGGAACATGACTACCAGATTGCTGTCCTTCTTGAGCATCCCCCCTCTCTGGGCTCACGCTACTGCCTTCCTCTAGCTGGGTATCATCATCAAAGCCTTCAAAATGCTGGGCATCTTCCTGGAGCACTGTGCTCAAACAGTTCGCGGGACTCCTCAGGAGGACATGCTGGGTCTAGGGAAGGAGTGACTAATGACAGTGAGACGAGCTTAGTCATCCACTCTACCAAGTCTTCGGCATCTTGCGGCTCAACACGTCCAGCTGCCGAAAATAAGGACTAGCGTGTCCCATGGCCATGTGCTGATGACGATGCACCGCGTCCACGACCAGCACTGTTGCCTCTAGACACAGAGCCTGCTTGCCCTCTTTTATTGGCTTGTGACTGTCTGCCTCTCCTTGTTGACCTTCCAGACATACTAATAGCCTGCAGGGAGATGTAGATGCACAAAGCTGGGACGTATATACTGATTATACTGCAGCTAGCAGAATCAACTGCCTGCCTGTAGTATTATTACTATGAGAACACCAGCAATTGGGGTAGCTTTACTGTAAGTGCACACTGAGCAGATGCCACAGTATAACGACTGTAATTACTGCAGCTGCCTGCTGTATAGGATCAGCAAAACACAAGCAATTGGGGTAGCTTTAGATGCACACAGTGCAGATGGCACAATACACCGACTATAATTGCTACAGCTGCCTGCAGATAGGATCAGCAGAACACCAGCAATTGGGGTAGCTTTAGGTGTACACTGTGCAGGTGGCACAATACACTGACTGCAATTGCTGCAGCTGCCTGCCTGTGGTATAGAATCAGCAGAACACCAGCAATTGGGGTAGCTTTAGGTGTACACTGTGCAGGTGGCACAATACACTGACTGCAATTGCTGCAGCTGCCTGCCTGTGGTATAGAATCAGCAGAACACCAGCAATTGGGGTAGCTTTAGGTGTACACTGTGCAGGTGGCATAATACACTGACTGTAATTGCAACAGCTTCAAATTAAATTATTTCGCTTATATATATTATATATATATATTGGATATAAAAAGTCTACAAACCCCTGTTTTAATTTCAGGTTTCTGTAATGTAAAAAAATGAGACAAAGATAAATAAGGTAAATAATTTTAGAACTTTTCCCACCTTTAATGTGACCTATAAACTGTACAACTCAGTTGAAAAACAAACTGAAATCTTTTTTTTTGGGGGGGGGGGGGGGGGGGTATTACAAAAAAACTAAAATAATGTGGTTGTATAAGGCAGGCCATACATGGGTCGCATTTCGAAAGAATTTTCTTTAGAAAATCTAAGCTAAGAATTTTCATTTGTATTTCGCACCATTAGCGGGCTGCAGCAACAGCCGATTTTCATGCGACAATTTGAGTAATCGGATATGTTGGACATTTTTTGAAAAGCAAATCTCATTTTTTAAAGGTATCAGTCAGGAGAAGGGTACAAAAGAATTTCCAATTCATTATATATACCATGGAACACAATGAAGACAGTCATCATCAAGTGGAGAAAATATGGCACAACAGTGACATTACCAAGAATTGAACATCTCTCCAAAATGTATGAAAAGACAAGAAGAAAACTGGTCAGGGAGGCTGCCAAGAGGCCTACAGCAACATTAAAGGAGCTACAGGAATATCTGGCAAGTACTGGCTGTGTGGTACATGTGACAACAATCTCTTGTATTATTCATATGTCTGGGCTATGGGGTAGAGTGGCAAGACTGAAACCTTTTCTTACGAAGAAAACCACCCAAGACCGACTAAATAAAAAATAAAAAAACACATCTGAGGTCTACCAAAAGCACGTGGAAAAATGTGTTATGGTCTGATGAAACTAAGGTTGACCTTTTTGGCCATAATTCCAAAAGATATGTTTGGTGCAAAAACAACACTGCACATCACCAGAAGAACACCATACCCACTGTGAAGCATGGTGGTGGCAGCATCATGCTTTGGGGCTGTTTTTCATCAGCTGGAACAGGGGCCTTAGTCAAGGTAGAGGGAATTATGAATAGTTCCAAATACATGTCACTATTGGCAAAAAACATTCAGTCTTCTGCTAGAAAGCTGAACATGAAGAGGAACTTCATCTTTTAGCATGACAATGACCCAAAGCATACATCCAAATCAACAGAGGAATGGCTTCCCCAGAAGAAAATGAAAGTTTTGGAATGGCCCAGAGCTGAATCTGATTGAAAATCTGTAAGGTGATCTGAAGAGGGCTGTGCACAGGAGATGCCCTCACAATCTGACAGATTTGAAGTGCTTTTGCAAAGAAGAGTGGGCAAATATCGCGAAGTCAAGATGTGCCATGCTGATAGACTCATACCCAAAAAGACTGAGTGTTGTAATAAAATCAAAAGGTGCTTCAGCAAAGCATTAGTTTGAGGGTGTGCACACTTATGCAACCATATTATTTTTTATTTTTACTTCCCTTCACCTAAAATATTTCAGTTTGTTGTTCAACTGAGTTGTACAGTTTATAGGTCACATTAAAGGTGAAGAAAGTTCTGAAATGATTGGACTCTGTCTCATTTTATTGCATCACAGAAACCTGACATTTTAACAGGGGTGTGTAGACTTTTTATATTCACTGTACAGTATCCCACAGAAGTGAGTACACCCCTCACATTTTTGTAACTAAAATATCTTTTCATGTGACAACACTGAAGAAATGACACTTTGCTCAAATGTAAAGTAGTGAGTGTACAGCTTGTATAACAGTGTAAATTTGCTGTCCCCTCAAAAAATTAAACACACAGCCATTAATGTCTAAACCTCTGGCAACAAAAATGAGTATAACTCAAACGGTGTGGGACCGTGCCATGCATTCTGAATTTAGACTATTATGGTTTTGAAGTAAATTGTTCTGTTATATATTCTTACTTTGTCCTTTTTTGTTTACTTTAGTACAAGCAGATATGATTTCCCTGAGGAAGCCAATGGTTTGGTGAAACATGTAGGAGCTGATATCTCAAATCACAGGCAAACACAAGATCTATGCCTGTGTGATTCCTTTTGGTTGCTTAATAACTGAATAATCAATTGCTTAGTACCCATTGTATCAACTTTTGTTTATGTCATATTGTCTGTATTTGTTCAGTGTTTTTGTATTTTTGTCATTAAAATAAAATTATATTGTTAAATACATTTTATACATATATAGTATCCCTGTAGTTTTTGCCACCAAGATAATCCCTTTCCTCCTCCTTCTCTTCCCCTTTACACAATAAATCCAGTAACAGGGATGAGGTGCCATATTCATTGAGGTTCTTACAGTCACACCCCCCTTTCTCCATTTTTTAACTAAAAATGTCCAAATTTGACCCAATTAGCCATTTTTCCTCCCTGGTGTCATGTTACTCATTGGTGTTACAAGGTCTCAGGTGTGAATGGGGTGTTTAATTTGGTGTTATCGTTCTCACTCTGTCATACTGGTCACTGGAAGTTCAACATGGCACCTCATGGCAAAGAACTCTCCGAGGATCTGAAAAAAAGAATTGTTGCTCTAAATAGAGATGGCCCAGGCTATAAAAAGATTGCCAAGACCATTAAACTAAGCTGCAGCACGGTGGCCAAGAGTATACAATGGTTTAACAGTTCCACTCAGAACAGGCCTCACCATGGTGTCAGGGCTGGCTTAGCCCTTCTTTCTCTGGGCTGGCCGCTAAGTTGTCGGCTAATTGCCAGCACTCTTCTCTCTCCACAGTTACCAGCTGTTCCTGATGATGCTCTTCTGACCTGCCTACTTAAAGCCTTCCAGCTCACTTCACCTCTGCCTTCACCTTGGGCACATCACTAGAAACCATCTCTTGCGGTTTGTTTAAAGACTGGCTTGCTGACATCCCTTCTGGCACCTTATCCTGCTTGCTGTTGCTCTACTTGGATCCCTGACTTCTGGCATGGCTGACTACCCGATCTGGTTCCTGGACTCTGGCTATGCTTGACTACGCTTTTTCTATTTACCTTTTATTTTTTTATTAATAAACAAGTGTGATTTAATTGTACTTCTGTCTCAGTCTGATTCTTGGTTTCTGACAGTAGGCGAAGGCCATGAATTCAGAAGATACAGTCAATCTACTTGTTGGTAATATTTTTTCCAGATTGGATGAGCAAGATTACCGCATGGATCAGTTTGCCATGGCATTACAAATGCTCCTGAATCGCACGGCTCACCTGGAATCCCCCATGGTGGCTGCTTCAGTACAACCTGAGTCGCAGGCCGTCCCTGCTACTGCGCGAGTCTCTGTGCAGGCACCCACCTCGAGTATTACCTCTATAAGAGGAATGTCTGGTTCTGCTCTGCTTCCCCAACTATTTGGGGGCGATCCAGTTCAATTCAGAGGGTTTCTCAATCAGGTTGAGATATACTTCAAAATGCTGCCCCAGGCGTTTCCCACGGACAGAAGCAAAGTAGATGTTGTGATATCTTTGCTTTCGGAGAGAGCCTTGGCCTGGGCTAACCCTCTATGGGAGACGCAAAAACCTGTTGTTTTGAGTTACCCTCAGTTTGTGGCCTCCTTTAAAAGGGTATTTGATGTTCCCGCACGCTCTGCTTCTGCTGCCAAGTGCCTCATGTCCATCAAACAGAGTACGAGAACTGTTGCCCACTACGCCATTGAATTCTGTACTCTGGCAGCAGAGGTTGCTTGGAACAATGAGGCCCTTGTGGCTGCTTTTTCTCATGGTCTCTCGGATTTCATCAAGGATGAGATAGCAGCCCGAGATATACCCACTGAGCTGGAGAGCTTGATCTCCTTTGCCATCCTCATTGACTCCAGACTCAGAGAAAGACTTTCTCTTAAGGAGCGCTTGCGGAAGCCTCCCATATGTTTGCCTCCAAGCTTTGTAGTCCCACCCATGCCTCCCTCACCTCCCATGCCTTCTGGTACCGAGTTGGTCAGTGAAGATGAACCCATGCACCTGGGCTTCATGCGTCTCTCTGCGGATGAGAGAGCCTTTAGGAGGAGGGAGAGATTGTGCCTTTATTGGGCCAGGCAGGTCACTTTTTGAAGTTTTGTCCTACCCGTTCAGGGAACGCCCGAACCTTGAGGTCCTGTCATGGACAGACCTTAGGTGGTGTTGTTTCGTCCCCAGTTATCCAGAAGCATAAGCCCCTGGTTTTGGTCACCATTTCTTGGGCTGAGTCGTCCATCGAGATACAGGCTCTAATCGACTCTGGGGCTGCGGACCTGTTCATTGATGCTGCATTTGTTTTGCACCAGTCGATTCCGCTGCAGCTGCATGACTCCACTAGCCATTGAGGCTCTTGACGGGAGACCTTTACAGCCTGCCCATGTGACTCATGAGATGGTTCCATTGTCCATTGCCGTAGGGGCTCTTCACCATGAGATAATCCAATTCCATGTTATTTCCTCACCCAGGGTTCCGCTGGTTATTGGTTATCCTTGGTTACAGAGGCACAACCCCTCTTTTGATTGGCTCCATGCTGAGGTTCTCTCCTGGTCACAACAATGCATTGAGACATGCTTCCTGAAGGTATCCAAGGTCCTGTGCACCTCTTCACTCCCCTCCCTGCCGGAGGAGTACCGTGATTTTAGCGATGTCTTTGATAAAGTTCATGCCGATAGTTTGCCTCCACACCGGTCTTATGATTGCGCAATTGACCTTCAACCTGGTGCCATACCTCCTCATGGTTTACCCTTTGTCGGTCTTGGAGTATAAGACCATGGAGGAGTATGTTGCTGACGCACTTTCTCGAGGTTTCATCTGCAAATCCTCATCTCCTGCTGGTGCTGGTTTCTTCTTTTTGAAAAAGAAGAGCGGTGAACTGAGACCTTGTATAGATTATAGGGGTCTCAATTGTGTCACGATTAAGAATGCCTACTCGATTCCATTGATTGCAGAGTTATTTGACCGCCTCAAGGGAGCAACGTTTTTTACAAAGCTTGACTTGAGAGGGGCATACAATCTTGTGCGCATTAAGGAGGGCGACCAGTGGAAAACTGCGTTTAATACCAAAACAGGCCATTATGAATACCTGGTAATGCCTTTTGGCCTTTGTAACACCCCAGCAGTTTTCCAGGAAATTATTAACGATGTCCTCCGAGATTTGTTGCAGTTGTGTGTGGTGGTTTATCTCGATGATATCCTCATATTTTCCAAGTCCCTGGAGAGCCACCACACAGATGTCTGTCGTGTGCTTCAGAAACTACGAGAGAACAATCTCTATTGTAAACTGGAGAAGTGTGAGTTCCATCGTGAACAGGTTACATTCCTGGGCTATGTCATTTCCACTGCTGGTTTTTCGATGGACCCAGAGAAACTTTCAGTAGTCCTACAGTGGCCTTGACACATGGGTTTACATCCTATTCCACGTAATAAGTTGCCCACCTCTAAGGAACTGGCTTCCATTGTCTCCATTTATGGCAAATTATGGTTTCCAACCTTCCATGTTGCCTGACTCATTTGTTCTGCAGAGTATTTCTGCATTAGAGGAGCATCTCCATGGTCTTTGTTCCATTTGGGTACAAGTCCAGGAGGCTTTGTGTCATGCTAATGATAGGTACAGACTCCATGCTGACCACAGACGCCTGCCTGCACCTTCCTACCAGGTTGGGGACAGGGTCTGGCTGTCATCTCGCAACCTCTGGCTTCGTGTTCCCTCATTGAAGTTTGCATCTTGGTTTATTGAGCCTTTCCGTATACTTCGCAGGACTAACCCAGTGGCTTACGCATTGGACCTTCCTCCTAATATGCGCATTTCAAATGGGTTTCATGGGTTTATTGAAACCGTTGGTCTGTAACCGATTTACCACCTCAGTGCCTTGTCCTCACCCTATTCAGGTTGAGAACCATGAGGAGTATGAGGTACAATCCCTGGTTGACTCCCGTATGTTCCATGGGCGCATACAGTACCTGGTGCATTGGAAGGGGTATGGTCCGGAGGAACGCTCCTGGGTTTCATCCTCTGACGTACATGCCCCTGTCCTCCTCCACGAGTTCCATAGATCGTTTCCCCTCAAGCCCGGTGGCCCTCCGAGGGAGAGGGGTCATTGAGGAGGGGGTACTGTCAGGGCTGGCTTAGCCCTTCCTTCTCTAGGCTGGCCGCTCAGCTGTCGGCTATTTGCCAGCTCACTTCTTTCTCCACAGTTACCAGCTGTTCCTGATGATGCTCGTCTGACTTGCCTACTTAAAGCCTTCCAGCTCACTTCACCTATGCCTTCGCCTTGGTCACATCACTAGAAACCATCTCCTGTGGTTTGTTTAAAGACTGGCTTGCTGACATCCCTTCTGGCACCTTATCCTGCTTGCTGTTGCTCTACTTGGATCCCTGACTTCTGGTCTGGCTGACTACCCGATCTTGTTCCTGGACTCTGGCTATGCTTGACTATGCTTTTTCTATTAACCTTTTATTTTTATTAATAAACAAGTGTGATTTAATTGTACTTCTGTCTCAGTCTGATTCATGGTTTCTGACACATGGTCGTAAAAAAGGAAGTGCATAAAGAATTTAGATTGCGAGCTAGCTGCACAACCCATATAATTCTACAAAAAATATAAAATATGGGTTTTTTGGCAGCAATGAGAAACAAGAATAAATACATGAAATTATTTTATTAATCCAAAAATCATTGTATCCACCATACGTTAAAATTCAAGCTCTAGAACATATTGTTTAAACAAATAAATGGATGGAAATACATACATCGCTTAGTACATAAATCATGAAAACAATTACAGCAATTTTTTAATTATTAATCCATTGGGTTAAACCATTGAGTAAAAAGCACCCCTGCTACCCCGATGCATTTCGACCTTCTAGGAATTATCAATCACACCGATAAGTGTCACAAAATGAGATTATGTATTTAAATAATTATTTCTCACTAATATATGGATTTACACTTATGTCATGTCGGTTAAATCATACATTTTCACCAATATATAAAGTTATACTCATGTCGGTAAAATAAAATAAAAATCTATTAAGGGAGTATCTTTTTTTCCCCTTTTTTTATATATAAATAATGCCAAACATATAAGACTTACCTGATATATCATTGTTTTCAGGTGCGGCCACCCACAGGGCGCTACAAACCTCCCCTCCTGTTCCCCCTGGGGAAACTCCATATACTGTCATCTCTTGTAAGTCCGTGATTTTCTATACCTCCGTGGAACTCCCCCTTCTCTTTCCCTGCCCCCCCCCCCCCAATTCTAGTGGGCGGGATGAGTGGGTAAGAACATCACGGTAGCAGGCCCAGGACTACCCTCAGAGAGAAAGTATAGGCCTATTTCAAACATCCAAATGAAAGCCTCTGGTTGAATTTTAACGATTCGGGGGAATTGGTAAATATTACATGAGAACATTAAGAGAAATAACAATAACCATATAATTCTTTGATAAAGTTTGAAATTCTCTTTTTTCTTTCTCTTTTGATTATTTGCAGAAATATGACTAAGTTGCCCCCTCTTTTTTTGCACTGTTTGTCCCTGAAGAAGAACATAATTCCTAGAAGGTCGAATTGCATCTGTGTAGCAGGGGTGCTTTTTACTCAATGGTTTAACCCAATGGATTAATAATTTAAAAATTGCTGTAATTGTTTTCATGATTTATGTACTAAGCGATGTATGTATTTCCATCCATTTCTTTGTTCAAACAATATGTACCAGAGCTTGAATTTTAACTTTTGGTGGCTACAATGTTTTTTGGATTAATAAAATAATTTTATATACTTATCCTTGTTTCTCATTGCTGCCAAAAAAACCCAAGTGGAACCCATTTTTTATATTTTTTTATATTTTCTGACACATGGTCAACCAAAGAAGTGGAGTGCATGTGCTCAGCGTCATATCCAGAGGTTGTCTTTGGGAAATAAATGTATGAGTGCTGCCATCATTGCTGTAGAGGTTGAAGGGGTGCGGGGTCAGCCTGTCAGTGCTCAGACCATACGCCACACACTCTATCAAATTGGTCTGCATGGCTGTCATCCCAGAAGGAAGCTTATTCTAAAGATGATGCACTTGGGGGAGGGCTAGCGGCGGACATGTGAACAGCGCTGTGAAGGAGCTCTGGCCAAGATAAAGTATCCTCCTAACATCCTGAGTGTCAGAGACACGGATCCTCCACAGCACCTGCACCCTTACACTGCCTGGACCCAGCAGATCATCAGGATATGGTGAAATAAGGACCGGCACCCATGGAACCGGCCTCAGATCGCCTGTCCCGCTTTGCATGGGGATCCCAAGATGACGGCGAACATGAGGCAGCAGACCAGGGCCCCTGTATTACACATCGGAGTGGGGCTGATAGCTTGCCCACACAATCTTGAAAGGTAAGCCTGCTGCCCCACAGATCTCTTTGAAGGAGAAGAGGCCTGTCCCTGGATATATTGTCCCACAGATATACAGGAGAAATAGCGCTGGCAGAGAGGGAAGTGGAACCCTCATTAAAACAAATTATTGAACACATTAATGGGATGAGGGCAGAAATGTCTTTTCTGAAGCAAGATGTACAGACCATTAGGGAAAGGGCCTCAGAAGCAGAGCAAAGGATTCGTGATTTGGAAGATGTGGTACGCCCCATGGAAGGCAAAGTACAAAATCTGCACAGGGAAGTGAATGCTCATAATGATAAGCTATGAGACATGGAAGACAGACAAAGGAGGAACAATGTCTGCTTTGTAGGTTTCCCTGAAAAAGCAAAGGGCAGAAGATCCAGAATATTTTGTGGAACTCTGTCGTAACGATAATGACTGACACCACCTTTTCACGCTTGTTCGCCATAGAAAGAGCACACAGGATCCCTTCTAAACCTCCTCCTCCTGGGGCACACCTGCGCCCAATTATTCTGCACTTTAGAGGTCGTGAAAGCATACTCAGAGCAGCCTGTACAGGGGAAGAACTACAATATAATGGGAACCGAATTTCCATATATCCGGATTTCTCTGCAGCCACACAGAAGCAAAGAAATAGAGAGAGAGACGGCGCCCTCTAAGTGCAGCAGTAAAGTTGCTCAAATTTATTAGAAATGGTTAAAAAACACTCACATTAAATTAGTGGTGTACAGGCACATCAGGGATAAAATGTTTCATCCGTAAGTCCATGAGGGCGACTCGCAGGGCTGTAAGGCAAGGTTTCTGGCATCTGACTTTATTGACCGATGGTAGGTGTTTTGGTCTATTCCATGTATTTCCTTGGAGTGGTCAGAGCAATCAGGGTAGTGCTGGTAGCTGTGGTGCCGTTAGTCCGGTGTTCGGGGAGTCGATGTCCTCAGGAGACGGGCTAGGCAGAGCGGCGCTTCGGAGCATGCATGCTCCTTCATCAGGCTTCAAGAGCAAAGAGCCAGTTTCACTCATGTGAAAAAAAGACTCTGAGACTTACAACTAGCGTACAGTATGTGTCATGGTTATGCAGTGATCTTCCTGTGTTTGCTTACCTCCCCTCATGTGTTCAGACTAAAGAGGCCAGCCACTTCCACCTGGTGGTTTTTATAACCTCTCCTCTAAGCATGGCTCCACCCCAGGCCCTATCAGGGAGCCCTATATTAACCTGTGCACTGCAGGCCATCAGGGCTGATCAACCATTGTGTATTCCTTTGTGTGTTAGCTTCCTGCCGTGTGCTCTGCTACTGTTTTCCGTTACCGACTTTGGCGTGTCTTGACTATCCTTGTTTGCCTGTGATCCTGACCTTTTGGCGTGTACCCGACTATTCTTGTCTTCTTGTGGCCCCGACCTTGGCTTTGTCCCTCACCATCACTATCCTCCTGTTGCCTACTGTGGGTGTGAGCTGGGGGTCACGACCTGGAGCCAGTTGCAGCCAAGTCCATCCTCTCCACTTGAGGCTCTGGTGAACACCTGCTGGCTCTTAGACTCCGCGCCCCAGGGAATCTTACGCTCTAACCCCAGTGGGATCTGTCCCCCGTCTGCAGCAGTCAGTCGTAGGGTCTACAACCTTGCGGTGCACTCCTGATCCCTACGGTGTGCACCTGTCACCTCGCCTCAAGGTGACCTGACAGTTTGATCAGCATGGACCCAGCTGACATGCCGCTTCCTGCAGATGATCTATTGCAGAGCTTAGTTCGGCGACTTGAGACCCAAGAATCGCATCAGACCCAGGTGATGCGATTCCTTCAGGAGTTGGCATCCCGTTTTGAACAGGTTCAGGCCTCATTAGGACTCCCAGTTCAACAACCGCAACCGCTATCTGCTGCTGCACCTATCGCATCAGTCGCAGCCACACATTCATTACTACTACCAGCTCCTGTCCGTTTCTCTGGGGACTCCAAGGCTTGCAGGGGGTTCCTTAGCCAGTGCACTTTTCATTTTGAACTTCAGCCCCAAAACTTCCTGTCCGATCGGGCAAAAGTCGCATATATCATATCCTTCCTGTCCGGCGAGGCGTTAGCTTGGGCCGCCCCTCTGTGGGAAATGAATGATCCACTGGTTTCTAGCCTGTCTGATTTCTTGAAACTTTTTCGGAATATCTTCGAGGAACTGGGTCGTGTCTCCTCAGCGGCTAGCGCTCTTTTATGTCTCCGTCAAGAGTCCGCTTCTGTGGAACAGTATGCTCTTCAGTTCCGTATTCTCACAGCTGAATTGAGCTGGAATAATGAAGCCCTAGTTGCAACCTTTTTACATGGCCTCTCTGATAGAGTGAAGGATGAATTAGCAGGAAGATCCCTTCCTGCGGATCTGGACAGTGTCATCACCTTGTGTAACCAGATCGATATTCGCTTTCAGGAGAGGGCCCTGGAAAAAAGACGCCAGCACTCCCCGTTCTTTAGGCAGCCTGAGTTCCCAGTCCCTTCTCTTCGATCCGAGGAGCACCCCCTGCCTACCGAGGAACCTATGCAGTTGGGCTGGACTAAGTTATCTCCCAAAGAACGCGCTAGGCGCAGAACTCTGGGCCTATGCCTCTATTGTGGGGCCAAAGGTCATTTCCGTGACACTTGTTCTCTTCGTCTGGAAAAACGCTCAGGGCTAATACATCTGGAAGGTGGCATATTAGACCCTGAAATATAACCTTCACCTTCTCGTCTTCTCCTTTCTGTGTTGCTTCATGTCGGTGCTTCCTCTCGTTCGGTCTCAGCACATCTGGATTCCGGACCTGCTGCCAATTTCATGGATTGGGAAACTGCATCCTCCATGAGAATTACCCTTTTGCCCCTTACAACGCCATTGGGGGTCTTGCCGATTGATGGCACTGTTCTCCCAGGGGGCCCTATCCGCTTCCAGACTCTTCCTGTTAAGATGTCAGTAGGGACACTCCACCAGGAGTGGATATCCTTCCTTGTCTTACCTAAGGCTTCATCTCCTATCATATTCGGTCTTCCTTGGTTACGGCTCCATTCTTCACATGTTGACTGGTCTGCCGGTCAGATCCTGGCTTGGGGTTCCTCCTGTTCCTCTTCCTGCCTACTCAAGGGTACCCCAAAGGAGAAATTTCCTGTTACCACCGTCTCAGTATCTTGTGCTCTTCCCGCTGTACATAGTGATCTCTGGGATGCGTCCTGCAATAGTCGGACTGATGCACTCTCTAGGTCATGTGGTACTCTGGATGAGGGGTCTACCTATGAACCTGAGTCGATCATTAACTCCAGTTTGCATAACCATTTACCTTTGCCTGTCCCTAATTTCCCTTGGACGCCCAGCCAGACTAACTTGTCTGCAAGTTCCACAGTTGCTATGCCCTGTGATGCGATTGAGATGGCCGCTACACCTGACAATACTATTCAGTCGACCTCTGCACCAGTTATACCAGTCCATCCCATGCCCAATGAGCTTCCTGCTTCTTGTTTAGCACCTTCGGTGACCTGGCCTCACCCTACTGCTACTATGTCCGTTCAAACCCGTTTAAGAGGCTCAATCCATCCTTTGGATAGAATACCTCATTCGGCCAGGAGGGGTTTTCAATCTTTTTCTCAGGGTTCTCTGCATTCTGTTTGTGTTGCAGCTACCCGGCTTGACTCTTGTGACATGTCACTTTCTAACCAATATGACCTCAGGGATCCACTGACCTCTGCCCAGTCTGGTGGTCCTGTCATGGATGCCCAGCGTATCTTTAAAGGTGTGGGGGTCCCTGCTCAGACTCCTGATCTTCTCATGCCCTTACCCATTCCTAAAAAGCCTTTAGTCCTCAAGTCCTCTTGTCCTCTCCCTACCTCTGTTTCGGTCTCTGAGGATAATCTAAAATACGAGGTTAGTCAAGTTTTGGATTCCCAGGCTCCGTAAAGGCATTCTTCAATACCTCGTACTTTGGAAAGGGTTGGGTCTTGAGGAGAGGTCTTGGATCACTGCATCTGAGGTCTTTGCTCCTCATTTGTTGAGGAGGTTCCATCTGGAGTTTCCCTTTAAGCCTGGACCCAGGCGGGGGAGGGGGAGGCCTCTTAAGAGGGAGGGTACTGTCATGGTTATGCAGTGATCTTCCTGTGTTTGCTTACTTCCCCTCATGTGTTCAGACTAAAGAGGCCAGCCACTTCCACCTGGTGGTTTTTATAACCTCTCCTCTAAGCATGGCTCCACCCCAGGCCCTATCAGGGAGCCCTATATTAACCTGTGCACTGTAGGCCATCAGGGCTGATCAACCATTGTGTATTCCTTTGTGTGTTAGCTTCCTGTCGTGTGCTCTGCTACTGTTTTCCGTTACCGACTTTGGCGTGTCTTGACTATCCTTGTTTGCCTGTGATCCTGACCTTTTGGCGTGTACCCGACTATTCTTGTCTTCTTGTGGCCCCGACCTTGGCTTTGTCCCTCACCATCACTATCCTCCTGTTGCCTACTGTGGGTGTGAGCTGGGGGTCACGACCTGGAGCCAGTTGCAGCCAAGTCCATCCTCTCCACTGGAGGCTCTGGTGAACACCTGCTGGCTCTTAGACTCCGCGCCACAGGGAATCTTACGCTCTAACCCCAGTGGGATCTGTCCCCCGTCTGCAGCAGTCAGTCGTAGGGTCTACAACCTTGCGGTGCACTCCTGATCCCTACGGTGTGCACCTGTCACCTCGCCTCAAGGTGACCTGACAGTTTGATCAGCATGGACCCAGCTGACATGCCGCTTCCTGCAGATGATCTATTGCAGAGCTTAGTTCGGCGACTTGAGACCCAAGAATCGCATCAGACCCAGGTGATGCGATTCCTTCAGGAGTTGGCATCCCGTTTTGAACAGGTTCAGGCCTCATTAGGACTCCCAGTTCAACAACCGCAACCGCTATCTGCTGCTGCACCTATCGCATCAGTCGCAGCCACACATTCATTACTACTACCAGCTCCTGTCCGTTTCTCTGGGGACTCCAAGGCTTGCAGGGGGTTCCTTAGCCAGTGCACTTTTCATTTTGAACTTCAGCCCCAAAACTTCCTGTCCGATCGGGCAAAAGTCGCATATATCATATCCTTCCTGTCCGGCGAGGCGTTAGCTTGGGCCGCCCCTCTGTGGGAAATGAATGATCCACTGGTTTCTAGCCTGTCTGATTTCTTGAAACTTTTTCGGAATATCTTCGAGGAACTGGGTCGTGTCTCCTCAGCGGCTAGCGCTCTTTTATGTCTCCGTCAAGAGTCCGCTTCTGTGGAACAGTATGCTCTTCAGTTCCGTATTCTCACAGCTGAATTGAGCTGGAATAATGAAGCCCTAGTTGCAACCTTTTTACATGGCCTCTCTGATAGAGTGAAGGATGAATTAGCAGGAAGATCCCTTCCTGCGGATCTGGACAGTGTCATCACCTTGTGTAACCAGATCGATATTCGCTTTCAGGAGAGGGCCCTGGAAAAAAGACGCCAGCACTCCCCGTTCTTTAGGCAGCCTGAGTTCCCAGTCCCTTCTCTTCGATCCGAGGAGCACCCCCTGCCTACCGAGGAACCTATGCAGTTGGGCTGGACTAAGTTATCTCCCAAAGAACGCGCTAGGCGCAGAACTCTGGGCCTATGCCTCTATTGTGGGGCCAAAGGTCATTTCCGTGACACTTGTTCTCTTCGTCTGGAAAAACGCTCAGGGCTAATACATCTGGAAGGTGGCATATTAGACCCTGAAATATAACCTTCACCTTCTCGTCTTCTCCTTTCTGTGTTGCTTCATGTCGGTGCTTCCTCTCGTTCGGTCTCAGCACATCTGGATTCCGGACCTGCTGCCAATTTCATGGATTGGGAAACTGCATCCTCCATGAGAATTACCCTTTTGCCCCTTACAACGCCATTGGGGGTCTTGCCGATTGATGGCACTGTTCTCCCAGGGGGCCCTATCCGCTTCCAGACTCTTCCTGTTAAGATGTCAGTAGGGACACTCCACCAGGAGTGGATATCCTTCCTTGTCTTACCTAAGGCTTCATCTCCTATCATATTCGGTCTTCCTTGGTTACGGCTCCATTCTTCACATGTTGACTGGTCTGCCGGTCAGATCCTGGCTTGGGGTTCCTCCTGTTCCTCTTCCTGCCTACTCAAGGGTACCCCAAAGGAGAAATTTCCTGTTACCACCGTCTCAGTATCTTGTGCTCTTCCCGCTGTACATAGTGATCTCTGGGATGCGTCCTGCAATAGTCGGACTGATGCACTCTCTAGGTCATGTGGTACTCTGGATGAGGGGTCTACCTATGAACCTGAGTCGATCATTAACTCCAGTTTGCATAACCATTTACCTTTGCCTGTCCCTAATTTCCCTTGGACGCCCAGCCAGACTAACTTGTCTGCAAGTTCCACAGTTGCTATGCCCTGTGATGCGATTGAGATGGCCGCTACACCTGACAATACTATTCAGTCGACCTCTGCACCAGTTATACCAGTCCATCCCATGCCCAATGAGCTTCCTGCTTCTTGTTTAGCACCTTCGGTGACCTGGCCTCACCCTACTGCTACTATGTCCGTTCAAACCCGTTTAAGAGGCTCAATCCATCCTTTGGATAGAATACCTCATTCGGCCAGGAGGGGTTTTCAATCTTTTTCTCAGGGTTCTCTGCATTCTGTTTGTGTTGCAGCTACCCGGCTTGACTCTTGTGACATGTCACTTTCTAACCAATATGACCTCAGGGATCCACTGACCTCTGCCCAGTCTGGTGGTCCTGTCATGGATGCCCAGCGTATCTTTAAAGGTGTGGGGGTCCCTGCTCAGACTCCTGATCTTCTCATGCCCTTACCCATTCCTAAAAAGCCTTTAGTCCTCAAGTCCTCTTGTCCTCTCCCTACCTCTGTTTCGGTCTCTGAGGATAATCTAAAATACGAGGTTAGTCAAGTTTTGGATTCCCAGGCTCCGTAAAGGCATTCTTCAATACCTCGTACTTTGGAAAGGGTTGGGTCTTGAGGAGAGGTCTTGGATCACTGCATCTGAGGTCTTTGCTCCTCATTTGTTGAGGAGGTTCCATCTGGAGTTTCCCTTTAAGCCTGGACCCAGGCGGGGGAGGGGGAGGCCTCTTAAGAGGGAGGGTACTGTCATGGTTATGCAGTGATCTTCCTGTGTTTGCTTACTTCCCCTCATGTGTTCAGACTAAAGAGGCCAGCCACTTCCACCTGGTGGTTTTTATAACCTCTCCTCTAAGCATGGCTCCACCCCAGGCCCTATCAGGGAGCCCTATATTAACCTGTGCACTGTAGGCCATCAGGGCTGATCAACCATTGTGTATTCCTTTGTGTGTTAGCTTCCTGTTTCCTGCCGTGTGCTCTGCTACTGTTTTCCGTTACCGACTTTGGCGTGTCTTGACTATCCTTGTTTGCCTGTGATTCTGACCTTTTGGCGTGTACCCGACTATTCTTGTCTGCTTGTGGCCCCGACCTTGGCTTTGTCCCTCACCATCCCTATCCTCCTGTTGCCTACTGTGGGTGTGAGCTGGGGGTTGCGACCTGGAGCCAGTTGCAGCCAAGTCCATCCTCACCACTGGAGGCTCTGGTGAACACCTGCTGGCTCTTAGACTCCGCGCCCCAGGGAATATTACACTCTAACCCCAGTGGGATCTGTCCCCCGTCTGCAGCAGTCAGTCGTAGGGTCTACAACCTTGCGGTGCACTCCTGATCCCTACGGTGTTCACCTGTCACCTCGCCTCAAGGTGACCTGACAGTATGGTGTACCCGGCAAAATTGAGAGTGATGGATAGAGGTAAAGTTTCCTTCTTTAACCCCCCCCCAGGCCTCACAGTGGTTGGATACTAGGGGGTGCCACAGCCCAGATACTCAATGTTGAATGGGCAGTGAGTTGATTACTGCACACATGTGCAGTTAGCAACATATCCACTCATCTCATTTCCTAGTAATGGGCATACATGTTATATTAACTGCTACTACATAATCCTGCTGGATTCTAGTTTGACTGCCTACTGATTTACAGCCTGAGAGAAATTTTGTTGTGGTTTTTTCCCCTCTCTTTAGACAGCTTTCCATTTAATTCTTGGTCTCTTACCAAAAAAATGGAAAGGAATAGAAAGGAAAAAGCATATTTTTTATTTTTTATCCTTACTAGCATATTGCTTTGGACACTATCTAGCTCCTTCATGCTACACCACCTATAACTATGTGGTGTATCAGATATTTCTAGAGACCTGTGACCCCCCAAAGTCATTTATATATTTTCGGTTATGGGATTCAGGCCCACAACAGGTTGGGGCTGTGTGCAGGGTGGGAAGGGAGGGGTTAATGTTATGTACTGGTTTGTGCTGTGTGCTGCTGGTGTTCTTTGCTCTAATATCTACAGGATGAATAATCTCTCAGCAACTTACTCACATGATGTTCCCCCTAGATATATTACTCCTATTTTCTCTACGTATGAATGGTGGGTAAGATAAACTTAATGTCATGGAATGAACGCGGTATGAATTCAAAATTTAAGAGATCTCTCATATTTGAATTTATAAAGAGGTATAAACCACATATCATCCTTTTGCAAGAAACACATCTACAGGATTCTAAAGTTATGGCCTTAAAAAAAGCTAATATTATGAGGGTACTTCATGCTTAGTACTCCAAGTATTCTAGAGAAGTTGCTATTCTGGTCACCAAAAAAGCTGCAGCACACATTATACAGGTCAAACTAGACCCAAGTGGCAGATATGCTATACTGATGTGTCAAATATTTAATGTATGTCTAACATTGGTATGTGTATATTTTCCTCCCCCTTCTCTTTCCAAGTACTAGAAAATATTTTGAAGGAAGCTGTATTAATTGCACAGGGCCCACTACTACTGTTGGGAGACTTTAACGCAGTGTCAGATGGGTCTCTAGACAGACATGGTTGTATATCTGACTCTCGTCATATTCTATCCTCTTGGCTGGAAAGCTATGCTCTCACAGATGTATGGAGACAAAGAAACTCTGGAGACAGAGAATACTCCTGTCACTCAGAGACTCAAAAGACGCTGTCTAGAATAGACTTATTATTATCCTCTGTAGATGAACTCCCAAAACGAACATTGACCAATATTGGAAAGAGAATCGGACGGATGCACTGGTTGCCAATCAATGGGATGCCTTTAAGGCAACTATGAGAGGAATGTTTACTACAGAGACGAGGGCTTTCTCTAAAGCTCTGAACTCTGATATGAAAGACGCTGAGGTCAAGGCCACTGCAGTTGAAAAAGAGTATATACACAACCCATTTCCTGGTAAATACCAATATTGGCAATACCAAACACGACAGTACAAACTACTTCTAACTGAATGCACTGTAAAAAAAATAACTGCAACAGACCAGATCTTTCTTTGAGTTCAGGGACAAGAGTGGCTGCCTTCTATCTTTTCTAGGCCACTTTATGCTTCGATCTCCATAATGCAACTTAGACGACCCAGTGGAGAGGTGGTGAGAGACACTCCTGAGATTTTAAACACCTTTCTGGACTTTTATGAAACCCTATACCAGACGCAGACCCAACATACAGATCAGGAATTAGCCTTTTAGCTAGAGAGCTACCCTCTTTAAAAGAGGAAGATAGTGCTGCTTTGGAACAACCCATAACACAGGAGGAGATATGTGGTGCAATTTCCTCTTTCAAACCTGGTAAGTCACCTGGCCTAGATGGGTTCCCAGCTGTCTGGTACCAGTTACATAAAGAAAGACTGGCACCGTCTCTCCAAAAATTCTTTATAGCCACAAAAAAGAAAGGCATACTCTCAGACTCTATGCGGGAGGCTTTAATTGTGGTGATCCCCAAACCCGGGAAAGATCCACAAGAATGCGAGTCATATAGACCAATTTCTCTGATCAATTCTGATGTTAAGATACTGGCCAAAGTCGTGGGCAGTAGACTGTTATCGGTGATCCTTAAATTAATAAATTCTGATCAGACAGGATTCATACCCGGTCGCTGTACCCAAATAAATCTTCGTAGATTATATGTCAGCCTACAGATCCAACATACAAATATGGGCAAAAGAGTGATTGCGTCTTTAGACACTTGGCACTCCTCTTCACCTATCACCTAATGCTCCATTGTGGTTTAACCCATGCTTAACCACTTAACAACCAGCCCATAGCCGAATGACGGCTACAGGGCGGTTGTTTAACTCTGGGAGGCCGTCATATGACGTCCACTCAGAATTCCGCTCTCGAGAGCATCAGAGAGCAAACCGGCATCATGTTATGACTGCGGTTTCTCCCTCCGCCTCTCTTTACCGATCGGTACAGCGGAGAGGGAAGAGATCGGTGTCAGCAGTGCTGTGGGCTGCATCTGCACACATCGCCCACATCGCTGCTTACCGAAATGTAACCCCTCAATTCCCTGCCAATACTCTGCAATACCCCCCAATACTCTGCAGTACCAGCAAATAATCTGCAATACCCGCAAATACTCTGCAATACCCACAAATACTCTGCAACACCCGCAAATACTCTGCAACACCCGCAAATACTCTGCAACACCCACAAATACTCTGCAATACCAGCTAATACTCTGCAACACCCGCAAATACTTTGCAATACCAGCCAATACTCTGCAACACCCGCAAATACTCTGCAACACCAGCCAATACTCTGCAACACCAGCAAATACTCTGCAATACCAGCCAATACTCTGCAACACCTGCAAATACTCTGCAACACCAGCCAATACTCTGCAACACCCGCAAATACTCTGCAATACCAGCCAATACTCTGCAATACCCGCAAATACTCTGCAACACCCGCAAATGCTCTGCAATACCAGCCAATACTCTGCAATGCCAGCCAATACTCTGCAATGCCAGCCAAAACTCTGCAATGCCAGCCAATACTCTGCAATACCCGCCAATACTCTGCAATACCCACTAATACTCTGCACTACCCTCCAATACTCTGCAGTACCCACCAATACTCTGCAGTACAATTCCAGCCAATACTCTGCAATACCCTACCAATACTCTGCAATACCCTGCTATAAATTGTCATACCCGGAGATACTCAGCCATACTCGGAGATACCCAGCCATACTCGGAGATACCCTGCAATACCCAGCCATAGTCGGTGATACCCTGCAATACCCAGCCATAGACACCCCCCCCTCCACGCCACCCTCCGGTGCTTCTACCAACTCGCCAATACGATCAAAACCAGAATCTTTATTTTATTTTATTTCAGGCTTCCCAGCTTAGAGGTGAGATGTGGGGTCTTATTGACCCCATATCTCACTGTAAAGAGGACCTGTCATGCCATATTCCTATTACAAGGGATGTTTACATTGTAATAGGAATAAAAGTGATCAAAACATTTATTTTTGGGGGAAAAAATGCCAAACTAAAATAAATAAAGTAAAATGAACAATAAAAAAAAAAATGTTTTAAAGCGCCCCTGTCCCCATGTGCTCGCATGCAGAAGTGAACGCATACGCAAGTCCCGCCCACTTATGAAAACTGTGTTCAAGCCACACATGTGAGGTATCGCTGCAAACGTTAGAGCGAGAGCAATAATTCTAGCCCTAGATCTCCTCTGTAACTCAAAACATGTAACCAGTAAAAAAAATTAAAGTGTCGCCTATGGGGATTTTTAAGTAGCAACGTTTGGCGCCATTCCATGAGCGTGTGCAATTTTGAAGAGTGACATGTTAGGTATCTATTTACTCAGCGTAACTTCATCTTTCACATTATAACAAAGAAGAAGGGGTCCCCTGGGGGTGGACTTTTAAGGCACGTACAAGTTATAATAGTATACAAATTATTTTATTACATAAAAACAACAAAAGGTAATTGAATATACAGTATACATTAAAAAGTACACCAACAGGTATATATACAACCAGTATTGATGCTATGTCGTATCATTCATTTGAACAGAAACACCCTACGCGTTTCGGAGCTTGAAAAAGCATGTCCTTCTTCAGGGGTGTGTGGGTACAACGTTTTTGTAGAATCTGATAAATGGCAAGGAACAGGGTAGCATAGTTATATAGTATCTAGGCAGGTAGTGACACACAGATGCGAAAAATAATTGAACAGACAAAGTTTCAAAATACTTACAATACTGTTAACATGTATGACAATAGCCGCTGGGCACCATTTGATTAAAGAACAAATAATTATACAGAACCATATAGGTATATTTGACTCCGCCAATGCTTGAGGTGTGTCCCCCAGTCTATCTACCTTCAATAGAGTGTTGTAGAGATCCTGCAGGAGTGATGTGAAGACAGATCTGCAGTCCCCTATTGGGGAAAAGAATCATATGAACTGGGACTTTTATAGTTGTTTTACCCAGAATAACACCTGGATGAAAAAAATGAGAAATAGGGAGTAATAATGGTAGTTTGAGTGGGGTAAAAATAAATATGTATAGATAAAGACTGACAATTAAACATTGAGCAATGCTAGAGAAATGGAAAACATCATCAAAAAAGGAAACTAAATGAAAAATAAAGAAAAAAAATAAGATAAAATAAAATAGAAAATAAAATATAAAAAATAAATAAAAAATAAAATATTAAAAATCTAAAAAAAAATTAAAAAAATAAAAAAAAAAAAATATAAAGGGTTTAACCCCACAGGGTGAGCGGTGCAAGTGGGGAAACACTGGGGCTGACAATTACGGTGCAGGGCAGAAACTGGTGCAGCATTTAAAAAGTACAAATAAAGAAATTAGAGTATAAGCTGCATCTGAGTAATTTAAAAAAAGGGGAAGAATGACAGCCAGCAATATAGTAGCAAAAAGTTCGGCACTGAGAGTGCTCCAAGAGGGGCCTCACTATATATTGTATGTATTAGACAAATCTGCTTATTATGTCATAGAGTAGAAAGTATTAGGATATCAGGCATCATATGTATAAATAAACGAATATACACTGAATAGTGAAAGCAGAATTCACCTTAAAAGTATAGAACAACAGGGAAGAGCTATAACTGCTGTGATCAATATTGCATAAGAGTAAAAAACGCAGGGTAAACCACACTTTGATAACTTACTTCACCATATGGAGTTGTAGGAGAAGATAAGAGATCTGTCCAGCCGGCGTCCTGCAAATTAAGTCCGCAGACAACGGTCAGGGTGGCTCTAGTAATAAAGGCCCCTTTGATTTTCAACAGCTGGTGCTGATTAGGTGCACCAGCTGTTGGTGAGCACGTATCTCCCTACTACAAGTCAGCCCCCTGGGTGGTGTGCGCGGGGCCCCACCCCCCACACCGCCCAATCCAATCTACAAGCGGTGCCGGGCCGAGGACACGGCGCCATCTTGCCACTCCCGGGGCACGTGCCCTGTTCCCGGGATGGGCGTTTTAATGGCGGAAATTTTCTTCCCCTTTTTTTAAATTACTCAGATTCAGCTTATACTCTAATTTCTTTATTTGTAATTTTTAAATGCTGCACCAGTTTCTGCCCTGCACTGTAATTGTCAGCCCCAGTGTTTCCCCACTTGCACCGCTCACCCTGTGGGGTTAAACCCTTTTTATTTATTATTTATGTTTTATTTTTTAGATTTTTTTAATTTATTTTTTATTTTTTTTTATCTTATTTTTTTTTTATTATTCTTTATTTTTCATTTAGTTTCCTTTTTTGATGATTTTTATTTTTTATTTTTCCGTTTCTCTAGCATTGCTCAATGTTTAATTTTCAGTCTTTATCTATACATATTTATTTTTACCCCACTCAAACTACCATTATTACTCCCTATTTCTCATTTTTTTCATCCAGGTGTTATTCTGGGTAAAACAACTATAAAAGTCCCAATTCATATGATTCTTTTCCCCAATAGGGGACTGCAGATCTGTCTTCACATCACTCCTGCAGGATCTCTACAACACTCTATTGAAGATAGATAGACTGGGGGACACACCTCGAGCATTGGCGGAGTCAAATATACCTATATGGTTCTGTATAATTATTTGTTCTTTTATCAAATGGTGCCCAGCGGCTATTGTCATACATGTTAACAGTATTGTAAGTATTTTGAAACTTTGTCTGTTCAATTATTTTTTGCATCTGTGTGTCACTACCTGCCTAGATACTATATAACTATGCTACCCTGTTCCTTGCCATTTATCAGATTCTACAAAAACGTTGTACCCACACACCCCTGAAGAAGGACATGCTTTTTCAAGCTCCGAAACGCGTAGGGTGTTTCTGTTCAAATGAATGATACGACATAGCATCAATACTGGTTGTATATATACCTGTTGATGTACTTTTTAATGTATACTGTATATTCAATTACCTTTTGTTGTTTTTATGTAATAAAATAATTTGTATACTATTATAAGTTGTACGTGCCTTAAAAGTCCACCCCCAGGGGACCCCTTCTTCTTTGTTGTGATGTTCTAGGATGTGGCACAACAAATTTACGTGACCCTGTCATACCCTCTCTCTTGTTCTTTCACATTATGCAAAAATTGGGCTAACTTTACTGTGTTTTCTTTTTAAACACAAAACCGTGCGAGATAAAAAGTTGCAATGACCACCATTGTCATTGTCATTCTCCAGGGTGTTTGCTAAAAAAAATATATAATGTTTTGGGGTTCTATGTAATTTTCTAGCAAATAAATGATGATTTTTACATGTAGGAGAGAAATGTCCTGGGTGCTCCAGAACGCCTGATGGCGCTCCCTGCATGTTGGGCCTCTGTATGTGGCCACACTGTGTAAAAGTCTCACACATGTGGTATTGCAGTACTTGGGAGTAATAGCAGAATGTGTTTTGGGGTGTAATTTGTGGTATGCATATGCTGTGTGTGAGAAATAAACTGATAATATGAAAATTTTGTGAAAAAAAAAAAAAGTTAAAGAAATCTTGATTTTGCAAAGAATTGTGGGAAAAAATGACAACTTCAAAAAACTCATCATGCCTCTTACTGAATACATTGGAATGTCTTCTTTCCAAAAAGGGGTAATTTGGGGGATACTTGTACTTTTCTGGCATATTAGGGTCTCAAGAATTGAAATAGGCCATCAGTACTTCAGGTGTGATCAATTTTCAGATATTGGCACCATAGCTTGTGGACTCTATAACTTTCACAAAGACCAAATAATATCCACCAATTTGTACTTATTTTTACCAAAGATATGTAGTAGTATAAATTTTGGCCAAAATTTATGAAGAAAAAATTACTAATCTGCTAAATTTTATAACAGAAACGAAGAAAAATTCATTTTTTTTTACAGAATTTTTGGTCTTTTTTATTTTATAGCACAAAAAATAAAAAACCCAGTGGTGATTAAATACCACCAAAAGAAAGCTCCATTTGTGTGAAAAAAAGGACAAAAATGTCATATAGGTCCAATGTTGCATGACTGAGTAATTGTCATTCAAAATGTGAGAGCACCGAAAGCTGAAAATTGGTCTGGTTATTAAGGGTGTTTAAGTGCCCAGTGGTCAAGTGGTTAAACACATTTTTTCACTTAGAGGATGGATTTAAGTGGGCCAAATTTGGGCTCACATATTTAGATCAACTATATTTACATCAACTATATGAACTATATCAACTATATGATAATGGTGAACTAAAGTCCTTTGCACAGCTGAAAAGAGAACTGAACATTCCAGAGACATGGGAATTCCAGTTCCCTAGACTAGACACGCTGCCCATGCTCAGTTTGGTAAAGGTCCAATGTCTCTCGAAAATTCTAAACTGGAAAAACTTCTTGTCATTCCAAACCACACAAAACTAATCTCTACCTATTATAATACACTCACAGAGACAGTGAACCCAAATGAAAGGAAATTTAGGGATAAATGGATGGAGATTGTACCAGAAATTACAGAGGAACAATGGGAGGGGGTACTGACATCATACTTACTTACGGATACAACTCAGATACTTACACCAAACGTACTACACTCCTCTTAGATTATATAAAATGGGAAGGAAAGACAGCCCTGAAGGTCATAAATGCCTGGTAGCAGAAGGCTTTTTAATACATATGGTATGGGAATGCGATAGGATAAGACCATTGTAGTTACAGGTAACCCACTTCATCGCTGACACGTTTGATATACCGAACGTTTGTAGTCCACTTTTGGGGCTACTAGGAGTCATAGAAGATGAGGTTATGAGTAATAATACAAAAATACTATTAAGACTGCTGTTTTACTATGTTAGAAAACGAATTGCTCTTAACTGTGTTAGAAGGGATCGTCTTACACCGAATGCCTGGAAAGGCTTGGTCAACGCCAGTGTCACCATGTATAAAATGACATTTTATACATGAAAGGAGTGAAAGGAGTCCAGGGGATGCCCCAAAAAATTCTATAAAGTTTGGAGGAAATGGATTAAAACTGAAGAAACTGTACAATCTGACATGTGAATAAGGAAGATAGACACATATCTGGAATAGTGACAGCGAGATCTCATGGGGAGATGGGTGGCAGCACACGACACGAAAGTTCATGTGGGAGTTCCAGCTTTGTGTTATGTACTTTGTTTAAACTACTTTCTTTGTTTTCTTTAAAAAAAAAGAGAGAGAGCTGAATATACAATTGAAACAAAACATAGAGATGACTAATAATCTTTCTTATATATACAAAAGCCACATGATTCAATGTATTTCAGACTGTATCTTGTTTTCTATTGCATTTTGTTTTTGACATGTATGCACATTTGGAGAATAAAAACCTTTTAAAAAAAAATGATGCTCAAGAAAGTCCGCAAACAGTTTGCTGAAGACAAGCAGACTAAGGACATGGATTACTGGAACCATGTCCTGTGGTCTGATGAGACCGTAGATAGACTGATAAGATAAAGCTATTTGGTTCAGATGGTGTGAAGCGTGTGTGGCGGCCACTAGATGAGGAGTACAAAGACAAGTGTGTCTTGCCTACAGTCCAGCATGGTGGTGGGAGTGTCATGGTCTGGGGCATGAGTGCTGCTGGCACTGGGGAGCTACATTTCATTATGGGAACCATGAATGCCAACATGTACTGTGACATACTGAAGCAGAGCATGATCCCCTACCTTTGGAGACTTAGCCGAAGGACAGTATTACAACATGATAATGACCCCAAACACACCTTCAGAATGACCACTGCCTTGCTAAAAAACTGAGGGTAAAGGTGATGGACTGGCCAAGGATGTCTCCAGACCTAAACTCTATTGAGCATCTTTGGGGCATCCTCAAATGGAATGTGGAGGAGGGCAAGGTCTCTAACATCCACCAGCCCTATGATATTGTCACGGAGGAGTGGAAAAGGACTCCAGTGGCAACCTATGAAGCTCTGGTGAACTCCATGCCCAAGAGGGTTAAGGCAGTGCTGGAAAATAATGGTGGCCACATAAAATATTGACACTTTGGGCCCAGTTTGGACATTTTCCCTTAGGGGTGTACTCACTTTTTTTTGCCAGCGGTTTAGACAATAATGGCTTTGTGCTGAGCTATTTTGAGGGGACAGCAAATGTACTGTTATACAAATGTACACTCACTACCTTACATTGTAGCAAAGTGTAATTTCTTCAATTTTGTCACATGAAAAGATATAACAAAATATTTACAAAAATGTGAGGGGTGTATTCACTTTTGTGAGATACTGTATATACACAGTTAGGTCCATATACATTTGTACACAGGCACAACCTTAATTTTTTTTTTGCAGGTATTTACAAAAACATGAGAGAATATGTGTGGTCTCTAATTGATTACTAAAGGAAGAAATAAATAAACTTGTACCATCATCCAGGATTCTAGAACTGAGGAATTGGGCAATTTGGACTATCGTGGAACAGTAAGACAATAAAGTATAAATGTGTGGCAAGTATAAAATTGTAAAAAATATAAAAATAGTTTTATTGATACAAAGATAATGGTCAATTACAAGTAAAAACTTGACAATAATTCATATATGTCACCAAAAAAGTTAACCCCGGAGTGGGGGGATCACAGTGGGACAATTCATCACAAAAAACAACTCGACTAGTTTCACAGACAATGGCCGCTTCATCAGGAGAAAGGATGAGCCGAACACCTTTCTCCTGAAAGGTGTTTGGCTCTAAAGTTCACACGAAGTTTAGATCTGTTCGCACCAGACCCTGCGAACAGACCTAAACTTCGTGTGAACTTTAGAACCCTATTAAAGTCTATGGGACTCAAACTTTCAAAATCTAAAGTGCTAATTTTAAAGGCTAATATGCAAGTTACTGTCCTAAAAAGTGTTTGGGGACCTGGGTCCTGCCCCATGGGACATGTATCAATGCAAAAAAAAGTTTTAAAAGGGCCAAAAAAAAATGACATAGGGTTCCCCCTAAAATGACGTGGGACCCCAGAGAGATGATCATCCATCGCTGGATAGCAAGAGTGGATTATCACCGCTGGAATCTTTTTTTATTTATTTTTTTATTTGTGTTTGTCTTTTTTAACATTCTTTTACACTTTCTTTGTGAAATGGTAGGGGTACTTTTGTACCCCATTACCATTTCAAACAAGTGGGGCCCAGGATCTGGGGGTCCCCTTGTTAAAGGGGGCTTCCAGATTCTGATAAGCCCCCTGCCCGCAGACCCCCACAACCACCTGTCAGGGTTGTGGGGATGAGGCCCTTGTCCTCATCAACATGGGGGCAAGGTGCTTTGAGGGGTCTGTGACCCCCAAAGCATCCTCCCAATGTTGAGGGCACGTGGCCTGGTATGGTTCGGGGGGGTGCTCTCTCATCCCCCCTCTTTTCCTGCGGCCTGCCAGGTTGCGTGCTAGGATAAAGGGTCTGGTGTGGATTTTTAGGGGGAACTCCACGACATTTTATTTTTAAATTTGACGCAAGGTTCCCCTTAATATCCATACCAGACCTGAAGGGCCTGGTAATTGAATTTTGGGGACACGGTGCTTTGGGTGGGACCCCAAAGCATCCTCCCAATGTTGAGGGCATGTGGCCTGGTATGGTTCAGGGGGGGGATGAGAGAGCGCCCCCCCCTGAACCATACCAGGCCACATGCCCTCAACATTGGGAGGATGCTTTGGGGTCCCACCCAAAGCACCGTGTCCCCAAAATTCAATTACCAGGCCCTTCAGGTCTGGTATGGATATTAAGGGGAACCTTGCGTCAAATTTAAAAATAAAATGTCGTGGAGTTCCCCCTAAAAATCCACACCTGTGGCCTGCCAGGTTGCGTGCTCGGATAAAGGGTCTGGTATGGATTTTTAGGGGGAACCCCACGTAATTTTTTATTTAAATTTGACGTGGGGTTCCCCTTAATATCTTTACCAGACCTGAAGGGTGTGGTAAAAAAAACAGGTGCTGCAACAAGGCTATTATAAAGAGATTAGTTACCCAGGTGACTTACTGAGTACTGACTGGAGTATGTAGTGCCGGGCATCTAGGGTCCAGAGTATGGCTAAACAGGCAAACTGCCTGTTATTTATAGCTCCCAACCCAGCGACCTTGTAACATGCAGGCAGATGCCATCGTGTGGCGTCATAGGGTCAGAGCTCCTGCATTGCGCACGTGTGAAGGCATCGTGCGCACGCATGCGCACTAGCTCTATGGCCGAGGGATATAAATCCCTGCCAGAACCAGAAGATGGCACCGATAATAGGACCAACCTATCTGTCAGGGAGCCCACCGGGCTGCCGTGGAAGGCACACAATTGGGGCGCCGTGCACCAGCGCCTGTCATAAGTTGCAGAAAAAAGGGGCAAGCAGTAGGGCTCAGTTTCAAATGGTAGAACAAAAAATATATATATTTTTTTATCGATAAAAAATGAAATGAGAATAAATTGTATAAAATAATAATGTAACATGAGATATATATTGTTAGTATACAGGGATAAGGTAAATACCCTGTACCCTGTACCCTGTTTACCAAAACATATTTCAGCTAGAGTTATATCATTTATAAGTGCTCATTCTCTGGTTTATTTTGAGGGTATGTACATCCTAATCGGAGGAAGGGTTTAGGAATTACAGCTCTTTAGAATAGTCATCCCCCTTTTTCAAGGGACCATAAGTAATTGGACAATTGAATCAAAAGCTGTTTCATGGCCAGGTGTGGGCTACTCAACTATTTCTTCATAAATTAAGCAGGTAAAAGGTCTGGAGTTGATTCTCAGTGCGGTATTTGCATTTGGAATCTATTGCTGTGAACCTACATCATGTGTTCAAAGGAGCTGTCCATGCAAGTTAAACAGACCATTGTAAGGCTTCAAAAATTAAACAAATCGATCAGAGAGATTGCAGCAATTTTAGGGGTGGGCAAATCAACAGTCTGGTACATTCTGAGGAAAGAAGAATGTACTGGTGAGCTCAGAGACATAAAAAAGCCTGGACATCCACAACAGTGGTGGATGATCACAAAATCCTCTCTATGGTAAAGAAAAACACATTTACAACATCCAGACAAGTGAAGGACACTCTCCAGTAGGTGGGCTTATCATTGTCAAAGTCTACAATCAAGAGAAGACGTGACAAGAGCAAATACAGACAGAGGGTTCACCACAAGGTGCAAATCATTCATAAGCCTGAAGAATAGAAAAGCCAGATTAGACTTTGCCAAAAAACATCTAAAAAAAACAGACCAGTTCTGAAAAAGCATTTATTGGACAGATGAAACTGAGATTAATCTGTATTAAAATGACGGGAAGAAAAAAGTGTGGAGAAGGTTTGGAGCAGCTCCTGATCCAAAGCACAAAACATCATCTGTAAAACTTGATGGAGGCAGTGTGATGGCATGGGCATAAATACATGGGCATGCATGACTTCCAGTGGCACTGGATCATTGGTGTTTATTGATGATGTGACAGAAAACAGAAGCAGCCGCATGAATATTGCAGTGTTTAGAGATATACTGTCAGCCCAGATTCAGCCAAATGCAGCAAAGTTGATTAGATGGCGCTTCACAGTACAGATGAACAATAATCCAAAACACACTGCAAAAGTAACCCAGGAGCCTTTAACCACTTGCCGACCGCCGCACGACGATGTACGTCGACAGAATGGCACGGGCAGGCATAAGGGCTTACATGTACGTCCTTGCCTGCCCGCGGGTCGGGGGCCCGATCGGGCCCCCGCCCGGTGCCTGCGGCGGTCGGTATTCGTTCGGGAGCGATCCCGGACGAGGGGACGGCCATTCATTCATGGCCACCCCCTCGCGATCGCTCCCGACGAATGAAAATGCTCGGTGACATCACTTCCTCTCCTGTAATGTAAACACAGGCAGAGGAAGTGAAGTAATCTCTCCTCGTGTCGGTCTTTTTCGTTCCGGCACCGAGGAGAGAGGATCAGTGAGTTGCACCAACACTACACTTACAGTAGAACACGCCAGGCACACTTTTCACCCCCCTGATCACCCCCCAATCACCCCCCAATCACCCCTGCCCCCCCCAGTCACAGTGACACCAATTGCATTTTTTTTTTTTTTTTTTTTTTTTTTTTTTGCATTGGTGTCATTTGTGACTGTAATAACTGTTAGGGCAGTTAGGGCTAGCCCCCTTTAGCTCTAGGGTGCCCCCCTACCCCGTGATCACCCCCCGTCGCCAGTGTCACTAATAAGCGATCGTTTTTCTGATCGCTGTATTAGTGTCACAGGTGACGCTAGTTAGGCAGGTAAGTATTTAGGTTCGCTGCAGCTTTTTATAGTGTCAGGGACCCCCATATACTACCGCATAGCCCCCTGATTGCCCCCCAGTTAACCCTTTCACCAGTGATCACCATATAACTGTTACAGGTGACGCTGGTTGGTTAGTTATTTTTTTTTTGTTTCAGGGCACCCGCCATTTATTACCTAATAAAGGTTTAACCCCCTGATCACCCAGCGGGTGATATAAGTTTGAGGGTCAGATAAGGCCTGCGTCGCCCCAGCGTCAGGTTAGTGCCAGTACCGCTAACACCCACGCGTAAAGCATACACCTCCCTTAGTAATATAGTATCTGATCAGATCTATATTAGCGTTGCCAGCATTTTAGGTTTCCCAGAACGCATTGTTAGCGGGATCAGCCCAGATACCTGCTAGCACCTGCGTTTAGCCCCTCCGCCAAGCCCAGCCCAGCCCACCCAAGTGCAGTATCGATCGATCACTGTCACTTACAAAACACAACACACATAACTGCAGCGTTCGCAGAGTCAGGCTTGATCCCTGCGATCGCTAACAGTTTTTTTTGTAGCGTTTTGAAACAGTCGCTGACAGGCTAGGTGCTTTTTTACCTGTGAGTCTCACTAGTGTACCCCTAAATTTAGAGCCCAAAATGGCAAAGCGAAGGTACACTAGTGAAGAGGCCTACACGTTTCTGAGCATAACAGATAGTGAAGAGGACGTCACTCATCTGTCAGATTCAGGCTCAGAATACGATCCTGTAGAGGACAGCGGCTCCATGACAGATAGCTCTGACGACGGAGATGAGGCCTCTGTTAGGGACAGGTGTGCCCGATCCCGAATGTATTCTGTTGTTGAGGTGCATAAACCGCAGGCCACTCGTATGGAGCAGAGACGTACTAGAGCCGCTCATCCTTCTGGTGAACTGGCAAGCACCAGCGGCCTAGTACACCCTGGACCTACATCCAGCACTGCAGTAACACGTGGTGACGTGGCGAGTCCCATAAGTGCAGTTCAAGCTGGCGAGGTGGCAAGCACAAGTAGTGTCCCGCTGCCACCAAGAAGAAGACAAAGACAGGCCCGTCGTACCCATAGTGCCCTTCCTGCAGAATTCGCCAATCCTATTTGGGTGCCCACCACTTCTGCAGAACCCGTACTTCCCCCATTCACTGGCCAACCTGGCAACAGTTGATTTTACGACACTTGACTTTTACTCACTGTTTTTCACCGAAGATCTCTATAGATCTATTGTGGACCAAACCAATTTGTACGCTGCTCAACACATCACCACTATTCCCCAGTCCGCCCTTGCCAGACAATGGAAACCAGTTACGGTTTCCGAATTTAAAATCTTTCTGGGCCTCTCCCTCAACATGGGCATAACCAAAAAGAGTGAGTTGCGGTCATATTGGTCCACTGACCCAATTCACCATATGCGCGTGTTCTCTGCTTCCATGTCCAGGGCACGATACGAGATGATTTTGCGGTTCATGCACTTCAGCGACAATGAACTCTGTCGTCCTCGTGGAGACCCTGAATACGATCGGCTCTACAAAATTCGGCCCCTCATAAACCACTTCAACCAACGTTTTGCAGACTTGTTTACTCCCGATCAAGTTGTCTGCGTTGATGAGTCCCTGATTAAGTTTTCTGGTCGCTTGTCATTCAAACAATACGTCCCCAACAAGCGTTCCAGATACGGGGTCAAGATGTATAAGCTCTGTGACAGGGCCACAGGCTATACACGTAGTTTCATGGTTTATGAGGGTAAAGATAGTCACATAGAGCCGGAGAACTGCCCTGACTACATAGGAAGCGCTGGCAAGATAGTGTGGGACATGGTGTCACCCTTATTCGGAAAGGGGTACCACTTGTACGTGGACAATTATTACACAAGCGTGCCACTGTTTAGTCACTTGTTTGATCAGCAGATTGGAGCATGTGGCACCGTGCGACCTAATCGCCGGGGCTTTCCCCAGCGGCTTGTAGAGTCCCGTCTTAGGCTGGGGGAGAGAGCCTGCTTGCGCAGTAATAATTTGCTCGCTATGAAGTGGAGGGATAATAAGAATGTTTTCGTTCTTACCTCCCTTCATGCAGACACGACGGTCCAAATTCCTACGGCGACTGGTATTGTGGAGAAACCCCTCTGTGTCCACAAATATAACCTTAACATGGGAGGGGTGGACCTCAATGACCAGTTGTTGGCGCCGTATCTAGTTGCCCGTAAGTCCAGACGCTGGTACAAAAAAGTGTCTGTTTATTTATTCCAATTGGCTATACTGAATGCTTATGTACTACACAAAGCTTCAGGACGGACTGGATCCTTCCTCAAATTCCAGGAGGATATCGTCAGAGCCCTTCTGTATCCAGGCGGTGCTCCACCTCACCTTCCCCTACCAGATGCAGTAAGCCGGCTGCATGAGAGGCATTATTCTTATGTCCTCCCGAGTACCCCTACCCAACGAGCCCCCCAAAGAAAATGTCGTGTCTGCAGAAAGCGCGGATTTAGGCGTGACACCCATTCTTATTGTCCACGCTGTCCTGGCAATCCTGGTCTTTGTCAGGGTGAGTGTTTTGAACGCTACCATGAACTAGTTGAGTATTAGCGTAGGGTACAGCATTGCACAGGCTAGGCACACGTTCACAGGGTCTCCCAAGATGCCATCACATTTTGAGAGACCCAAACCGCTGGAACCGTTACAACAGAAGTGTTAAAGTTACATAAAAAAGTGTTAAAAAAAAAAAAAAAAAAAAAGTAAAAAAACCAAAAAACCCAAAAAAATATTAAATAAAAAAAACAAAAATAGTTGTCGTTTTATTGTTCTCTCTCTCTCTCTCTATTCTCTCTCTATTGTTCTGCTCCTTTGTACTGTATTCTATTCTGCAATGTTTTATTGTTAACCATTTTTTGTTTTCAGGTACGCCATTCAGCTGTAGCGTGGATTTATTTATCTTGACAGCAACAGCGTTTGCTCCCACGATACGTAAAGCCACGACTCCAGCGCTGTCGGAGGTGATTTCACCACCACAGTTAAAAAAGAGCATATATGCCGAAGCATGGGGGCATAAGGGGTGGAGGAGCGATTTTGCTCCTAATGCCACGTACATACAGTCAAAATTCCGACGGAGGGCTTGCCCGTGGAAAAGTTTGAATGTATGTACGCGGCATAACTTTTTTGCGGGAGGATGCCCCCATGCTTCGGCATATATATATTTTAGGCACAGATTGTGTTAAATGTGTTATTTTTTGCTATTTTTTTTGTATTTGCTTTGCAGGTATGGTACGTCTTACTGTTATACTGTAATGTTACTTTGTTTTATTGTTAACCATCATTTGCTTAGCAGGTACGCCATTCAGTTGCAGCGCGGATTTATTTATCTTGACAGTGTAAGGATCAAGGTATGTGGAAACAAAATGGTTGACAGTATGTTTTACTAAAATACTTGTCTATCTTTATCCTTCTCAGTAATATAAGGACTCATCATCTTTAGTCACGTACGCATAAGAAGAGGCCACATCAGCCCTAAAAAGCAGTCTACGCCCAGAAGATTGTCTTATCAGCTGATAACACCTGGAGAATTGCCTTTTCTTTGCAAATTGTTGTTTTTTTTACATTGCTGATGCTTGCCTTTTTCTGTCTATAAAAGAGATGTAATAAAGAACCTCAGAGTCAGAGTTAAGCACGGACTTCTGAGCAGAAATACTGAGTACCTCCGTGTCTCTTTGCTTAGATAAGAACTCTAACTAACAATTGGGAAACGGTAACATAACCTGACAAATAGGTGACTTGTTGAGGTCACACCTAACATTTCTGGCGCCGCGAACAGGGACCCGCAGAAAGAAACTACAAGAGGCGAACGAACATAAGGACGGAACAAAGAGGTCGGGCACATCAAGAACCACAGACAAAAACCTGCGCAGGTAAGAAAAGCTTTATTTTCTTATAAACTCTGTGCTTCTTAGATTTGTGCCCACCTGATCTGTCTGAATTGTTCTTCAGGTAAACACCAACCTCTGTAGTAAGCAGGTCTTGAACTTAATATTTTGGCTTATGTTACCGTTGTTTCTTGTCTGTCTACTTGTCATCTGTCTGTTGTGAATGAAATAAGCCCTGTTTGTATGGTGTGAATTGAAACATATATCATCCCAATGGGTAACGGAATGCGCCCTTAACTCGTGAGAGTACTTTGGGGGTCTGACACTTACGTTTGATATATGCCTTTTGACTCATGAGCCTGAAAACGGGTTGAAAGTATAAGTCCTGACTGCCTCGATAAAGCAGGAATAAGAAACGAATGCTGAGAGATTCCATGGTAATGGGAAGGGAATAAGGTCTCCACAAAGTCCCGGAGACCTAGTCATATGTGTTTGGCCACCAAAAGGGAATGCTTGTATATGTTGTAGCCGTCAGTCTGGTCATAATATTTGTCAGTTGGCTAGCATATAAAGTAATTCGATTTCAGAAATCTCATCTAGGAGAAGTTTTTAGTATTTTGGCACCCTAGGAGGAGAAGGCAACGAGACACTTAGTAAGTGATCCAAACGCCACCTAGGCAAGACTGTCAAAATGGGCCAGACACATGGTATACCCCAGGAGGAATCTCAGAAATGTTATACTGTTAAAGATATAATTACAATGTTGTATGGGAAGGACAAGGCACAGGGCACGAATAGGGTTCTCAAGAAATTTGGAATGGATGGATCTCGGAAAGAATTTCAAACTTACCAAACAGACGTTATGGGTTTAACAAGAAGTACAGGTTCTGATAGAAAACATGTTAGTAGGTGTCATATCTAGAGGTCATCTTTGACCTAATTTTGTGAGTGTGGGGGGTGTGGAGTATGCAATACTGATGTGTCCTGTGAAGTTTGTTCACAACTGCTGACAGCCCATTCAAATGACCCCCCCTTCTTTCTGACCAGGTCAGTGAGAATGTAAAGCAAACTGTATTGACATGCAAATGACCTGAGCCAAGACTTGTACTAATGAACTGAAAAGGTGCATTTACTAAATTGTGTTTGTTCTATCATTGTTACAATTCCTGGCTGAAAAAGGGTGCAAAGTGAATAGAACTAAGTTACAGGTATGTCAGAAAAAGGTTGTCTTTTTGGGCCACTGTATATCCCAGGGTACTCGACACCTCACTGAAGAACGAGTCCAGGCCATAAGACAAATGAATGTCCCACGCAACTTTAAGCAACTTCGTATGTTTCTGGGAATGGTGTCATATTGTAGACAATGGATACCACATGCCAGTTCTCTGATGCAGCCATTATATGATTGCTTGAAAATAGTACCCTATGTACTCACAGAAGCAGGTCATGAATCTTTTAGCACCTTAAAAAGGTTACTAATTTCGGCACCTGCGATCGGGATCCCTGATTATACCAAAACATTTCATTTGTACATTGCTGAAATCACGGGACACGCAACAGGGGTGTTGACACAACAACACATCAAACAAAGGCCGGTAGCATACTTCTCGGCGGCTCTCGATCCTGTCTCTAGAGGATCACCGTCCTGTGTACGAGCAGTTGCAGCAGTGTCAATTATCATTGACAAATCCTCAGAAATTGTCTTAGACAATACTGTAGTGGTACATACCACACATGACATACACGCCATCTTGTCACAGGTCCAGCCAAAACACATATCAATGGCAAGGTAGCTGCGTCTACAATGCACCTTGCTCCTACCCCCCAATGTTACCTTTCAGCGATGCACTTCTTTTAACTTAGCACAGCTTTTACCATTAGGCTAGGTTCACATTGCTGCGATGCGGGAACGCCGCGAATCCGCGGCGTTTTCCCGCATCGCATTACTCCCGCCGGCAGTTCACACTGCCCTATGCGGACGGCTGGGGGTGTCAATGTTATGTTAATGACACCCCCAGATCCGTCGGCATATCGCAGTGCGATCTGCCGACTCGCACAGGAATCGGATCGCATGGTGTGAACCCCCATGCGATCCGATTCCGTTGCGGACCCAAAAAAGGGTCCCGTGCGAGTTTGCTGCGGGACCGCTGCGAGTTCAGCCATACTATCTGTATGGCTGAACTCGCAGCGCTACGGAGATCGGATGTGATTTGCTGTGCGAATCACATCCGGTTCTCCCCCCGCAGCGGTGTGAACCCAGCCTTACAGACAGATTTGACAGGGGGGAGTAATGATGATAATGGTGTAGACACAGCACAAGATACTCAGGATTCTGACACACTTTCGTTTCAGGACATAACATCTGATGAACACGATTGTTTCCAACTTATGGAACAAGAAACCACGGGGTTCCCACATGTCACAGACATACCCATTGCAAATGCAGAACACACACTGTACATAGATGGTAGTAGATTTGCCGATGACAAAGGTAAATATCACACAGGTTATGCTGTGGTAACGGACACACAGGTAATTGAGGCAAAGTCACTACCAGCACACATGTCGGCACAAGAAGCGGAACTAACCGCTCTGGAGAAAGCCTTAGAACACTTGGAGGGACAAGAAGGGAACGTTTACACTGATTCCGCATACGCCTACGGTGTGGCACATGATTATGGCCAAATATGGAAAGCTAGAGGTTACCTTACAGCAGCAGGCACACCTGTTAAACATGGTGAAGGAATCAAAAGAGTCCTGAACAATCTTCAAAAGGTTAAAAGAGTAGCCATCATGAAGATAGCAGCACACACGAGCGCAAAAACAACTGAGGCAAAAGGAAACGCATTTGCAGATTTAACTGCAAAGAAGGCAGCTCTAGGGGAAGTAAGCCCTGAGACCTTAGCCACGGTACAGGTGAGTATGCCCGAAACCACATGGCAGCAGCTAATCGAACTACAGGAACAAGCAGGGGCTATTGAGAAGGACCGTTGGGTTAAGGAGGGAGCTGCACCAGGCCTTGACAATGTATGGAGAGAAGGAGACAAAATATGTCTACCCGCTTCTCTATACCCCGCAATGGCAGCGGGTGTCCACTTACCCACTCATGTCAGCTCCAATTCTATGTATAGGATTGTAAGCCAAGGATGGCTAGCCCCTGGATTCAGTAGTACTGCAAGGAACTACTGTGCTGCATGCCAAATCTGTCTGATTAATAACCCAGGACAGAGAGTGAAAACCCCACGTAAACATCAGGTCCGGGCCCAATATCCCTTTCAGAGACTGCAGATTGACTACATACAAATGCCTAAGAGCGGCCCCTTTGAATTTGTTCTCGTGTGCATCTGCCTATTTTCAGGCTGGCCCGAAAGTTATCCTGTAAAATCAGCTACGGCAAAAGCCACCGCCAAGAAACTGATTACTGAGCTGATACCTAGGTTTGGTCTCCCAGAAACAATAGAATCAGATAGGGGGACACATTTCACGGGAGAAATAATGCAAAATGTGATGGCAATGTTAGGGGTTCAACAAAGTTTTCATACTCCTTACCACCCACAGAGTTCAGGATCAGTAGAAAGAGTAAATGGTACAATCAAGCTGAAAATACAAAAGGCCATGCAGGAGTTGAACAAACCATGGCCTGAGTGCCTACCCTTAGCTTTGTTCTCTATTAGGTACACCCCAACAGGAAAAACCGGGTTATCCCCATATGAAATACTGTTTGGAAGTGCACCTAGATTAGGTTTATATTTTCCTCAAAGTATGCAATTGCAATGTGATAAGTTTAACTACGTATGTAATACAGTTGCAACAGCGTCTGACTAAAATCCACAAGAGTGTGTATTCTTCTCTTCCAGACCCTAATTCTGTCACAGGTACACACGATCTACAACCAGGAGACTATGTGTATGTAAAGAAACATACCAGGAAGACACTGGAACCAAGGTTTGAAGGTCCTTTCCAGGTGCTATTGATTACAGCAACCTCAGTGAAATTGGAAGGGAAACCTACCTGGATCCACGCTTCTCATTGTAAAAAGGAGCCAGTTGGCAAATGACAACATGTATCTTTTTATTCTTTTTGTTTCAGTAATCCTGGCTAATAGTTTGGTTACCTCACAGAATAAAATACACAAGGATGAAGGATTTTCTAAAAAATTTTTATTACTGAAGTTTAAATATGCTTATGCCCAGAAGTCAGGATATGAGAAATGTTGGATTTGTAGCAAATTACACCCCAGTACAGCAAGTATACCACTGATGGCAGTTCCTATAAACTATACTGATCTTGCTAACAGTAGCATTAACATAATTAGAACAAATACCAGCGAGACAGTAATGTTTAAGTCAAATGGCCTCGCCTTTTCCCCTGATTGGTGTTTCAACCTAGGGAACACAACGGGAGGAAATGGAGAATGCCAAGACAGCAAATTTAACTTGTCCATTTTCATACCAGAAGCTACTCCTGGGAAAAACACGGTCTTCTACCCTAGTATAACCCACACACACCAATCGTTAGCTGAGTTCCTCGGTAATATTTCAGACAACAACACCAGGTGGTTAGTGAGTAAGCTATCTCTTTATGGATACACCTCCCTTTATAGAAATAATATCGGTAGTAGATCAGTAGCACTGGGAAATAATATATATATCTGTTGTGAGGATAAATGTTATACTTGGATACCTAGAAGAGCTCAGGGATGGTGCTACCTCGCAAGTTTAGTACCAGTAATGGGAGTAGTAGGTGATGAACGAGGTGATCACCTATTAGAAGCTAGCATGCACCCTAGGTATCCCCTCAGGTATCGTAGTAAAAGAGAAATATTCCTGAAGAAGGACATGGCATGGGCTTGGTTCCCGTCCTGGACAGGATGGGGTATAGACTTAATGAAACGACTAAATAACTATACAGGAATTATTAATGATGTTTTGGAGAAAAACTCTGATGACATTACTAAGTTAAATCTGGAGACCAGAGCCATCAGACAACAATTAGAATTACATGAATTAGCAATTGAAAGTATGAGTGCAGCACTGACAGGACTCTGTGAAACTACTGAGGACTATGAGTGCTGTACTTGGATACATAACACCAGCATTGAGGTACCTGATTATTATGACATCATTGCACAACACCGTACGGAAGTAAAGAATTTACAAGAGAAGGCCCGAAATATTGGTCGCGACTGGGATCCGTTTGGTGAAACTTTTAGTTTCTCAGGGTTATTCTCTTGGGTTAAGAAGGCAGCAATGACGATTATAGTGGTGCTCTTATTCGTATTTTTCTTTTATGCATGCTTTAAGTTGTTTATGTGCTTTTGCAAGAAAGCCAAGGTAAATGCTGTAGAAAAGATGGAACTTTTGTAAGTTGATAAGTTGGATAAGATAGGTGGATTTAGTTTCTTGACATCACCCATCTTGCAGAAAAGCCACTCTTCCTGAATTTTAGATGTTGGTACTGTCCAGGGGGATGGGTGTATACCCCTCTGACAACTCGCGGTCAGGGAGAGTACTCTGGATATAGGCCGACTAGAACTTGTTCAGGTGGACCCAGGGCAAGAGGGAGGGGTGATGTCAAAGGGGGAAATGTAAGGATCAAGGTATGTGGAAACAAAATGGTTGACAGTATGTTTTACTAAAATACTTGTCTATCTTTATCCTTCTCAGTAATATAAGGACTCATCATCTTTAGTCACGTACGCATAAGAAGAGGCCACATCAGCCCTAAAAAGCAGTCTACGCCCAGAAGATTGTCTTATCAGCTGATAACACCTGGAGAATTGCCTTTTCTTTGCAAATTGTTGTTTTTTTTACATTGCTGATGCTTGCCTTTTTCTGTCTATAAAAGAGATGTAATAAAGAACCTCAGAGTCAGAGTTAAGCACGGACTTCTGAGCAGAAATACTGAGTACCTCCGTGTCTCTTTGCTTAGATAAGAACTCTAACTAACAATTGGGAAACGGTAGCATAACCTGACAAATAGGTGACTTGTTGAGGTCACACCTAACAACAGCAACAGCGTTTGCTCCCATGATACATAAAGCCGCGACTCCAGCACTGTCGGGGGTGATTTCACCACCACAGTTAAAAAAGAGCATATATGCCGAAGCATGGGGGCATAAGGGGTGGAGGAGCGATCTGCTCCTACCTTTTGCGGGAGGATGCCCCCATGCTTCGGCATATATAAATGGTGCATGTATGCCCACCATTAGAAGTGGGTGGATGAAGGGAGGTATCTAATGGTGGGCATACCCACCGATCAATATTTTTTTTTCGTTCAGCCCACAGGCTGCATGAAAAAAAAATTACAATATATGCCCAACCAGTTCCAGCAACATACTGGTATGTTGCGGGACTTTGAGTGCTTATACCAGAATGATGCCTGCAGGTTTAGGTATCATCTTGGTATCATTCTTTTCAGCCAGCGGTCGGCTTTTATGTAAAAGCAATCCTAGCGGCTAATTAGCCTCTAGACTACTTTTACAAGCAGTGGGAGGGAATGTCCCCCCCCCGCACCATCTTCCATGGTTTTCTCAGGCTCTCCTGTCCCAACAGGGAACCTGAGAATGCAGCCGGTGGTTCATCCAGCTGACCATAGAGCTGATCAGAGACCAGAATGGCTCCAATCATCTCTATGGCCTAAGACACCGGAAGCTACGAGCATTTCATGACTTAGATTTTGCGGGATGTAAACAGTGCCATTGGGAAATTGGGAAAGCATTTTATCACACCGATCTTGGTGTGGTCAGATGCTTTGAGGACAGAGGAGAGATCTAGGGTCTGATAGACCCTAATTTTTTTTAAAAAGAGTACCTGTCACTACCTATTGCAATCATAGGGGATATTTACATTCCCTGAGATAACAATAAAAATCATAAAAAAATATATATAAATGAAAGGAACAGTTTAAAAATAAAATAAAAAAGCAAAAAAAATAATAAAAAATAAATAAATAAAAAAAAACACCCCTGTCCCCCCCTGCTAAGGCGCAACGTGGAACGCAAGCGTTGGTCTGGTGTCATATGTAAACAGCAATTGCACCATGCATGTGAGGTATCACCACAAAGGTCAGATCGAGGGTACTAATTTTAGCAGTAGACCTCCTCCGTAAATCTAAAGTGGTCACCTGTAAAGGCTTTTAAAAATGTACGTTTCTGTGCAATTTTAAAGCATGTCATGTTTGGTATCCATGTACTCGGCCTAAGATCATATTTTTTATTTCATCAAACATTTGGGCAATATAGTGATTTTTAGTGCATTAAAATAAAAAAAAGTGTGTTTTTTCCCCAAAAAATGCGTTTGAAAAATCGCTGCGCAAATACCGTGTGAAAAAAAAAATGAAACACCCACCATTTTAATCGGTAGGGCTTTTGCTTTAAAAAAACACTTCATGTTTGGGGGTTCAAAGTAATTTTCTTGCAAAAAAAAATATTTTTTCATGTAAACAAAAAGTGTCAGAAAGGGCTTTTTCTTCAAGTGGTTAGAAGAGTGGGTGATGTGTGACATAAGCTTCTAAATGTTGTGCATAAAATGCCAGGACAGTTCAAAACCTCCCCAAATGACCCCATTTTAGAAAGTAGACACCCCAAGCTATTTGCTGAGAGGCATGTCGAGTCCATGGAATATTTTATATTTTGACAAAAGTTGTGGAAAAAATACATTATTATTTTTATTTTTATTTTTTTTGCACAAAGTTGTCATTAAATGATATATTGCTCAAACATGCCATGGTTATATGTAAAATTACACCCCAAAATACATTCTGTTGCTTCTCCTGAGTACGGGGATACCACAAGTGTGAGACCTTTTGGGAGCCTAACCGCGTACGGTACCCCAAAATCCAAGCACCACCTTCAGGATTTCTAAGGGTGTAAATTTTTGATTTCATTCCTCACTGCCTATCACAGTTTCGGAGGCCATGGAATGCCCAGATAGCACAAAATCCCCCCAAGTGACCCCATTTTGGAAAGGAGACACCCCCAGCTATTTGCCGAGAGGTATGGTTAGTATTTTGCAGACCTTCATTTTTGTCACAAAGTTTTGAAAATTGAAAAAAAGAAAAAAAATATACATTATTTTTTTTTTCTTCATTCTCAAAAACAAATGAGAGCTGCAAAATACTCACCATGCCTCTCGGCAAATAGCTTGGGGTGTCTACTTTCCAAAATGGTCATTTTGGGGGGTTTTGTGCCATCTTGGCATTTTATGGCCTTCAAAACTGTAATAGGTAGTGAGGCGTGAAATCAAAAATTTACGCCCTTAGAAAGCCTGAAGGCGGTTCTTGGCTTTCGGGGCCCCGTACGCAGCTAGGCTCCCAAAAAATCCCACACATGTGGTATCCCCGTACTCAGGAGAAGCAGCAGAATTTATTTTGGGGTGTCATTTCACATATGCCCATGGCATGTGTGAGCAATATATCATTTAGTGACAACTTTGTGAAAAAAAAATAAAAAAAGTTTGTAATTTTCCCGCAACTTGTGGCAAAATATAAAATATTCCATGGACTCAACATGCCTCTCAGCAAATAGCTTGGGGTGTCTACTTTCTAAAATGGGGTCATTTGGGGGGGGTTTGTGCCATCTTGGCATTTTATGGCCTTCAAAACTGTAATAGGTAGTGAGGCGTGAAATGAAAAATTTACGCCCTTAGAAAGCCTGAAGGCGGTGCTTGGTTTTCGGGGCCCCGTACGCGGCTAGGCTCCCAAAAAATTCCACACATGTGGTATCCCCGTACTCAGGAGAAGCAGCAGAATTTATTTTGGGGTGTCATTTCACATATGCCCATGGCATGTGTGAGCAATATATCATTTAGTGACAACTTTGTGAAAAAAAAAAAAAAAAAAAAAAAAAGTTTGTAATTTTCCCGCAACTTGTGGCAAAATATAAAATATTCCATGGACTCAACATGCCTCTCAGCAAATAGCTTGGGGTGTCTACTTTCTAAAATGGGGTCATTTGGGGGGGTTTTGTGCCATCTTGGCATTTTATGGCCTTCAAAACTGTAATAGGTAGTGAGGCGTGAAATGAAAAATTTACGCCCTTAGAAAGCCTGAAGGCGGTGCTTGGTTTTTGGGGCCCCGTACGCGGCTAGGCTCCCAAAAAGTCCCACATATGTGGTATCCCCGTACTCAGGAGAAGCAGCAGAATTTATTTTGGGGTGTCATTTCACATATGCCCATAGCATGTGTGAGCAATATATCATTTAGTGACAACTTTGTGAAAAATTTATAAAGTTTGTAATTTTCCCGCAACTTGTGGCAAAATATAAAATATTCCATGGACTCAACATGCCTCTCAGCAAATAGCTTGGGGTGTCTACTTTCTAAAATGGGGTCATTTGTGGGGGTTTTGTGCCATCTTGGCATTTTATGGCCTTCAAAACTGTGATAGGTAGTGAGGAGTAAAATGACATATGTATGCCCTTAGAAATCCTGAAGGCGGTGCTTGGCTTTCGGGGCCCCGTACGCGGCTAGGCTTCCAAAAAGTCGACCACATGTGGTATCCCCGTACTCAGGAGAAGCAGCAGAATGTATTTTGGGGTACAATTCCACATATAACTATGGCATGTGTGAGCAATATATCATTTAGTGACAACTTTGTGTAAAAAAAAAAAAAAAAATTTTTTTTTTGTCATTATTCAATCGCTTGCGGCAAAAAAATAAAATATTCAATGGGCTCAACATGCCTCTTATCAATTTCCTTAGGGTGTCTACTTTCCAAAATGGGGTCATTTGGGGGGGTTTTGTACTGCCCTGCCATTTTAGCACCTCAAGAAATGAGATAGGCAGTCATAAACTAAAAGCTGCGTAAATTCCAGAAAATGTACCTTAGTTTTTAGATGTGACAACTTTTGCGCAAACCAATAAATATACAGTTATTGACTTTTTTTTACCAAAGACATGTGGCTGAATACATTTTGGCCTAAATGTATGACTAAAATTGAGTTTATTGGATTTTTCTAATAACAAAAAGTAGAAAATATCATTTTTTTTCAAAATTTGCGGTCTTTTTACGTTTATATCGCAAAAAATAAAAATCGCAGAGGCAATCAAATACCATCAAAAGAAAGCTCTATTTGTGGGAAGAAAAGGACGCAAATTTTGTTTGGGTACAACATTGCATGACCGCGCAATTACCAGTTAAAGCAGCGCAGTGCCAAAGTGTAAAAAGACCTCTGGTCATTTACCAGCAAAATGGTCCGGTCTGAAGGTGGTTAAAGAAAAATAAGTGAAGTGCAATGGCCGAGTCAGTCAAGTCACCTGATCTCAACCCAATTGAGCATGCATTTCACTTGCTGAAGGAATAACTAAAGGCAGAAAGGCCTGTATATATATATATATATATATATATATATATATATACAGAGAGAGAGAGAGAGAGAGAGAGAGGGAGAGGGAGAGGGAGAGGGAGAGAGATAGATAGATATCTGTATCTCTCTGTATATATTTATATATATAGATAGATAGATAGATAGATATATTAGGGCTGTTACTGATTAAAATGTTTGTGTTCGATTAATAAATTTTTTTTTAATCAATTAATCGACTAATTTTGATTAATTATAATGCACATACAGATCCAACTACTTTTAGCTGATCTCCTTGCATTGCAACTCTGCATTAGTCAGTAGTAAATGTGGTATACACTATATACAATCACCCGACACTAGTTAGTTTCCACAATCCATGACTTAACTTCACAGTTCACACAAATATGTTTTAAATTCAATCTGTAGCACTGACGTAAGTCATTTTTTTTTCCACAGTAGGGTGACAATCCCTCCACCTCCAGTCTAACTAATCACTCTCACCTTATGGCATGGACCCCTGTGCAAACAGGTGGTCATGCTAGCGGGTATCAAAAGGGTTAACACAGACCATAAACTTCTCTCACGTCTCCTTAGATTTCAGCAAGGACGCCAGGTCATGGGTAGAAAGAAAAGATCTAAGTGCTCTCCGCTTAAGTATAAGATTAAATTTTTGTGTTCAAACACAAACTACTCACATAAAGATGATAAAAACACAGCATGTAAAGCCGACAATTGCGTTAGATCTGTAGGGCAGCAGCGGGTGACGTTATGTGTAGCTCCTCCCCCATATGCATTATGTTAAATCAGAACTTCGATGTCACCAGACTCCTCCCCCCTTCCTTCGTTGGCAGATGGAGGCACTTGGGGAAGGGAAAGTCCAATGACGTCAATGCCCGTGATGTCACCGGATCTCCAATGGAACTCTTTTGATTGATCAAAAAAATTAATCGATTAATCAAGGAATTAATCTTTAATTTCCACAGCCCTAAGATCTATCTATCTATCTATCTATCTATCTATCTATCTATCTATCTATCTATCTATCTATCTATCTATCTATCTATATATATATATATATATACATAAAATTATTTAAAAAACATATATTATTTCATTTATGTATAAGTTATACCCTTTGAAGTCAAAAGACAGGTGCTGACTTGCAAAGTGGACATTGCAGTGGCTAAATAGTTCGCTGGAGTTTGCATGTTCTCCCTCTGCCTGTGTGGGTTTCCTTCGGGCACTCCAGTTTGCTCCAAAAGACATACTGGTAGGTTGATTGGCTTCTGTCTAAATTGGCCCTAGTATGTGTATGTATGAATGTGAGTTAGGGACCTTAGATTGTAACCTCCTTGAGGGCAGGGACTGATGTGGGTACACAATATATATGTAAAGCACTGTGTAAATTGTTGGTGCTATATAAATACTTGAAATAAAAAAATAGCATGTGTTTTCTGTTACTCAAAAAAGAGCTCTGCTGTGACAGATATGGAGTGAACAGTTTGTACCCTTACACAAAAGTAAAACACAACCTCCTTCCTCTCTCCTATTGAAGACAGGAAACACATTTTTTTTCTGTTTGATGTTAGTAAAAAAAAGGCATGGGGGCATAAGGGGTGGAGGAGCGATCTGCTCCTACCTTTTGCGGGAGGATGCCCCCATGCTTCGGCATATATAAATGGTGCATGTATGCCCACCATTAGAAGTGGGTGGATGAAGGGAGGTATCTAATGGTGGGCATACCCACCGATCAATATTTTTTTTTCGTTCAGCCCACAGGCTGCATGAAAAAAAAATTACAATATATGCCCAACCAGTTCCAGCAACATACTGGTATGTTGCGGGACTTTGAGTGCTTATACCAGAATGATGCCTGCAGGTTTAGGTATCATCTTGGTATCATTCTTTTCAGCCAGCGGTCGGCTTTTATTTTATTTTTTATTTAGGCTAATTAGCCTCTAGACTACTTTTACAAGCAGTGGGAGGGAATGTCCCCCCCCCCGCACCATCTTCCATGGTTTTCTCAGGCTCTCCTGTCCCAACAGGGAACCTGAGAATGCAGCCGGTGGTTCATCCAGCTGACCATAGAGCTGATCAGAGACCAGAATGGCTCCAATCATCTCTATGGCCTAAGACACCGGAAGCTACGAGCATTTCATGACTTAGATTTTGCGGGAAGTAAACAGTGCCATTGGGAAATTGGGAAAGCATTTTATCACACCGATCTTGGTGTGGTCAGATGCTTTGAGGACAGAGGAGAGATCTAGGGTCTGATAGACCCTAATTTTTTTTAAAAAGAGTACCTGTCACTACCTATTGCAATCATAGGGGATATTTACATTCCCTGAGATAACAATAAAAATCATAAAAAAATATATATAAATGAAAGGAACAGTTTAAAAATAAAATAAAAAAGCAAAAAAAAATAATAAAAAAAAAATAAATAAAAAAAAACACCCCTGTCCCCCCCTGCTAAGGCGCAACGTGGAACGCAAGCGTTGGTCTGGTGTCATATGTAAACAGCAATTGCACCATGCATGTGAGGTATCACCACAAAGGTCAGATCGAGGGTACTAATTTTAGCAGTAGACCTCCTCCGTAAATCTAAAGTGGTCACCTGTAAAGGCTTTTAAAAATGTACGTTTCTGTGCAATTTTAAAGCATGTCATGTTTGGTATCCATGTACTCGGCCTAAGATCATATTTTTTATTTCATCAAACATTTGGGCAATATAGTGATTTTTAGTGCATTAAAATAAAAAAAAGTGTGTTTTTTCCCCAAAAAATGCGTTTGAAAAATCGCTGCGCAAATACCGTGTGAAAAAAAAAATGAAACACCCACCATTTTAATCGGTAGGGCTTTTGCTTTAAAAAAACACTTCATGTTTGGGGGTTCAAAGTAATTTTCTTGCAAAAAAAAATATTTTTTCATGTAAACAAAAAGTGTCAGAAAGGGCTTTTTCTTCAAGTGGTTAGAAGAGTGGGTGATGTGTGACATAAGCTTCTAAATGTTGTGCATAAAATGCCAGGACAGTTCAAAACCTCCCCAAATGACCCCATTTTAGAAAGTAGACACCCCAAGCTATTTGCTGAGAGGCATGTCGAGTCCATGGAATATTTTATATTTTGACAAAAGTTGTGGAAAAAATACATTATTATTTTTATTTTTATTTTTTTTGCACAAAGTTGTCATTAAATGATATATTGCTCAAACATGCCATGGTTATATGTAAAATTACACCCCAAAATACATTCTGTTGCTTCTCCTGAGTACGGGGATACCACAAGTGTGAGACCTTTTGGGAGCCTAACCGCGTACGGTACCCCAAAATCCAAGCACCACCTTCAGGATTTCTAAGGGTGTAAATTTTTGATTTCATTCCTCACTGCCTATCACAGTTTCGGAGGCCATGGAATGCCCAGATAGCACAAAATCCCCCCAAGTGACCCCATTTTGGAAAGGAGACACCCCAAGCTATTTGCCGAGAGGTATGGTTAGTATTTTGCAGACCTTCATTTTTGTCACAAAGTTTTGAAAATTGAAAAAAAGAAAAAAAATATACATTATTTTTTTTTCTTCATTCTCAAAAACAAATGAGAGCTGCAAAATACTCACCATGCCTCTCGGCAAATAGCTTGGGGTGTCTACTTTCCAAAATGGTCATTTTGGGGGGTTTTGTGCCATCTTGGCATTTTATGGCCTTCAAAACTGTAATAGGTAGTGAGGCGTGAAATCAAAAATTTACGCCCTTAGAAAGCCTGAAGGCGGTTCTTGGCTTTCGGGGCCCCGTACGCAGCTAGGCTCCCAAAAAATCCCACACATGTGGTATCCCCGTACTCAGGAGAAGCAGCAGAATTTATTTTGGGGTGTCATTTCACATATGCCCATGGCATGTGTGAGCAATATATCATTTAGTGACAACTTTGTGAAAAAAAAATAAAAAAAGTTTGTAATTTTCCCGCAACTTGTGGCAAAATATAAAATATTCCATGGACTCAACATGCCTCTCAGCAAATAGCTTGGGGTGTCTACTTTCTAAAATGGGGTCATTTGGGGGGGTTTTGTGCCATCTTGGCATTTTATGGCCTTCAAAACTGTAATAGGTAGTGAGGCGTGAAATGAAAAATTTACGCCCTTAGAAAGCCTGAAGGCGGTGCTTGGGTTTCGGGGCCCCGTACGCGGCTAGGCTCCCAAAAAATTCCACACATGTGGTATCCCCGTACTCAGGAGAAGCAGCAGAATTTATTTTGGGGTGTCATTTCACATATGCCCATGGCATGTGTGAGCAATATATCATTTAGTGACAACTTTGTGAAAAAAAAAAAAAAAAAAAAAAAAAAGTTTGTAATTTTCCCGCAACTTGTGGCAAAATATAAAATATTCCATGGACTCAACATGCCTCTCAGCAAATAGCTTGGGGTGTCTACTTTCTAAAATGGGGTCATTTGGGGGGGTTTTGTGCCATCTTGGCATTTTATGGCCTTCAAAACTGTAATAGGTAGTGAGGCGTGAAATGAAAAATTTACGCCCTTAGAAAGCCTGAAGGCGGTGCTTGGTTTTTGGGGCCCCGTACGCGGCTAGGCTCCCAAAAAGTCCCACATATGTGGTATCCCCGTACTCAGGAGAAGCAGCAGAATTTATTTTGGGGTGTCATTTCACATATGCCCATAGCATGTGTGAGCAATATATCATTTAGTGACAACTTTGTGAAAAATTTATAAAGTTTGTAATTTTCCCGCAACTTGTGGCAAAATATAAAATATTCCATGGACTCAACATGCCTCTCAGCAAATAGCTTGGGGTGTCTACTTTCTAAAATGGGGTCATTTGTGGGGGTTTTGTGCCATCTTGGCATTTTATGGCCTTCAAAACTGTGATAGGTAGTGAGGAGTAAAATGACATATGTATGCCCTTAGAAATCCTGAAGGCGGTGCTTGGCTTTCGGGGCCCCGTACGCGGCTAGGCTTCCAAAAAGTCGACCACATGTGGTATCCCCGTACTCAGGAGAAGCAGCAGAATGTATTTTGGGGTACAATTCCACATATAACTATGGCATGTGTGAGCAATATATCATTTAGTGACAACTTTGTGTAAAAAAAAAAAAAAAAAAATTTTTTTTTGTCATTATTCAATCGCTTGCGGCAAAAAAATAAAATATTCAATGGGCTCAACATGCCTCTTATCAATTTCCTTAGGGTGTCTACTTTCCAAAATGGGGTCATTTGGGGGGGTTTTGTACTGCCCTGCCATTTTAGCACCTCAAGAAATGAGATAGGCAGTCATAAACTAAAAGCTGCGTAAATTCCAGAAAATGTACCTTAGTTTTTAGATGTGACAACTTTTGCGCAAACCAATAAATATACAGTTATTGACTTTTTTTTACCAAAGACATGTGGCTGAATACATTTTGGCCTAAATGTATGACTAAAATTGAGTTTATTGGATTTTTCTAATAACAAAAAGTAGAAAATATCATTTTTTTTCAAAATTTGCGGTCTTTTTACGTTTATATCGCAAAAAATAAAAATCGCAGAGGCAATCAAATACCATCAAAAGAAAGCTCTATTTGTGGGAAGAAAAGGATGCAAATTTTGTTTGGGTACAACATTGCATGACCGCGTAATTACCAGTTAAAGCAGCGCAGTGCCAAAGTGTAAAAAGACCTCTGGTCATTTACCAGCAAAATGGTCCGGTCTGAAGGTGGTTAAAGAAAAATAAGTGAAGTGCAATGGCCGAGTCAGTCAAGTCACCTGATCTCAACCCAATTGAGCATGCATTTCACTTGCTGAAGGAATAACTAAAGGCAGAAAGGCCTGTATATATATATATATATATATATATATATATATATATATATATATATATATATATATATATATATATATATATATATATATATATACAGAGAGAGAGAGAGAGAGAGAGAGAGAGAGGGAGAGGGAGAGGGAGAGGGAGAGGGAGAGGGAGAGGGAGAGGGAGAGGGAGAGGGAGAGGGAGAGGGAGAGAGATAGATAGATATCTGTATCTCTCTGTATATATTTATATATATAGATAGATAGATAGATAGATATATTAGGGCTGTTACTAATTAAAATGTTTGTGTTCGATTAATAAATTTTTTTTTAATCAATTAATCGACTAATTTTGATTAATTATAATGCACATACAGATCCAACTACTTTTAGCTGATCTCCTTGCATTGCAACTCTGCATTAGTCAGTAGTAAATGTGGTATACACTATATACAATCACCCGACACTAGTTAGTTTCCACAATCCATGACTTAACTTCACAGTTCACACAAATATGTTTTAAATTCAATCTGTAGCACTGACGTAAGTCATTTTTTTTTCCACAGTAGGGTGACAATCCCTCCACCTCCAGTCTAACTAATCACTCTCACCTTATGGCATGGACCCCTGTGCAAACAGGTGGTCATGCTAGCGGGTATCAAAAGGGTTAACACAGACCATAAACTTCTCTCACGTCTCCTTAGATTTCAGCAAGGACGCCAGGTCATGGGTAGAAAGAAAAGATCTAAGTGCTCTCCGCTTAAGTATAAGATTAAATTTTTGTGTTCAAACACAAACTACTCACATAAAGATGATAAAAACACAGCATGTAAAGCCGACAATTGCGTTAGATCTGTAGGGCAGCAGCGGGTGACGTTATGTGTAGCTCCTCCCCCATATGCATTATGTTAAATCAGAACTTCGATGTCACCAGACTCCTCCCCCCTTCCTTCGTTGGCAGATGGAGGCACTTGGGGAAGGGAAAGTCCAATGACGTCAATGCCCGTGATGTCACCGGATCTCCAATGGAACTCTTTTGATTGATCAAAAAAATTAATCGATTAATCAAGGAATTAATCTTTAATTTCCACAGCCCTAAGATCTATCTATCTATCTATCTATCTATATATATATATATATATATATATATATATATATATACATAAAATTATTTAAAAAACATATATTATTTCATTTATGTATAAGTTATACCCTTTGAAGTCAAAAGACAGGTGCTGACTTGCAAAGTGGACATTGCAGTGGCTAAATAGTTCGCTGGAGTTTGCATGTTCTCCCTCTGCCTGTGTGGGTTTCCTTCGGGCACTCCAGTTTGCTCCAAAAGACATACTGGTAGGTTGATTGGCTTCTGTCTAAATTGGCCCTAGTATGTGTATGTATGAATGTGAGTTAGGGACCTTAGATTGTAACCTCCTTGAGGGCAGGGACTGATGTGGGTACACAATATATATGTAAAGCACTGTGTAAATTGTTGGTGCTATATAAATACTTGAAATAAAAAAATAGCATGTGTTTTCTGTTACTCAAAAAAGAGCTCTGCTGTGACAGATATGGAGTGAACAGTTTGTACCCTTACACAAAAGTAAAACACAACCTCCTTCCTCTCTCCTATTGAAGACAGGAAACACATTTTTTTTCTGTTTGATGTTAGTAAAAAAAAGGGTGCACATTTAGATGACTCTATACTTTTTATTCTAGCTTTTGTCCTGTCTAAAATGACAAGTATTCCAGAGAGTTATATACAAGTGAAAGGTTTGGTTTTGAATATCCAAGCTGTATTAAACCCAAAAGCAAACATTTACTGAATAACACCTTACCAATTCTTAGATGTGATGGTTGCATTAGTCTTCTTTGGGCTATCTTTACTTTCTTTTTACCTGGTGATCTGCCAGTAAGTCTTCTGTTTTTCAGGAGAACAAACTGTTCTGCAGATGTGGCAGAGGATTTAGGCCGCGTACACACAGGCGGACTGTCTGCCCAACTTAGTCCGCCGAAACACATTTCAGCGGACAATCCGCTCGTGTGTGGGCTTCAGCGGACTTTTTCAGCGGACAGTCTGGCGGACTAAGTCTTTCGGAATTTCCGTAAGATTGTCCGTCCAAACTTGGTTTGAGCGGACAGTCCGCCCGTGTGTGTGCCAGTCCGCTGTACTTTCGAAATGAGCGGACTTTTCCCGCCCGGAGAAAAGTCTGCTCATTTTGAGCGGGTATCCAGGTAGGCGGGGCACGCGACGGAGACGTCGCGGGCCCCGCCGCCTGGAATGGACTTAAAGGGGAACCCCAATGCCGAAAAAAATCGGCGTGGGGGTGCCCCCCAAGTCCAAAACAGACCCTTGTCCGAGCACGCTACCCGGCCGGCCAGGAAAGGGGGGCGAGCGAGCGCCCCCCCCCCCCCCCTCCTGAGCCGCACCAGGCCGCGTGCCCTCAACATGGGGGGTGCCTTGGGGAAGGGGGGGCCGCGCGGCCCCCCCACCCCAAAGCACCTTGTCCCCATGTTGATGAGGACAAGGGCCTCTTCCCGACAACCCTGGCCGTTGGTTGTCGGGGTCTGCGGGCGGGGGGCTTATCGGAATCCGGGAGCCCCCTTTAATAAGGGGGCCCCCGGATACCGGCCCCCCACCCTATGTGAATGAGTATGGGCTACATTGTACCCCTACCCATTCACCTGTAAAATAAAAGTACAAAAAAAAACACAACACACGAGATAAAATACTTTATTGCACAGCTCCGGGGGTCTTCCGTCTTCGGGGGTCTTCTCGCCGGACTCCTCCGCTATCTTCTTGTAGCTCTTTTACTAGCGGAGGTGCCCTGCATTCTTCTTCGTCGCCGCGGCCTCTTCTTCCGACTTCGGGGGTCTTGTCCCCCTCTTCGGTTCTTCTGCCGGGCCACCGCGCCTTCTTATAGCTCTTTTACAGGCGGTGGCCCGGTCTTCTGTCGCCGCTGTCGCCGCCGCCTTCCGTTCTTCTTCTTCTTCTTCTTCTTCTTCTTCTTCTTCTCCAGGAGATGTTGCCTCGACGATCTCTCGAGGGGGGCTTATTGACCGGACTACGAGGAGAGGACACAGTAAGTCTGCACCAAACACTACACTGACACTAACTAACACACAGGCACACAAACCCCCCCGATCACCCCCCCGATCGCCCCCAGATCCCCCCCCTCCCAAGTCACAGTGTCACTGATTGCAGTGATCATTTATTTACTGATCACTGCATTCAGTGCCAGTTGTAAAAGTAAAAAGTGTCAGGGCAGTTAGTGTTAGGTCCAGGGTAGCCCCCTACCACCCCCCAATAAAGATTTAACCCCCTGATTGCCCTTAGAGTTAACCCTTTCACCCCCTTTTGCCAGTGTCACTAAGCGATCATTTTTCTGATCGCTGCATTAGTGTCGCTAAGTAGCTAGTTATTTTTTTAGGTTTACCGCCAGGTTTTTATAGCGCTAGGTACCCCGATATACTACCCAATAATGGTTTTAACCCCCTGATTGCCCCTAATTAACCCTTTCACTCCCTTTTGCCAGTGTCACTAAGCGATCATTTTTCTGATCGCTGCATTAGTGTCGCTAGGTAGCTAGTTATTTTTTTAGGTTCACCGCCAGGTTTTTATAGCGCTAGGTACCCCGATATACTACCCAATAACGGTTTTAACCCCCTGATTGCCCCTAGTTAACCCTTTCACCCCCTTTTGCCAGTGTCACTAAGCGATCATTTTTCTGATCGCTGCATTAGTGACGCTAGTGTCGCTAGGTAGCTAGTTATTTTTTTAGGTTCACCACCAGGTTTTTATAGCGCTAGGTACCCCAAAATACTACCCAATAATGGTTTTAACCCCCTGATTGCCCCTAGTTAACTCTTTCACCCCCTTTTGCCAGTGTCACTAAGCGATCATTTTTCTGATCGCTGCATTAGTGTCACTAGTGTCGCTAGGTAGCTAGTTATTTTTTTAGGTTCACCGCCAGGTTTTTATAGCACTAGGTACCCCATATACTACCCAATAATGGTTTTAACCCCCTGATTGCTCCTAGTTAACCCTTTCACCAGCGATCACCGTATAAGTGTCACTGGTGACGCTGGTTAGCCAGTTAGTTATTTAGGTTCCCCGTCAGGTTTTTATATAGCGCCAGGGACCCCCATATACTACCTAATAAAAATTTGAACCCCCTGATTGCCCCTAGTTAACCCTTTCACCAGTGATCACTGTATAAGTGTTACGGGTGACTCTGGTTTGTTAGTTTGCTTTTTATAGCATCAGGGCACCCACCATTTATTACCCAATAAAGGTTTAACCCCCTGATCACCCGGCGGGTGATATCAATTAGGTTTTAGGGTCAGGGTCTGATGCCGCGTACACACGATCAAACAATCCGGTGGAAAAGTCCGGCAAACTCAAGTCCGCCAAACAATCCCCCCGTGTGTAGCCTCCGGCATACTTTTTTGACCCGACAGTATGGCTTAGAATTTCGGTTTGCACAACAATCTGCCCGCCGTACTCGCATTTCGGCGGACAATCCGGCCGTGTGTGTGCCAGTCCGCCATACTTTTGAAATGAGCGGACTTTTCCCGCCCGCTCATTTCGAGCGGGTCTCCAGGTAGGCGGGGCCCGCAAAGGAGACGTCGCTGGCCCCGCCGCCTGGTATGGACTTAAAGGGGAACCCCAACGCCGAAAAAAAACGGCGTGGGGGTACCCCCACGACCACAACAGACCCTTGTCCGAGCACGCTACCCGGCCGCCCAGGAAAGGGGGGCGAGCGAGCGCCCCCCCCTCCTGAGCCGTACCAGGCCGCGTGCCCTCAACATGGGGGGTGCCTTGGGGAAGGGGGGGCACGCGGCCCCCCCACCCCAAAGCACCTTGTCCCCATGTTGATGAGGACAAGGGCCTCTTCCCGACAACCCTGGCCGTTGGTTGTCGGGGTCTGCGGTCGGGGGGCTTATCGGAATCCGGGAGCCCCCTTTAATAAGGGGGCCCCCGGATACCGGCCCCCCACCCTATGTGAATGAGTATGGGGTACAATGTACCCCTACCCATTCACCTGTGAAAAAAAGTACAAAAAAAAACACAACACAGGGTTAAAATATTTTATTGCATAGCTCCGGGGGTCTTCCGTCTTCGGGGGTCTTCTCGCCGGACTCCTCCGCTATCTTCTTGTAGCTCTTTTGCTAGCGGAGGAGTCCGGCATTCTTCCTCCCCGCCGCCGGCCTCTTCTCCCGACTTCGGGGGTCTTGTCCCCCTCTTCGGTTCTTCTGCCGGGCCACCGCGCCATCTTATAGCTCTTTTACAGGCGGTGGCCCGGTCTTCTGTCGCCGCTGTCGCCGCCGCCTTCCGTTCTTCTTCTTCTTCTTCTTCTTCTTCTTCTTCTCCAGGAGATGTTGCCTCGACGATCTCTCCGGCCGGAATGCCAGAGCCGCGCTGCGCGGCCACTTATATAGTGACAATGGGGCGGTGTCACATGGTATATGTCACATGGGTTGGTCACATGGGTTGATGTCACATGGGGACTATGACATCGTAAGGGGGCGGGGTCACCATGTGACACCAACCCATGTGACATATACCATGTGACACCGCCCCTTGTCCCTATACAAGTGGCCGCGCAGCGCGGCTCTGGCATTCCGGCCGGAGAGATCGTCGAGGCAACATCTCCTGGAGAAGAAGAAGAAGAAGAAGAAGAAGAAGAAGAACGGAAGGCGGCGGCGACAGCGGCGACAGAAGACCGCCTGTAAAAGAGCTATAAGAAGGCGCGGTGGCCCGGCAGAAGAACCGAAGAGAACCGAAGAGGGGGACAAGACCCCCGAAGTCGGAAGAAGAGGCCGCGGCGACGAAGAAGAATGCAGGGCTCCTCCGCTAGTAAAAGAGCTACAAGAAGATAGCGGAGGAGTCCGGCGAGAAGACCCCCGAAGACGGAAGACCCCCGGAGCTGTACAATAAAGTATTTTATCTCGTGTGTTGTGTTTTTTTTTGTACTTTTATTTTACAGGTGAATGGGTAGGGGTACATTGTAGCCCATACTCATTCACATAGGGTGGGGGGCCGGTATCCGGGGGCCCCCTTATTAAAGGGGGCTCCCGGATTCCGATAAGACCCCCGCCCGCAGACCCCGACAACCAACGGCCAGGGTTGTCGGGAAGAGGCCCTTGTCCTCATCAACATGGGGACAAGGTGCTTTGGGGTGGGGGGGCCGCGCGCTCGCTTGCCCCCATTTCCTGGCCGCCCGGATAGCGTGCTCGGACAAGGGTCTGTTGTGGACTTGGGGGGACCCCCACGCCGATTTTTTTTGCCGTTGGGGGTTCCCCTTTAAGTCCATACCAGGGCCAGCGACGTCTCCTTCGCGGGCCCCGCCTACCTGGAGACGCGCTCGAAATAAGCGGACTTTCCTCCGCGTGTGTGGGCGAGTCCGTTCATTTCTAAAGTACGGCGGACTTAGTACGGCGGCCTTAGTACGCCGTATTAGTCCGCTGAAAAAGTGCCGTGTGTGGGCAAGTAGCCCGTTCGAAAATTCAGACGGACAGTTTGGCGGACGTCCGGACTAAGTTCGTCGGACAGACGGCTACGTGTGTACGCGGCTTGAGTCGCCCCAGGCAGCGCTAGGCTAGTGCCAGTACCGCTAACACCCACGCGCAAAGCATAAACCTCCCGTAGTGGTATAGTATCTGAACAGATCAATATCTGATCTGATCAGATCTATACTAGCGTCCCCAGCAGTTTAGGGTTCCAAAAAAACGCATTGTTAGCGGGATCAGCCCAGATACCTGCTAGCACCTGCGTTTTGCCCCTCCGCCCAGCCCACCCAAGTGCAGTATCGATCGATTGCTGTCACTTACAAAACACTAAACACATAACTGCAGCGTTCGCAGAGTCAGGCCTGATCCCTGCGATCGCTAACAGTTTTTTTTGGTAGCGTTTTATATTTAAATCCGGAAGGCAGTGCTTGGTTTTCGGGGTCCTGTACATGGCTAGCCTCCCAAAAAGTCCCCCACATGTGGTATCCCCGTACTCGGGAGAAGCAGCAGAATTTATTTTGGGATGTAATTTGACTTATGCCCATAGCATGTGTGAGCAATATATCATTTAGTGACAACTTTGTGCAAAAAAAAAAAAAATTTAATATTCCTGCAACTTGTGGCAAAATATAAAATATTTCATGGACTCAACATGCCTCTCAGTAAATAGCTTGGGGTGTCTACTTTCCAAAATGGGGTCATTTGGGGGGGGGGGGGGGTTTGTGTTATTTTGGCATTTTATGGCCTTCGAAACTGTGATAGGTAGTGAGGAGTGAAATCAAAAATTTGCACCCTTAGAAACCCGGAAGGCAGTGATTGGTTTTCGGGGTGCTGTACGCAGCTAGACTCCCAAAAAGTCCCACATATGTGGTATCCCCGTACTCAGGAGAAGCAGCAGAATATATTTTGGGATGCAATTCCACATATAACTATGGCATGTGTGAGCAATATATCATTTAGTGACAACTTTTTGTAAACTTTTTTTATTTATTTTTTTGTGTCATTATTCAATCACTTGGGACAAAAAAAAATATTCAGTGGGCTCAACATGCCCCTCAGCAATTTCCTTGGGGTGTCTACTTTCCAAAATGGGGTCATTTGGGGGGGGGGGGGGGGGTTTGTGTTATTTTGGCATTTTATGGCATTCGAAACTGTGATAGGTAGTGAGGAGTGAAATCAAAAATTTGCACCCTTAGAAATCCTGAAGGCAGTGATTGGATTTGGGGGTTCTGTACGTGGCTAGACTCCCAAAAAGTGTCTACTTTCCAAAATGGGGTCATTTGGGGGGGGGGGGGGGTTTGTACTGCCCTGTCATTTTAGCAGCTCAAGAAATGAGATAGGCAGTCATAAATTAAAAGCTGTGTAAATTCCAGAAAATATACTCTAGTTTGTAGACGCTATAACATTTGCGCAAACCAATAAATATACGCTTATTGACATTTTTTTTACTAAAGACATGTGGCTGAATAAATATTGCCCTAAATGTATGACTAAAATTGAGTTTATTCAATTTTTCTTATAACAAAAAGTAGAAAATATCTTTTTTTCTCAAAATTTTTGGTCTTTTTCCATTTATATCGCAAAAAATAAAAATCGCAGAGGCAATCAAATACCATCAAAAGAAAGCTCTATTTGTGAGAAGAAAAGGACGCAAATTTTGTTTGGGTACAACATTGCATGACCGCACAATTACCAGTTAAAGCAGTGCAGTGCGAAATTGTAAAAAGACCTCTGGTCCCTAGGCTGAAAATTGGTCCGGGGCTAAAGTGGTTAATGGACCCACATCCAAATTGCAAGTACTGCGTTTTTACAGCGATTTTGCAGCATTCTGTGTTTGTTTTTTGTTTTTTTGGGCTTTACATTCACTGTATATAGCAGGTTGCTATGGAGTGGGCAGGCAAGCCGGCTGCCACGTCCTTAACAGCCAATGAGTCTAATGAGTCCAGTGGTTTCTTCTCCCACCACTGTCTTCTCCCTCTTCTCTCTGGTGATGTTTTCTTCATCCACCGCCAACCACTGCCCATTAAAAATAAAAAACTCAGCCTTTCTCCGACGCTAGCTGGCTCTGTTGTGTTGGCTCCCGCTGTCTGCCATTCCTTTTATAGCCATGGGGTGTGGTCATCTGGTAACGTCACTCGGAGACCCTGGCCCTTGTGATGTCATCAGATGACCATGGCTATATAGAAAATGGAAGACAGTGTGAGCCGACACAAGGGAGCAAGCCCGCATCGAAGCAAGACCATGTTTTTTGTTTTTAGCAGGCAGTGTGGCAGCGGAAGAAGAAGAAAACATCACCGGAGAAAGAAGACAGAGAAGAAGAAGAAACCACGAGAGAGAGAATTGGAGAAGAAACACCGAAGGGAGAAGACCAGAGGAAGAAGACACAATTTTTAATAAAGAATTTAATGTCAAAAATTGCCTCTTGTGTTTTGTAACACTACACTTTTTTTTTGGTCAATGGGTAGGGGTACAATGTACCCTAAACGTATTCATATAAGGGGGTCCCCTTGTTAAAGGGGCTTCCAGATTCTGATAAGCAACCTGCCTGCAGATCCCCACAACCACTGGCCAGGGTTTTGGGGAAGAGGCCCTTGTCCCCATCAACATTAGGGGGATGTACTCTCCAAATTCATACCAGATCTGAAGGGTCTGATATGGACCTGAGGGAGGGGACCCCACACCTTTTTTTCACAATTGTTTTTTTTGTCCCAGCAATTCCTTAATTTTTACATTCAGCTGTCAGCGGGGAATCCTGCAAACAGCTGATGACTCATTGATTGTTAAGGACGCGGCGGTGGCTGCAAATGCAAATCGGGGCAAATTCAGGGTAAATGGTGATAAAACACGGAAAGCATAGCAAAAAGCACTGCAGAAACGCTCAAAAGCAGCATACATAGATGTGGACCTTAGTATACCTAAATCTGCTAGTGCATCTGATACTAAAACCAAAAAGAAATCCTGTGCTTGGTACACCTTGAGTAGGGTTTGATTTAATACACCCTGATGGGACTGCTGCGGACTATAAACAGCCGACACAAAAAAAAATATTAAAATGTGTTGTGCCTCTAAATTTTATATGTCATTCGGATTCATAAACAAGAAATGTGTAGAAGAAACAATGTGAAAAATTATATAAATCACACATATCACTTTAACTATTAATAAAGGGCAAGCATTATACTGTACTAATGAACTGCATAAAAAGTGCAAAAAGATCCACAATATAAAAATTTTAATAAGAAAAAATAAACAATGATTACTATTTGATTAGTGAAAAGATGCTTGATGTGCAGTAGATTTTCAAAGTGCTAAGTGCTCAAAGGTGCTCCTTTAAAAAGATGGCCACTTACCTCACAGTGTAGATCCCGAGTTACAGGGATCAAACAAGCATGCAATCCATCCAACAATGAGTAACATGCATGTCACATTAGCATTCCTGGAATGTTTACTCTGTATAAACAAATGACATGAATCCGCGCTCAATCTTCCTTAAATCAATCATCAGAAGTTCCCATATAAAACAAGCAGGGAGAATTTCATAGTGCAATACAGCTTGAAAAGTTTATTTAAAACCGGCCATATTCACTTACATCAGAGCAATGAAAACCAGGCTTCACATAAAAGCTATGGCCGCGGTGTCTCACACTCCGCCAGCACATGGTAACGCCTGGACAAATGACTTTCTATGGAATAGATAAAATAAGAGGCCACTGGAGAGGGGAAGACAAAACGATCAAAATATCCAGGAATGAAACAAAATGGATTTTTAATTTAGACACCCTCCAGCCAAGGGGAATGAACATAGACTTAGACCTCAATTGCTTCTTAACTAATTTTTAAAAAAGTTAATGGATGGCCCCAACATTGGATAACGTTGGTTGGATACACTGTGGTCAAAGTCGAATGTTATCCATACAAACACATCATGCGCCAGGTTTAGTTACATAAACAAGTAGCCCACTTGCCTCGAAGATTTGGTTGTACAAATAAGTAGCCTCCTTACCCCAACACAAGACATTGCATGAGCTTTATGGCCAAATTTTTGGATTCGGGTCGAATGTTATTCATTCAAAATACATTAGATGGGTCGGAATTATAACACCACTTGACCATCAGACACTTTAAACATATGAATGTCCCTTCATATACTCCATATTTACATGTAATTATTTGCAGGTTAGAATACATTCTTTAATTGCTATTTTTAGCACTACCAAAAAACAGTCTCACCCACATTCGGGGAGAAATAACAATCTTAAGGTCCCCCCGTTTGGAACTAAAAGTCACAAGCACTACCATCACCTATAGGACAACTCTAAATAGACCTTCCCTGTACCTCTACAAATATATAAATGAAAGAATTTTTCCTCGTTCATATATTTTTTATATCTTCTTAATTTACATATAAATAAACTTTTTTAATAACATTACATAATTTTCCATGAACTTTCATGCGTTTCTCTCCAGCATTAATTATACAGTGGGATTTTATTAGTACGTACCCCATCTTTATACATACATGGATTCCTTATATATGCATGGATCTTTCATACATGTGATGATATTTTATATATGTAGTGTTTTTTTATATATGTAGTTTTTTATGGATTTTTACATATGTGTTTTGATATATATGTGAATTTTATATGTGTTCATACATATATTTATTGTATTTTTATTCCATTCAATACCCCTTTTTTTCTCTCCTGTCCCAATTTTACCTGGGAGTTACCTATTCGATATTCCCCAGACAGAAATTATTACACATACTCCTCCCTAAGTTTTCTCGGTTTAAAACAACAATAACATAATGGGAAAATGCTAAGGGATATCATCTAAATTGGGTATGGTTTAAAGATACATAGGTAGGCTGCAGTGCTCCAAGGCAAATTTAATCCACCCTCCCTTAGGGCGTTACAAGGGAAGTAACTGTGTTCATCCCTAGCAGAGTAAGGGCATCCCACACCTAAAATGGCGCTGTCAGTCCAGCGCAGGCGCTGTGAGAGCACTGCACCCTATTTAAAGTAGTAAGGTGCACCAATATGGCCGCTCCAGAGGACGTCGTAGTGACGAAACGCGTAGGGCGTGGCCACGTTGTGTGCACTCGTTTGAGACGAACGGCTGAGTTTTCTCTACACGCATATGCTTTTAATGTCAAATGTGAGTACATTTTAATATTAATAAACGAACGATCTGATTAAGACTGTATTACGCTATGGATATGTCTTTCCTCGTATATAATTAACGTTGGATACCATACGGACGGAACAACGAAGCTTCACCCAGTGCACCAGCAACAGCCAGAGAGCGGCACAGTGGCTTACATTGTGAAGGTCCATCCAGCCCCACTGTGGGGCATTAACTCTGGTGAGAGCATTCACATATTATATTATTATATATTATAGCACTGAGTGGCGCACCGGGGATGAAGTTCTCTTATTGAAAACCTACACCATTTGCACGAGTGAACCAATTATTCCCTATTGATTCTATGCACCAATAACAAACAACAATCTGCAGAGGCAGTATTATTAAGCCAAATATTTTATTTTTGGACTTATACTGGACAAAAATGCGTCTTCATGCGATTATTGGCTGAAAATACTTCTGATCCTTAGTTGCTTCTGTATATATGTTGCGTCATTATACGATTACTGGTTGAATTATTTATGACCCTTAGCTGTCTTGATCGGTAGTTGTTTTTTGCACATTAATTTTTTGCACATTTCTTTGCACATGTTTGCACAGTCCACTTCAAATTAGCACATCGCTGAACATAAGCAACAACTTCAACATTTTTGTACACTTAACTGAAAGTTTACATGTTTTTAGCATTTACCTATAATAGGCTGACACGTATAAGATAATTTAATACCCACTTTGGTTTCAACTTTAATTTTAATTTTAATTTTAATTATGATGGAACACGACAATTAACTCCACATTTGATCACAGAACATCTTTTAAATAACAAACACCAGGTTTGGATGATAGGTTAATTCATCACTTCACTTAAAGGGTTTAGCGCCACAGCCTTATAATTTACACTTATACATTGTCTTACCGTGTGTATGCAACACCAGTTTCGGACAAAGTCCGTCGGAAAAAATCAGTCAGATTTTGTTGTCGGAATGTCCGACCGTGTGTACAAGGGCTTATACAGGAGGTCTGTTACTGGCCAGATCACCAGGTGAAAACAGAGGAGAAAAGTCTAAAAAATAAAACTAATGCAGCCACAATATCCAATGATTGGTAAGCTTCAATATATTACATTTTTGGTTTGGGGTATAATACTGCTTTAAGCTTTTTTTTTTTCTTTTTCCTTTTTTTTTTTTATTTTATTAACCAAAAGATTTTTTTTTTTTAAATAAAAAACAAAATGAACAAATACAAAATGAAACAGTAATGTTACTTTGTATCTCTGAATGAGAAACACTGGGGGAGTTTTAGCTTTCATGTACACCCTGCCTACACTTACTGCGGCCGCAGGAAAATGCAGAAAAATCGCACCGTGATTAGGTTTCATGTACAGCCTACGCTGGCAGCTTTTTGCCAAAGCTCCTAAACTCAATGCCAAAAATTGTGGCGCGGTTGTGCCGCAATTGTCCCACAATAAATTGCAATACATTCATGGCAAACTGCATCTCGTGAGGCATGTCGGCCAAAAGAAGCTCCTGAACTTTTTTTGGGCGACAAGCTTCGTGCTCATGCACTGCGGTTTCCTGCAATTGCAGCGCGATTTATCACGGGACAATTGGGGCAGAGCCGCACCGCATTTTTATGTGACACCCACTGCAGGTGTCAATGTAAAGTTAATAACACCCCCAAATCAGTTTGCAGAACGCAGTGCGAACTGTGGAATCGGATCGCGTGGGTCTAAACACCCATGTGATCCAATTCCAGGGTGGACCAAAAAAAAGGTCCTGCACGATTTTGGTGTGAATGAGATGCAATTTCAGCCATACAAACTGTATGGCTGAATTTGCATCACGCAGACATCACATGTGATCTGCACAGCAATGCAATGCGAATCACATGTGATGTCTGGGATTGCATAAGTGTGAAACCAGCCTTATAAGCATTTTTCATCCAGTGTTTTTCTGGCATTTTTTTAGCTTCTATTGTGCATGGAATCTTATTAAAGCCCTGTACACACAATTCAAAAAGTGTATGGTGATTTCCATGCAACGAACGATCTGTTGATTTTCAGATCGTTAGTATGGTGCTTTTGACAGCTGATTCAGATTTTTCGGACGACAAAAGCTGGACGTGCAGACTATAAAATTTTAATCGTACGCGAACACAAGGTCCAATTTTCATTTAATTAGTACGGATTTCCATGGAATCAAACCCACAAGATTTACCTGGGAGATCTCAGGTGACCCCCACCTATATACTTGTCTTTTCTTTTTTGTTATTTGCACCATGCACTTTTTCAGCACTTGTTACATTCTGTATTTTTTATGTTCTGTTTTACCCAATTGAATCCCACGCTATTCATGTGTTCCTTCCATGAATATTTGTATGGTTGGTTTATTCACTTTTTTTTTTCTTCTTACCATTAATATATTTTTTTCGTGTTTTTTCCGGGGGTTGGATAGAGTTTAGACACTTTCACACTTTCACACTTTCTTTTAATTCTATACTGTATATTTACACACATATGTATATATATATATATATATATATATATATATATATATATATATTTACATTTTTATACATTACACGCATATACAGTATATGTATTTTCAGTCTAGCCCCTCTGGTTATTCCTTAGGTCTGGATGGATCATTCTTGCCTCAGCTCTGGATCAGACATTGCCATTAGCCCCTCCTTTTTAGGAACTTGGCTATTTTCCAGCTGACCAGTAAGTACCAGATCCTTGTCTCTCCTAGATTGTGTCTTCCATTCCTGTTATAGAAAACTGCTCAAAAATTTTGACTGTATTATTATAATTTTATATACTGTATTTATCAGCATATAACACGCACATTCATTTTAAGAGGGAATTTTCAGAAAAAAAACGTAAATTTTAAATAAGGAATTTGAAGCAAAATAAGGGTCAGTGCCCATCTGCCGCCCCACCACTGCCATTAATGCAGCCTGATCAATGCTCATCTGCAGCCTCACAAGTGCCATCAATGCAGCCTTATTAGTCCCCGTCAATGCAGCCTCACCATTGCCATCAATGGAGCAGCCTCGCCAATGCCATCTATTGACTTCCTATTACAGAGGCCGCCAAGTAAACAGGAGATTCTCACTGTATGTAATCTGAAGACGTTCTTCCCAACCCCTCTCCCTGTTCCCTCCGAGGCAGCTAAAATTGAAGGATTGGCGTATAACACGCACACGTTATTTGCATCTGATTTTCATGGTGAAAAAGTGAGTGTTATACGCCAATAAATACAGTATATACATTTTTTACTTATTTACTATTATAGACACTCCCTATACTGTACTCCTGATTAGTGGACACATTCCACGAAATGCTTTGGGTTCCATAACGATTTTTGAAGGATGCCAATCTTGCTATTTATATGTATTTCTAGTTTTGCTTTGAATTATGTATATACCATCATGCATCAATACAAAAGCTATTGAACTGTTCAAATATGTGCTCTTTAGATGTCAGCTGTTTTTTATAACTTTTTTGTGATCTATTACTATGTATTGCTTCCTTCTGGGATTATGTTGATCTATTTTTGGATTAATAAGAAATTAGTAATACATTTTCTAAACCATTTATACTATTTTATTTTGACTCCGGGTAGTGATAGGCCTCATGCAAAGTCCCATGACTACTGTTCCTTTGTTACATGCATAGTTAGAATTGTTATTGTTATGAAAATAAATTATACATTTGTTCATAAATTTGTAAACTTTCCAAAGTAAACTACAGTGTTAAAAGGAAAAGGTCATAGAGGTCATATAGAAAGGAACTCAATCCGGATGGCCGCACTCCAACAACAGTTTCTTTATTGGTTAAAAAGCATAAACTTCGTGTGAACTTTAGAACCCTATTAAAGTCTATGGGACTCAAACGTTCAAAATCTAAAGTGCTAATTTTAAAGGCTAATATGGAAGTTATTGTCCTTAAAAGTGTTTGGGGACCTGAGTCCTGCCACAGGGGACATGTATCAATGCAAAAATAAGTTTTAAAAACGGCCGTTTTTTTCGGGAGCAGTGATTTTAATAATGCTTAAAGTGAAACAATAAAAGCGTAATATTCCTTTAAATTTCTTACCTGGGGGGTGTCTATAGTATGCCTGTAAAGGGGCGCATGTTTCCTGTGCTTAGAACTGTCTCTGCACAAAGTGTCATTTCTGCAGGAAAAAAAGTAATTTAAAATCACTTGCGGCTATAATGAATTGTCGACTCCCCATAATACAGAGAAATCATTGATAAAAAAAAGGGTGGGGTTCCCCCAAATTCAATTACCAGGCCCTTCAAGTCTGTATGGCTATTAAGGGGAACCCCGCATTACATTTAAAAAAAATTACGTGGGGTTCCCCCTAAATATCCATACCAGACCCTTCAGGTCTGCAGATTAGTAATTTTTCTTCATAAATGTTGCCCAAAATTTATACTACTACATATCTTTGGTAAAAATAAGTACAAATTGGTGGATATTATTTGGTTTTTGTGAAAGTTATAGAGTCCATAAGCTATAGTGCCAATATCTGAAAATTGATCACACCCGAAGGACTGACGGCCTATCTCATTTATTGAGACCCTAATATGCCAGAAAAGTACAAATACCCCCCAAATGACCCCTTTTTGGAAAGAAGATATTCCAAGGTATTTAGTAAGAGGCATGGTGAGGTTTTTGAAGTTGTCATTTTTTCCTACAATTCTTTGCAAAATCAAGATTTTTTTTCATATTGTCATGTTATTTCTCACACATATGCATACCACAAATTACACCCCAAAACACATTCTGCTATTACTCCTGAGTATGGCGATACCACGTGTGAGACTTTTACACCGCGTGGCCACATACAGAGGCCCAACATGCAGGGAGCACCATCAGGCGTTCTGGAGCACCCAGGCCAATTCTGACATTTCTCTCCTACATGTAAAAATCATCATTTATTTGCTAGAAAATTACATAGAACCCCAAAACATTATATATTTTTTTAAGCAAAGACCCTAGAGAATACAATGGTGATCGTTGCAACTTTTTATCATGCACGGTATTTGCCCAGAAATTTTTTGAACCCGTTTAAAAAAAAAACAGTTTTGTGCTTAAAAAAAACAAAACAGTAACATTAGCCCAATGTTTTTGTATAATGTGAAAGATAAAGTTACGCCGAGTAAATAGATACCTAACATGCCACCCTTCAAAATTGCACACGCTCGCTACTTAAAAATCCCCATAGGCGACGCTTTAAATTTTTATACTGGTTACATGTTTTGAGTTACAGAGGAGTTCTAGGGCCAAAATTATTGCTCTCGCTCTAATGTTCGCAGCGATACCTCACATATGTGGTTTGAACATCGTTTTCATATGTGGGCGGGACTTACATATGCGTTCGCTTCTGCACGCGAGCTCTTAGGGACAGGGGCGCTTTCAATTTTTTATTGTTCATTTTACTTTATTTATTTTAGTTTGACATTTTTTTCCCCAAAAATAAATTTTTGATCACTTTTATTCCTATTACAAGGAATGTAAACATCCCTTGTAATAGGAATATGGCATGACAGGTCCTCTTTACAGTGAGATATGGGGTCATTAAGACCCCACATCTCACCTCTAAGCTGGGAAGCCTGAAATAAAAATAAATAAATAAATAAATAAAATAAAATAAATGGCAGGGTATTGCAGAGAATTGGCAGGGTATTGGCAGAGTATTGGCAGGGTATTGGGTATTGCAGGGTATTGCAGAGTATTGGCAGGGTATGGCAGAGTATTTCAGAGTATTGGCAGGGTATTGCGGGTATTGCAGAGTATTAGCAGGGTATTGCAGAGTATTGGCAGGGTATTGGGTGCTTGTGGGCTTTCTTGTGCATCATCTTTAGAAGAGGTTTCCTTCTGGGACGACAGCCATGCAGATGAATTTGATGCAGTGTGCGGAGTATGGTCTGAGCACTGACAGGCTGACCCCTCCACCCGTTCAGCCTCTGCAGAAATGCTAGCAGCACTCATAAGTCTATTTCTCAAAAACAACCTTTGGATATGACGCTGAGCATGTGCACTCAACTTCTTTGGTCGATCATGGAGAGGCCTGTTCTGAGTGGAACCTGTCCTGTTAAACCGCTGTATGGTCTTGGCCACTGTGCTGCAGCTCAGTTTCAGGGTCCTCATAATCTTCTTATAGCCTAGGCCATCTTTATGTAGAGCAACAATTCTCTTTTTCAGATCCTCAGAGCTCTTTGCCATGAAGTGCCAAGCTGAACTTCCAGTGACTAGTATGAGAGAGTGAGAGCGATAAAACCAAATTTAACACACCTGCTCCCCATTCACAACTGAGACCTTGTAACACTAATGAGTCACACGACACCGGGGAGGGAAAATGGCTAATTGGGCCCAATTTGTACATTTTCACTTAGGGGTGTATTCACTTTTGTTGCCAGCGGTTTAGACATTAATGGCTGTGTTGAGTTATTTTGAGGGGACAGCAAATTTACACTTATACAAGCTATTCACTTACTACTTTACATTGTAGCAAAGTGTCATTTCTTCAATGTTGTCCCATGGAAAGCTATAATAAAATATTTACAAAAATGTGAGTGGTGTACTCACTTTTGTGAGATACTGTATACTGAATATTTGACCTTAACCTTGCATATGTTTTGGAAACCACTCAAACTGTAAATAGATGACACATTAAAAACTTGCACAACTCATCAGGATAGAGTCAAACCTAAATGATGACTCTAAAATGATTATTCTTCATCTGGCCTGTATGAGTATACCATAATAGGCACTGTGTAAATGTATGTACATTGCCTTGAAAACCAAACATCTAAATGTATTTTATTGGGACTTTATGTGATGGACCAACACAAAATGGCACATAATTGTGAAGTCAAAGGAAAATGATAAATGTTTTTTTAAACATTTTTACAAATAAAATATTTGAAAAGTGCGATGTGTATTTGTGTTCAGCCCCCTTTACACCCCTTTCACACCAGGGTGTTTAGCAGGCGCTATAGCGTTAGAAATAGCGCCTGCAATCCGCCCTAAAGAAGCTGCACCATTGTGTGTAGTGTGAAAGCCCCGAGGTCTTTCACACTACAGCGGTGCGCTGGCAGGACGTCAGAAAAAAGTCCTGCCAGCAGCTTCTTTGGAGCGGTGAAGGAGCTGTGTGTTTACCACTCCTCCACCGCTGCTCCCCATTGAAATCAATGGGGCAGCGCTGTAATGCCACCGGCAAAATGCCGCTATTGCGGCGTATTGCCGGCGGTTTTAACCCTTTCGCGACCGCTAGCGGGGGGTAAAAGCGCCCCGCTAGCGGGCGAAATGCGCTGCAAATCCGCCGGTAAAACGCTGCTAAAAATAGCGGCATTTTAGCGCCGACGCAAAGGGCGGTGTGGTGTGAAAGGGGTCTTACTCTGATACCCCTAACTAAAATCTAGTGGAACAAATTGCTTTCAGAAGTCGCCTAATTAGTAAATAGAGTCCATCTGTGTGTAATTTAATCTCATTATAAATACAGCTGTTCTGTGAAGCCCTCAGAGAATCTTAGTGAACAAACCGCATCATGAAGGCCAAGGAACACACCAGACAGGTCAGGGATAAAGTTGTGGAGAAGTTTAAAGCAGGGCTAGGTTATAAACAAATATCCCAAGCTTTGAACATCTCACCGAGCACTGTTCAATCCATCATCCGAAAATGAAAAGAGTATGGCACAACTTCAAACCTACCAAGACATAGCCATCCACCTAAACTACTAGGCCGGGCAAGTACACTAATCAGAGAAGTAGCCAAGAGGCCCATGGTAACTCTGGAGGAGCTGCAGAGATCCACCGCTCAGAATGGAGAATCTGTCCACAGGACAACTATTAGTTGTGCACTTCACAAATCTGGTGTTTATGGAAGAGTAGCAAGAAGAAAGCTATTGTTGAAATAAAGCCATAAGAAGTCCCATTTGCAGTTTGCGAGAAGCCATGTGGGGGACACAGCAAACATGTGGAAGAAGGTGCTCTGATCAGATGAGACCAAAATTGAACTTTGTGACCTAAAAGCAAAATGCTATGTGTGCCGTAAAACTAACACTGCACATCACCCTGAACACACTATCCCCACCGTGAAACCTGGTGGTGGCAGCATTATGTAGTGGGGATGCTTTTCTGCAGCATGGACAGGAAAGCTGGTCAGAGTTTATGGGAAGATGGATGGACCCAAATACAGGGCAATCTTAGAAGAAAACCTGTTAGAGTCTGCAAAAGACTTGAGCCTGGTGCAGAGATTAATTTTCCAGCAAGACAACAACCCTAAACATACTGCCAGAGCTACAATGGAATGGTTTAGATAAAAGCATCTTCATGTGTTAGAATGGCCCAGTCAAAGTTTATACCTAAATCCAATTGAGAATCTGTGGCAAGACTTGAAAATTGCTGTTCATAGACGTTTTCCATCCATTCTGACAGAGCTTGAGCTTTTTTGCAAGAATGGGCAAAACTGTCACTCTCTAGATGTACAAAGTTGGTAGAGACATCCCCAAAAAGACTTGCAGCTGTAATTGCAGCGATAGGTGGTTCTACAAAGTATTGGCTGGGGGCGGGGGGCTGAATACAACACGCCACACTTTTCACATATTTATTTGTAAAAAATTTGAAAAACAATAATTTTCCTTCCACTTCAAAATTATATGCCACTTTGTGTTGGTCTATCACAAAAAATCACAATAAAATACATTTACGTTTTTGGTTGTAACACAAATAGATGGGGAAAATTTCAAGAAGGTATGGACACTTTTTCAAGGCATTGTATATCCATTTTGGGACCTTCTAATTATCCTATATGGGCTAACATGTACACGAGGCAGTGACATGTATACTTTATAGAGGCATCAAGAGTAAATAAGAGCCCTGATGGTTATTCTATACTAATTGAGGATAAGAAGTCCCTAATCTGCAGTTTAACCTCCTTGGCGGTATTCCCAAGTGTGGCTCAGGGTGAGATTTCAGTACCATTTGTGGTAACTCCAAGCCACACTCTGGATTGTTTTGCTGGATCCTGGAAGAGGTTACTTACCTTGTCCCCAGGATCCCATGATGTACTCCCGCTGTGTACAATGGCCAGATCGTCTGCTCAATTCTCTGTGTCTTCTGGCTTCCCTTCCATGTGAGCATCACGAAGCAGGGGGGTGGAACCGGCAGCAGAAAAAGTGTAAATCACAACACACCATACATTGTAATCTTCTTGGATTGCATTACTGTATCTAATAAATTGACCTCAGTTCGCCCCCCCCCCCCCCCCCCCCCCAGTGCTTTATCCAGTGCCCTTGCCTGCAGTTTTACTGTACTTTCTGCCTGGAAACTGGAGAACGACCATGGAATCAAAAAAGCGCGCCTCTACCTCAAAAGCGGTTTATGACATGCTGGAAAACAGCAATAGTGATACAGAATCACTTGCAGAATTGAGTAATAGCTATTCGTGGAGAAGTTTGTCATCAGACACAGAAAGTGATTTCTGCGATGATCCTGTGACTGACCTCAGTGATGTGTGGACTTGGTGCTCTATTGACTGCGGTACGGATCACGTATCGCCCCGCCCAGATTCCCATTTGCTGGAGCACCTGGTATCAAAGTGGATGTTGAAGATGACAACCCATTGGCATACCTACAACTATTTTTGACCGATGAGGTTAATGAAAAAATAGTAGCACTATTAGTAGTACTCTGCAAATGGTGGCAAGTGATGTGGCAAGTGACAATCAGCAAATGGTGGCCAGTGACAATCTGCAAATGGTGGCAGGTGACGTGGCAAGTGACAATCTGCAAATGGTGTCAGGTGATGTGGCAAGTGACAATCTCCAAATGGTGGCAAGTGACAATCTGCAAATGGTGGCAAGTGATGTGGCAGATGACGTGGCAAGTGACAATCTGCAAATGGTGGCAAGTAATGCGGCAAGTGAAAATCTGCAAAGGGTGGCAAGTGACAATCTGCAAATGGTGGCAGGTGACTTGGCAAGTGACGATTAGGGATGAGCTCTGCGTTCGACTGGGACATCGGCCGTTCATCAAAATCAGAACTTTGTGGACTGCTTGCACCATATTCGTATGGTGCGAACGGCCCACAATGCACTATGTCATCGCAGTGCATTGCTGGCTCATGATTGGCCAAGCATGCACTGTGACCCTGCATGCTTGGCCAATCACAGCGCCAGCAGCGAGGAGAGCCATAATTGGCAACAGGCAGGATGCCTGTGGCCAATTATAGCTCAGGGGGTTTAGTACACGCCCCACACTATATAAGGCCGCCATCGCGTCGGCCTTGTGTAGTGTGTTGCGGAATTCAGGGAGAGAGCAGGATAGGCAGGGACAATCTGCAGCAGTTAAAGTGGGTGCTGTGTGCCTCCAGCACAGTATACACCTGAAGATACCCCATATTGCTGGTGTTCTGTAATACAGGCATCTGCATCAGTTAAAGTGGGTGTTGTGTGCCTCCAGCACAGTATACACCTGAAGATACCCCGTATTGCTGGTGTTCTGTAATACAGGCATCTGCATCAGTTAAAGTGGGTGTTGTGTGCCTCCAGCACAGTATACACCTGAAGATACCCCTTATTGCTGGTTTTCTGTAATACAGGCATCTGCAGCAGTTAAAGTGGGTGTTGTGTGCCTCCAGCACAATATACACCTGAAGCCAGGCCCGGATTGGCCATAGGGCAAACCGGGCAATAGCCCGGTGGGTCGTGGCCGCCATGCTGCAAGTGGATTCGGGGACAAGGCTCTTTGAGCCCGTGCCGCTCATGCAGCCTCTCCGCGGCCGCCGAGCTGCCAGCTAAACTCAGCCCATCGGCACCAAGAGGATGTAAACATAGAGGGGGCGGAGCTAGATGTGAAGCCTTCGGCCGTATAGGTCGGCCATCAGAGCCAGCCTAACAGGGGGCGTGACTGTGAAGGGGGAGGAGCCAGAGCAGACACCTGCTGCTGAGTCCTGGCAGAACACCGGATAACAGTAAATGTGAGTTCCGCGCCATGCTCTGCGCTCACCCCCTTATAATATAGAACAATCATTCACTCTATCTTCCTCCTGCAGTATCGGAATGCCTGCGAGAGGTAGAGGAGAAGCAGGAGACTGCAGAAGGAAGATGGAGAGAATGATTGTTCCAAATGCAGCCGCCCCCACCGCTCCTCATATCCTGCTTATTTCTGCTGCCCCCCCCCCCGGGCTCTCTACACAACTCATACTCTTTGCCTTCTCTTGCTCTCTGCCACCCCCCTGTGTGCTCCACCTCCCCCATGCCCTCTGCCACCCCCCAGTGTACTCCACCTCCCCCATGCTCTCTGCCACCCCCCAGTGCGATCCACCTCCCCCATGCCCTCTGCCACCCCCCCAGTGCGCTCCACCTCCCCCATGCCCTCTGCCACCCCCCAGTGAAATCCACCTTACCTATGCCCTCTGCCAACCCCCCAGTGCACTCCACCTTCCCCATGCTCTCTGCCACCCCCCAGTGCAATCCACCTCAGGGGACAGAGGACACTATGGGGGAAGAGGACATTACAGTGGGGGGTGAAGGGGACAGAGGCCACTGCCTTGGGGGGTACAGGAAACATTCTGTGGGGGGGGGTCGGAAGAGGACACTATGGAGTTATGTGAAGCAGGACAGAGAACACTGCAGTGGGGGGGGCCCTATTAGGGACCCCATCACCATGGGGGCAGGGACCTCTTCTCCTCTGGGGACAGGGACCCCATCATTCCTGGGGGCAGACCCCTGTCCCCCCAAGGGATGGGGATCCAATTTTCCCTAGGGACAGGAACTCTATCTCCAGACCATGCTGGCTGGCAGGACTGGCTTCTGCCACCCTTGGGTGCCAGGATGGGGGAGGGGGCAGTAAAATCTGAATCCTCAGCCGTATGCTCCCTCAGGGTGAATTGGAATTGTATTAGTGAAGCACCTTAAAGTGAGGTAAACCTGTACTGTTATTATTACTATGTTGGGATTATTATTATCATCATTTATTAGCAGGTGAATGAGGCCCTCCATGCATTCACATACATTGAATCTGGTCCTTAAGTTGAAAAAAGTTGCTGACCCCCTACCTTAAGAGTTTCCTTCACTGAAGAAAAACCCTAAACCAGTGATGGCGAACCTTGGCACCCCAGATGTTTTGGAACTACATTTCCCATGATGCTCAACTACACTGCAGAGTGCATGAGCATCATGGGAAATGTAGTTCCAAAACATCTGGGGTGCCAAGGTTCACCATCACTGCCCTAAACCATGACCCCCCTTCACTAAATAATGTGGACCAGTGCACAAAGCAAGGTCCATAAAGACTAGGGATGAGCCGAACACCCCCGGTTCGGTTTGCACCAGAACCTTCGACGGACCAAAAATTCATACGAACTTTAGAACCCCATTAAAGTCTATGGGACTCGAACGTTCAAAATAAGAAGTGCTAATTTTAAAGGCTAATATGCAAGATATTGTCCTAAAAAGAAATGCAATTTTTTTTTTTTTAAACAGCCGTTTTTTCGGGAGCACTGATTTGAATGACGATTAAAGTGAAAAATAAAAAAGCGAAATATTCCTTTAAATATCGTGCCTGGGGAATGTCTATAGTATGCCTGTGAAGTGGCACGTGTTTCCCGTGTTTAGAACAGTCCCTGCACAAATTACATTTAACAGGAAAAAAAGTAATTTAAAACTGCTTCCGGTTTTAATGTAATGTCTGGTTCCGGCAAAATGATTGAAAATCATTGACAAAAATGGCATGGATAGCCCCCTCTGCCCATTTCCAGCCCCTTTGGGTCTTGTACGGATATTAAGAGGAACCCCGTACCCAAATTAAAAAAAGGAAAGGTGTGATGCCCCCAGGCCCTATATACTCAGAACACCAGTATACAGGCGGTGCAAACAAGACAGGGACTGCATATGTTTGTTGTGTTAAGTAGAATCTGTTTGTAATTTTGAACTGGTACATTTTTAAAGTGTAGCTCCAGTCAAAAAATCAATTTTTAAGCTTTTTTGAAAAACATAGGGAAGGGTTATCACCCCTGTATAATTTTTTGGGCCGTCGGTCATTTTTCATCTCACTTCCTGTTTTCTCCTTCCATTTGCAAGTAGGAGACGTTTGTAAGTTGGATGTTTGAAAGTAGGGGCCTGCCCTATATGCACTGCAGAAATGTAGCCCTAAGGTGTTGGTGCTGCCACAAGTTAACACTGTAAGCCCTCAAAGTGACTCTTGGTGGGTGCTGGAGTGCCCTGCTGTGAACTATTATATCAAGAATTGTAATTACATGCCATTGTTGAACAGTAGTAGAAAAATTGGGCCTTTGGTGGTTGTGGTGGTGGTGCTGGTGCCACAACACTGTAAGTCCTCATACTTACTCTAGGTGGGCGCAGGAACGGGCCCTGCTGTGAAATATTATATCAAGAATTGTAATTACATGCACCTGTTATACAGGGTCTGAAAAATTGGGCCTTAGGCACTGGTGCCACAACAATGCAACACCTCACAGAAACTCTAGTTGGAGAGCAGGAATGAGCCCTGCTGCAAAGCATTGGATCAACAATTGTAATTACATGCCCCTGTTAAACAGGGTCTGAAAAATTGGGCCTTAGGTACTGGTGGTGTCATCCAGAACCAAAAATGTTCTTCCAAGCTATCAGCAGGATCATTGAGGAGGAAGAGGATAGTCAGTCAACATAACAGGACAGTCACTCAGCATCAGCATAGGCAGTCTTGAAGGGATGTGACATTTCAAAAAAAGTTATTCGGTTACATCAGCTTCGGGTGCTTGTTAACTGGTGGTGATCCAAGATTCATCTTTACGAAGGTCAGTCGATCAACCGAGTCGATGGAGAGGCGCACCCTGTGATCAGTTACAAAGCCTCCAGCAGCACTGAATGTGTGTTCCGAAAGAACGCTGGATGCAGGACAGGCCAGTAGCTCAATTGCATACTGTGCAAGCTCTGGCCAGTGATCCATCCTCAAGACCCAGTAAGCCAGAGGATTTTCAGTGGGAAAGGTGTCCAAGTCTGACCTTGCCCCTAGGTATTCCTGCACCATGTAAATCAGACGCTGGCGATGGTTGCTGAAACTGATCATACCTTGGGGCTGCGTACTAAAAAATTGTCTGAATGCATTGGTCAGACGGTCACCTTCCTCACAGCTCCTTCCGTGACTGACCGAAGCCTCAGCAACACGTTGTCCAGGACCAGGAGTTTGTAACGTCCCAGTCTCTAGGAACGCATTGCACAGACCTTTCTGCAAGGCCTCCCGGAGATGTCTCATCCTCTGCTCCCTCTGCGATGGCAAGATAAGGTCCGCAACCTTACCCTTATACCGTGGATCAAGGAGATTGGCCAGCCAGTAGACATGTGCGATTCGTTTCGTACGAATCTCAAATTCGTACAAATTTCCCAAAATTCGTACATTCGGAAGGATCCGAAATTGCCATGCGTCCGAATTCTGTACGCAATACGAACTTTTGTTTACGAATTTCGGATTTCGGATCAGTTGTCGTCGCATTGACGACTCAGTCATTATGCTTATTATGAGGGGCTCCCACCATCCCTGTGCTGTGCTGTGCTGACTTCCTCCTGGGGCTGTACCTCTGCTGTGCATATTATGAGGGGCTCCCACCATCCCTGTGCTGACTTCCTCCTGGGGCTGTACCTCTGCTGTGCTCATTATGAGGGGTTTCCACCATTCCTGTGCTGTACTGACATACTGAGCACAGCAGGGGTACAGCCCCAGGAGGAAGTCAGCACAGCACAGGGATGGTGGGAGCCCCTCATAATAAGCAGCCCAAGGAGGAAGTCAGCATAGCACAGGGATGGTGGGGGCCCCTCATAATAAGCAGCCCCAGGAGGAAGTCAGCATAGCACAGGGATGGTGGGAGCCCATCATAATGAGCACAGCAGAGGTATAGCCCCAGGAAGAAGTCAGCATAGCACAGGGATGGTGGGAGCCTCTCATAATGAGCACATGGCTGCCATGCACAGCTGCTCCAGTTTTGATCCCCCGCACTGTACGGGGTCACCGGGGATGTGCGGGGTCACTGGAAATTGTTTGGTGTTACCAAGCATGTGCTCTTCGCACATCCCCGGTGACCCCAAACAGTGTGGGGTGATCTGGCAAAAACTGGACCAGCGATGCATGGCTACAACAGATATAAACTAAAATGAACAATGAAAAACTAAGGATTGCAAAGATATTCGCTCAGATGCTGAAGAATATTATTATTGTCTAATATTCTCGTATCTCAGAGGCGCTTCCGAATCAATAGCATTGATAGTCAAACTGACTTAAAAGAAAGTGTGAGTTTATTTGTCACACAGTTGGCATCATAAATACAATGTAAAAAGTATAATAGTTCAGTTCAATGTAGGTAAAATATATAACATTGAATAGTTATAAAGCTGTAATAAGCTTATGAAAACATGTGTGTTTCAATGGTGCTGCCTTCTGTCCATATTGACCTCGTGTGTGTCCTCCAAGAAGAAGCAGGAAATGACGTTCTTAGACTTCTGGCAGAATTCAGCTGTCCCAATTCATCAGTCTCTGTGTGAATATGTCAGTATCATGTGTGGGTGTCTGAGTGTGAGTGAGTGCCCGTGTGAGTGTCAGTCAATGAGTGCCCCCCTTCAATCTCGAAACATCTCGGCTTTTATACTACATGTGAACGTCATAACCTCACAAATTTAGAACTTTGTATGGCACACATTCATGTCTGCTAACTTCCGCAATGTGCGATCCAAAACGAACTCAGAGAGTCATATGGAGCTTGATTGACAAGCTCACATGTAACACTCCATACGTGACATAATGTGCTGTTCGTATAATGTCATAACCATACATTTACATAATATGAACACATATTAGCAACTTTACATTAAGTAACTTTATACTAATATGTATTAACATGATTGAGACTACTCTAAACTTATTTTAACAAGATATATTCCACAATGTATCATTTCTTTAACTACGTAGACACTAGACATGTGCATTCGTTTTCGTCCGAATGCATTTTCGTCCGAATTTCAGCTATTTTTGTTTTCGTTTTGACAAACGATAACGAAAGCACAAAATCCGAAAAATGAAAGATCCGACATAAATAAATGCTTTATTTTCGTTTTCATTGTTACAACAGTTCGATATAGAATAGGAGATTCGACATGACTCTGACAACAATCTGTGTCTATAGAACCTGTGGTCGAATGTGCCTAACCTTACCTCTATTAGTCCAAGATTATATAGAGAAAATATTTGACAGAGAAAAAAGATTTGACAGAGAGAAAAGATTCTGCAAGTTACTGTCCTAAAAAGTGTTTGGGGACCCGGGTCCTGCCCCAGGGGACATGTATCAATGCAAAAAAAAGTTTTAAAAACGGCCGTTTTTTCGGAAGCAGTGATTTTAATAATGATTAAAGTAAAACAATAAAAGTGTAATATTCCTTTAAATTTCGTAGGGGGGGGGTTGTCTATAGTATGCCTGTTTGCTCATGTTTCTGGTGCTTAGAACTGTCCCTGCACAAAGTGTCATTTATGCAGGAAAAAAAGTCCTTTAAAATCACTCGCAGCTATTATGAATTGTCGGCTCCGTAATACAGAGAACACTCATTGAAAGTCATTGATAAAAAAATAAATAAATAAATTTTAAAAAAAAGCGTGGGGGTCCCCCAAATTCAATTACCAGGCCCTTCAGGTCTGGTATGGATATTAAGGGGAACCCTGCCTCAAATTTAAGAAAAAATTTGACGTGGGGTTCCCTCTAAATATCCATAACCAGACCCTTCAGGTCTGGTATGGATATTAAGGGGAACCCCGCATCAAATTTAAAAAAAAATTGACGTGGGGTTCCCCCTAAAAATCCATACCAGACCCTTTATCCGAGCACGCAACCTGGCAGGCCGCAGGAAAAGAGGGGGGACGAGAAAGCGGCCCCCACTCCCTCCTGAACCGTACCAGGCCACATGCCCTCAACATTGGGAGGATGCTTTGGGGGTCTGTGACCCCTCAAAGCACCTTGTCCCCATGTTGATGAGGACAAGGGCCTCATCCCCACAACCCTGGCCGGTGGTTGTGGAGGTCTGCGGGCGGGGGGCTTATCAGAATCTGGAAGCCCCCTTTAACAAGTTAGTTAGTTAGCTCCGTCGAATCTTCTTTATACATTCGACAGACACCATAAGCCTTCCAAGACAGATTCGACCGTAATTCATGTGGATTTTCGGACGAATGCAATTTTTGAACGAAAAACGAAATAAATAAAAACGAATTTCGGGAGTAACTAAATAAATTAAGTTTTCGGACGAAAACGAAATTCCGAAATGAAATATTTTACTCTGCACATGTCTAGTAGACACATGTCTATTTTTGTCTTCTCATGACATTCTGTACCAAGATACCATATATGTCATGCTCAAATTGGCTACATCAGAAACTTATTACTAACTCTGCTTTCGATGAGGATATGTTTCACTGAACACTTGATCAAGGTCATTCACACATACTATTTATTATGATTAATCATAAAACCAAATATGTTTTGCAAGCTTGCCATAAATATATTATAACACCTATAAAGTGCCGAATTATGAATTTATAATATTATAATTAATATTCTAACAATACCCCCTGAATTATGATTAATTATATCAAATTGATTAAATACATTCATAACATCATTTATGTCACATTCACTCATCCTTGTATCAAATGATCGGACACAATATTCCTCAGAAATGAAGCAGCTAGAAATAACTCTCATTCTAAATGCTATTCTCTTTACTTTTATCTCCTCTTAGATCTATCTATTCAAAATCTTAAAATAATTGTATAGTTTCTTTTTTTTTTTAAGTATAACATAATCATGACTCATATCAATAATTATTAATAATAATGATAATAATAATTATTATTATTTTTATTATTAAAATAAATAAATGATGCAATAATATATTTCCATATTTGTGCTCAAATAATATTTTAGCTCTTTTGGAAATATACTTTACACTCTAAAACTTGTCATAACTTTCCATAGTTCTATTAAAAGTGATATGTTTCCTAACTAGAATGAATGATTGTGCATTTGTAACCTAAAAATATTCAATATATGAATAAGGAAAAATAAATAAAAATAATAATGATAATCCTAACTTAATATGAACATTACTATCAGAATAATTGGATTATCAAAAATGTATATGTGGATAAATGTTTCAGTCCTAAATTGTTTATCTATAGTAGATAAAGTTTCTTCTGATTCATTTTTCTCTTCATGAAATGTCTTTAAAATGTCTTCTTCAAGTTCTGTTAGGTTAGAAAAACCTTGTTGAATAAGATAAAACAGTCATAAATGTGAAGTATAGATCTTTTGTCCAATATTCTTTCCGAGAGGATCTCTTCTTTAACTTTGAATTTCCTGATATTCTCTTTGCTCTTCATAGGAGCTTGTTATCCTCCATATTTATTTAATTTTAGATGCCATATCTGTAAAAGAGATGCAGTATCATTAATTAGGCATAAAATATTTACATTCAATTCTTGTAACTTTTTCTTTATTTTTTCAACAAATGTTAAAACATTGTAGGAAATAACTTTGTGAATTCCTTAAACTATATGTAAAATAATACTATCTTGTATTTCCTTCAAAAGAGAACTTCTGTATGATCATGTACTGTCCTTATCCTGTCTAAAATGACCTCAACTATAAAACATATGACTGTGAAGTTTAGGTATGACAGAATGCAACATTTCTCTTTAGTCATGATACAAATCCATAATTTCACAAACCAAGGTTTTATATCACCCAAAGACAACAATGGACTATGCCTTTGTTCTCATTTCTAAAAGATTAAAAATATGCGTAACTGTATTCTGTGTTGAAGCTTTTATTCTAGTGTTAGAATGTTCTTCAGTAACAAGTACTGATTCTATGTCCTTCTCTGTTCTTATGCTGGAAATCTGAGATGAAGACTTCTCAGATACAGCTGTATAAACATGTGCTGGTGTACATTTCTGAAGCTGTCTTCCTTTTACATCTATTTGAATGTGTTTGCCTGATAAAGCTCTGAACCATAGAGGATATCTTTTATGACATTCTTTAAAACTATCTTCCTCAAAAATATATTTTAGTGAGCAGTCAGGTGTCTGTACAATGATTTTGTTTGATTTTACTATGCTCTCTGTAGCTTTAATTGCATAGTAAACACTTAGCAGTTGCTTTACACCTGGCTCAAAAGTCTTTTCCAAAACTGATAAAACTCTGGAGAAATAGGCAATTATTTTCTCCTTACCTTTTAGTAATCGAGACAATGTTACTGAGATGGCATTCTCAGATACATGAGTTTTCAAAACAAAAGATATTTCAGAACAAACCTCTACTGTATTTAATGCAAGAGCATTCCGCAGATCTTTTTTCAACATTTCAAAGGCATTTTTCTCTTTTGGACCCCATTGGTCAACTATATTACCTTTATTTCTCAAAAGATTATATAGTGGATTAACTTTTTCTGCGAAACAGTGTACAAACTCTTTGCAAAGATTAATTTTATGCAAAAATTGATGCAATGCCTTATGAGTTGTTGGAGTTGGAATTGCAGTGATATCTCTAACTGTTTCTTGCAACAATTGTCTCTTTCCTTGACTAATTTGCATGTGAAGGTATTTCACTTGACTTTTCATCAGTTGAACTTTCGCCGTGTTTAATTTTAAACCTTCAGCTTGTAACATCATAAACAACTCAGACAAAAGAGTAATATGTTCATCGATATTCTGAGTACTCAGCAAAATCGTATCCACATGCTGACAAATGCAGTCTGGTCTAGAAAATTTTGAAAGTATTTTTGCTATAGTTTCATGAACTATACCATCACCAATACCTAGACCAGGTATTAATCGAGTGAACGTATAAGTCTCTTTTCTGAATGTGAATGCAAGTTTGTACTGACAACTATTCGTTAAAGGAACGGAAAAATGGCTATTAGCGATTTCTAGTACAGAGAATACTTTGTCCTCAGCATTCAAATTTAACTTTATATTAGATTTATCAGGGAGAACTGGGTTATTTGTGATGTGTTTATTCAATGTCCGCAAGTCAACTGATAAAGAATATGAATTATCAGTATTTTTGATAGGCCAAATACAGTTATTTACCACTAATTTAGCTTTCTTTACAATTCCAAGTTGTACAAACTCTTGAATAATGGCAGAAAGTGGACCAATTGATTCTAGAGGTAACTCATACTGACTAAGGGGTTCTGGATCTTTTCCCTCAATATTCAATTCTGTATTTTTCAAAGTTCCAATATCATTTTTAAACTTTGACCACAAACTTGGAAAACTTTGTACCACTTCCTTTAAAGCACAATTACCATCAACATCAGGCCACTTTTGTTCTGTAGACATATTGGTAATGGAACCAACATTACTGTATACAGAGGGATCAATAAGCACTGATTTGGGCCTAGATGGATCTTTCCAAATACTTTTATTTACCAAATCAATCACCCAGTTTTGTTCATTGATTACATCAATGCCGAGTATATTTTCTGCTTTGTGACACACCCAAATGTTAATTTTAGTTTTCACTAATCCAGGTACCTCAAATGTTACATTAGATACCTGTCTAGCAGTGGAATTACCTGTATTATTAAAACCCACTATATTGCACATAGGAGAATTAGGTTTCATAGGTATGTTTTCTCTGGTAAGGCTAATCTCAGATCCACTATCAATGAGACAATTAATACTTTTACCATTCAGCAAACATTGTATATATGGTCTACCATTCTTGTCCAATATAATTGGTGCTACATATTGTAATGGCAGAGAAATTGAATCCCGATGTGATTCTATTTTTGGCAATGGCAATAAACCTTCTCTTTCAGTGACAGTGTTGTCTGAACTGTTGTTAACAGTCAAATTACTGATCTGTTTGACTTCTGTGGCATAAGGCAATTCAGTCAAAATTTCATCTTGACATGAAAAAACAGGTTGTACAAAAGCTGATTTTTCATTCTCCATATCTTTAGTTTCTATTTGTGAATCTCTCTTAAATTTACAGCAATGTTTTCTCATATGGTCAGATCTATGACAGCAAAGACACGTGATAGGCTCTCCTTGCCTCATTTGTTTGCACCTGTCCTTGTCATTCCTGCTAAGACCTGTAGTTTCTTATATGTCTGCAGCCTGACTATTTTTGTCACATTGAATTATAGCCACCTCGTGTGTGAGATTGCTTTGATTCAATTGCCTCCTAATTTTATCAATGAAACTTACTACATCATGAAAATTTTGACGTTCCTGTGCTATGGCTACTGAAGTTGGGTCAAGGTATTTAAATTTTTTTATGAAAGCTATTTTTAAACCTGGCTCATCGTCATTATCTACTCCAAAAATCATTTCATAAACCTTGCAAAATTTTATTTTAAACCCAAATGGATCTTCTTCTACAGTAGTCTGTAATAGATCTAACATTTCTATGGTCGGTATTTGCTCACTAGTTGCACATAGCAATAATTGTCGTAGTCTATCTGACGCGTCATTTTGTTTTTCCTGACCTTCGTCATCAATAACAGTTGAATTAATTTGTTTAGCAAAATTAACAGGAACCCACAACTGAAATATGTAATTGCGCTGATCATTTGAAAGATTAAAACGATCCGCAAACACTTCAAATAAATCCCAATTGGAAAATACAGTTGCCTCAATGTCATAAATAGGAAAATCTTTTAAAACTTTCATAAGTTGGTCATGTATTTGCAACTTTAGTTTTGCAGTTCTACATAATAAGTTTTTATGTTTCATTTCTACTTCATTAGTAGCATCAACATTCTCCATATCCGAATTTTCCGGAATATAAGAAGGTAGCTTAGACTTGGATACAGTCTTGTTGTCATCTGTAGTTATTACAGCAACCTGTCTACTGTCATTTTGTAACTCTGGAAAAATCATTTTTTTAGATTCTAATTGTTCTTCAAGATTCTCTATGTAATTACAAAAAATCTCACAGTTTGGACAACTAAGAGACTCTTGGGACACATTTTCATGTATTCCTGTGTTCTGTACATTGTTAGTTTCTGTCTGATTTAGTGTACACATATTTTTAGCAGGTAAAATATTAATAATCATCTTATTAAATATTCTCACTAGGTTCAAAATGTTCGATATCTTTTTACGCTCTTTCATAACAGTAAATTTATTTTTCTCTATCTGCAAATTGGCTTGTAAACATTCATTGTACATATTTGCCCATAAGTCACTGTCATTTGGATAAAAAGACACATCTTTAAACTCTAGTTTGCTTTCTCTCGCTATATCATCAATAAATTCCATAACTTTTACTCACCGTATTTAGAAGAATTTCTCGTCTTCAACCGTCTGATACTGGACTGTTGACCACATCTGATGCAACACAAACGCCTCTTGGTTGATAGGTTCTGAACCGTCTTTTATCTCGAGACTTGAAACTTCGCAAGACTGTGCTAATCTCTTCCCCCCTCAGCAAGGATCGAGATTTCCATAAAAACTGAGAAATGACGGCACTGTCTGGCTCGCCAACTGAAGAATATTATTATTGTCTAATATTCTCGTATCTCAGAGGCGTTTCCGAATCAATAGCATTGATAGTCAAACTGACTTAAAAGAAAGTGTGAGTTTATTTGTCACACAGTTGGCATCATAAATACAATGTAAAAAGTATAATAGTTCAGTTCAATGTAGGTAAAAATATATAAAATTGAATAGTTATAAAGCTGTAATAAGCTTATGAAAACATGTGTGTTTCAATGGTGCTGCCTTCTGTCCATATTGACCTCATGTGTGTCCTCCAAGAAGAAGCAGGAAATGACGTTCTTAGACTTCTGGCAGAATTCAGCTGTCCCAATTCATCAGTCTCTGTGTGAATATGTCAGTATCATGTGTGGGTGTCTGAGTGTGAGTGAGTGCCCGTGTGAGTGTCAGTCAATGAGTGCCCCCCTTCAATCTCGAAACATCTCGGCTTTTATGCTACATGTGAACATCATAACCTCACAAATTTAGAACCTTGTATGGCACACATTCATGTCTGCTAACTTCTGCAATGTGCGATCCAAAACGAACTCAGAGAGTCATATGGAGCTTGATTGACAAGCTCACATGTAACACTCCATACGTGACATAATGTGCTGTTCATATAATGTCATAACCATACATTTACATAATATGAACACATATTAGCAACTTTACATTAAGTAACTTTATACTAATATGTATTAACATGACTGAGACTACTCTAAACTTATTTTAACAAGATATAATCCACAATGTATCATTTCTTTAACTACGTAGACACATGTCTATTTTTGTCTTCTCATGACATTCTGTACCAAGATACCATATATGTCATGCTCAAATTGGCTACATCAGAAACTTATTACTTAGGGCCGGTTCACACAGCGAGGCGCGGCGAGGCGTCTCCGACTTACCTCGCCGCGACCTGCGGGGAGCTCGGCGGCGACTTGCAGAGGACTTCTGTATAGAAGTCAATGCAAGTCGCCCCCGAAGTCGCCCCGAAGTAGTACAGGAACCTTTTTTCTGAGTCGGAGCGACTCGAGTCGCTCCTCTCAGAAAGGTTCCATTGTACAGAACGGGGGCGACTTGCGGGAGCGAGGCGAGGCGAGCCGTGTCGCCTCGCCTCGCCTCGCTGTGTGAACCGGCCCTAACTCTGCTTTCGATGAGGATATGTTTTACTAAACACTTGATCAAGGTCATTCACACATACTATTTATTATGATTAATCATAAAACCAAATATGTTTTGCAAGCTTGCCATAAATATATTATAACACCTATAAGTGCCTAATTATGAATTTGGAATAATATTCTAACAGATGCACAGACAAATAATCGTGTGATCTGCTCCACTACACTAACTAACCCACAAAGGGAAGTCACATGATCGGGCCTGCCCTGTAGGCCTCAGCAGCAGAAGAAAACCTCTGATTGGTCAACCAAGTCACATGTTGTTTCTGTAGTAACGAAATTTGGACATATTGTCATATTGGGGTATATATTTTTTTCCTTTAAATTCATCGTAAAGAACGTTCGTACAAGTTAACGAACCTAACGACAATTCGTATTTCGTACGAATTGAAATTGAATTTCGGACACGAAATACGAAGTACGAATTAATTCTAACACGAACCGGAACGAAACTAATTTATTGACGGCGCCCATGTCTACCAGTAATGGTCCCTCTCCTTGATCTGAAGAATACGGGGATCCTTCCGCAGGCTTTGCAGGATCAGGGAGGCCATACAGCATAGGTTAGCTGAGGCATTTGGTCCGGAGTCCTCTGGGTCACTAAGGACGACATGATCCGCATGCCACCTCCTCCCAGCCACGTACAAGTCCACGGGTTTCTTGGGACTGTAATTCATCCCTGAAAGACTGCTGATGCTGAGTGCCAGACTCCACCTCCATGCTGACACAATCCTCTTCCTCTTCCTGTGTGATGGGTGGGACAGCAGGAACACTGTCTGGATAAAGGGGGCCTTGAGAGGCAAGGAAGTCCTCCACTTCCTGCCTCTGTTCTGACTCAAGTGCCCTGTCCATTATTCCACGCAGCATATGCTTCAACAAGAGGACAAGAGGTACAGTGTCACTGATGCATGCACTGTCACTGCTCACCATCCTCATGGCCTCATCAAATGGTGACAGGACAGTACATGCATCTCTGATCATGCCCCACTGGCGTGGTGAAAAAAAACAAGCTCCACTGGCCCTTTCCTGGTGCCGTAGTCGCACAGGTACTCATTGATGGCCCTCTGCTGCGTGTGCAGCCGCTGCAGCATGGCCAACATTGAGTTCCACCTTGTGGGCATGTCACATATAAGGCGGTTCTTGGACAGGTCCAACTCCTTTTGGAGCTCAGCCAGCTGAGCACTGGCATTAAATGATTGGCGGAATGCACACAGACTTTCCTGGCCTGCCTCAGGACATCCTGTAAGCCCGGGTACCTGCCCAGGAACCGCTGCACCACCAGGTTAAGGACGTGAGCCACATAGGGCACATGGGTCAGTTGTCCCTGTTGGAGGGCGGAGAGGAGGTTGGTGCCATTGTCGCAAACCACCATTCATGGCTTAAGCTGGCGTGGCATCAACCACCTCTCAGCCTGCCCCTGCAGAGCTGACAAAATATCTGCCCCAGTGTGGCTCCTGTTCCCCAAACAAACCAGCGCAAGCACGGCATGGCATCTTTTTGCCTGCGTACTTGCATAGACCCTTGAACGCCTACGGACCACCGCTGGTTTCAAGGACAAAGCACAGGAAGAGACCATGGAGGAAGAAGAAGAGGAGAGGGTGGAGGAGAGAGGTGTGTCACAACCAGTAGTAGCATTTTGGAGGTGTGGTGGTGGAACAACCTCCAACACTACTGCACCTTGTGCTACATCCTTCCCAGCTGCCAGAAGAGTGACCCAATGGGCCGTGAAAGATAGGTAACATGCTGGACCATGCTGGACCATGAGTCAGCGGTAATATGCACCTTACCGCTGACCGCCCTGTCCAGCGAGGCATGGACATTGCCTTCCACATGCGGGTAGAGAGCCGGAATCGCCTTCCATGAGAAAAAGTGGCATTTGGGAACCAGCCACTGAGGGACTACACATTGCACAAACTCACGAAAGGGGGCCGAGTCTACAAACTGAAAAGGCAGCAGTTGAAGTGCTAGCAATTTAGCCAAGCTAACATTTGCCTGGTACAATCGGACGTTGGTGTACTGCTAGCAGAGTGCCCGCAAGTACTTGGCTGTGACACACCTAATTCTACACCTTCATTCCTCTCAGTGCAGGTTTCAGAGAGGACTGAAGGTATAGTGGGGTTAGAGATCCCAGCTGATGAGGAGCAAGGAGAGGTCCGCTTTGTTCTTTTTTTGTGGGTCTTTAAGGTACGCTTGCCAACGAGCTGCATGGCAAGTCAACATATGTCAAGCATGTGTTGCCCAAGCGGCTGATGTTTTGGCCACGCAAGATACACTTGAGACATATGTTGCAAATAGCAGAGGTGCGATCTGATGCACTTGTCTCAAAAAAGGCCCACACTAAAGAACTTTTGGACTAACGCGCAGAGGCAGCGCCCTGCACATGCGGAGCTCTGTGGTGTGATTCAGTCGGTGTGCTGCCCTTAAGCTGGCCCCCGGAGGGCATCCTGCCTCATTGAAGATGTGCCTCCTCCTCTCTCCTATCAGGCACCCACGTGGAGTCAGTGACCTCATCATCCTCTCCCTCTTAATCACTGGAGCAAACCTGGCAGTATGCTCAAGCTGGTGGAACATGACTGCCAGATTGCTGTCCTTCTTGAGCATTCCCTCTCTCTGCGCTCACGCTACTGCCTTCCTCTAGCTGGGTATCATCATCAGAGCCTTCAAAACGCTAAGCATCCTCCTGGAGCATGTACCCAACACTGTGCTCAAACAGTTTGGGGGACTCCTCAGGAGGACATGCTGGGTCTAGGGAAGGAGGGACTAATGACATTGAGATGAGGGAAGAGGACGCATTGGCAGCTGCTTTTCTAGTACGCTGAGCCTGGGTGAGACAGGATGAGGAGGGTTTGGTCATCCACTCTACCAAGACTTTGGCATGATGCGGCTCAACACATCCAGCTGCTGAAAATAAGAACAAGCGTGTCCCAGGGCCACATGCTGATGATGATGCACCGCGTCCACGACCAGCACTGTTGTCTCTAGACGCAGAGCCTGCTTGCCCTCTTTTATTGGCTCGTGACTGTCTGCCTCTCCTTGTTGGCCTTGCAGACATAGTAATGGCCTGCAAGGAGATGGGAAAACCAGCAATTGGGGTAGCTTTAGGTGCACACTGAGCAGATGATACAGTATGCCGACTGTAATTACTGCAGCTGCCTGCCTTTGGTATAGGATCTGAAGAACACCAGCAATTGCAGTAGCTTCAGGTGTATACTGTGCAGGAGGTACACTACACCCACTGTAAATGCTACAGATGCCTGTGATACAGAAACAGAGCAACACCAGCATTAAGGGGTAGCTTCAGGTGTATACTGTGCAGGAGGAACACAATACCCATTCTAACTGCTGTAGATGCCTGTGTTACAGAAACAGAACAACACCAGCAATAAGGGGTAGCTTCAGGTGTATACTGTGCAGGAGGCACACTACACCCACTGTAAATGCTACAGATGCCTGTGTTACAGAAACAGAACACCAGCAATAACGGGTATCTTCGGGTGTATACTGTGCAGGAAGCACACAACACCCACTTTAACTGTTGCAGATGCCTGTATTACAGAAACAGAACAACACCAGTAATAAGGGGTAGCTTCAGGTGTATACTGTACAGGAGGCACACAATATCCACTGTTCTCATGCAAAAAGACACTGTCCCTGCCTAACCTGCTCTTTCCCTGCATGCCAACACACTACACAAGTTCGCCGCGCTGGTGGCCTTATATAGTGTGGGGCGTGTACTAAACCCCCCTGAGCTATAATTGGCCACAGGCATCTGCAGGACAGATTGCATAATATGTTCAGTATGGTAATTTTGAACTGAAAGAGGCATATAGCAAAAGCAACACTTTTCTCTTCAAATGTCCGGTGCTTTCCTGTGTCCAAAGAATCCCAGTGCCACGCACAGTAACCGGTACAAATGAATGGCTGCACGTGACCAACCCACTTCCTTCGCTCGGTACGGTACGAATTCCTGAACTTTCTCTGGGTCTATAAAGTGAAAAGAGTGTCACATCGGATTCTGGCCTTACCAAAAGACCAAGGCAGTATGGGGTTCCCAGACCCAATTAAATATCACCAAGCGGTCCATTTAACTAGAGCATTGGACTGGGTCAAACATGCCGCAGAGAAGGAGTGGGTGGGAGTGGAACAGGCAATGTCCCCCTTCCCGCTTTCAATCCTGCTGTGGCAGACATCACCCCCTCCGACATCCCTGAAAACCCTCCCATTGATAGGGACCACGTTGTCGGTGGTAGTTAAAACGGGATGTGTCATGTTGGCACCCCACAATCCCTCGTGGCCATCTCCGGTCATAGGTGCCCAAGACTTCCCTTGTAGCATGTCAGAGAGGAGATTTAAAGAGTTTATAGAATCCAACAGATTTAGGTTCCAAGACTTTCACCACAAGGGTCGCTGGTTCACTACTGAGGAAATTCAAGCTATACTAGTACCCACTCTAGATAGAAGGCATGCTATACAGATCTGACATTTTCTCACTTCCTCGCACTTTGAACCCGCCAGCAGCCGCCCTACGTCTGCTTTTGAAAGGCTCTACTTGGACCCTGCTCCCCTACGTCACTTAATGTACAGACTATTAGTCGTACCACAGAACAGTTTTACTCCGCCTTACCTACAGAAATGGGAAACTGACCTAAGTCAAACCTTTTCAAAAGACCAGAGAGAGCGCATCCTGTACTTCACACACCGCTCCTCAATTGCCAGTAGGTTTCAGGAGGTTGGTTACAAGATCCTGACGAGATGGTATAGGGTTCCCACGCTTCTTCACAAGATTTACCCATCAGTTCCCTCCACCTGTTGGCGTTTCCAGCAAGCCAATGGCTCAATATTGCACGTATTCTGGGTATGCCCACGTATTCACCCTTTTTGGGAAGATATCCAACGCATGGCCCTTAAACTGACAGACGTTCCTCTAGCGGATGACCCAGCACAATGTCTGCTGCATCTTACCCCGATGTCGAGAAGTCATTATAAGAAATCCCTCTTGATTCACCTTCTTAATGGTGCTAAAATCTGTATTCCGCAAAGATGGAAGTGCGTAGACCCCCCTTCAATTGGCCAGTGGATAGCTGTGGTGAACAAAATCAGCCTGATGGAACAATTGACGGCCGCTTTAAATTGGAAAGAGGAAAAATGTAATAAAACATGGTTTTACTGGCACAAATTTTGATTCTCTCAGGAGTACAGCACCTCGGTGACCCCCACTGCAGGGCTATTTTAACAGTTTATTATAAGTTTATTTAGGAGGGCTGACACTATGTTGCCACTAATTGTGTTGCAATTACCAGAATATGTGCTGATGCTTCCTTGCTGTTTGATTCGTCTTTGATTTCTGTATGAGCCTGCACTCAGTGTTCAAAATGTGATCTCGATACTGTTCTGCCCTGTCTGATGTATTCAATAAAACTTTTAAATGAGAATGGCTGCACTTGGCCCACCTGCTTGTCAATGGCTTCTGCATCCGAGTTTACCCTCACTTGCTTATATGGAATATTTCCCACATGTCACTTTCATGTTTGGAAAAATACACCGTGCCTGCATTCGCAGGTAAAGGCCGATGCATAAGCCATCAACATTTACAGGTGGCATACAGCCATTCACTTCTTTTGTCGTTTCCTAGGTGGAGGAAAGTGCTGGACATTTTCCCTCGTGAGGCTTATGAGAAAGAAATGCTATTCACAAGAGCTGCCGGAAAGAATATTAAAAGTTCTTCCTTTGCAGCTGTAGATTCTTGTATAAAGGGGTGGAAGGAATGCAGGAAGTAGTAGAGGATACAAAGGCTTCTGCTGACTTGGGGAAAGCGTTTGAAAGCTAATGATTGGAGCTCGGTCAATAGCTATTGCAGATGTTAAAATGATTCTAAAGGCTAAGCTCGTTTGTCTTGAAATAAAAAAAAAGTTACAATAATCCTCTTTGTTCAACAGTATTGTATCTCCTAGCTCCTATTTTGGAGTCCCCCGCCAGTGCTGTGCACTCCTCTCTCTCTTCTGAGTGCCCCCTTAGCAAGTGCACACGCACTCCCGAGCTATCCATAGACACACACAGCGCGCAATGTTTCGAACTTTGCCAAGAAACATTGCACTTTTTCGTTTGTGATGTGATCATACTTCAATAAAAATGTTTGAACTTAACTTGAAAATCTATGGTGTGCTGGCAAATGTCTACACTTTGTTGATTTTATGTATTGTCAATTTTAGGAAGTAATTTCAGTTCTGCACAGGCAGCAAGTAGTGACCTACTACAGTAGATCTCAACCCTGTCCTCAAGTACCCTCAACAGGCCATGTTTGCAGGTTTTCCTTTATCTTGCACAGGTACTTTAAATCATTTTATCTAAGAGAAATTCCCAAAACATGGCCGGGGGGGGGGGGGGGGTACTTGAGGACGGGATTGAGAAATACTGACCTACTAAACACTAAAGCAAGCCATAGGTCATGGGTTCTAAACCTGTGGTCTTCCAGTCCCATCATGCCTCTACCTTTGGGAGTCCTACTTGTGACTGTGAGCCTTACAATGCATCACGGGGGACTAGTTCTGCAACAGCTGGAGGGCCACCCATGCCATAGGTTATACATTTTTTTTTATTTCTTTCACCATGAGTGGAAGGAAAGAAAATTGGTTGATTCCCTCATCAACACTGAATGTGTCCCACATTGCTATTGTTTTCTGTGGGTAGTAAACCTTCCCTGCTGGGAGAACACAATGATTACTGCTAGATGCCACCAGGCTGGTTGTACTGGAGTCAATTGATGGAATGTCCGAAATGCAGGTGAGAAAAAAATGCTAGAACTTAAGTGATACCTAGATCTTGGGTTCTAGTATTTAATTTTAGTGTTGTGCATATACAGTTTATGGCGAACAAGGCAGTTGCAATTCAACTGCTCAAAATCCGCGCCATGTGAACAAAAACAAATAAAAATTATACACAAAGAGCAGCTCTCTAGAAAAGTGAAACAAACACCTGTAAAGTGATAACAATGATTAAGGGCGCTCTGCAAAAAACATTATTCTAAACCACCAATCTGCAAAATATTTTCTAAACCACTCAATTAAAAATGGCTGCGACAAAAATGCTTGAAACAGTGTGGTGATCATCAAAGTAAAAATATGCACATATATACCTGTAATGACAATAATTGTACTGGAGAAATAGTGAACATCAGTGAACCACCATACATAATAATAATAATTAGTAATGTAAAGTCCCAATGACGTGTCTCTACAGAGGATAAATTCTGCCGAATTCTACCGATCCGGAATGTGGAAAACAAATAGTAATCGTGATATAGCAACGATTAGCAACGCGTCGGGGAAAAGGCTTGTGACTCCCTGCACCATACACGTAGAACTACACCAGTAGTGAAGATACAAGTCCAAACTGCTTATCAGATCCGTTTGACCACTTTAATTAAAAAGTAAGTCAAACCACTCTTGTACAGGATAATGCCTGCTCATATGGATACCGATGCAAATGATGGTAGATGGTGTGTCTCTCTTCACAGACTCAAGCGGAAAATGTGAAAAAATACAAAAAGATCCATAGCATAATACTGACTTTAATAAAAAATAAGTAAAAAACAGACAGCCAAAAGGCTCCTTACATGGTTATGTGCCTGACCTGACACTGGGACTGCTTGCTCTGACCGAAAGAATCGCTCTCCGACTCAAGGAAAAATTCTTCCGCATTCGATATTGGCGTGCGTTCCAGGCCTGCAGACCGACGAACCAGAGGGCTGGAAATGGCGTCGAATAACATGACCAAGTACCGCTCCGACGTACGTTTCGTTGTTAACGTCTTCAGGAAGCTCACTGGGTAACTCGTAATTGTCACTTATATCGGATCACTTATCGAATTATAACGAATACGAAAACAGGTCGTGCGCAGCCTCAGTACACCCAAGGCAAAGCAACCCACACTAATAATTAACATTTGTATCAAATCGCTAGCATATTATAACGAAAACTATTGGCAAGCATATCAAATCGTTATCGAATTGTGACGGACATAATTGCCAGATTATATCCAAAAACTAGCGAATTGTAGCGAATGGAAAAAACAAGTCGTGCGCAGCCTACACAGCAACACAACGAACGCTACTAGTTAACATTTATACCAAATCCCACTCGAATAACGAAAACAATTGTCAACCATATCAAATCCTTAACGAATTATAACGGATACGATTGTCAATTAAATCGAATCATTAACGATTCGTAATAAATGGAGAAAAAAGGTCGTGCGCAGCCCCAGTGCCACCCAGGCAACACAACGAACAGATACAATTCATGTTCACAGTGTGTAATTTGTAGGACAAAGCGTCAACGATACATTTTACTTTCAAAGGTATGCACAAAAAAGGAAGAAAAATATATAATTACCTAATCATAAACTAATGGCAAAAAAGTTACTAATCTTTCACATGATTCCAGCAGAGACAGAATCAATATAAGAAAATATAACAATAAAAAATTTTGTTTTTTTACAAAAAAAACTAACTTTTTTTATAATATAAAGAATAAAAAAATATAAATATAAAAAAAAAAAAATATGTATGCAGATGTACAAATCAAACCCCACAAGCCATTGGGAGAAGACATGTACACAGGCACAATACCAACCCTAAAATAAAACAAATAAATATAAAAATGCACAAGCGCCTATCTAATAGAAAAGCGCGTACAGGCCCCAAAAAGAGGCAGAAAAACCTATACAATAGCACCCGAGTGTAATCAAACCAAGATTGACACCTCGATTGAAAATATAAATTTAAAAATATCATAGGAAGTGGAGAGGGAAGGAAAGCGAGGTAATCCTGATCTCATGTACCTCTATAAACAGGGGGACAGGGTAAAAAATGTTTTTATATATAAACTGTCAATTAATCATTGGATAAGAAACAGTTTAGATCAAGTTCGATATTCATTCCTAAAGGCTGCAAAGTTTGTAATTTATAAATCCATCTGGTTTCATTTTTCAAAATTTCTCTTTTGATATGCGTTCCTCTCCAATGTCTCGTGATTTTATCAATCCCATAAAACCTACACAAAGAAGGATCGCTATTATGGTACTGTTTAACCACTTGACCACTGGGCACTTAACCCTTTCCCGCTGAGCGTACGCAAATCTGCGTACTCGGCTTCCGGGGGGTATACCGGGATGATGCCCGCACCTGCAGTCATCATCCTGGTACCGTTTTCTTCAGCAGGCGATTGGCTTTTCAGCCATAACAACCGATGTGGCTAAAAGCCGCTCGGCTGTTATGCCGGAGGAGCGGGAGGGGACTCCCCCCCTCCCGCCGCCTCCCGCCGCTGTTACCGGTGCTACCGTTCGATCGGGAGCACCGATTCAAGTTGTGCTGCCTCCGGCCACTGAGGAGGAACTGGAACGAAGCCGTAATCGGCTTCGTTCCAGTCTCCTCATAGTAAACACGGAAGCGACGTCATGACGTCACTTCCCGTTTACTCGGCTGCCAATGGCGCTGGTTTAAAAAAAATATACGGTATTCAGAATCACCGTTTTCGGCGATCTGAATACATTGAAGTGTAAAGAGTACCTGTCACCACCTATTACTGTCACAAGGGATGTTTACATTCCTTGTGACAGCAATAAAAGTGATCAAATGTTTTTTTTTTTTTAAAACAATTTAGTCATTTTAAAATAAATAAAATAAATAAAAAAATAAAAAAACATTTTTTAAAGCGCCCGCCGTCCCTGCGAGCTTGCGAAGCAAAGAAAACGCATACGAAAGTCGCGCCCGCGTATGTAAACGGTGTTCAAAACACACATGTGAGGTATCGCCGCAATTGTCAGAGCGAGAGCAATAATTCTAGCACTAGACCTCATCTGTAACGCTAACCTGGTAACCGTAAACATTTTTTCAAGCGTCGCCTATTGAGATTTTTAGGTACCGTACTTTGTCATCAATCCACAAGTGCGTGCGATTATAAAGTGTGACATGTTTGGTATCTATTTACTCGGCGTAACATTATCTTTCACATTATGCAAAAAAATTGGGCTAATTTTACTGTTTTTTTTTTTTAATTCATGAAAGTGTCCCTTTTCCCAAAAAGTTGCGTTTAAAACACCGCTGCGCAAATACCGTGTGACATAAATATTGCAACAATCGCCGTTTTATTCTCTAGAGTCTCTGCTAAAAAATATATATAATGTTTGGGGGTTCCAAGTAATTTTCTAGCAAAAAATATGGATTTTAACTTGTAAACACCAAATGACGAAAATAGGCTTAGTCATGAAAGGGTTAAACACCCTTAATAACCAGACCAATTTTCAGCTTTTGGTGCTCTCACATTTTGAATGACAATTACTCAGTCATGCAACACTGGACCTATATGAAATTTTTGTCCTTTTTTTCACACAAATAGAGCTTTCTTTTGGTGGTATTTAATCACCGCTTGGTTTTTTATTTTTTGTGCTATAAAAGAAAAAATACCGAAAAATCTATAAAAAAAATAATTTTTCTTTGTTTCTGTTATAAAATGTAGCAGATTAGTAATTTTTTCTTCATAAATTTTGGCCAAAATTTATACTACTACATATCTTTGGTAAAAATAAGTACAAATTGGTGGATATTATTTGGTCTTTGTAAAAGTTATAGAGTCCACAAGCTATGGTGCCAATATCTGAAAATTGATCACACCTGAAGTACTGACGGCCTATTTTAATCCTTGAGGCCCTAACATGCCAGAAAAGTACAAATACCCCCCAAATGACCCCTTTTTGGAAAGAAGACATTCCAATGTCTTTAGTAAGAGGCATGCTAAGTTTTTTGAAGTTGTCATTTTTTTCCCACAATTCTTTGCAAAATCAAGATTTTTTCAACTTTTTTTTTTTCACAAAATTGTCATATTATCAGTTTATTTCTCACACACAGCATATGCATATCACAAATTACACCCCAAAACACATTCTGCTATTACTCCCGAGTACAGTGATACCACATGTGTGAGACTTTTACACAGCGTGGCCACATACAGAGGCCTAATATGTAGGGAGCGCCATCAGGCATTCTGGAGCACCGAGGACAATTCTGACATTTCTCTCCTACATGTAAAAATCATCATTTATTTGCTAGAAAATTACATAGAATCCCAAAACATTTATATATGTTTTTTTTTTAGCAAACACCCTGGAGAATACAATGGTGGTTGTCGTTTTGTGCTTAAAAAAAAAACACAGTAAAGTTAGCCCAATTTTTGCACAATGTGAAAGATGTCACTCTTCAAAATTGCACACGCTCGTGGAATGGCGCCAAACGTCGCTACTTAAAAATCCCCATAGGCGACGCTTTAAATTTTGTTTTACTGGTTATATGTTTTGAGTTACAGAGGAGGTCTAGGGCTAGAATTATTGCTCTCGCTCTAACGTTTGCAGCGATACCTCACATGTGTGGTTTGAACACCGTTTTCATATGTGGGCGGGACTTACGTATGCGTTCGCTTCTGCATGCGAGCACATGGGGACAGGGGCGCTTTAAAAAAAAAAAAATGTATTGTTCATTTTACTTTATTTATTTTAGTTTGACATTTTTTTCCCCAAAAATAAATTTTTTGATCACTTTTATTCCTATTACAAGGAATGTAAATATCCCTTGTAATAGGAATATGGCATGACAGGTCCTCTTTACAGTGAGATATGGAGGTCAATAAGACCCCACATCTCACCTCTAGGCAGGGAAGCCTGAAATAATAAAAAAAAAACGATTCTGGCTTTGATCATATTGGCGAGTCGGTAGAAGCACCGGAGGGCGGCGGGAGGGGGGGGGATATCTATGGCTGGGTATTGCAGGGTATCACCGACTATGGCTGGGTATTGCAGGGTATCTCCGAGTATGGCTGGGTATCTCCGAGTATGGCAATTTATGGCAGGGTATTGCAGAGTATTGGCAGGGTATTGCAGAGTATTGGCTGGAATTTTACTGCAGAGTATTGGCGGGTACTGCAGAGTATTGGAGGGTAATGCAGAGTATTGACAGGTGTTGCAGAGTATTGACAGGTGTTGCAGAGTATTTGCGGGTGTTGCAGAGTATTTGCGGGTGTTGCAGAGTATTGGCTAGTGTTGCAGTGTATTGGCTAGTGTTGCATAGTATTTGCGGGTGTTGCAGAGTATTGGCGGGTGTTGCAGAGTATTGGCGGGTGTTGCAGAGTATTGACAGGTGTTGCAGAGTATTTGCGGGTGTTGCAGAGTATTTGCGGGTGTTGCAGAGTATTGGCTAGTGTTGCAGAGTATTGGCTAGTGTTGCATAGTATTTGCGGGTGTTGCAGAGTATTGGCGGGTGTTGCAGAGTATTTGCGGGTATTGCAGAGTATTTGCGGGTATTGCAGAGTATTGCAGAGTATTTGCGGGTATTGCAGAGTATTGCAGAGTATTTGTGGGTATTGCAGAGTATTGCAGAGTATTTGCGGGTATTGCAGAGTATTTGCGGGTGTTGCAGAGTATTGGCGGGTGTTGCAGAGTATTTGCGGGTATTGCAGAGTATTTGTGGGTATTGCAGAGTATTTGCGGGTATTGCAGATTATTTGCGGGTATTGCAGAGTATTTGCAGAGTATTTGCGGATATTGCAGAGTATTTGCGGGTATTGCAGAGTATTTGCTGATACTGCAGAGTATTGCAGGATATTGCAGAGTAATGGCAGGGAATTGAGGGGTTAAATTTCGGTGAGCAGCGATGTAGGCACTGCAGATGCAGCCCACAGCGCTGCTGACACCGATCTCTTCCCCCTCCGCTGTACCGATCGGTACAGAGAGGGGGATGCTGAGAGCATTTTTCTTGATATGAATAGGTCTTTGGTGTTCTACAAAAGATACATCGATGACGTGATCTTGTTCTGACAGGGTGATCAGGCCAGTTTTGTGCCTTTCTTGGGGACAATGAATAGGAACAAATATGGTTTAAAATTTACAGCAGAATCCAGCATGAAGGAGGTTAATTATTTGGACCTCACCATCACTAAACAAGATGGGGGGTTCCAAACTAAAACCTTTTTTAAGGCCACTGATAGGAATGGCTACGTGCCAACGCACAGTTGCCATCACCCTCAGTGGATTGGAGCAGTCCCCAAGGGACAATACATGAGACTCAGGCGAAATTGTACAAATGAGGCTGATATTTTTACACAGGTGGGAATTCTCACAGAGCGATTCCTAGAAAAAGGGTATAGGTCAGAGACCCTAACTAGAGATTTTGATAAAGTGTTAAATATGGAGAGACAATCTCTATTGACCCCCAAGCCCAAATCTACATTTAAGGGCGAACTAGCTTTTGTGACAGGATTCAATAGACAATATAAGCAATTAGAGACCATTTTTAAAAAATATTGGCCCATTTTACTTAAAGATAAAGACCTTGCATCTACCATTCCAAACAGGCCTAGGTTCATCTATAGGAGGCCCCTGGTCTTAGAAACCGGCTAGCTCGAAATGTACCAGACCCACCAAAGAAATTGGTTACCTTCTTGGATGGTTCTGGTTTTCACTTCTGTACTAGGTGTCGTGCATGTAAAGTTACTAGGGGTCCTGGGATACCTAAACAAATGCTTAATTTTACATCACGTGTAACGGGAGAAGAATTCAAGATTAAACCTCTCATCACTTGCAATTCAGATCACGTAACTTACGTATTGCAATGTCCATGTTCATTGCAATATGTAGGCCGTACTACAAGACAATTAAAAATTAGAATAAACGAGAATCTTGCAAATATAAAGAAAGGTTTCCCTAACCACAGTGTCTCGAGACACTTTAACTGGTTGCTGACCGCCGGCCGTCAAATGGCGGCCGGGCGGCGCAGCTCTTGTGGCGGGAGGACGTCATATGACGTCCTCACGTTTAAACAGGGAATGCGTGCGATCGCGCGCACGCATCCTCGTTCCCTCGGTGGCGGCGTGTCACGGAGACACCGCTCACCACCGAGGGTGGTAAACAGCCATTGGTCATGGCTGTTTACCACGTGATCGGCCGTGATGAAGTCACGGCCGATCACAGCTAGTGCTCGTATTGTGAAAACGGCGCATGCGTGGGATCGGGAGCGCGCTGCTCGTTCACATCGGTGGCGGCGTGTTCCCCGGGAACACTGCTCGTCACCGATGCCAGTAAACAGCCATTGGCTGGCTGTTTACCCATGTGATCGGCTGTGAACCTTTCACAGCCGATCACTAAATGTAAGCACAGAGCGGTAACTGCCTGTTACCAGCTCTTCTCTCCTCACACACCGTTTCCAGTGTGAGGAGAGAAGAGCCTGGAGCAGTGAGTTATCGATCTGTGTTCTGTAGTGTCTGCACAAACACCACACTGATCAGATCGCCCCCCCCCCCCCCACTGTCATCTGTCACCCAACAGTCACCACAGTCACCCAATAAAGTGAACCTGTCACATAGGAGACTGCCATCAGTGACCGCCAGCTGTCACCCACCAGTGACCGCCAGCTGTCACCCGTCACCCACCAGTGACCACCAGCTGTCACCCGTCACCCATCAGTGACCGTCAACTGTCACCCGTCACCCATCAGTGACCGTCAACTGTCACCCGTCACACATCAGCCACCGCCAGCCGTCACCCATCAGTGACCGCCAACCATCACCCGTCACCCATCAGTGACCGCCAACCATCACCCGTCACCCATCAGTCACCGTCAGCCATCAGTGACAGCTAGCCGTCACCCATCACCTGTCACCCATCAGTGACCGCCAGCCATCACTTGTCACCTGTCACCCATCAGTGACCGCCAGCCATCAACCGCCACCCATCGTGACTGCCAGCCATCAGTGACCATCACCCATCAGTGACCACCAGCCATCAGTGACCATCACCCATCAGTGACCGCCAGCCATCAGCGACCATCACCCGTCACAGTCCGTGGCCTGTCACACCGTCATCACCTGCCACCCATCGCACAGCCCATCAGTGAACGTCACCTGTCACACAGCCATCAGCGTCATGGCCAAAAGATTATACACCAGTGAGGAGGCGTTCCAGATCCTCTCCATGACCGATGAGAGCAATGGGGAATTCTCATCAGATTCCAATTCCGATTCTGATTCCGAATCAAATTCGGCATTTAACCCAAATAGTGAATCGGAAAATGATTCGGAGGAAGAATGGGTCCCTCCTAAAAGGGCAAGGCCCTCTGAAAACCAGGATTATATTCCCAGGCCCAGTACCAGAGCTGCTGCCAGTAATAGGCCCCAAGAACAAATTCCCAGGCCCAGTACCAGCGCTGCTGTCAGCGCTAGGCCCCGGGAACAAATGCCTAGTACCAGCTTTGCCGCCGGCGATGGGCCCCACCAACAATTGCCCAGACCCAGTACCAGTGCTGGCACATCACGCCTGAGCAGCACAGGAAATTCTAATCCAGCTACTAGAGTGTCACATCCCCCAAGAGCCAGGGCCTCTACATTTATGCCAGATGGTCTTGCCAACCCAACATGGCTGCCTTCCGACTCGGCATCACCAATTATTCCCCCTTTCACAGCACAGCCAGGTGTGCAGACCAACACCCAAAATTTTTCAGAGATCGATTTTGTTCATCTGTTTTTGCCCGACACATTTCTGCAATTAATTGTGGACCAGACAAATTTATATGCCCAGCAGTATATTGCCAATAACCCCCACTCATCATATGCCCGTCCCTTTGAGTGGCGAGATCTCAATTTGGAGGAGTTCAAGATTTTTATGGGCCTCACCCTGAACATGGGTATTACAAAAAAAAAAATGAAGGACATGCCTATTGGTCCACTCAACCCATCCACCACATGGCTATTTATTCTGCCGAAATGTCCAGGTCCAGATACAAGAAGATAATGCGCTTTCTTCACTTTAGTGACAACACCGAGTGCCTTCCCCACAATCATCCAAATTATGACAAGTTATGTAAACTTCGCCCACTGATAAATTTCTTTTCCCAACAATTTGCAGAACTCTATGTCCCCGATCAAAATATATGTGTCGATGACTCCCTGGTACCCTTTTCAGGCCGGCTAGGAATAAAGCAATATATACCTAGCAAAAGGGCCAGATACGGAATAAAATTATACAAGCTGTGTGAGAGAGCCACGGGATATCTGTATGCGTTCCGCATATATGAAGGAAGAGATTCCCAGCTCCAGCCCCGTGAGTGCCCGGCCTACATGAGCACAACTGGAAAGATTGTATGGGACCTGGCATACCCACTTCTGAACAAAGGATATCACATATACCTTGATAACTTTTACACCAGCCTGCCCCTTTTCAGACACTTAAACCTTGCAAAAACCCTGGCCTGCGGAACCTGCAGAAAAAATAGAAAGGGCTTCCCACAATCACTGGCAAACAAAAAGCTGCGAAGGGGGGAAAGAGCATCACTGAGATGCAACGAAGTGCTGGCCTTGAGGTGGAAGGATAAAAGGGACGTGTACATGATGTCCACCATCCATGAGGACACTACAATTGAGGTTCAAATACGACAAGGTCCCATTGAAAAGCCTACATGTGTCCAAGATTATAATCTCTACATGGGGGGAGTGGATTTCAACGATCAAATGATTCAGCCCTATTTGTCAATAAGGAGGTCCCGATTCTGGTACAAGAAAGTAGCAATCTATCTAATCCATTTGGCCATTTATAATTCCTACATAGTCTACACCAAATCCATGGAAAGCCCCGCCCCCTTCCTAAAATTCATCGAAGAAGTTGTCATGTCCCTCATCTATCACCAAAGACCCTCCCCAGAAGACCTTCGCTCTGAGGCTGTTTGCCGACTTCGTGAGCGCCACTTCCCCTTCATTATTCCACCATCTGAAACAGGCCGAAGACGGCAAAAAAAATGTTGCGTGTGCACCAAAAAAGGGTTTCGAAAAGATACCAGCTACCATTGTCCCGATTGTCCCTCCCAACCTGGCTTCAAACTTTATCATACATCCCTAAAATATTAGCCCATATTTTTAACCATTTCCCCATTTTCATTATCTGTGCTGACCATTTTTCATGCTTCCCCAAATAACCATGCCACTGCCTTCCACGTGAACTGACCCTGGCCTGTTTTTTGACTATGCCTCTGCCTACTGTTTGGACTGCTTCTACGTGAACTGACCCTGGCCTGTTTTGTGACTATGCCTTTGCCTACCGTTTAGATTGCTTCCACGTGAACTGACCCTGGCCTGTTTTACCAACTACGCTTATGCCTACCGCTTGGACTGCTTTCACGTCATCTGACCCTGGCCTGTTTTATGGATTATGTTTTTGCCTACCGCTTGGACTGATCTATTGCCCTGCTACTCTAGGACACAGGGGTCTCACATGTGAGGGGCTCCAGAAATGTTTTTCCGGATGGAGGAAACAATTTTTATTGTTTTTTTCCGGTTTTCGGGAATAGGTTCTGGAGTCTGGAGGCTTCATAGAGATTTGGGTGGGTCGAAGCCTCTACCCCTGTGCCCATGTGCACAGGTCTTACGTGATTGCGGCCCTCAGCCTGCCGCTGACTTACTGCCACCATGCCTCTGCCTGCCGCATGAACAGACCACACCGCTACCTGGACTATGCAAATAATTAGCTGTAGCAAGAGGCAGTATGTTTATGAAGGGCTGGAGAGCGGTGCGATAATGAGTGTCTGCAGGTAACAGTGTACCAGGACCAATATTATGGCTGTGCTGGCTGTCTGTGCCTGGACAATTTCTATGGACTGCCGTGCGGACAATATCCTTGTGCTGACTATAGACAATATTCCTGCCGGCTGCCTTGATAATTACCATTGCCGCCGCTAAGCACATCCCTGCCTGCTGCCTGGACCAGCGCTCTGGTGGATACTACACAGGTAATGCTTTTTTTTAACCCTTTCCACAATAGAATTTATTTTGGATTGTAATTCTTGGTATGTACATGCTATGTGTTAGAAATATGAAGGGCCTTCAAAAATGATAGGTTGCCAGGAAACTATATGTAATTTATGCTCCTAGAACGTCTGATGGTGCTACTTGGATGTTGGGCCTTTGTATGTGGCCAGTCTGTGTAAAAGTCTCACACATGTGGTATCGCCATACTCAGGAGGAGTAGCAGAATGTATTTTGGGATGTCATCTTTGCTATGTACATGCTATGTGTTGGAAATATCTAATAAATGGACAACTTTGTGTAAAAAAAATGCGTTTTCATTTTTTTCCACATTTTTCAAAAACTTCTGGAAAAAAATGAACCATTCTAAAGACTCATTATGCCTCATAGATTATACGTTGAGGTGTCTGCTTTTCAAAATGGGGTCGTTTTGGGGGCAATTCCATTGTCCTGGTGCTCCAGGGCCTTCAAAAGTGTAATAGGTGGTTGAGAAATGAGATGTGTCATTTATGCTCTTAGAATGCCTGAAGATGCTATTTCAGTGTTGGGCCTTTATATGTGGCCAGGCTGTGTAAAAGTCTCACACATGTGGTATCGCCATACTCAGGAGGAGTAGTAGAATATATTTTGGGGTGTCATCTTTGCTATTTACATGCTATGTGTTGGAAATATCTGATAAATGGACAACTTTGTGTAAAAAAAATGCGTTTTCATTTTTTTCCACATTTTCCAAAAACTTCTGGAAAAAAATGAACCATTCTAAAGACTCATTATGCCTCATAGATTATACGTTGGGGTGTCTGCTTTTCAAAATGGGGTCATTTTGGGGGCAATTCCATTGTCCTGGTGCTCCAGGGCCTTCAAAAGTGTAATAGGTGGTTGAGAAATGAGATGTGTCATTTATGCTCGTAAAACGCCTGAAGATGCTATTTCAGTGTTGGGCCTTTGTATGTGGCCAGGCTGTGTAAAAGTCTCACACATGTGGTATCGCCATACTCAGGAGGAGTAGCAGAATGTATTTTGGGGTGCCATCTTTGCTATGTACATGCTATGTGTTGGAAATATCTGATAAATGGACAACTTTGTGTAAAAAAAAATGCGTTTTAATTTTTTCCCACATTTTCCAAAAACTTCTGGAAAAAAATGAACCGTTCTAAAGACTCATTATGCCTCATAGATTATACGTTGGGATGTATGCTTTCCAAAATGGGGTCATTTTGGAGGCAATTCCATTGTCCTGGTTCTCCAGGGCCTTCAAAAGTGTAATATGTGGTTGAGAAATGAGATGTGTCATTTATGCTCGTAAAACGCCTGAAGATGCTTCTTCAATGTTGGACCTTTGTATGTTGCCAGGCTGTGTAAAAGTCCCACACATGTGGTATCACCATACTCGGGAAGAGTAGCAGAATGTATTTTGGGATGTAATTTGTTGTATGCATATGCTCTGTGAGAGAAATAACCTGTTAATATGACAATTTTGTAAAAAAAAATCGTCATTTTGCAAAGAATTGTGGGAAAAAATTACAACAAAAAAAAATAATCATGCTACTTACTTAATACCTTGGAATGTCTACTTTCTAAAAAGGGGTAATTTGGGGGGTATTTGTACTTTCCTGACTTGTTAGTGTCTGAAGAAATGAGATACACCTGATGTACTGAAGGCCTGATCAGATGTGATCAATTTTCAGTGATTAGTACCATAGTTTGTAGACTCTATAACTTTAAAAAAGACCAAATAATTTACACTAATTTAGGTTATTTTTACCAAAGATATGTAGCAGTATAAATTTTGGCCAAAATTTATGAAGAAAAATTACTAATTTGCAAAAAATTTTGATGGAAAAAAAGAAAAAGGCATTTTTTTCACTAAATTTACGGCATTTTTTATTTATAGCACAAAAAAAAAAACCCCACTAGTGATTAAATACCACCAAAAGAAAGCTCTATTTGTGTGAAAAAAAGGACGCAAGTTTCATATGGCTACAGTGTTCCATGACTGAGTAATTGTCATTCAAAGTGTGAGAGCGCTGAAAGTTGAAAATTGGTCTGGTCAGGAAGGGGGTGTAACTGCACTGTATTGAGGTGGTTAAACAGTACCATTATAGCGATCCTTCTTTGTGTAGGTTTTATGGGATTGATAAAATCACGACACATTGGAGAGGAACACATATGAAAAGAGAAAATTCGAAAAATGAAACCAGATGGATTTATAAATTACAAACTTTGCAGCCTTTAGGAATGCATATCGAACTTGATCTAAACTGTTTCTTATCCAATGATTAATTGATTGGAAACAGTTTATATATAAAAAACATTTTTTACCCTGTCCCCCTGTTTATAGAGGTACATGAGATCAGGATTACCTTGCTTTCCTTCCCTCTCCACTTCCTATGATATTTTTAAATTTATATTTTTAATCGAGGTGTCAATCTTGGTTTGATTACACTCGGGTGCTATTGTATAGGTTTTTCTGCCTCTTTTTGGGGCCTGTACGCGCTTTTCTATTAGATAGGCGCTTGTGCATTTTTATATTTATTTGTTTTATTTTAGGGTTGGTATTGTCAGGGCCGCTGATAGGGCAGTACAATCAGCCTTGATGTACTGGGCCCGCCCAGATCAGCTACACAGTGGGGCCCGGGCATCATAAACAATTTGTTACTGCATTTAAAAAAAACATTTTCTAAACTCTTCCCTGCTTCCACTTCCTTACAGAGTGGGTAAATTGTTTTCCTGGGCCTCATCTGGTCAATGCAGGGGCTCAGGAGGGGAGCACAACAGAGGGACTATTTCTTTATTTTCGGGGTGCATATACATCATGCCGCCCCACTATTTTATTAGTCCCGGCTGGCGGAGTGATATTGTCATTCTCCGTTCGGCTCCCGGCTGCAATCCTCCCCAGATGTGAAGAAGCTGAATGGCTGACAGGGAAGAGCAGGAGGAGATCGTGGCTGCACTGGACACAGTGAGTGGAAAATAGAGGAAAGAATACTCACTGTGTCCTATTATATATCTCACAGCAGGGTACAATCATCACACAGGCAGCACAGCAGGGTCTCTGTCATGGCTCTGTGTTACATTGCTTTTGGGTGCTGAATTTGTTATGGTTGTACTGTTACAGTCTGTTATATGCAATACAGCCATAAGTTAACTAAGCCAGCACTCAACAGCCATGTGACATAAAGTCATGATACATTCATGATAACTTCATGATAGAGCCCCTGCTTACTGTGATGCCTGTGTGATAATTGTAAACCTGATGATAATAAGAAACATGCTACTTTAAAAAATAATTTGGAGGAGCAGTAAACGTGCAGCGGAGCTGCATTTTTACTGCCCACCAAACCAATCCCCTTTAATTGCTTCCCATCCTTGCTGGATTGGAAGGTTGATGATATCTCGATATCATCAATCATAGGCTCAATCATCACGATATGCTCTTGAACAAGCATATGATCAAACTGATCTTAGCTTGAGCAGATGCTTTGGTGGCCAGAGGACAGATATGGGGTCTAAAAGACCTCACATCTCCTTATAAAGAGGACCTGTTATGGCCCTTGCTATCACAAGGAATGTTGTCCATCCCCTGTGAAAGCAAACATGACAATAAAAAATGTAAAGATACAGTGTAAGATTTTTTTTATTTGTAATTAATAAAATAAAATTGAAAAGAAATGTAAACTGCCCCCTGCTCCTTCATGCTTACTAATTGCAAACATGTTTTGGCTTTACACGCATATGTAAACGGCAACAAACCTGCATTTCACTTAAAGTCGGGGTCAGGGGTGGGGGTAAGGGCATGGTTGAAGGGGGCCCTGTCAGGTAGGCTGTACGGGGCCCCATGATTTCTAACAGCGGCCCTGGGTATTGTGCCTGTGTACATGTCTTCTCCCAATGGCTTGGGGGGTTTGATTTGTACATCTGCATATATGTTTTTTATTTTTTATATTTATATTTTTTTATTCTTTATATTATAAAAAAAGTTAGTTTTTTTTGTAAAAAAACAACATTTTTTATTGTTATATTTTCTTATATTGATTCTGTCTCTGCTGGAATCATGTGAAAGATTAGTAACTTTTTTGCCATTAGTTTATGATTAGGTAATTATATTTTTTTCTTCCTTTTTTGTGCATACCTTTGAAAGTAAAATGTATCGTTGAAGCTTTGTCCTACAAATTACACACTGTGAACATGAATTGTATCTGTTCGTTGTGTTGCCTGGGTGGCACTGGGGCTGCACACGACCTTTTTTCTCCATTTATTACGAATCGTTAATGATTCGATTTAATTTACAATCGTATCCATTATAATTCGTTAAGGATTTGATATGGTTGACAATTGTTTTCGTCATTCGAGTGGGATTCGGTATAAATGTTAACTAGTAGCATTTGTTGTGTTGCCGTGTAGGCTGCGCACGACTTGTTTTTTCCATTCGCTACAATTCGCTAGTTTTTGGATATAATCTGGCAATTATGTCCGTCACAATTCGATAACGATTTGATATGGTTGCCAATCGTTTCGTTATAATATGCTAGCGATTTGATACAAATGTTAATTATTAGTGGGTTGCTTTGCCTTGGGTGTACTGAGGCTGCGCACGACCTGTTTTCCTATTCGTTATAATTCGATAAGTGATCCGATATAAGCGACAATTACGAGTGACCAAGTGAGCTTCCTGAAGATGTTAACAACGAAACGTACGTCGGAGCGGTACTTGGTCTGCAGGCCTGGAACACACGCCAATATTGAATGCGGAAGAATTTTTCCTTGAGTCGGAGAGCGATTCTTTCGGTCAGAACAAGCAGTCCCAGTCAGGCACATAACCATGTAAGGAGCCTTTTGGCTGTCTGTTTTTTACTTATTTTTTTAATTAAAGTCAGTATTATGCTATGGATCTTTTTGTATTTTTTCACATTTGCCACTTGAGTCTGTGAAGAGAGACACACCATCTACCATCATTTGCATCGGTATCCATATGAGCAGGCATTATCTTGTACAAGCGTGGTTTGACTTACTTTTTAATTAAAGTGGTCAAACGGATCTGATAAGCAGTTTGGACTTGTATCTTCACTACTGGTGTAGTTCTACGTGTATGGTGGAGGGAGTCGCAAGCCTTTTTCCTGACTTGTTGCTAATCGTTGCTATATCACGATTACTATTTGTTTTCCACATTCCGGATCGGTAGAATTCGGCAGAATTTATCCTCTGTAGAGACACATCATTGGGACTTTACATTACTAATTATTATTATGTATTGTGGTTCACTGATGTTAACTATTTCTCCAGTACAATTATTGTCATTATATATATGTGAATATTTTTGCTTTGATGATCACCACACTGTTTCAAGCATTTTTGTCACAGCCATTTTTAATTGAGTGGTTTAGAAAATATTTTGCAGATTGGTGATTTAGAATAATCTTTTTTGCAGAGCGCCCTTAATCATTGTTATCAATATACAGTTTATAAATCATCAGTATACAAATTGTGGTTATACTGGGTGTGGTTGTGGTTATACAGGAAGTATAGCAAGCTCTTACTGTATAACTGTCTAATTTACTGTCTAACTGTACTGGAAAAAGCTAACACATACTGTAGTTAATAGTCGCAATGTAATCTTTGATTATGTATGTCCCATCCAAAAAAACATTTTTTATGGTCATATGTATAAGTGGATCTGACACTCACAAAAACATTTACTGTGGGTGAAACTTCCAGGTGCATGTATATAAAACGACAGTGATTAATTCACCCCAAATTAATGTTTTTGTGCCAGGATAGATTTTGGATAGAGTTGAGAGGAGTCTGAACCCTGTCAGATTTCCACTATATGTCCATCATTACAGAGATTTATCCTTATTCCTGTCCTGCTGTGACATTTTATCAGATAGGAAGTAAGGGTAATTGTAAAAGAAAACAAAGAGAAACATAAGTGTTTTCTTTAGTAAAGTAGGGGAAGATTTTAATTTGTGTATGCGTCCCTGTTGAAGATTTTTCCTCCCTTCCAGTCTGAAGAAACTGTAGCTATATTGTTACTAAACCCACAACAGTAAAATCAGTCTATATATGCAGTAAATCATGCTTGTTATACTCACTGTGGAACCTAAGGGGTAAATTCTGTGCATTGTGTAAAAAGACTGTTTGATCCTGTCTTCCCTGATCCTCCACTACTTCCACTGTCCCCAATACATCTTCTGCACATACTCAGTTTGGTGTGTATTTCTAGAGGATTTTTTTATTTCTTGGGATAGTGCATGTGATTAGCACAGGGCCAATTAGTACTGCACAGACAGAGGGTCAGGAGTCCTGCAGCATCATAAGACAGACTGACACTGATAGAAGTCACAAAATTGCTCTAACTGCTGATGATAAAAAGGTATTTAGCCGTTTATATTTACTAAAATGAATGCATTTCTATGTTCTGTGTACTGTGGGAGACCAGATATAGTGAAGAGTCCTGGGTTTAGTAACATGTAATAGAACAGGACGTGAGTATAAATCTCTCTACCAGTATCAGTATAAACCAGGCAGAAGTTCTAATCCTTCCCTACTTTATCCAAAAGTAGAAAAACATTTTTGGCTTGCCATACATGGTAAGAAAACCTATGCTGTCAGGCTCTATCTAGGGGTGTATTTTTGAAGATTTATTGTAGTACTTGAATACAGCAGACGTATGATAACCAGGAAGGTTCTTCAAAGGGGAGGGTCACTGCTTCCCAGACTTCACTAAATATTACTGGTACAACCGCATCATTTCACTTCTTGGTCTGCCCTATACACTCCTAGCAGATTGTAAGAAATGTTGATTTATTTTTTACACCAATTTATCCCATTGATGACCTTAACATACTATCCTTTGTGGCCCATACTATAGACATTTTATATATACTGTAAAACTTGATTTCTTCTGCTTCTAACCTCTGCGGATTTCCCGATGACCTGCTTTCTATACACCTCATCTTTACCACCCAGGCTCGCTCACCACAGCTGACTAGACAACTCCCTCTTCTGAATCAAGGACATAATCAATAAGAGCACAGAGACTCACTTTTCATTTCATGAATTACAAAATACTTTTAGCATGCCCTCTAAATCCTTGTTCAGTTATCTTTAAAGTGAGAGTAAACCCGCTGACATTTTTTTTTTTAGACCTGCAAGGGAAAAGGCATTGCATACTAGCTCATTATGAAATACTAACCTTAGAACGAGCCCCCGACATCTCGCCCGATCCACACCGAGGGAACAGGTCTTCAGGGTATCGCGGCTCCGGCGCTGTGAGTGGCCGGAGCCACAATATCGTAACTCCCATGCATGCACGCGGGAGATTTCTTTCCGGCAAAGTCTGGCGTCTGCCAGGCTTTCAGCTGAAAATCCCCTGTACACATGCGCTGCTGCAGTCAGCGGCTCATTTCGAGGGGAATATCGAGGGGAATATCCATACAGGTTTAGGAGATATTTTTTTTTACCTACAGGTAAGCCTTATTATAGGCTTACCTGTAGGTAAAAGTAAAAAAAAAAAACCCTATACAACTGCTTTAAAATAAACATGTTGTTTACTCTATTTATTTATTATATTTACAGTTTTCCAGAATGTCTGCCTTTATGGAATCTTGCTTGGAAGGCCTTTTCCGCACACCACTTGATAAGACACATATACCACCACTAGGGATGAGCTTCGTGTTCGAGTCGAACGTACGTTCGACTCGAACATTGGCTGTTCGGGCGTTCGGCTAAATCCGAACTCTTGGTCCGTTCGCGTCAAAATTCGTATGGCGCGCACGGACCACAATGCACTGCGATGGCGCAGTGCATTGCTGGCTCATGATTGGCCAAGCATGCACTGTGACCCCGCATGCTTGGCCAATCGCAGCGCCAGCAGCGAGGAGAGCCATGATTGGCCACAGGCATCCTGCCTGTGGCCAATCATAGCTCAGGCTGTGTAGTGCACGCCCCACACTATATAAGGCCGCCTTTGAGGCGGCCTCGTGTAGTGTGTTGGAATCTGAAGCAGTGGGTGTTCTGTGTACCTTCAACACAGTTACACACCAATCATTTTTGGCTGATTTCCTATCTTGCTCTTGTGTAGTGGTTATTGTCTGTGCCCTGACCGCAGTATACACCACTACACTATATTCACCTCACCTATATAGCTAGCTAGTGATCTATCTTTAACCACTTAACAACCGCCCATTGCCGATTAACGGCTTCAGGACGGTTGTTTAACTCTGAGAGGCCGTTAATTAATGGCCTCCCAGAATTCTGCTCTCGCGCGCCCCCTGGGGCGCGCACTCGAGAGCATCCGGGTGCGCCGGGTCCACAGGACCCGGCGCATCACGGATCACGGTAAACGGCCGCTCGTCGCGGCCGTTTACCACGTGATCGCTCCGTCAAATGACGGAGTGATCACTTGTAAACAAACCGGTGTCATGTTATGACGCCGGTTCCTCCCTCCCCTCTCTGTACCGATCGGTACAGCGGAAGGGAAAGAGATCGGTGTCAGCAGCGATGTGGGCTGCATCTGCAGTGCCCACATCGCTGCTCACCGAATTTAACCCCTCAATTCCCTGCCAATACTCTGCAATACCAGTGCATACTCTGCAGTACCCTGCCATTACTCTGCAGTACCCCCCATTACTCTGCAGTACCCTGCCTTTACTCTGCAGTACCCCCCATTACTCTGCAGTAACCCCCATTACTCTGCAGTACCCTGCCATTACTCTGCAGTACCCCCCAATACTCTGCAGTACCCGCCATTACTCTGCAGTACCCCGCCATTACTCTGCAGTGCAGTACCCTGCCATTACTCTGCAGTACCCCGCCATTACTCTGCAGTGCAGTACCCTGCCATTACTCTGCAGTACCCTGCCTTTACTCTGCAGTACCCTGCCATTACTCTGTAGTACTACCCAATACTCTGCAGTACCCTGCTATTACTCTGTAGTACCCCGCCAATACCCCGCCAATACTCTGCAATACCAGTGCATACTCTGCAGTACCCTGCCATTACTCTGCAGTACCCCCCATTACTCTGCAGTACCCTGCCTTTACTTTGCAGTACCCTGCCATTACTCTGTAGTACTCCCCAATACTCTGCAGTACCCTGCTATTACTCTGTAGTACCCCGCCAATACCCCGCCAATACTCTGCAATACCAGTGCATACTCTGCAGTACCCTGCCATTACTCTGCAGTACCCCCCATTACTCTGCAGTACCCTGCCTTTACTCTGCAGTACCCTGCCATTACTCTGTAGTACTCCCCAATACTCTGCAGTACCCTGCTATTACTCTGTAGTACCCTGCCAATACCCCGCCAATACTCTGCAATACCCTGCCATAAATTGCCATACCCAGCCATACTCGGAGATACCCAGCCATACTCGGAGATACCCAGCCATACTCGGTGATACCCTGAAATACCCAGCCATAGACGCCCCCCACCCCTCACCGCCCTCCGGTGCTTCTACCAACTCGGCAGTACGATCAAAGCCAGAATCTTTTTTTTATTTTTTATTTCAGGCTTCCCAGGCTAGAGGTGAGATGTGGGGTCATATTGACCCCCAGATTTCACTGTAAAGAGGACCTGTCACCCCATATTCCTATTACAAGGGATGTTTACATTCCTTGTAATAGGAATAAAAGTGATCAAAAATATATTTTTGGGGAAAAAAATGTCAAACTAAAATAAATAAAGTAAAATGAACAATAAAAAAAAAAAAATGTATTAAAGCGCCCATGTCCCCATGTGCTCGCATGCAGAAGCGAACGCATGCGTAAGCCCCGCCCACATATGAAAACGGTGTTCAAACCACACATGTGAGGTATTGCCGAGAACGTTAGAGCGAGAGCAATAATTCTAGTCCTAGACCTCCTCTGCAACTCAAAACATGTAACCAGTAAAAAAAAATTTATGAAGAAAAAATTACTAATCTGCAAAATTTTATAACAGAAACAAAGAAAAATTCATTTTTTCGCAGAATTTCCGGTCTTTTTTCTTTTATAGCACAAAAAATAAAAAAACTGAGAGGTGATTAAATACCACCAAAAGAAAGCTCTATTTGTGTGAAAAAAAGGACAAACATTTCATATAGGTCCAGTGTTGCATGACTGAGTAATTGTCATTCAAAATGTGAGAGCACCAAAAGCTGAAAATTGGTCTGGTTATTAAGGGTGTTTAAGTGCCCAGTGGTCAAGTGGTTAATAATAGAGCTTGCAGTCAGTAGTGTTAGGAGATAGTGCGTGCTGTCTGCGTGCTCTGTACCCAGTACATACCGCTATAATATAGGGCAGGCCCCTACTTTCAAACATCCAACTTACAAACATCTCCTACTTGCAAACGGAAGGAGACAGCAGCAAGTGAGATGAAAAAAGATGGATGGCAAAACAAATTATACAGGGGTGATAACCCTTCCCTATGTTTTCCAAAAAGCTTAAAAATAGTTTTTTTGACTGGAGCTACACTTTAAAAATGTACCAGTTGAAAATTACAAACAGATTCAACTTAACACAACAAACCTACACAGTCCCTGTCTTGTTTGCACCGCCTGTATACTGCTGTTCTGAGTATATGGGGCCTGGGGGCCACACGCATTTCCTTTTTTTAATATGGGTACAGGGTTCCCCTTAATATGCGTACAAGACCCAAATAGGCTGGTAATGGGCAGGGAGGGCTACCCATGCCATTTTTCTGAATGATTTTCAACCATATTGCAGGAACCAGATATAACATTAAAACCGTAAGTAGTTTTAAATGGTGTTATTTCCGTTAAATGTCATTTTGTGCAGGGACTGTTCTAAACACGGGAAACACGTGGCATTTCACAGGCATACTACAGACACCCCCCAGGCACCATATTTAAAGTAATATTTCACTTTTTTTTTTCACTTTAATCGTCATTAAAATCAGTGCTCCCGCCAAAACGGACGTTTTTAAAACTTTTTTTTGCATTGACCCATGTCCGCTGAGGCAGGAGTCAGGTCCCCAAACCCTTTTTAGGACAGTATCTTGCATATTAGCCGTTAAAATTAGCACTTTCCATTTCGAACGTTCGAGTCCCATAGACTTCAATGGGGTTCTAACGTTCGTAACGAACGCGGAGGCCGTTCGCAAGTTCTGGTGCGAACCGAACCGGGGGGTGTTCGGCTCATCCCTAACCACCACATAAATAATGAGTTTGCTAAGTTTTTTCTGATGTAGCATCCTGGAGTTTAGGGAGGGTTGCTCCTCACAAATTTACTTGCCAGGAATCATTATCCTGGTTGACTGTTAGAGATCTATTGATTTCTCCCTAAGTTTGGCCTTGTTGCACTTTTCTCTTCTACCACTAGGTGGCCGGGTACTTGGTGGTACTAGATATGAGAAGGGCAACTCAAGGTCAAGTTATGGGCATATGGGGTATCTAAGCCAATGAGCAGGGGTTTTTTTTGGGAGAGCCTATATATTCGGGTGGAGCCAGGTGATCTGTGTACTGTGCCACCTGGACGGCTGTCTGGGTGGATGTGTGTCGTATTGCCCGGGCTGTAAGGCCACAGATGGGGCCTATCGCGGGCACATCTAGCTGTTAGGCTTTCTGAGGGCCTATCCAGAAGCAAGAGAGCAGCACAGGGTTGGGACTGCAGCTTGCAGTCCAACCAAAAGTGATGGACCTGCTGGCCGGAGAATCTGTCTTGGTGGGAGGTAGAGGGGAAGCTGTTGTCAGTAAGGGACGATCTGCCTAATTACCAGGGACCATAGTGAGTAAGTGAAGCAATTACAGAAGCAGCATTCTCGCCAATCGGGGATGGTAAAGCAGGGCCATCTTAATAGCATTGTGGGTCCCTGGGCAAAGTAATGCACTGGGGCCCCCACAAGCCTGCACTACTGCTCACCAAACGCAATTGATTTAAATAAAAGGGTGTGCGCTGCAAGTTCCCCACAACAGCAGGGCAGTGTATAGAGATCAGTAAAAGGTAGGATGGTGTATAGAGGTCAGAAATAGGTGAGCCAGTTTGTAAAGGTCAGTAATAGGTAAGGCAGTGTGTAGAGGTCAGTAATAGGTAGGGCGGTGTATAGAGGCCAGTAATAGGTAGGGCAGTATATAGAGGTAAGTAATAGGTAGGGCGGTGTGTAGAGGTCAGTAATAGGTAGGGTGGTGTGTAGAGGTCAGTAATAGGTAGGGTGGTATGTAATAAGAGGGTATCGGGAGCTTGGTCCCCAACCAGGCTTCCCCAAATAGGGGCAACTGGACTATCTCAGTACAGTAGAGCAAGAAAATTCAAATGTATAACAGATATATAAAAATAATACAAAAATTTATTGATGCAAAAATAATAATCAGTTACAGGTTAAAAGCATGGTAAGAATCCATACATATCACCAAGATAATGATCCCCAGGTGGGGAACATTACAGTGGGATCTCAGATAAGGTCTCAACTATTTTCGCAGACTATTGACACTTCATCAGGAGGTTATCTGTAAATTTAATTAGCAGATGATCAAGAACAATATAGTTACCCAAAAACATAAACTGTTGCAGTTTTAGTACATGTCAATTAGACAGTATTTATGTATATAAGGGGGGGAGGAGCGAGGCTGCTTACCCACATCCCTGCAGGCACAGGATACAAAGTGCCACTATCAAGGGGTGTCCCTCGCGGCGACTCAGGGGGACTAACAAAAATGATGAACTGGAGTCTAAATAGATAAAATAGGGCAGATAAATAGGGTATACTGTGTACTTGAAAAAACAAAAAGTGAACAAGTGAAGGATTGTGAGTGGAGTGATAGAGTGGGATGGAAAACTAAAATCTGCCCTGCCCGCATCGATGGACCATGGGGCAGGTGAGTGTCTGTTTATTAAAGGTCAGCAGCTACACTTTTTGTAGCTGCTGACTTTTAATAAACGAAATAACATGTGGAACTCCGATTTAAATAGAAAAATAAGATACAAGTAGCTTGAACAGTGAGGCCGCGTACACACGCGCGGACTGTTGGCCCAACTTTGTCCGTCCAACAGTTTGAGCGAACAGTCCGCTCAAACTTAGCATGGACGGACATGGCCACACACGACGGACGAACAGTTTGCTGAAACCGTGCGCGATGACGTGAACGGCACGTACGACGGGACGAAAAATACGACGTCCTATACACTGCATTATAGCTTTCGGCGTGAAAATCCTTTCTGAGCATGCGCGAGACTTAGTTGGCCGAACAAGCCTACACACGAGCGAACAGTCCGCTGAAACCTTGTTTCAGCGGACAGTTTTTCGGAATTTCCGTAAGACCTTGTTCGTCCAACTGTCCGCTGAAACTGTCCGCTGAAGCCCCACACACGAGCGGACTGTCCGCCCAAACACTGTTCAGCGGACAAGGTTGGGCCAACAGTCCGCGCGTGTGTACGCGGCCTAATTGTACAATGACAATTGCTGAAGCGAAGAAGAATTACAGGAAAGAGTCAACTGACAATGCCTAAACCTTATAGACGTGAGTCTAGTCCCAGTTCCTGTAGTAGGGTGGATGGGATGATCTTTAACTAGAGAGCAAAGCTTGGGCTAAGTAACTTAGATAATTCAGGGTTTTTGCCCAACTTGATTGTGGTGAGATAGGCTAAAGTTAGTTGCCCTTAAGAGATGAGTGAGTGTGGAGGAGTCTAATGGGGCATGTTAGTTATATACCACACATCATTTTTATACAAACTAATTTGTAATTTAATGATAGTAAATTACAGATTAAAGGGGAGTGTTTTTTTGTTAATTAAAATGAAAGTGCTGCCTCAATTTAACTGAGTTTAAATCTCCCTTTTTCCGAGGGCGCTCTGGTCCAGTCATGTGACTGTCTCCCGGCAGCCCTCATAGTAAGCCTATGGGTGATATCATTGCCCAGGCATTTCAGCAATTGTCATTGATTGCTCCTCTCATCTGAAGCCAGCCACTGGGAAGATCACGTGAGTTGCCTGGAGTACATCTTCCTTTTACAGGGTAGTTAGTATAGGATTTAGAAGAGGGGTAGGAGCGGATTTTAGTTAGATTGATCCTGGACTTTCACTTTAATTGCAAATTACAATGTCTAGGTGGTTTGGTTGCAGGACTCATTAGGCTTAATTCACAAACTAAAATTACAGGTAAAGAACTGAAATAATTACTCTTTTTCCTTGTAATAAATCTTTGTGAATTGAGCCTATTGCCTTCTAAAACACACACAAAATATCATTGATCTTTTTATATGGACATTGTCTACATGTAGCTTTGAGTTCCCCCTTAAATCATTTTAAATTTATATTATAAAATATTTTTTTTCTTATTATAAAAAGAGTTAAACATAACAATCCTATCCAAAAAGAATATGTTTCTGTTATATGAAATGAAGTGAAAATTGTGAAGAGTAGCGATCCTCCAAATACACTTCTCAAAAGTGCAACACCGCCACCACCACACTGAGACTCAATGCAGCTTACCAGAGCTATATAATACTCTCCAACATTACTAGGAATCACAAACTCCACATGGTGTGAAGTCCGGTAAGACAACTTTAACAAAGGCTAAAAATTACACCCACATTAAATATAAAAGACAACCAGCACTGTATAAATCCATCAACTACAGTAATATACAATATAACCTCACCTCTGGTAGGACTTCCAATAGAACTTGATGACAGCACAGGCTCCGCCGTATGTGGTTTTTCATAACTGACGTCACCTGGGCCTGGTTTCTGGCCTAGGCCAAAATTATGTCATATGCCCAAGGAGCCTTCAAGGGATTTTTTTTCTTTCATATGGAGGAGGAGGAGGGGCGTTTTCAGCTAACATTCTCCTTCTGCCTGCCTGTCTGCCTGAGCTAAGGGCAGATAAATTCCAAGAAGTAAATGCCACAGGAATTACCCATCCTTTCTCAAGATTCTCAAGGCTGCAGCTACAAATGTTAGGGGAGTGCTTTCCATACTGATTTCTTAACAAAATAAAGCATGGAGACATAGATGGATGAGTGAGTTTGCTTTGAACAATTCAAACTGAATTAAATCGTGTTTTTGGTGTTTTTTGTACATTAAAATAATAAACATGTAATACTTACCTGCTCTGTGCAGTGGTTTTGCACAGAGCAGTCCCAATCCTCTTCCCCTTCTTGGGTCTCCCACTGGTGCTCCTGGCCCCTTCCTATTTCTGAGTGCCCCCAGAGCAAGCAGCTTGTCATGGGGGCATCCAGGCAGGCTCACTCCCAACCCACTGCTCTGCGTGTCTATTCACGCACAGAGCTGCTACTTGGCCCCACCCCTCTCTATCCTCATTGGCTCACTAGCTATAATTGATTGCAACTGGAGCCAATGGCTCCTGCTACTGTCTTGGCCAATGAGGAGGAAGAGTCTCCAGAAAGCCGAAGCTCTGTGCACATAGCTGGAGGAAGATCGGGCTTAGGTAAATATTGGGTATGGGGGGGGGGGGGCTGTTGCACAGAGAAGGCTTTTTAATGATGTAGCCAGGATTTTTAACGATGTAGCCATGACAAGGGACACTTGCGCCATTTCCCGAAGGGAGACAGTTTCACTCCTGAATGCAGAGCGAATGAGGATTTGTGAGGGAAGAGCAAAAGATCTTGGAACATGTAGTCCAGAAAGCCAAGTTTGCATTGGAGTCAGACTGTTGTGCACTATATGTTCCCTCCTTCTGGAGGAGGAGAACAGAATGCTGGGAGAGGGGATAAATAGCCTGTGTTGGGGAGGAGGTGGTTTCTAAGTCTGGTTTACTGTACATTATTTTGTGTCTGCATTCATATTTCTTTGCTGAGATGTCTGAACCCAGGGTGTCAGAGGTGACAAGATACTTGCAAGGTCAGGGCAACCATTGGGGTACAGTATTTTTAACTGGTTCCCGACCATCTCGTGTACATATATTGTGGAACAATGGCACCACTATGTGAAATCCCGTACAGGTACGGGTTTCCTTTAAGAGCCATCAGAGGGCACGGCGGGGGACCCAATGCGCATGGCCGGTGGTCATGATCACCGCTTGCCACGCGTGATCGCGTGCATGAGCGTTAGCACAGGGATTTGTGTGTGCAAACACACAAATACCTGTGCTGCCAGAGGAGAGGAGACATGTTGTTTGTTCCTAGTAAGTAGGAACAGCGAAATGTCTCCTCTCCTACTTAGTCCTATCCCCATACAGTTAGAACACACATTTAACCCCTTGATCGTCCCCTAGTGTTAATCCCTTCCCTACCAGTGTCATTTACACAGTAATCAGAGCATTTTTATAGCATTGATCGCTGTATAAATGTTAACAGTCCCAAAAATGTGTCAAAAGTGTCTGATCTGTCCGCCACAATGTCGCAATACCACTAAAAATGGCAGATCACTGTCATTACTAGTATATAAAAAAAATATATAATAAACATGCCATAAATCTTTCCCATAGTTTGTAGGCACTATAACTTTTGCACAAACCAATCAATATACGCTTATTGTGATTTTTTTTACCAAAAATATGTAGGAGAATATATATTGGCCTAAACTGATGAAGAAATTTGTTTTTTAAAAACATTTTTGGGGGTATTTATTATAGCAAAAAGTAAAAAATATAGTTTTTTTCAAAATTGTCACTCTTTTTTGTAAAAAACGCAGAGGTGATCAAATAGCACCAAAAGAAAGCTCTATTTGTGGGGAAAAAGGATGCAAATTTAGTTTAGGTACAGCATTGCATGACCGCACAATTGTCAGTTAAAAAGACGCAGTGCCAAATTGTAAAAAGTGCTATGGTCAGGATGGGGGTAAAACCTTCCGAGGCTGAGTGGTTAAGCAGTCCTCATGGGGCTAGCGCTACACCTTCATGCATAAAATGCATGAAGGTAAAGAAATTCTTGAGCCTTTAGAACCACTTTAACTTCTTGTTCCCCGCGCTGTAGCCATCTTTTGACTATAGTTGCCAAGAGGGCGTCCATAGACGTCCTCCCGAGCATGCGCTGTCTGTGTGTCCCTGCATGTCCTGACCTTTGTATCACCGAGTCTATGAGACTCAACTTATCACAGATCCAAGTAAGGGGTCCATCCCGGCCCCTTACCACATGATCTGCTGTCAGCCAATGATAGCTGATCACGTGACGTAAACAGAAGAATGGTAATCAGTATTTTTTTGAAAAAGCCGATCACTGGCTTCTATCAGAGAGACATTGATCCCTCACACAGAGAGCCAAGGCTGCCTCATTTGTGTCCACCAGTACCACCTACCAGTGCCCACCGTGCCACCTACCAGTGCCCACAGTGATGCCTGCCTTTGCCCACCAGTGCCACCTATCAATGCCTATCATTGCTGCCAATTAATGGGCATCAGTGCCTCATCATCAGTGCCATCGATCAGTGCTGCCTATCAGTGTCACCTACCAATGCCCATCAGTGCCCTTCAGTGCTGCCCATCAGTGCCAACCCTCAGTGCCCATCAGTGCCAGTCCTCAGTGCCACCTATTAGTGAAAATTGGTCTGGGCAGGAATGAGATTTAAGTGTCCTATAGGCAAGTGGTTAAAGGGGTTGTAAGGCTATGTGTTTTTTCACCTTAATGCATTCTATGCATTAAGGTGAAAAAACTTCTGGTAGTGACCGGCCCCCCGTTTTACTTACCTGACCCCTAGAACTTGACCCATGAGGATGCGCTGTCTCTCTGCTCGGGGTTCTCGATTGGATAGATTGATAGCAGCACAGCCACTGCAGGGCAGAGTCCTGCATTCGGCCTCTATGGACATGGAATGCTGGACTCAGGAACATGCCCGCAAGGTAACCCCCTCAGGGGAGAGTGCTTCTCCAAGGTTTAGGAGATATCCCCCCTGCAATAAGCCTCTGACTTTAGCGGCGCATGGATTCTTGGCTCAAAGTCCGGCAGATACCAGACGCTGCTGGGAAGAAAACCCCCACGCGCATGCACGGGAGTGACGACATCGCGGCTCCGGCCACTCACAGCACCAGAGTCATGATACCCAGAAGACACACCGAGGGAACACGTCAGCTCTCTCAGGGTGGACCGAGTGAGATGCCGGCGCCTTGTTCTAACCGGTGCATACTAGCTCATTATGCCTTTTCCCTTATAGGTGTAGAAAAAAAAAAGTCAGCGGGTTTACTCCCACTTTAAACAATTTTCCCATCCAGGGCAGACAAAGTCTCCTGAAAGCCCACACCCCAACCCATTTATGCTCACTTTTGTCTCTTCCATGCTGCTTTGTTGGAGCATTCACAAAATACCTGGTGCTTCCAGGTATAAAGGAACATGTGTCTTTCTTAAAGTTTAACTCAAGCTGTAATTGCATGACACATCACAATCCCCCAAGTGCCCCATGTCCTTTTTTTTTATTATTATACGTTCCTTTTTCTTGCAATCTTTTGGTCTAGCCCAGTGATGTCACTGGCATTTCCTCTTCTTTGTTGGTGGAGCTTGGAAAGGGTAAGTACAGCATGTGCACTTTTTATTTTTTTAAAAGGGGGGAGAGTTTCACTTTGATAACATAAAAACAATATAGTAAAGGAGTTCTTTGGTGACATTTTATAACATCAGCATTGTAAAGACAATACAAACATTGGTTATTTTTGACAATCCGATACAAGCTGGAAAAATCTCCTTTCGTGTAGTGTTCCCTGCATACTTTGCAGCTTCTCCTCTGCTGTTTATTTTCAGTTTCTAAGGACTACATATCCCATGGTACTTTGCTGTCTGCAAGTAGTGATTTCCATACTGACTTTACCTCCTGAATCTCCTCCTCTCAGCTTCTCTGTAGTTCAGAAGACAGGATTTGTGAATTATGTGCCTACTCACAAGTCATAGTGAATGAATTCAAAGAAAAAAAATGTAAAAATGTAAAAAAAAGAAATTTTTCCAGCTTCAAGATTGTTCATATTATAATGAGTAGGCTGAACATAATTAAAACACCATGTGGAAATTAATACTGTATTTGATTTTACATTTTGGCCATAGATATACTTTAAATGGTAGCAGCTGTGACAGAACTTGTTAGCTTTGTTAGCACATGAATGAACACAGTTCCATTAGCAGTTTCAGTGATTTTCATGTGATAGGGACATTTATATATTCTATTATTCATGATGTATTTATGTTACATAGTTACATAGTTAGTCAGGTTGAAAAAAGACACAAGTCCATCCAGTTCAACCACCAGTATGTCAATACTGTTTCTTTTTAAAATTGTCCTTTAAAGTGGAGTTCCACCCAATTTTGAGAGGTGGTCTTAAATGAAAGACCACCTCGCCACCCCTCGTTTTTGGATATTTAATTGTTTTTTTTTACTTTCTCTCATACCTTTTTTGAAAGTACTAAGAGTACTTCCAATCCAGCCAGGCCGCAGCCCAGGACGTCACATCCTCTTCTGCGGTGAGCCCCCCGTTGTCTTCTAGGACATGTGTCCCAGAAGACAAGCTGACCATTCACAAAGCGCCGCGCAACTCGTGCATGCGCAGTCAGAAACCAGCAGTGAAGCCTTGCGGCCGGTTTCCCTTAGTTGGAATGGTGGCGCCTGCACCCAGTCCGATGGATGGATCGGTCTCGGGGGCCGACACCACGGGCTCCCTGGACAGGTAAGTGCCCTTATTAAAAGTCAGCAGCTACAGTGTTTGCAGCTGCTGACTTTTAAAAAAAAATTACATTTCGGCTGGAACACCGCTTTAAGTACCAAATATGGTTGTTAAAATATATATAGTATGTTATTTTAGTGGCTAAAAATATTTTACATATAAATCTATTGTTGTGCGCTAACATCTGTTTTATACTTAAATTCAAGTGTCAAAGAAAATTTTGAAAACTGACATATGCTGCTTTTAGTGAAACTTAAAAAGCGGTCGCTGAAAACAAAGATATAGGTTAAGTTACAGTATATGCATATTTCATCCTTTCCCTGATCAAGTCTGCTTATTGGTCAATGACACCAGTGCAGTCAGTTCCAGGGCTTTTCAGTTCCAGAAAAAAAGTAGAGCATGCTGAATTTTTCTGCACTGGACTGTACTGGAACGCATGAAAGAGCATGAAAAATGCACTGGAATGCATCAAAAACACATTGGACCCTAGTATAGTAAAAAAAAAAAAAAAACAGGAAAAAAGAAGAAAAAAAAAGCACCTGGAATACATCCGGAAACGTACCGGAATGCATCAAAAGTGTGTTAAAAATGTGCATGCAGAAACGCATCCGAAACGGATCTGGAGTGCATTTTGTGGTGTGAACTGGCCCTAAATAAACATTCATTTAGCAGGAAAAAAACTGAAACTTCAAAATGACTGCAACTGCCCTTAGCTCTGTATTGACTTAGGCCGCGTACACACGCGCGGACTGTTGGCCCAACTTTGTCCGTCCAACAGTTTGAGCGAACAGTCCGCTCAAACTTAGCATGGACGGACATGGCCACACACGACGGACGAACAGTTTGCTGAAACCGTGCGCGATGACGTGAACGGCACGTACGACGGGACGAAAAATACGACGTCCTATACACTGCAATGCAACCTTCCGACGTGGAAATCCTTTCTGAGCATGCGCGAGACTTAGTTGGCCGAACAAGCCTACACACGAGCGAACAGTCCGCTGAAACAAGGTTTCAGCGGACAGTTTTTCGGAATTTCCGTAAGACCTTGTTCGGCCAACTGTCCGCTGAAACTGTCCGCTGAAGCCCCACACACGAGCGGACTGTCCGCCCAAACACTGTTCAGCGGACAAGGTTGGGCGAACAGTCCGCGCGTGTGTACGCGGCCTTATTGTTTTGACTTGTGGTTTTCACTGAAGATTTTCACTTGCATATTTTTTTCATCCTTTTCTGGACATGAATTGACCAGGTTTGAGACATTTACTTTTAACCACTGAGACCAATTAAACTAAATAATAAAAAAAAGAGATATTAATTCCAAAAAAAAAAATCCAAAAACAAAAATGTAATATATTACCGCTTACAATCCTTACATGTGGTGGCTGCATTACTTTCTTTAGGCTCGTTTTCTTTTATTTCACCTGGTGATCCGGCCAGCACCACACTTCCTGTCTGGATTTTATATGAAGTACCGTAATAAAACAGATATCTTTGGACAGCGGCATTGTCAATCTGGGGAGAGCACAGCTCCCAACTGTCCCAGATTCTGAGGGACTGGCCCTGATTTAGAAAAAAAAGTCCTCCCGTCCCTCTTTCCTCCTCATTTGTCCTCATTTTTGTCTGATCTATGTAGTTGTATATAAAATGCACATTTGTCTATGAAAAAGTGTTTTTCAGTGCAAAACCTTTCATCCAGTTTTTAACCACTTGACCACTGGGCACTTAAACACCCTTAATAACCAGACCAATTTTCAGCTTTTGGTGCTCTCACATTTTGAATGACAATTACTCAGTCATGCAACACTGTACCCATATGAAATTTTTGTCCTTTTTTTCACACAAATAGAGCTTTCTTTTGGTGGTATTTAACCACTTCCCGACCAGCACACGACGATGTACGTCGACAGAATGGCACGGGCAGGCATATTGGCGTACAGGTACGTCCAATATTCAATGCCGCCCTGCCAACGGGAGCGCGCCGCCGGCGGCGCGCTCCCGTGCTGGTCGGGACCCCCGTGAGTCCGGTCGCGGGACCCGCGGACTCGATCGCCGCGGGCATCCCCGTGATCGTCTCACGGAGCGGCCGAATGAAGGAAATGCTGTGTAAACAACATTTCTCCATTCTGCCTAGCAACTAGTGACGCTGATCTCTGCTCCATGTGATTGGAGCAGAGATCAGTGTTCACTAAATGAAAGCCCAACCCCCCCACAGGTAGTAACACACCCCTAGGAACACTTAACCCCTACACTGCCACCCACTGGTTAACCCCTTCACTGCCAGTGTCATTTACACAGGAATCACTGCATTTATATAGCAGTGATTACTGTATAAATGACAATGGTCCCAAAAATGTGTCAAAAATGTCAGATGGGTCCTCCACAATGTCGCAGTCACAATAAAAATCTCTGATCGCCGCCATTACTAGTAAAAAAAAAAAAAAAAAAAAAATTATTAATAAAAATGCTATAAAACTATCCCTATTTTGTAAACGCTATAACTTTTGCGCAAACCAATCAATAATCGCTTATTGCGATTTTTTTTACCAAAAATATGTAGAAGAATACGTATCGGCCTAAACTGAGGGAAAAAAATGTTTTTTTATATATTTTTGGGGGATATTTATTATAACAAAAAGTAAAAAATAATGCGTTTTTTTCAAAATTGTCGCTCTATTTTTTGTTATAGCGCAAAAAATAAAAACCGCAGGGGTGATCAAATACCACCAAAAGAAAGCTCTATTTGTGGGAAAAAAAGGACGTCAATTTTGTTTGGGAGCCACGTCGCACGACCGCGCAATTGTCAGTTAAAGCGACGCAGTGCCGAATCGCAAAAATGGGTCTGGTCTTTGACCAGCAAATTGGTCCGGTCTGCAAGTGGTTAATCACCTCTCAGTTTTTAATTTTTTGTGCTATAAAAGAAAAAAGACCGAAAATTCTGTGAAAAAATGAATTTTTCTTCGTTTCTGTTATAAAATTTAGCAGATTAGTAATTTTTTCTTCATAAATTTTGGCCAAAATTTATACTACTACATATCTTTGGTAAAAATAAGTACAAATTGGTGGATATTATTTGGTCTTTGTGAAAGTTATAGAGTCCACAAGCTATGGTGCCAATATCTGAAAATTGATCACACCTGAAGTACTGACAGCCTATTTCAATTCTTGAGACCCTAACATGCCAGAAAAGTACAAATACCCCCCAAATGACCCCTTTTTGGAAATAAGACATTCCAGTGTATTTAGTAAGAGGCATGATGAGTTTTTTGAAGTTGCCATGTTTTTCCCACAATTCTTTGCAAAATCAAGATTTTTTTTTCCTTTTTTTCCCCACAAAATTGTCATATTATCAGGTTATTTCTCACACACAGCATATGCATACCACAAATTACACCCCATAACACATTCTGCTATTACTCCCGAGTACGGCGATACCACATGTGTGAGATTTTTACACAGCGTGGCCACATACAGAGGCCCAACATGCAGGGAGCGCCATCAGGCGTTCTGGAGCACCCAGAACAATTCTGACATTTCTCTCCTACATGTAAAAACCATCATTTATTTGCTAGAAAATTACACAGAACCCCAAAACATTATATTTTTTTTTTTAGCAAAGACCCTGGAGAATACAATGGTGGTCGTTGCAAATTTTTATCTCACACGGTATTTGCGCAGCAATTTTTCGAACGCGTTTTTTTGGGGGAAAAAACAGTTTTGTGCTTAAAAAAAAAAAAACAGTAAAGTTAGCCCAATTTTTGCATAAAGTGAAAGATGAAGTTATGCTGAGTAAATAGATATCGAACATGTCACTCTTCAAAATTGCACATGCCTGTGGAATGGCGCCAAACGTCGCTACTTAAAAATCCCCATAGGTGACGCTTTAAATTTTTTTTACTGGTTACATGTTTTGAGTTACAGAAGAGGTCTAGGGCTAGAATTATTGCTCTCGCTCTAATGTTCACGGCAATACCTCACATGTGTGGTTTGAACACCGTTTTCCTATGTGGGCGGGGCTTACGTATGCGTTCGCTTCTGCATGTGAGCACATGGGGACAGGGGCGCTTTAAAAAAAATAATTTTTTTATTGTTCATTTTACTTTATTTATTTTAGTTTGACATTTTTTTCCCCAAAAATAAATTTTTGATCACTTTTATTCCTATTACAAGGAATGTAAACATCCCTTGTAATAGGAATATGGGATGACAGGTCCTCTTTACAGTGAAATCTGGGGGTCAATATGACCCCACATCTCACCTCTAGGCTGGGAAGCCTGAAATAAAAAATAAAATAAAAAAAGATTCTGGCTTTGATCGTATTGGCGAGTTGGTAGAAGCAGCGGAGGGCGGTGAGGGGTGGGGGGGCGTCTATGGCTGGGTATTGCAGGGTATCACCGAGTATTGCTGGGTATCTCCGAGTATGGCTGGGTATTGCAGGGTATCTCCAAGTATGGCTGGGTATGGCAATATATGGCAGGGTATTTCAGAGTATTGGCGGGGTATTGGCGGGTATTGGGGGGTATTGCAGAGTATTGGGGGTATTGCATATTATTGGCGGGTATTGCGGGGTATTGGCGGGTATTGGGGGGTATTGCCGAGTATTGGGGGGTACTGCAGAGTAATGGCAGGGTACTGCAGAGTATTGGGGGGTACTGCAGAGTAATGGCAGGGTACTGCAGAGTAACGGCAGGGTATTGCAGAGTATTGGGGGGTACTGCAGAGTAATGGCAGGGTACTGCAGAGTAATGGCAGGGTATTGCAGAGTAATGGGGGTACTACAGAGTAATGGCAGGGTACTGCAGAGTAATGGCAGGGTATTGCAGAGTAATGGCAGGGTATTGCAGAGTAATGGGGGGTACTGCAGAGTAATGGCAGGGTACTGCAGAGTAATGATAGGGTACTGCAGAGTATTGGCTGGTATTGCAGAGTATTGGCAGGGAATTAAGGGGTTAAATTCGGTGAGCAGCGATGTGGGCACTGCAGATGCAGCTCACAGCGCTGCTAACACCGATCTCTTTCCCCTCCGCTGTACCGATCGGTACAGAGAGGGGAGGGAGGAACCGGCGTCATGTTATGTCATGTCATGTTATGTCATGTCATGTTATGTCATGTCATGTTTGTTTACAAGTGATCGCTCCGTCATTTGACGGAGCGATCACGGCGGTCACGGATGATCTCGTGTGCGTGCCCCAGGGGGCGCGCAAGAGCAGAATTCTGGGAGGCCATTAATTAACGGCCTCTCAGAGTTAAACAACCACCCTGAAGCCGTTAATCGGCTATGGGCGGTTGTTAAGTGGTTAAATTGCCGCATTAGTAAATTCCAAAAGCCAATACTGAGGAATAGTAGTGGTAAACACAAATAACTTGGGGGCTTAATCTATCTTTTTTTTTTTTTTGTACAGCTGTGGCCAAAAGTTTTGAGAATGATACAAATATTTATTTCCACAAAGCCTGCTGCTTCAGTGTTTTTAGATCTTTTGTCAGCTGTTACTATGGCATACTGAAGTATAATTACAAGCATTTCATAAGTGTCAAAGGCTTTTATTGACAATTACATTTATGCAAAGTTTCAATAATTGCAGTGTTGACCCTTCTATTTCAAGACCTCTGCAATTTGCCCTGGCATGCTGTCAATCAACTTTTGGGTTACATCCTGACTGATGGCAGCCCATACTTGCATAAATCAATGCTTGGAGTTGGTCAGAAATGATGTTTCTTTTTTGTTCATCTGCCGCTTGAGGATTGACCAATGGGATTAAGGTCTGGGGAGTTTCCATGGCCATCGACCCAAAATGTTGACGGGTCATTGTTTGTCACCCAACTGTTCTTGGATGGTTGGGAGAAGCTGCTCTCGGGGGATATTTTTGAATCATTCTTTATTCATGGCTGTGTTCTTAGGATAAATTGTGAGTGAGCCTACTCCCTGGCTGAGAAGCAACCCCACACATGAATGGTCTCAGGATGCTTTACTTTTGGCATGACACAGGACTAATGGTAGCCAGGGCTGCTGATAAGGCAGTACAGCTAGCCCTCCTGTACTGGGTCCATAACCCAACAGTTCAAAAGGGGGGGCCTAGGCACCTGCTGAGCAGGAGGTCTGGCTGTACTGTCTTATTGCAGACACCAATCCTCTTCTGCCTCCCCTTGCAGCTTCTCCTCCTCTTTCTCCCTCTGTCTGCATTGCAGGGGGAATTGGTTCTAGCACACAGGGCCGCTGATAGGGGGGACAACCGATCCTCTTCTAGAAACATCACCTGGTGGCACTTCCCACTTATGACAACCCCAGGTCGATGCAGCAGTCAGTGACGTCGCAAGGGGGCGGTAAGGGCTCCGCTCCTTACCTATATAAGAACTGTCAAATGGCAAGCCAGGCTTTCAGCTGTTTGCCTTAGTTGACAGTGGAGAGTTTCTTTTTTTTAATCCGAATTTCTATTTGTAACTAAACTAATCGCATATGTCTAATACTTACCTGAGAGTTGCCTGTTTACTACTGACCCAGACTGACCTGACTACACTCTTGCTTGCCTAATGCCGCGTACACACGTATCAGACTATCCGGCGGACTTAGTCTGGCGGACAAAATACCGGACTGTCCGCCGGACTTTCCCGAACGAGCTACCTGCCCACACATGGTACGTTTGCGGTGGACTAGATACGGCAAACTAATTCCGCTGGACTATCAGCCGTACTTCTGAAATGAATGGACTCGCCCACACACACGGAGGAAAGTCCATTCATTTTGAGCACGGCTCCAGGTAGCCGGAACCAGCGAAGGCAGCATCGCTGGCCCCGTCACCTGGTATGGACTTAAAGGGGAATCCCTACACCGATAAAACAGCGTGGGGGTCCCCCCCAGGTCCATATCAGACCCGTATACCCTTAACAGAAGAACAGAAGATGGCGACAGCGGCAGCGGCGACAGAAGACCGGGCCACCGCTTGTAAAAGAGCTAGAAGAAGGCACGGTGGCCCGGCAAGAAGAACCGAAGAGGCAGACAAGACACCCAAAGAGGGGGACAAGACCCCTGAAGTCGAAAGAAGAGGGCGGTGGCGAAGAAGAAAGCCGGGCTCCTCCACTAGTAAAAAAGCTAGCAGAAGATAGTGGAGGAGTCCGGCGAGAAGACCCCCAAAGATGGAAAAAGACCCCCGGAGCTGTGCAATAAACTATTTTAACCTTTGTGTGCTGTTTTTTTTTTACATTTTTTTCACAGGTGAATGGGTAGGGGTACATTGTACCCCATACTCATTCACATAGGGTGGGGGGCCGGGATCCGGGGGCTCCCTTATTAAAGGGGGCTCCCGGATTCCGATAAGCCCCCCGCCAGCAGACCCCGACAACCAACGGCCAGGGTTGTTGGGAAGAGGCCCTTTTCCTTATCAACATGGGAACAAGGTGCTTTGGGGTGGGGGGGCGCGCGCGGCCCCCCATTCCCCAAGGCACCCCCCATGTTGAGGGCACGCGGCCTGGTACGGCTCAGGGGGGGGCACTCGCTCGTCCCCACCCCCTTTCCTGGCCGGTCGGGTAACGTGCTCGGATAAGGGTCTGATATGGACCTAGGGGGGCCCCCACGTCGTTTTTTTGGCGTAGGTATTCCCCTTTAAGTCCATACCAGGTGACGGGGCCAGCGGCGCTTCCTTCACTGGTTCCGGCTACCTGGAGCCGCGCTCAAAATGAGCGGACTTTTCTCTGGGTGGGAAAAGTCTGTTCATTTCAAAAGTATGGCAGACTGGCACACACACGGCCATACTGTCCGCCGAAATGCGAGTCCGACGGACAGATTGATGTGCAAAACTCCAATCTTAGTCCACCGGACTTTTGGGTAAAAAAAGTCCGCCGGAGCCTACACATGGGCGGACTGTCCGGCAGACTCAAGTCTGCCGGACTTTTCCACCGGATTGTTTGATCGCGTGTACACAGCATTAGGCTCCATTCACACCTGGCAGTTCTGGAATCGCAGGTGATGGCACCCTAATCGTGGTGCAATTTTACCATGTTTGTCGTGCAATAAGACACTGTTGTCCAAAAGAAGCTCCTGCTCCGTTGCGATTTGCCACGATTGCAGAGATTGGGGTGCCATTAGATGTGATTCCGGAATGTCCAGGTGTGAATAGAGCCTTAACCCCTGCCTGAACTGGACTATTATCTTGCCTGATGTCTGCCACATACCCTGTTCGGACCTGACTACTCTTGTCTGCTACCTGCCATGACATCTGCCTGGACCTAACCACTCTCTTGTTTGTCATCTGCCACGACCGCTGCCTGGACACAGTTACTTTATTGTGAACCGCATCATGAACAAGTCTCCGTACTGTAGCCCTTCTGTCCCAACAACTCAATAGTGGGAAAATCCTGAGGGCCTAATAACTGGTGCCAGTTTTCAGCAAAGAAATTAGAAACTTATAGGGTTTCCAATCTATCTCCACTGTCAGGAGCTCTGGTGAAGACCGCCTTGTACTTGGACGCCTCAATTTGATTGAGCCCGTGTCATCTGCCATGGGAAACAATAAAACAAAATGTGCTCCTTACCGCAGGCCTGACTGAGTAGATGGTGAGGGAATGTGAGGCACTGGCTTATAGGATTATGGATGGTGGGCTGACAAAACACGAAGGGCTAATTTACCCTAGCGGCAAAGACTACAACTTCTCTTAAAGGCGATCCACACTCAGATTGCATATCAATGGCATTTCACAGGTGGTGGGGTAGTGAAATGTTACCTGCTCACCGCCTGTTTAAACCCCCTATATACTGCACTATCACACCTGCTGACACTAGGTTGCAGGATGGGTGCAGTGCGGCCCTATTCTCTTGAATTGGTCATGTTTGGCAAGTAGTAGTACCCACTAAATGCAACAGAAGGTATAATTCCTGGCCATGAAGCAAAGCATTGTAGCATGTATGCACCTCTGGCTGCTGCATTTGCAGCTTACGGGGGACCAGTTGGGGTAAGTTAAAATGTGTCTCAGCCACGTGTTTTTACTGCCCCCAACTGCAAGTGTAAGTGAGTCATAAAAAGATATGAAAGCATGTCTCTGTCCTGTGTATGATTTTCTGATGCCACTAGCAGTTGAACATGTTCCCCTTTTAACACTGTCCGGGTTTTTCATGGCATAAATCAAGATATACATTAGTTACTGTTGGTATAGCAATAGGAAAACTGCTGGTAAGTGTTGGCTTGCATGTTGCCCCAGAATCTTCAAAGATTATTTTGGGGCAAACTCATTGGGAGCATTGTCTGCTGAAATGGGTAGCTTCTGGGTTGCAAAGTTGAGGATGGCTGACTAGATGCCTTGATGCTTAGAGCATAGGTGACACAAACCCTAAAGAGAGTGCTAGGACCCCCTGGGGAACAGGGCCCTTGTGAAAACGAATAGGGACTGTGTTTTGGCTAATAATTGGAGAAGTTAGCCATTGTGAGGGCTACAGAAGTTGAGGTGACCAGTAAGGTTGATTGTGAGACTTTGATGAGATTAGTTGTATGGTTAACAATGAATCTGAATGTCCTGTAGTGGGGTGATCTAGCTTTGTGGTGTCCACAAAGCCATAGAAGGATGTCATGAAGACTTTCCACTAGTGGGTGAACCATTCAAAGGCAGGAAATGGGCTGCTAATGCAGTTATCATGTACGTATTGCTAAAATAGAAGTTTACCCTTTAGGTGAAGTTGAAGTCTCATGTGTCTTCATGACTGGGTGCCAGTACCACTCTTGGAACTGGAATATCTTTCAAACATGTATTGAAAAACAAATTGTTTATTTGTACAGAGAAGAAATATGGTTAAACGCTGTGCAGTTTTTTTTCCCCCTCTGTGCCACATTGCAATTTATGCCCTGTAGATATAACAGAGTGAGCAAAAATCCCTACAAAATGAGGGAAATCCTCTCTTGTGGTGCCTATACACTAGACGGAATATTGTTCGAAAATCTGTCATATGGACAGTTCGTTTGTTTTTTCGTACAGTTAATGGGCACAAATTGAAAATCGATTGTGCTGTTTTTGAGCCAAAAAATTGAAGGAAGAGTTTGGAATACTTCTGCCAAAGTTACAATAAATTGATGCTGGTTCACCCCAGAACACACCGTGGCATCTCCATTCACAGCTTCAGGTCAGATTTCAGCCTGAATTGTAGGCTGAATTCAGATCTGAAATGGAACAAAAGACGCACAGGACTGCTGTGCAATTCGCACCGGAGCGGCTGAAGAAATATGTGAACCGGCTCCAAAGAGAACCAATTCAAAATCTCCTGCTATGCAAATTGGATGTGGGGACACCCACATAGAATTCAGGTTAGAAGATCCAAAATTTTACCAGCGGGAATGTTCGGGGGGGGTGGCATTGTTCGCAGATCTGCGCGCCTTTGTCTTGTTCCAGAGGGGGGTCAATGGGCTTGCAGGTGGTGGTCTCAACGTTTCCATATCTGATTCTTGGGATATTATTTTCAGGCTCAATAGGAGTTTTTCTCGTGTTGGGAAGTTGGCGAAGGCCTGATTTTGGCCTTTGTAGGAGAACTCCACCGCAAAAGGGCACTTGTATTTGATGTCTTTCTGTGCCAGATCAGAGAGTAATGGCTTCAGGTTAGGCCTCCGTTGGATGGTGATATCTGAACTGGGTAGCCTTGGCATGTCACCTGGGGCATGGCACGGGCTTGCTTCATGGCCGCCTCTTTTACTAGTGTGAACCCAGCCTGAAAGCCTAATGTGTTTTTCGCCCGTTAAAAATTTAACTGTTGGTACTCTACTGTGACCCAGAAGAAAAAAATCAAACGAGAAACTGATTCATTTATGTCCATTGAACGATTTACAATATCATTAGAAATTTAGTCATTACATGAAGGCAATGTCGTTTGCTCTCACTACCGTGTGCTTGTTTTTTCAAAACACATTCCAATGATTTTTCTACCGGTGTGTGTCTAGCATTAAGCTCACCACACACGCTACAGTCTGGCTGTATAGTTGCATAGTTTACATAGGTCCTCATATGACATTGTTTTGGTAAATTCATAGCTGAGTGAAACAAGACTTTAGTATCACTTTAAGGCTTGACATGTTTGGTATCCATTTACTTGATTCAACCTCATCTTTTATATTTGACTAAATAATTGATAATCCAATATATAACGTAAGATAGGTACAGCAGAACATGTCAGAACTTGTTACAGTGACACTGCAGGATGAAGAAATGTGCTAAAACAGCAGCTATTGTAATTCTCTTTAGTACTCTAAGGGTAAGTTCACACCATAGAAACATATTTCAGATGCATTCCAGATGCTTTTCTGCATGCATGTTTTTGACGCATTTGTGACGCGTTCCAGTGTGTTTTTGGTGCAATTTTGATGCAGTCCAGTGCAATTTTCCCCACTTGTTTCTTAACCAAAATGACATGTGTGTTCCAGTGCATTTAGGTGCATTCCAGTGTGTTTTTGATGCGTTTTACAGCGATCCAGTACAGTCCAGTGGAGGAAAAATGAAGCATGTTCTGATTTTTTTCTAGAACTGCAAGCACTGGTGTGGACTATGCCATTGAAAACCATATAACTTACTTTCCATGCGTATTTGATGCAGAAAAGAAACACACTGGACTGCATGTGGTGTGAACCGGCCTTAAGGCCTGGTTCACATCTATGCATTTTTTAGTATGTTTTCAGTTTTGCATAAGCACACTACAGTCCATTTAACATGGATTCCTTTGGATGTAGTTCACATCTGTGCTGCTCCAACGGGGCATAGAATTGATATAGATTGTTTAGCCTTAAAGCGGTTGTATACCCGCTGAATTTTTTATTTTTTTTGCTCACCTGAAAGCAAAAGGCATATTGAGATAGCATGCACCGCATACTAGCTCATTATGAAATACTTAACTTAGAACGAGGCCCCGACATCTGTCCCGATCCACGCCGAGGGAGCTGACATGTTCCCTCTGCGTTTCTTCCAGGTATCATGGCTCCGGCACTGTGAGTGGCCGGAGCCGCGATATCGTCACTCCCGCGCATGCGCGCGGGAGATTTCTCTCCGGCAGGGTCTGGCGTCTGCCAGGCTTACAGCCGGGAATTCCCTGTGCGCATGCGCCGCTGCAGTCAGCGGTGCATTGCGAGGGGAATATCTCCTAAACCGTACAGGTTTAGGAAATATTTTTTTTTTACCTACAGGTAAGCCTTATTATAGGCTTTCCTGTAGGTAAAAGTCCCCAATTTGACTATAGAACCACTTTAAATTAAGAGTTATTGTTATTACATTATATGCATGTTCTTTTTATGTCTTTCAGGTCTTTAACCACCTCAACCCTGGACCATTTTGCCGGCCAAAGCCCAGAGCACTTTTTAAGATTCGGCACTGCGTTGCTTTAACTGACAATTGCGCAGTCGTGCGACGTGGCTCCCAAACAAAATTAGCGTATTTTTTTCTCACAAATAGAGCTTTCTTTTGGTGATATTTGATCTCCTCTGTGATTTTTATTTTTTGTGCTATAAACAAAAAAATAGCGACAATTTTGAAAATAAATTATTATGTTATGCTTTTTGCTATAATAAATATCCCCCAAAAATATATAAAAAACATTTTTTGTCAGTTTAGGCCAATACGTACTCTTCTACATATTTTTGGTAAAAAAATCTAAATAACCATTTATTGATTGGTTTGCGCAAAAGTTATAGCATCTACAAAATAGGGGATAGTTTTATGGCATTTTTTTTATATTTTTTTTTACTAGTAATGGTGGTGATCAGTGATTTTTATCATGACTGCGACATTATGGCAGACACGTCGCACAATTTTGGCGTGACTTTGGGACCATTCACATTTATACAGCGATCAGTGTGATTAAAATTGCATTATTACTGTGTAAATGTGACTGGCAGTGAAGGGGTTAACACTAGGTGGCACTGTAGGGGTTAAGTGTGTCCTAGGGATGTGTTATAACTGTAGTGGGGATGGGCTAGCTGTGACACATCACTGATCATAGCTCCCGATCACAGGAAGCAGAGATCAGTAACACTGTCACTAGGCAGAATGGGGAGATGCATGTTTAAATTAGTATCTCCCCAGTCTTCCTCTCCATGACACGATCGCGGGTATCCCCGTGAACATTGAGTCTACGGGACCCGCGACCCGACTTATGGAGCTCCCGGCCAGTGCGGCATGCACGCAGTGGCGGGGCAGCAAATTCTAAGGGACGTACAGGTATGCTCATTTGCCCAGCCATGCCATTCTGCCGACTTACATCGGCGTGCTCCGGTCGGGAGCCGGTTAACCATTTTCAATGGACGTTTATATTTAGTTCAGATGATGCCATCTAGTGACCTTTTGTGGTAATGCACTTGTTTTCTCAAGTTAATTTTACCTTGTATGTTGTATGTTATGATATACTTTCTTTGAATGTAATGCTCCACCCTTCTTCCTGTTGTTGTACTTCCTGTGTCATGGATGCAGCTACAAGCCACATGTAGCAGGGCACATGTATTCTGCATTGTAAGCTACTGTCAGGAAAGGTTCCCTCCGCTGGTAATATCGATCATTTGGCGTGCAGTACTGAGATTCACCAGCAGGTGTCTCCTGGCAGTTTGGAGCTGTCAGAAGAGCTTTTCCCTGCTGGAATTATGTCATCCTTGGTCCGCAGTACTGGCGTCCACCAGCGGAGGGATCCTGGCAGTGTGGAGCAGGTATTACCTTCTGCAGTCAGGCGTCACATGACTGATAGCAGCCATTGTATAAATACCCGGCAAGTGCACACACACCTTGCCCTGGTATTGTCCTTGTGCCCTGACCTGCAGCCTGTTTACCTGATACCTGATACCTGATACCTGATACCTGATACCTGAACCTTGATTCCTGCATCCTGCCTCCTGAACCTGTTGTACCTGATCCTATCTATTCCTGTATCCCTGGAACCTTATCCTGCAACCTGTTCCCTTTCTCCTTGTCCCCCCCATCTGCTGACCTCCTATTTATGACCCTGGCCTGGCTTGACTACGATTCTGGTACTCCCTTTTGCTACATATGCTGGTTTGTTTGTTTATCTTCAGTGTTTGGTTTGTTCACTCAGTTTGTATTGGTGGTATATTCACATTTATATACATTTACTTTAATAAACTTACTTTCACCTATTTATGTCTAGTTCACTCCATCGCAGTCACATAGTTCTGGTCATATCTGGTTTATGACAGAATACCAGGGCCATTCCTGACCGGAAGTGGCTGCACAGCGGAACCATTTTGCTACATGAATGCTGATGAGGTTATTTATTTTTCTCTGCTGGCATCTGAAAGTGGTGATTATTGCCACCAGGCTTTGAAAGGATGGTCTAGTGACCAGTTGTTTGCAGCTATCCGTTTGGCTCACTCCCTGGTCGATCAGGGTTATATATTGTTTGGGGAGGTGCAGCCTTTGATCAAGATCTGTACTGAGCTGGCCCTGCCCTGTATCCCAGATGGCAATGATGATTTCACTCCTCCTTTTAATATGAATCAGGTTGTATCTTTAGTATGGCTTTTTGAAGATGATCCTGCTGATTTTTGTGAACACTACTCAGCCTGTTCCCCACAGGTGATTGCTGAGTGCATTGTGTCTGCTCAGTCTTTTGTTGGACAGGGAGACTTAAAACTACAGTTTATACAACCTATACTTTCAAGATGGTCTGACATGGTGCAATCAGCCCCAGCCAAACAAACCACCTCTGCCATCAGACATCAGCCTACCCAAATGTATGTTTCCCCATCAGCCATGTCAACCTCAGTTGCAGCCCAGTACACGCTGCTCCCAACCAAATACTCATATCCAGTTTCTGCTCCCCGTACTTATCCTGCATTCAACCACCTGCCTCCTCTCCGTTGTCTACAAACCCACAAGATCTTCCCCCAGCTACTGTTATCTCTTCTCTGCCATATCACAATCCTCCTTTCCAGTCTGCTGCACCCCTTACCTACAATCCTGCAGTCAACTACAGTGCTTCAGTGGCTAAGCCAAAGAAAAAATGAAAGTTTTTCCCCACCAAAATGATCCTACCATTAACCCAACCTGCCTCCACACCCACCAATCTGTCCCAGCTTGAAGTGCCAGAGCCAGAGTTCCAGCCCGGAGTGCCAGAGCCAGAGTTCCAGCCCGGAGTGCCAGAGCCAGAGTTCCAGCCCGATGGGCCAGCTGCCCAGCCAGAGGTGTTCCTGTCTGCTGCCCATCCTGATGTGCCAGCTTCCCAGCCTGATGTGCCAGCTTCCCAGCCTGATGTGCCTCTGCCAGCTTCCCAGCCTGAAGTGCCCATGCCTGCTGCCCAGCTTGAAGTGCCTGCTTTCCAACCTGATGTGCCCGTGCCTGCTGCCCAGCTTGATGTGTCCATGCCTTCTGCCCAGCTTGAAGTGCCTGCTTTCCAACCTGATGTGCCTGCTGACCAACTTGATGTGCCCGCTGCCCAGCTTGATATGCCCCTGCCCAGCTTTATGTGCCTGCTGCCCAGCATGATGTGCCCGTGCCTGCTGCCCAGCATGATGTGCCCTTGCCTGCTGCCCAGCTTGAAGTGCCTGCTTCTCAACCTGATGTGCCCATGCCCGCTGCCCAGCTTGATGTGCCCGCTACTCAGCTTGAGGTTCCTGTGCCTGCTATCCAGCGTGACGCAATGGACTTTTCCCAGCAACTGCTAGTTGGAGCGTCCGGAGGTCGCTCCTTCGAGGGGGGTACTGTCAGGAAAGGTTCCCTCCGCTGGTAATATCAATCATTTGGCGTGCAGTACTGAGATCCACCAGCAGGTGTCTCCTGGCAGAGCTTTTCCCTGCTGGAATTATGTCATCCTTGGTCCGCAGTACTGGCATCCACCAGCGGAGGGATCCTGGCAGTGTGGAGCAGGTATTACCTTCTGCAGTCAGGCGTCACATGACTGATAGCAGCCATTGTATAAATACCCGGCAAGTGCACACACACCTTGCCCTGGTATTGTCCTTGTGCCCTGACCTGCAGCCTGTTTACCTGATACCTGAACCTTGATTCCTGCCTCCTGAACCTGTTGTACCTGATCCTATCTATTCCTGCATCCCTGGAACCTTATCCCGCAACCTGTTCCCTTTCTCCTTGTCCCCCCATCTGCTGACTTCCTATTTATGACCCTGGCCTGGCTTGACTACGATTCTGGTACTCCCTTTTGCTACATATGCTGGTTTGTTTGTTTATCTTCACTGTTTGGTTGTTTGGTTTGTTCACTCAGTTTGTATTGGTGGTGTGTTCACATTTTATATGCATTTACTTTAATAAACTTACTTTCACCTATTTATGTCTGGTTCACTCCATCGCAGTCACATAGTTCTGGTCATATCTGGTTTATGACAGCTACAGACAATATCATCTTTTGACTGCATAAATACTACAATCTATTCATCTGTTTGTATCCTGTCATCTGCTGTAACCTGATGTTCAGAATAAAAGCATCTTGTGGATGGTATCGGTATTTGATGCTATTTGATGAGGATTGTCCTCAGTGATTATATCTTATACGGGCCAGGCATAAAGGTCTCACAAGGGATAGTCGCCTCACAACAGAGTCAGAATAACATCTGTGCATTTTATGGAAAGGGCCAGGGACTTTGTTTCTGTTTTTTGTTTCCATAGACTGTAAAGGATCAAAAATGTGTATTGAAAAACACAAAATGCACCTGGAATATGCAAACTGCAATCTGCATAGGTTTGAACCCGGCCTAACTCCTTTTACGCATTGACTTGAAATTAAATCTGCTGATTACTATGCTGGGAATTATGCACTGGTCATATTCCCTTAACATAGATTCAGAAGCACATGGCTAATATAGAAAGTAGATTATGTTTGCATGGTAGTGGTGTAAAATGTAGGTGCACGCCTTTTTCTATGGAAATGCATTAATTTTCCTGTTGCAGTGGAAAAGTAAGCTTGTGAAATTAGCTTGTTAAATTGATTCATCATGTTAGTACCGACAGACCATGTACATATTTGCATTTGTACTCACATTGAATTGAAAGCTTAAACCCTTTCTGCCCAATAAATAAAATAAAAGAAATGTTGGCTGGAGCTAAATTTAAAGAATACCTTTCTATACAGGATATCAGATTTACTGGTTCTAATACACAGTTCTTATTAATTTTTCTTAACCTTTAAAGTCCACATTTTTCAATGAGTTAGCGTGACTCAAAATGTGCTCTACCGAACGGTGGAGCAGAAAGTTAAAGGGTTAAAGGGTAACTCTACTTTCGTGGGGGGGAAAAAATAGCTTCTCCTTTCACTCCTCCAGTTAAAGGCAGGGGCCAGTTCAGGAAGACCAGGGGCTCAGAGGAAGTGGTTTGAATGGAGGGAAATGCCTGGATTGTAAACTTTTTTTTTTTTTAAATAACAAACATGTCATACTTACCTCCACTGTGCAGCTCCTCTGCGGCTCTCGTGGCTCCTCTCCCAGATAACCCCCTAGGAGAATTGCTCTGCCGAGGGGGTTACCTTGCGGGCACGCTCCCAAGTCCAGCATTTGCATCCATAGACACGAATGCCAGACTTGGCCCCGCCCCTCTGGTGTCCACGTCATTCGATTTGACTGACAGCAGCGGGAGCCAATGGCTGCGCTGCTATCAATCTATCCAATCAAGAGCTGAGAACCTCGGGCAGAGGAAGAGTGTGTTTTCAGCATGTGAAATTCCAGGGCTCAGGTAAGTAAAATGGGGGGGGGGGTAGGGGCTTTGTTACAGTGGATGGCTGCCGAACAGTTAAGGTGTTAAGGTGAACAGCGGGTGTCTGTGAGCCCGCCGTCAAATGCGGGAGTATCCCACGAGTCGAGGGAAACTTTTTTTTCTACAGGACAAGCTTTGGACAGCTTCAACTTTAGCATAACGCCCTTGCTTCAGGTTTAGCAAACAATGTCCAAATATAAGTAGTGAAAACCCACAATTTAAATGAAGATTGTCTCTCTTCTCAGCAGACACTCAGGGGAAGATTTACTAAAATGGATGCACACAGAATCTGATGCAGCTGTGCATAGTAACCAATCAGCTTCTAACGTCAGTTTGTTCAATTAAGCTTTGTTAATAAAACCTAGAAGCTGATTGGTTACTATTCACAGCAGCACCAGATTCTGTGTGCACCAGTTTTAGTAAATCTCTCCCTAAGTCTCAATATTTTCCCCTGTCTATAAGACCAGACAAGCCAGGACATGTGCATCTGTCACTGCCAGGTGTTTTTTCATCTTAATGCATAAGATGCATTAGGGTGAAAAAATACAAGGGTTTACAACCCCTTTAGGGGCAAATATTGTGGAAAAAGCTGGTTTTGTTATTTTATTTTTTTAATTCACATATGGTGCAAGAAGGAAGTTAGTGCAAGTTATTGCAAGTGAACAGCATGAAGGATGAGGTGTTCACAGCATTCTGGAAGTGCTTCTTGTTAGAACTTTTAAGTGGTTTATCCTATTCCATTTCTGTATCACTAGAACTACAAGTGTACGCTATGTGCGAAGAGTAGTACCTTAGTGTAGGGTGTAGAAGCAAGAAGCTCAGACATCCCAACCTGCAAAAAACTAATTTGCCCCTGTCTATAAGACCAGACAAGCCAGGACATGTGCATCTGGCAAGTCTCCACAATAGAGCTAACTAGAAACCACTCCCTTTTGTGGTAAATACTCACTTATAATCAGTCTTGTCCCCACACATGACGAAATTCTTTGCATGCTCAACAAGGATTTCCTCATGCCACAATTTGTACTTTTCCATGTGCTATATTTCACTCTACAAAACTTGAATGAGTCTATACTGTAAAATATGCAGTGCACAGCATAGAAAAGTAAGGTACTCTAAGCAACCTGCATGTATGAAGCACACCCATCCTATATAATATGTGATTGTCCCGGATCTCAAAATTACAGTAAAGACTCTGTCCCATATTGATTCAATATGGGACACAGTGTGTGTGTGTGTGTGTGTGTGTGTGGTTATTTACTAAAACTGGAGTGTGCAAAATCGGGTGTAGTTCTGCATAGAAACAAAAATCAGCTTCCAGGTTGTATTGGCTACCATGCAAAGCTGCACCAGATTCTGAGTGCTCCAATTTTAGTAAATCTCCATTAGTATGTCTCATAGTTTCATAGTTAGTTTCATAGTTAGTAAGGTTGAATAAAGACACCAGTCCATCCAGTTCAACCCGAGTGAGTGTCCACAATCCCTGTACATTGCACTGTCAAGGAGCCCACAATCCAAGGTCCCCATTCATATACTAGGGCCAATTTTGGACAGAAGCCAATTAACCTACCTGCATGTCTTTGGATTGTGGGAGGAAGCCGGAGTACCCAGAGGAAACCCACGCAGGCACAGGGAGAACATGCAAACTCCAGGCAGGTAGTGTCGTGGTTTGGGATTTGAACCAGCGACCCTTCTTACTGCTAGGTGAGAGTGCTAACCACTACACCACTGTGCCGCCAAGGACATACATACATGTCCTGTATGTATGTCAAAATGTGCATACCTAGGAACTTACCGGATCTCACCCAGTAATGCCAGTTTAATTGTCATAGTATGGCTCTTCAGTTTGACAGCTGAACTCTCCAGCAGCTTGCATTGTTTGAAAACAAAGTAGGAAAATGATGTTGGCGCATTACATGACCGGAGAAGGGGAAGAGAGTGGAGGAGTACTCCACCGCACCTGGATTGATTCCCTGACAGCGGAAAAGGCAGCAAGCTGACTGGAGGAGGAAAGAAGTGAGTGATGATTTTTGATTGGCCATGAGTGTTGATATAGAACACATGCAGCAGGATGGAAGCTGCTGATTTGCTAGATCCCCTGTCAAGCTTCCCATTCTCTTCTACAGGTTCGGGTGGGAAAGTTCCCTTAGAACATCTGCTAACAGGACATGGGTATTCTGTTTTGATTGCACTTATGTATCTGTAAATATATTTTTTTAACAGATAATTTGTCTTTATTAAACACCCAAGGTTTCCAAAATGACATTTATAAAATAAAATGAAAGGATGAATTAAATGAATAATCAACAAATAAGTCCAGATATGCAAAAAACAAAGCATAAATCAAATATATCAAAAATAATGTCAGTGCACAATAAGTGAAGAAAACTTGATCATGGTGACATATATCCAAACCACATGGAAAACGTGCAAGGAGTGAAAAAATGCCTCCACCTACAGACACACTGCCGCTTACCAGAACGATGTGGTCCATTGTAATAGGGGACCCAGGAGCACGGATGGCTAATAACCCAGCCTGGGGTCTCTGTGGCAAGCACCAAGCTAATCAATCCCAGTAGCAGTAATCCTTGTTTCAGTAAATCGGATTGTTAGATCCCCATAGAAATAGAGAGAAAAGGGCTTGTATAGTGTAAAACCTTAAGTGATTTATTGATCAAGAAAAGACGAATACACACAGAAAGTTAACATACTTATTTCGTTATTTTTCCCTTAGCCAAGATGGTGCTGTCTGACGGCCTTTGCGGGGCTCAGGCCGTGGCTTGGTTAGGTGGCTGTGCTGTTATTTAAGCGGTACGTCAGGACACCGCCATGACGACGTCCATTGTAGTGACAAAACACGTAGGGAGGAGCGACGTGCTGATGCCACCACGTCCTACTCCAGTCCCAGAAGTTACGGGCTGCTGTCGAGAGCCGGCCGACTCGATGGTTTGTTGTTGCTGATGTTAACCAACTTTCTGTAAGTGTGTATTCGTCTTTTCTTGATTAATAAATCACTTAAGGTTTTACACTATACAAGCCCCTTTTCTCTCTATTTCTATGGGGATTTAACAATCCGATTTACTGAAACAATGATTACTGCTACTGGGATTGATTAGCTTGGTGCTTACCACAGAGACCCCAGGCTGGGTTATTAGCCATCCATACTCCTGGGTCCCCTGTTACAATGGACCACATTGTTCTGGTAAGCGGCAGTGTGTCTGTAGATGGAGGCATTTTTTCACTCCTTGCACGTTTTCCATGTGGTTTGGATTTATGTCACCTTGATCAAGTTTTCTTCACTTATTGTGCACTGACTTATTTTTATTCATTTTCAGATACTTGATACTATATGTTTATGGACTCACTTTATGCTTTGTTTTTTGCATTTGTATTTGTTGATTATTCATTTTTGTTATACACTTATTCATTTTTTTGTTATTTATAATTTTTTCACCATCACTGCACTAATTTGAGATTGGGTTTTATCAATCTATCTAGTTATACACTTGGTATGTTTTTTTAAAATATTTTTCAATGTTTTTTTATTTTTATATATTTGTCATCACTTGCTTTTGCATTAACAGTTTGCATTTATCCGTTTGCCATTGGTTAGCGCATTGGCTTACTCTCAACGGTTCAGCACCGTGTATAATCAATCCTTAGCGCAGCTTTATTATGTTTCTATCTTTGTTTGGCGTCGTATAATGCCTTGAGTTGCAGCTTGGTTTGTTGAGATAAAAGTGCAGTTTTCTTTTTTAACATTGATGTGGATGGGAAGGCCTGGCTCACAGTCTCCTCTCTTACAGATTACAGTGCACTATATGTGTTATTTTTTTTTCGCTTTTTGAATTTGCTGCCAGGCTTCGTGCCCATGCATCGTGATGCTCACAGGAAACGGAGCACAGGACAGTGATAGATTGCGTGGAAGACACAGCCCACACACACAGTGGAGAGACATCGCAGGATCCTGGGGACAAGGTAAGTAACTTTGCCTGTATCCTGCGATGCAATCCTGAGCGTGGCTCGGGGTTACTGCTTTTGGTAATGAAAATTCACCCCGAGCCACACTAGGGATTACCGCCAGAGAGGTTAAGATAAAAAGCCCTTTGTATGTAAAAGCCACCCCAGCACCCCCTAATTACTTACCTGAGCCCCTTCTCTCTCCAGTCATGTCCACAAATGTCTATGCCATCAAGGACACTCCTCCTGATTGGCTAAGACAGAGCAGTGGCGCCATTGGTTCCCACGGATGTCAAGCAAAGTCAGTCAGCCAATCAGGGGAGAAAAGGGTTGGGGCTCTGTGTCTGAATGGATACACAGATCTCTGACTCGACTCAAGTGCCCCCATAGAAAGCTGCTGGCTGAGGGGGCACGCAATAGGAGGGAGGGACCAGGAGCAGCAAAGAGGGACCCGAGCAGAGGAGGATCTGGACTGCTCTGTGCAAAACAAACTGCACAGAGCAGGTAAGTATAACGTGTTTTTTTTTAACCACTTGAGATCCGCGCTATAGCTGAGTGACGTCTACAGTGCGGACCTGCATTGCCGGGACGATGTCTATTGACATCGTCCCGTGCACGTGCAGCTTGTGCGCTCCCTGAAGGGCGTGTGCGGTGCGCACTGTGATCAGCGAGTCTATGAGTCTCTCTGGATCACAGATCGGAGTAATGGGGCAATCCCGACCCCTTACCAGGTGATCAGCTGTCAGCCAATGACAGCTGATCATGTGATGTCAACACAGCTGGTAATCTGCAATTTTTTCTCCTCCAGCTGACAGCGCGAGGAGGAAAAAACGGATCAACGGTGGCAGTGAGAGGGACATCAGTTCTGTTCACTGCGAGCTGCTGCCAGCTCCTCAGTGCCCACATGTGCCCCCTACAAGTGCCACCTAGCAGTAGGCAACAGTGCTCAACAGCGCCACCTTTCAGTGCCCACAGTGCCATGTGTTAGTGCCCACAGTGCCACCTATCAGTGCCCACAATCAGTGCCTGAAGAACAGTGCTGCACATCAGTGCCACTTATCAGTGTCTCCTGGCAGTGCCCATCAGTGCCGCTCATCAGTGTCCATCGGTGCCACCTATCTGTGCCCATCAGTGGTACCTATCAGTGACACCCATCCGTGCCACCATCAGGGCCCATCAGTGCCATCTTATCAGTGGCCATCAGTGCCGCCTTATCTGTGCCCATCAGTACTGACTTATCTGTCCCCATTAGTGCCACCTTATCTGTTCCTATCAGTGCCGCCTTAACTGTGCCTATCAGTGCAGCCTATCAGTGCTCACCAGTACCGCCTCATCAGCGCATATCAATGAAGCAGAAAAATTACCTGTTTGCAAAACTATTAAACATGATTTTTTTTTTCAAAATTTTCCATCTTTTTTTGTTTGTTTAGCAAAAAATAAAAACCCCAGCTGTGATTAAATACCACCAAAAGAAAGCTCTATTTGTGGGGAAAAAATTATAAAAATTTCAGTTGGGTACAGTGTTGTATGACCACGTAATTGTCAAAGTGCATCAGCGCCGAAAGCTGAAAATTGAACTGGGCAGGAGGAAGGTTTAAGTGCCCAGTAAGCAAGTGGATAAACTAAAAACATTAAATTGTAGCACAGTGTTATTACTTCAGTGTTGTCATAAAATATTTACAAAAATGTGAGAGGTGTAATCACTTTTGTGAGATACTGTATACTAGGGGCGATTTTATACAGGATCCAGTTAACCTACCAGCATGTTTTTGGAGTATGGGGGGAAAACGGCGTACCCGGAGGAAACCCACACAAGGAGAACAGGAAAACTCTAGGCAGGTAGTGTCATGGTTGGCATTCGAGCCAGTGACCCTAGTGATGTGGGGAAGTGCTAAGCAATACACCTCTGTGCTGCTCAGGTATTGCTATACCACCACTGTTCAGTCAGGAAAATATAGGCATTTAGCATCCCAACTGAAGGTACAAAATTAGTACAATACAACTGAAGTGGTTACAGGATGATCTAATACACTAACCAAGACAGTCATCATACTTCAGACTTTGTGTTTGCCCGCATGGCATAGTAATGAAAGACATTTTCCTTAAAGCAGAGTTCTACCAATTTAAAAGTCAGCAACTACAAAAAGTTTAGCTGCTGACTTTTTAAAACCAGACACTGACCTGCCCCATGGTCCAGCGATGTGGGCGTACGGAACCCCGCTCTTCTCCCCCTCCTCTCCGAGGCACTGGCATTCTAACTGTGGACACCCAGCTGTGGCTTCACAGCCGGGTGCGCCCTGCGCATGCGCGAGCTGCGATGCGCGCTGTGAGTGGCCGGGCAATCTTCCGAGACCTGTGACGTGTCCCCGAAAATTGCAGGGAGGGAGGGGGGAGAGGTGAACTTCCTTTTTGCACCGCAGAGCCAGGGCGGGAAGTGGGAGCTGGGTGCCTGTAAAAACAGGGTACCCACTCCTCCCCCCAAAAAAAATGACATGCCAAATGTGGCATGTCAGGGGGTCTCCTGCACTTAAAGTGGAAAGTTCAATTTTTGGGTGGAACTCTGCTGTAAAAGCCCTTTCATCCTAAACCTGTGAAATAGTGGGCAGCATAACAACATTTTACATTTTCACAACTCCGTGTCCCACATAGCAATACATATTTACAAAATAATTGCCAAAAAATCACATAAATGCAAGATACTGTAAGGAAGAGTTCTGTAAGAGAAGATCATTTCCGCCAGTATTACACCTCAACTTTTTTTTTGTTTTATCAAATCTGTCAAAGCTGAAACTGTGGTCAGTGAGGTTAAAAATAGTCTCCTAAAAAAAAAAAAATGCATCTTCGAAGTGACTAACTGCTGGAACATCCGCCCCCAAATATTGAAGAATTAGAAAGTCCCTAGTTGATATATCCAGTATGGAAAGCATCATATCACCCTTTACTCATTTTTTCCTGATTTCTAAAGATAAGTGAGAATGAAGTGACCACCGACCAGGTATATAAAGCTCAGTCTCTGAGTTTTATTGTAAAGGACCAAGAGCTTAAAAACTGCACTTCACTACTTGTTCCATCATGTTCAGAGTTACTATTGCTTTGCTACTTGCCTGTTTTGCTGGAAACTATTCTATGCCTCTTGCAGAAGACATATGTGAAAGCATGACTCGTGATAAGCTGCTTACAGATATTAAAGAACACACGCAACATATTCAGGTATGGATTCTCGTTTATTGTTAACCTGCTGATAAAACAAGCCTCTCTCAACTCGCCTGTATTTATTGACCAGTGAATGTTGTTACAGTTTTTGTAGTTCTGTATATTGCTTACGTTTGTTTATGTACTTTGACTTTCTCTTTGAAGGTACAATTTCATTTTGGCTATGTGGAATTAAATGTACTAAGGCACGGGCTTTGACCCAAAGTATAATTTGGAATTTTCATTAAATGTAATTCTAAAAATAATTACTTTTAGCCAGTAGCAATTACAACTGAATATACTAAAGGCACTCTAGTCAAATTTGCAATCAACAGTACAGGAGAGCAGGGCTTTTTACAGAATCTATCAACCAAACATACTGCTTTATTTTACTGGACCAGCAAATAATGTACAGTCTTACAAATGTCTGCAGATAGATAGTGATTTTTACCCTAGCCAGCTGTTTGCAATGACCATTGCGAGTCATTGGGCAGGATGGAGGCACTAAAGACACCCTATACTTGACTGATCTAGCAAAATCTAAATTGGGTTATTTGGGGTAAAGATAACTGCTGGAGGATGTCTGCTTAGTCCATAAACATCCATAGTCTACCTATGCAAGTGTATATTTTATTGGAAGGCTATATCAACGTTTATTCTACCATAATTCTAACAACTGGGTCATTTGGTGGTCACATTTTCCAATAATCCTATCAAGAAGGTATAGGATTATATCAGTGTTATTTGGAGACACTTCTAATTCTGTTGTTATGAAACCAACAGTATCATACCAAGAAAATGTAACAGGGTTCAGCCCGTATACGTCTCCTGAGCTCTGCCAGGACTGTGAGCTGTTGGGTGAGGATGCCCATGCACAGTCCAGTTATTCCCCAGTCATGCCTATGTATAAATGGTACAGCAACACTGGGTTTACACAGGAATCTGATATAAATGGTTAAAAGATAAAGCTGTGACATACGTAAACTTTTTTTTTTTGTAGCGCCCAAAAGGAACGCATGCAAAAAACGTAAACAACTGCATATTAGTAAGTACTTGCTTTATGTTTTTTTCTAAGATACAATTTTGTGTGTGTATGTATGTTTTATATATATATATATATATATATATATAAAATATGTATGTGTGTTTGTGGGTGTGTGTATATATAGATCTATCTATCTTTATTTATTTATTATTTATTTCAGGTACTTATATAGCACCGTAAATTTAGCGCAGCGCTTTACGTATACATATCTATCTATATCTTTTTTTTTTCTTTAATACACAAGGTTTACATATATGTCTAATTATACAATCCGGATTTTGAAATAGATGAAATAAAAGATGGGCAATAAAACTAAATGTATTTTCCACTATAACCGGGCGACACAGTGGTGTAGTGGTTAGCACTGTCACCTAGCAGCAAGAAGGGTCACTGGTTCAAATCCCAACCACGACACTACCTGCCTGGAGTTTGCATGTTCTCCCTGTGCCTGCGTGGGTTTCCTCCGGGTACTCTGGTTTCCTCCCACAGTCCAAAGACATGCAGGTAGGTTAATTGGCTTCTGTCCAAAATTGGCCCTAGTATATGAATGGGGACCTTGAATTGTGAGCTCCTTGAGGGTAGGGACTGATGTGAGTGTGCAATGTACAGGGATAGGGACAATTGTAGACACTCAGGTTGAACTGGATGGACTGATGTCTTTATTCAACCTTACTAACTATGAATAACTATAAAAGGATCTTTTCTCCAACCTTTTGCAGAATAAAGTGACGACAACTGTAACTAGTTCGGTCACTTATTTGGTCCAACATCCATGACAACATCATGGTATTTCTGCATATGTTTTTTCATTGGCACAGACACTTTTTGTTCCATAGGCCATTTTAAACAATAGCATAAACAAAGCGACAGAGCTGCTTAGGGAGAACAGGGAAGGAAAAATCAGGGATTTGTTTTTCTACAAGTAAAAATCCCATTTTAGCTAATGAAGTCAGGTAACTGATGATTATATATATATATATATATATATATATATATATATATATATATATATATATATATATATATAATATATATACTATGATACTATGATTATTATATATAAATATAATTTTCACTGACCCATATAAGAGCTTTATATTTACTGCACTTGCCTCTCAGTATAGGTACTGTATCTATGTAACAGTAAAATAAACAAACATTTTGTTCCATGATTTAAATGGCAGACCCCCTGAATCTGCTACTTGGATACTTGGAAGAGGCAGTTCACATTGTAGCCAACATTCAAAATAATTTTATCCCAGACAAATATATCTGTGTAAACTAGAGGATAGATGGTCATGAGAAAATATGAGGGAAAATAAAGGTGAACTTTATTTAGTAGTTTGTCAATAATAAAGGATATGACTTCATGAGGACGATCATTGTTATGGACGTGGCACAAAATTTTGAGATCAAAATTAAATAAACCATGGGCATATTGTGAAAGTAAAGTAGATGTAAAGCACTGAGTATGTTAAAAACTGCAATGTTTTTATTCAATAATATGCTTTTTTTTAAACAATTTTTTTATACACTTTTTATTTATCATAGAAGAAAGAATAGTGAGAATAATAATACCTAAAAATATCTAATATATAAACATGGCAAGATTCTGAACAGGTTTGTAAGATCATTTTAGTGGTAAACAAAATATAAGGTTTATAAGGTTTATGTATTATACCTGAATACCAGAAACACACCTCTATGAGGTTTGTGGTATGTGAAAGAAACAGGAAAGGGGACAATGGAAAAAGCAAGTTTATCACTAATCATGGTCAGATACATGAAATGACCAGCATTAGATCATTCACCCAGTAAGCAGTTGTTGCTGTGACCATATTGCATATAACAAACAAAAAGGGGGGTCCGCCCGATAGAACCAGGATAAAAAGGGGGGGTTACTATTAGCAACAAATTATAGATCAAGCCACATTTGATCAATTTTAGAAACTTTATTTCAATATACTGCACTCTTATATAATGATCTGTTTGATAAAATAATTAGTTGCTATTGAAATAAAGTTTCTAAAATTGATCAAATCTAACTTGATCACTTTTATCCTTTGTTGCACTTCAACTCTTCTGTTCTCCCAAGCCTCTTCCTATTTATATGCATGCCCTCCAGCAAAGGCTTCATTGCTTTGCTTGGGGGTGGGTTTTCTAATGGGGACATCATGAACAATGGACCATGTCTATGCAATATACAAAAGGCATGGACACTTGTAGTCTCCATCAGAAAACTTATGACCAGAAGATAATTTTTTCAAGGCACAGACAGAACATTGCCATCCCATAACTTGAAGTGCTTGCACTATGTCCATTACAGAAGGCTCACCAGATATTCATTTATTTAAAGCAGCTGGCAATTCAAAAGTATTGAAAATTACTTTTAAATTTAATTAACACATTAAAGCATGGACTTTAATGAATTATCCAAGTGTTGGGAATCCAGTACTAGGTAAAACAATGTGAGGCCATATATTAATATTCACAGTCACAGATATAAGATGATTGTTTCCTGGTCTGCATGGGAAATAACCATATATCTATGGACAACTTGCAACTGCTGCAAGCACCTGCTGGGCATAGTTGCCCATCAAACTCTTGGGAGGAAGAAAGAATCTTAAATTAATTTTATCAAAAGACCAGTATCCCAAATGAAAGTTTTACCAAAATAATCCAGTGTCTGCTCAGAAAATAATCATCTACATTCAACCAAATCAACTGTACACGTTTATGAAAACATATCATCCATGAAAGGTCTTTTTGACCTGTATATTATGTGCATGGCTAGTCTTACAGTTAGAATGGGATTGTCAAATAGTTTTAGCTACATTATAGACATTATACATTATAGACACAGCTACACTAGCAAACAGAAATTAGCACAGTGAAATGTGTTACTGAAAAGCACAATGTTCCACAAAGCTTGATTATAGCATATCTAAATCAAACTACATTTTTTCACCTGAAGATTACTTTCTGAAACATTTTCATGCCCTTGGTAACTACGCTTTACTTCTCCACTTCTTTTATGGAGGCAGCCATTGTTGTTATATGGGCTGGACTTCAAACATGTCTGCCTTTGTTCATCTTCATTACATGGGGTTTAACATGAGCCCTAGAAGTGAGTGGCTGTTTGCTCCTGCACTTACACAAATGGTGATGCTTCTGTGCATCGGTCTCTAATCACATGTTCCTGAACGTGAAATTTCCATGCTTGGGAAATGCATAGAAGCATTGGCATTTACATGAGTACAGCGGCATACAGCCATTCACTTTTAAAGACCGGCTGTACACACCAGTTGTGGAGCCTTGGGGGAAGGAAAAGCCGGAGAATTCAATGTCAGTTATATTTTATGACTACAAATTTGCATGAGTCCAAAGTATATTCTCCCACAAGGCTGTGATGCTCAGAGAATGAGTACTACCAATGGCACACATGACTGATGTAAAAAAAAGTGTGAAAACTAATAATAAATAAGTTACTTTATTGTAAAGTATAATTCATCTATTAAAACACTTATATTTCTAGATCAATTGCAACCTGGATATTTTTAAAAAGGAGTTGAATGAAACACATCAATGTGAGGTAAGCCAATTTAATTTTCTCTTACAAACTAATATTTTTGATGGTGTGTTGTCTGTTTTTCAGTTGTTCTTGCATTCATAATCTCCAAATTGCCAAACCAATATACAGTTGTGCTCATAAGTTTACATACCCTGGCAGAATTTATGATTTCTTGACCATTTTTCAGAGAATATGAATGATAACACAAAAACGTTTCTTTCACTCATGGTTAGATTTGACTGAAGCCATGTATCATCAATTATTTTTCTTTATTTTAAAAGAAAGCAAGAAATGCATTTTTTACAAAAATCATTCTTGACAGGGTATTAGTATCTATCTACTAGTTCATTATACAATAGGTTCTGTTTTCCCCAAAGCACATAGACCCACCATCCCAGTAGGTCAAAAACAACTATCTCCCCTTAGTTATACACTCAGAGACTCAGCCTTATGTCTGGGGTCTTTAAAGTGTCCCATGCTGTGGGGGGGGGGGGGGGGTTCTTTATAATGTCCAACCATCATTTTACTCAAAAACAAATACTCCAAAACACCCCCCCCCCCCAAAAAAAAATATATATATATATTATTATAATTTGTATTTCCATCTACAAAGAACTCAACTTGTCCTGCTCCCTCCTATTGATGATAATTTCACTTTGTAGTAGGGTACTACTCTGCGCCTGCCCTAGACCTGGCCATATATTCAAGTCCCCATGTCAGCTCCAATCAATCAGGTGGCTCAAAAGTGCTGCCTGATGGTATTTTTACAGGTCAGGCACTGCCTGTCTACCATGTTGTTTTTAGGTAGGGACAACAAGGATCTTCTGATCCTTGGGTGTTTGTGTGTCCATATAAATCCGGTAAGAAGAGAGTGTATCTTTTTAAAATAATATTTGGGTATAGCTATAGGAAATGCCTGAAATAAGTACAAGAACTTCGGTAGGACATTCATTTTAATAATATTGAACCTCCCAAACCAAGAATGAAACCCCTTCTGCCATATCTCCAAAAGATTCTGTACTTTATCTAGTAATGCCATTTATTATCAATCAACTGTGTTTACTCTTTTAAATCATAATCACAAAAGAAACTACCCAAATGACCCTGATCAAAAGTTTACATACTCCAGTTCTTAATGCCGTGTATTGCCTCCTTTAACATCAATGACAGCTTGAAGTCTTTTGTGGTATTTGTGGATGAGGCTCTTTATCTTCTCAGATGGTAAATCTACCCATTCCTCTTGGCAAAAAGTCTCCAGTTCCTGTAAAGTATTGGGCTGTCTTGCATGAACTGCACGTTTGACATCTCCCCAGAGTGTTTTAATGATATTGAGGTCAGGAGACTTAGATGGCCACTCCAGAACCTTGACTTTGTTCTGCTGTAGCCAATGACAGGTCGACTTGGCCTTGTGTTTTGGATCATTGTCATGATGAAATATCCAAGTACATCCCAGCTTCCTGGCTGATGAATGCAAATGTTCCTCCAGTATTTTTTGATAACATACTGCATTCATCTTGCCATCAGTTTTGAACAAGTTTCCTGTGCCTTTGTAGCTCACACATCCCTAAAACATCAGTGATCCACCTCCGTGTTTCACAGTAGTTATGGTGTACATTTCATCATAGGCCTTGTTGACTGCTCTCCAAATGTAGTGTTTATGGTTGTGGCCAAAAATCTCAATTTTGGTCTCATCACTCCAATTTACTTTGTGCCAGAAGGTTTGAGGCTTGTCTCTGTGCTGTTTGTCATATTGTAAGCTGGATACTTTGTGGCGTTTGCGTAGTAATGACTTTCTTCTGGTGACTTGACCATGCAGCCCATCTTTCTTCAAGTGCCTCCATATTGTTCATCTTGAAACAGCCACACCACATGTTTTCAGAGAGTCCTGTATTTCACCTGAAGTTATTTGTGGGTTTTTCTTTGCATCCCAAACAATTTTCCTGGCAGTTGTGGCTGGAATTTTAGTTGGTCTACCTGACCTTGGTTTGGTTTCAACAGAACCCCTCATTTTCCACATCTTGATTAGAGTTTTAACACTGCTTATTGGCATTCTCAATTCCTTGGATATCTTTTTATATCCCCTTCCTGTTTTATACAGTTCAACTACCCTTTCCCATAGGTCCTTTGACAATTGCTTTCCCCATGATTCAGAATCCAGAAACATCAGTGTAGCACTGAATGAAAGATGTAAGGGTCTGTCAGGAGTCAAGAAACTCATTCACCTTTTATACACACAGTAATTACAAGAAAACAGATCACAGCTGAGGATGGTTACCTTCAATAGCCATTAAAACCCATTTGTGTCAACTTGTGTGCATATTATCAGACCGAAATCACCAGGGTATATAAACTTTTGATCAGGGTCATTGGGGTAGTTTCTGTTGCTATTATGATTTAAAAAGATTAAACACAGTTGATAATAAATGACCGCGGCCAAACATTAACCATGAGTGAAAGAAAATTTTTTGTGTTATGATTCATATTCTCTGAAAAATGGCCAATAAATCATAAATTATGCCAGGGTATGCAAACTTATGAGCACAACTTTTATAATATTGCAGCAATTTCAGTTAATAGCCAAGGTTCTGGTCCAAAATACAGGTCAATCCAGCAGGAACCAAACTAATTTCAATCAGTGGTTCCTGCTTGACAGAAGTTGATCATTTGATCAACTTCTGTCTTACAACTTGTATACACAGTACGATTGTTGGCAGGGGATTGTCTGACAGACTGTTGTCCTAAAATCTTACCATTAGTATGCTCCTTTTGACAATTGTTGTCCAATTTTCAGCAAAATGTATGGTCAGTACGCAAATACATCACACAAAAGTCAAAAGTACAAACACGCATGCTCAGATTCAATGCTCACCAAACACAAAATTAGCAGAAGGGGTTCAAAGGGTGGCGCTCAAGAGCTGAAATTTCACGTAGTACGTCACTACGTTTGTGTTTTTGCCTCGACAATTGTGTACCGTTAGTATGGAAGACAAGATCCTGGCACACGCCCTCAGTTGGCCAACAATCGTACCGTGTATACGAGGCTTTATGGACCTGCTGGGAATTTTTCTCAATCAGTGACTGATTAGTGTATTCTGACAGCAGCAGGTGCTCCTGTCAGAATCAAATGTCCCAGTGATTGAGTGTTTGGGGAGCTTAAGTCTCACAACTAGACTGAGAGATTTGCACATCTTTTGGCAGTTAAAACAACTCTATGGGGGTTATTTACGAAAGGCAAATCCACTTTGCACCTGCAGTGCACTTGGAAGTGCAGTCGCTCTAAATCTAAGGGGTAGATCTGAAATGAGTGGAAGCTCTGCTGATTTTATCATCCAATCATGCTCAAGCTAAAATGCTGTTTTTTATTCTGTTTGCTTAGAGTTCCGTTTTAAGTGTTTTTATGGAACATTTTAATTTATTTTACATACCATGGTGGTTATTACATTACAGATTTCTTATGATAAGCTAGCATCTGTAAATCACTTCACAAGAAATAGGTTAAAGCTTTCTATCTTAAAATTCTGTCAAATGTTTGCTGTAGAAAAATGTGCAAAAGGATAACCGTGAATATTAATGTTTTACTCTAGAAACTTAGCAATAAATCTACCAATGGATGCCTAGTTTACAGGCTGCTGAAATGTGTACCATACATCTTCAAGGTAAGTAATATACTTTTATGATGAGTAGGCTATTCTGTGTTTAAAGCATTCACCTCTTACCTAAGAAAAAGTTATAATGGAGTCACAGTGGGTTTTGTACATTTCTAGAAATGTTTTATGCTTATGCTGTAATGTGCATCTATTTAACAAAGCAAGTTAACAGGTATGGTTCATACAGAGATGGGCTTGCCCATTACCTTTTAAAGGGCAATATTTACTATCTGTGATCCATTGATAACATGCCTCTGCTTGTCCATCCAGTATAATGTATAATAAAGCCAATATGCAAAATACATTTTTGTAAATCACCCTGTCAGGTTCCTAAAAATAAAGCTGAAAGAGCTCTGCAAGAGAAGAAGTAGCATACTCAACTCTCCAACTACCAGTGGCGGCCCGTCAATAGGGGGTGCATGGCCCTGCTCCCCCAAATCTAGTCATGAAGGAAAAATAAAAGTGGTCCTTTAAGTGTGTACGCACACCGGACACACAGCTGTCTATGGGAAGCTTGACGTGGTTGATATCAGGTGATTGTGGCCGAGAAGCTGTCTTTGGCGTGTCCTTGGAAGCCATGCACCCAGATCGCTCCCACACTACAATGATTCTTCCAGTAACTGTTTTGTAATTGGTGGGTCCTGAGGACAGTAGGCAATGCTTTGCGCAGAACCGCAGAATCACTTCCGGTTTCCCACCACTCACTGTCTGTGGATTTAATGGAAGGAAGCAGCAGAGCAAGGCCTGAGATGAGTGGCACCTCTTAAATACTTAGCCGGACCAGACCAGTAAGCTGCTTGTCACCTTGTGCACTGACAGCTGCCCCTCCACTCCGCACACACTTCCCTGCTTCTCTCTCCCTCCAGGCAATCCACCAGACTCAGTGGCATACAGTGCAGACTGGGCCCAGGAAAGGGGGGGGGGGGTGACTGATCACGCGGATGGAGCGAGCATGGTACAGAGAACGGCTCGGAGGAGAGACCTGCTTTCTCCATCATCATTCATCACTGAAGTGAATACATCATCTGTCTGTCTTTCTTGTCCACAGTATACAGCTATATACACCCACCTACTTCCTTCCTGTATACATAATTTGTCCTGTATATAGTTCAGTGTGTGTGTGTGTGTGTGTATATATATATATATATTCAGTTTGTTTGCGTCCCTCAAAATGTTGCCACTGCCAACTTCCCATGTTTCATACTTTCCCTCCATTCCATTAATGTAGCCTTCTTCAGTATCTTTGGTATGCAACACATCTAGGAGTGATGGATGTCTGTGTTTTCCAATGCACTCTGTGGCTCCATCCAACAACTTTTACATCACTGCTGTCCTGTTTGGGAGGTGGGAAATACAAGCTGCTGGAGAGAGGAGTATACTAGCTGTTCTATTACAGGGGCCTTTCATCTCCTTCTAGGAATCTGAAAGGGTTGATTTAACAGCAATCATAAAAGTGCCACAGTATTAGCTATAACACATCACACTTGTCATAATCAAGGAAGGAGGAAGTGCACACAGTACCACTGCCCACAGTTTCCACTTTCAGGTAGTTGTTTTAATATGAGCAAAGAGGATGTTGCCTTTAGCTGGGCTTTTAATGCATAATCAATTTTAATTAAGGGTTATGGTGGCAGTTTTTATTTGTTTTATATGAAGAACACTAGATTATGGATTTGGGATCTGGGCTATTCTTCATCCAAATCTGAGAAGTGCTAATTTTGTCTTAAAGGTTCTTTTCTCTGCTTCTCTGCATTTAAAAAAATGTATACACTCTTTTCATAGATGATATACTTTCTCCGCAGGTCCCCAACACAACATGTCAAGATCCAGATTACAATTCTGAAAAAGTTCCCCTGAAAGAAACCATGCTCAAATTTATTGGAACAATGAATCGTGGGTTAAAACTAAAAGGAGAGGAAGGAAACAGCTGTGAAAAAAAAAAACATTATAGACCCAATATTTAACGAAAATGCTATTCATATTATATGTATCTATGAACTGTGACAACTGCTAGCATAAGGTACAGCACTGTGAAACAAGGAAGACATCAAGCTGCTCTTGCAAATTTGGTATCTGATGATGATACAATGTAACTTGATATTTGGGATTTCTAGCATGAAAAAATAAGGTACCGTACTTTACCTGGAGCCACTGTGAAAACAGTTGAAAAGGAACTGTCAATGTATTGTATCCCAAGAAGATATGATTGCTGCTTGACCACTCAGTGACAACCCATGCCATTATTTGGCCCACTGGCTATGGAGTTTCAGTATTATTGAACTACTGACAGTTCCAGTCCTATCTGTATTTTTTTATAGATTTATTTGCTTTGCAAGATGATGTTTTATTGGGAACAATTAATAATAGGGCTCAAGAAATCCTTCACCTAGGACCACAATGATAGATAATGCATTTTTTTTAAACTTTAAGCTTAGCTTAGATTGAAAATTCTTTAGTGAAATTCAAATAGGTAGGTACCATATGCCATTGGCATTAAGAAAATACATCAGAGGACAGGCAGTATGTACCGCTATGCTCTGTGCTCCATATGCATCACTAGAGCCTGGATGAGTGGGTTACCACTTTACAAGGCAGTGTATTCCAGACAAGCTCTATTTTTACACCTAGATTCCAGGAGGTGGGTAGAACGAGATGGGATACATCTCTACTTATACCTATATAGGATAAGAATGCAGCATTTAGCAATGTCTGTCTACATATTTCTCTCATAGCAAAAAATCCTTTACTGTTTACCCATATCATACTGGGACCATATCATTATAATAAGAAACGATACTTTAAATAAATTGGAATCAACTGCGCCCTCTGCCCTTCTCCATTCTATACACAATGACTGACCACAGCCTACCCCAGCATGATAAGCTCTCCAATCTCTCCACTGAGCCAGCCCACTGCACCAATGTACTAAGGTGTGGCCCTAATGAAAAAAAAAAACCTAATGAAATAACAGTTTAGTTATATAATATAGGAAGGTGGGCAGTTTGTCCCACTTTTATTTAAAATAGTTACGATTTATAGTTTTTTTTAAGTTCACAACTCCCACCTATTTTCTATGCAAAAACTGGTAAAAGTTCAATCAAAATAATCTTTGCCAAACAGATATTTTTTTCTAGAATTTGAAATACATTGATATTGTTTGGTAACATTATATGAAAAATGCACTAATTATTTGGAAAATGCCGTACTAGATAGTACTAAATTATATTATATATATTCAAATATAAATGCTGATACTAAAAATACATTATACCTTAAAGAGAATCTGTGCTTTGCCTATACAGGGCAAATCAACAGGTTCTTTTTAATGCAGACCTTCATAGATGCAAATACTCACTTTATTTCAGGCTCTGTTCATGTAAGCTAGGAGCCGCTAGAGTTGTAACTTACCCAGTGTTATTACAATGGTTGAGTCTCCTGTTCCTCTTCCATGTAGAAGTACTAGGCATTCCCTTTAGCTCCTGGTGATGCCGCTGGGAAAAGGGATGTAAGACAAACCTGTAAGACTGGTAGCCTCATTTTCTCCTTCACAGCCCCTACTTATTATAGAGAACAAAATAATATCTTGAATCAATACACCGAGGTTATGTTATCTTCAGGGCTCACAATCCATGCATATGTGCAGTTAAAGCACTGCCATTTTATTCTTCATCTTGACCTTTATGTTATTTATTTATTAATTATTTTTATTTAACTGTTAAAAATAATATTTATGTATATTTATGTTTGTATTAATGGAAATATGGTATGCTGTATTTATTAAATATTATACTTATTTATTTCTAAAAGTGTGAAGGTGTCCTGTCTACTCCACACACATTTACACATTTGCTGTATGTAGTAAGCACATGTGGGATAAACAAGTTTTTATTGTGATAATAATCCAGGCCTAATTATATGTGCTGTACACATTTGGACACAGCATATCGGGTATACGTTTTCAACCACAGGCTTGGAAATTCCACTACCAATTTCTCACTTTTTGTCATTATTATTTAAGAATGAGTGGTTGATAAATTAAAAGAAAAGATAGTATAATAAATACAGGCTGAAAATGTTACTCCCTGGCTTTGGGAAGTGCAAAATTGCATACCATTAGGAGCAAGCCTCAGTAGGTGATATTAGCACAAAAGGAGTGGTATTAACAATATAAAGTCCTGTTTAGTAGACATATACAGTATTCCATCAAGATCAGGAGATGGTTTCAGTTTTACCAGATGCACTGCATTGGCTATAAACAGTAAACATATTTATAAACAACAAACATAAAATGCTCAAGAAAATATTGGACTAACCTATATCAAGATCAGGAATCACACAATTTAACATAATCAAAAAAACGTGGCCAGCACAGTACATCATTATGGATCTACAAATCCTTTTCTCTATTATTTCTTCTAATACTGACATTCAGATAACCAACCAACCTCAGACATAAACTAATCAGCAAGAAACTTCATTCTGAATATGAAGTCACAAATAATGAAAGCAAACCCTGCAATTAAAAAAACGCGGCAAACTGTGCAACCAAATCAATCTGATACCTTGTACACATGGTCGGAAATTCAGACAGAAAAGGTCCGATTGGATTATATTGTTGGAAAATCTGATTGTGTGTGGGCTCTATCGGACTTTTTCCGTCAGAATTTCCGATGGAAAAAATTTGAGAGCAGGATCCGAGGGAAATCCGACGGAATTCCACTGAAGCTGTTTTGCGTACACACGATCACACCAAATTCCGACTGCCAAGAATGCGGTGACTTAAAACACACGGACGACGTACAACGGGACTAGAAAAAGGAAGTTCAATAGCCAGTAGCCAAAAGCTTCCGTCTCGTACTTGCTTCAGAGCATGCGTAGTTTTTGGTACATCGGAACAGCATGCAGGAGTGGTTTTCCCGATAGGAATTGGTTCCGTCGGAAATATTTAGAACATGTTCTCTTTCTAGGTCCATCAGAATTTTCCAGATAAAAAGTCAGATGAGGCATACATACGGAATATGCGATGAAAAGCTCCCGTCTGACTTTTCCTGTCAGAAATTCTGATTGTGTGTACGGGGCATCAGAGATTGTCTTTTTATAACATGCTGCAAACTTTTTGTGAATTAGCACTGTTGGGACCTTGAAGAAGGGAACATACCCCAAAAGCTTCTCCTGTAAGATTGTATGTTAGCGCAAATAAGAAAAGTATATGGACAGTACTTGTTTCTGTCTAGTGAAACCATTGTCATCAGAACAGGAAATGAAAGCTAGCAGCAAAAAACAACTTATCAGAAATGGCCAGCACGCCAAAGGTTACAGATCTTAAATCTCTACTGAAATCTTAGTTGAAATGACAATATAGCTTGTGCAGCTGAAAAAATTTGATGTTTTGAAGACACTATGGTCCCCTTTCTGGACCACATGGTGGTTTTGTATTTTGTGCAGCACAAGCGATGTTATCATGTTATGTAAGATCTCAGTAAAGATTTGAGTGTGCAGGCCATTTCTGTTATTTTGGTTTTTACTGCTGTCTCTCATTTCCTGTCCTGCTGACAATGGTCTTACTAGACAGAAAGTAAGAAAATATGCAACAGGAACAGACAGAAATAAAAATCTGTGTTCTTCTGAGAAGGCTATCCACAAGGTTTAGGAATATGTCTATGAGAATATTTGACCATTCTTACAGAAGTGCATTTGTGAGGTCAGGCACTGATGTAGATGAGAAGGCCTGGCTTGCAGTCTCTGCTGTAATTAATCCCAAAGGTGTTCTATTGGGTTTAGGTCAGGACTCAAACTCCCTCATTCATGTTTTCATGGACCTTGCTTTGTGCACTAGTCTAAATAACATCAGTCATTCGACCGTTCGTCGAATTACGAACATTATAGGCCATTCGCACCAAATTCGAGTGCCACGTCACAGCCCATAATTCACTGCAGCATTGCAGTGCATTGCTGGCTGATGATTGGCCAGGCATGCACTATGACCCGCATGCTTTGGCCAATCACAGTGCAGTAAGAACGGAGAGCCATAATGGGCCAAAGGCAGGGTGGCTTTGGCCAATTATGCCTCAGGTGATTTAGTACATACCCCACACTATATAAGGCCACCTGGAAGTTGGCCTTTTGTAGTGTGTTCCGGCGTGCTGAGAGATAGAGAGAGATAGTGTCATTTAATTTGAGTTAGATAGAGCAGGAAGGCAAATCAATTAGCTGCATTTAGTGTATTTAGTATATATATGCATCCCAGGTGTTGTGTGTGTGTATATATATATATATATATATATATATATATATATATATATATATACTGTATTCAGTTTAGGTAGATCCGTTCCTGTTATAATATACTTACAGGTAGGCAGCTGCAGTATTTTCAGTCAGTGTACTGTATCCTGTGCACAGTGTGCAACTAAAGCTAACTGCAGACAGTTGCTGGTGTTCTCTTCCTAATAATACCACAGGCAGACAGCTGCAGTATTTTCAGTCAGTGTACTGTATCCTGTGCACAGTGTGTAACTAAAGCTAACTGCAGACAACTGCTGGTGTTCTCTTCCTAATAATACCACAGGCAGGCAGCTGCAGTATTTTCAGTCAGTGTACTGTATCCTGTGCACAGTTTGCAACTAGAGTTAACTGCAGACAATTGCTGGTGTTCTCTTCCTAATAATATCACAGGCAGGTGTGGTATTTTCAGTCAGTGTACTGTATCCTGTGCACAGTTTGCAACTAAAGCTAACTGCAAACAATTGCTTGTGTTCTCTTTTTAATAATACCACAGGCAGGCAGTTGATTCAGCTAGCTGCAGTATATTAGTGTACTGTATACTGGGCACAGTGTGCAGTTAAAGCTCACTGCAGACAATTCTTATTGTTTTCTTCCTAATAATACTACAGACAGGCAGGCGATTCAGCCAGATGCAGTATAATCAGTATATATATATATATATATATATATATATATATATATATATACATCCTAGCTTTGTGCAGCTACATCTCACTGCAGGCCATCCCTTGTGTACCTATCAAAGACAGTATGTCTGGAAGGCCAACAAAGAGAGGCAGACAGTCACAGCTCAATAAAAGAGGGCAATCGGGCTCTGTGTCTAGCGGTAACAGTGCTGGTTGTGGACACGCTGCATCCTCATCAGCACATGGCCGTGGGGCATGCTTGTCCTTTTTTTTGGCAGCTGGTCGCGTTGAGCCACAACATGCCAAAGAGTTGGTAGAGTGGATGACCAAGCCGTCCTCATCCTCCTCATCCTCTGTCACCCAGGCTACCTTAGCTGCCCATGCAGGTGCCAAAGCGGCCTATTCCTTGGACTCAAGGTCATCATCAGTTACCACCGGAGGAGTCCCCTGAACTGTTCGACCACAGTGTCAAGTACATGCTGCAGTAGGATGCGCAGCATTTTGAAGGCTCCGATGATGGTACCCAGCTTGAGGAAGGAAGTTGCCCAAGAAGGATAACAAACTGGCAGTCATGTTCCCCCAGCTGCAGCATACGGCCAGGTTTGCTCCAGTGAGGAGGAGGGAGGAGATGATGAGCTCACTGACTCTATGTGGGTGCCTGATAGGAGAGAGGTGGAGGTGGCGGAGGAGGCACATCTCCAACGAGGCAGGATGCCCTCCAGGGGTCAGCTTAAGGGCATCCAACTGACTGCATCACACCGCAGAGCTCCGCAAGTTCTTCGGTGTGGGCCTTTTTTGAGACGCGTGCAGCAGATCGCACCGTTGCTATTTGCAACATATGTCTGAAGCGTATCAAGCACAGAATAAACAGCAAGGGCTTGGGCACCACATGCTTAATCAGACATATGTCAAGCTCCCATGCAGCCCATTGGCAACACTACCTAAAAGACCCACACTAAAGAACAAGGCGGACCTCTCCTTGCTCCTACTTGTCAGCTGGAATCTCCAACCCCACTATACCTTCAGTCTTCTCAGAAACCTGCACTGAGAGGAATGAAGGTGTAGAATTAGGTGTGCCACTGCCAAGTACTTGCAGGCAATCTGCTATTGGTACACCAATGTCTGATTCTAGCAGGCAGAATTCCCTACACCAGTTGCTCCCAGCCATCCATATGCCCAGCGGTTGAATGTTAGCTTGGCTAAAAGTGCTAGCACTTCAACTGCTGCCTTTTTAGTTGGTAGACTCTGCCCCCTTCTGTGAGTTTGTGGAATGTGCGGTACCTCAGTGGCAGGTTCCCACACAACACTTTTTTTCACGGAAGGCAATTCCGGCTCTCTACCGGCATGTGAAAGGCAATGTCCATGCCTTGCTGGACAGGGCGGTCAGTGGTAAGGTGCATGTTACCACTGACTCGTGGTCCATCAGGCATGGACAGGGATGTTATCTATCTTTCACCACATTCAGGGTGACTCTGCTGGCAGCTGTGAAGGATGCAAGACAGGGTGCAGTAGTGTTGGAAGTTGTTCCGCCAACATGCCTCCAAAATTCTACTAGTGGGGATTTTGCCACACCTCTCTCCCCCACCCCTCCACCTTCCTGTGCTGATTTGTCCTTGGAACCAGTGGCATTCAACCGTAGGTGTTCAAGGGGCTACGCAAGCACACAGGCAGATGCTATGCGGCACTTGAGCTGGTGTGCTTGGGGGACAGGAGCCACACTGGGGCAGAGATTCTGTCAGCTCTGCAGGGGCAGGCTTAGAGGTGGTTGACGCCAGGCTAGTTTAAGCCAGGAATGGTGGTTTGCGACAATGGCACCAACCTCCTCTCCACCCTCCACCCACATGCAGCAGAGGGCCATCAATGAGTACCTGTGTGACTATGGCACCAGGACAGGGTCAGGGGAGCTTGGTTTTTTCCCCATGCCAGTGGGCCATGATCAGGGATGCATGCACTGTCCTGTCACCATTTGAGGAGGCCACGAGGATGGTGAGCAATGACAGTGCATGCATCAGTGACACTGTCCCTCTTGTCCACCTGTTGGAGCACACGCTGCGTGGAATAATGGACAGGGCACCTGAGGCAGAACAGAGGCTGGAAGAGGAGGACTTCCTTACCTCTCAAGGCCCCCTTTATCCAGACAGTGTTCCTGCGTGCCCGCCAATCACACAGGAAGAGGACGAGGAGGAGGAGGAGGATTGTGTCAGCATGGAGGTGGAGCCTAGCACTCAGCATCAACAGCAGTCTTCAAGGAATCATTTACAGCCCGTAGAAATCCATGGACTTGTACATGGCTGGGAGGAGGTGGCTGCGGATCATGTCATTCTTAGTGACCCAGAGGACTCCGGACCAAATGCCTCAGCAAACCTATGCTGCACGGCCTCCCTGACCCCGCAAAGCCTGCAGAAGGATCCTCATATTCGTGGTATCAAGGAGAGGGATCATTACTGGCTGGCAACCCTCCTTGATCCACGCTACAAGGGTAAGATTGCGGATCTAATCTTGCCGTTGCAGGGAGCAGAGCATGAAACATCTTAGGGAGGCCTTGCAGAAAGGTTTGTGTAACGCATTTTCAGAGCCTGGGAGGTTACAATTTTCTGGTCCTCCTGGACGATGTGTTGCTGAGGCTTTGGTCAGTCACAGAAGGAGCGGTGGGGAAGGTGGGTGTCTGACCGATGCGTTCAGACAATTTTTTAGTCTGCAGCCCCAAGGTATGATCGGTTCCAGCAACCATCGCCAGGATCTGATTCACATGGTACAGGAATACCTAGGGGCAAGATCAGATTTGGACACCTTTCCCAATGAAAATCCTCTGGGTTACTGGGTCTTGAGGATGGATCACTGGCCAGAGCTTGCACAGTATGCAATTAAGCTACTGGTCTGTCCTGCATCCAGCCTTCTTTCGGAACGCACATTCAGTGCTGATGGAGGCTTTGTAAGCGATCACAGGGTGCACCTGTCCACTCAATTGGTCGATCGGCTGACCTTCATATATTTTTTTTTTTAATGGGAGATCCCTTCAAGACTGCCTATGCTGATGCTGAGTGACTATCCTGTGATGTTGAGTGACTATCCTCTTCCTTCTCAATGTTCATGCTAATAGTTTGTAAGAACATTTTTGGTTCTGGGCACCGCCACCAATGGCTAAGGCCCAATTTTTCAGCCCCTGTTTAACAGGGGCATGTAATTACAATTTTTGATGCAATACTTTGCAGCAGGGCTCATTCCTGCACTCCAACTAGAGTATCTGTGAGGGGTTGCAGTGTTGTGGCACCAGCACCAGTGCCTTAGGTCCAATTTTTCAGCCCCTGGGGCATGTAATTACAATTTGTGATCTAATTCACAGCAGGGCCCATTCCTGAGCCCACCAAGAGTAACTGTGAGGCCTTACAGTGTTGTGGCAACACCACCACACCGTCCACCACCAAAGGTCCAATTTTTCTGACCCTGTTCAACAGGGGCATGTAATTAATATTCTTGATCTAATATTTCACAGCAGGGCCCGTTCCTGCTCCCACCAAGAGTAACTGTGAGGGCTTACAGTGTTGTGGCAACACCAACACCTAAGGCCCAAATTTCTGCAGGCCCCTACTTTCAAACATCCAACTTACAAACGACTCCTACTTGCAAAACAGAAGGAGACAACAGGAAGTGAGAGGAAATCTACCCCTAGGAAGGGAAATTCTCTCCTGTAAGAGTTGCATGTTTCACTAAAACCCCCAAATTTTCTAAATCCAATCGTCATTGGGACAGAAAGTGAGGTGAAATCTTCTGAACAGGTGCACTGACAGCAAAACAAATGTTACAGGGGTGATGATCCTTCCCTATATTTTCTAAAAAGCTGGAGCTAAATGTAAAAAACTTACCAGTTCAAAACTACAAACAGATTCTACTTAAAGTGGTTGTAAACCCTTACAAACCACTTTGACCTACAGCCTAGATTAAGGCTTACCTGTAGGTCCAAGAAATATCTCCCAAACCTATACGGTTTAGGAGATATTTGCCCGAAGACGGGCACCGCTGTCTACGGCGCATGCGCCGTAGACAGCGGCGCGCAGGCGCACTGAGTGTGGCATCCTCGATAACGAAGATGCCGCGCAATGCCGCGTGTCTCAGCTCCCGTGCGCATGCGTGGGAGTGACGTCATCGCGGCTTCACCGAATGACAACGGCGGAGCTGCAAGACCCCACCGAGAAGATGGATGCGTCGGACTACAGGGGACAGCGGTGACTTCGCTGGCTCCTGTGTCAGGTAAGTGACACATAATGGGCTACTATGCGATGCATAGTAGTCCATTATGCTTTGCCTTTGCAGGGAATGAAAGAGGAAGTAAACTCATCAAGGTTTACTTCCTCTTTAAGAACAAACCTACAGTCCTGGTCTTGTTAGCACTGCTGTTCAGAGTATATAGGGCTTGGGGGCCCCACACCTTTCACTTTTTTTATATGGGTGCGGGTTTGTTTCCCCTTAATACTCATACAAGACCCAAAGGGGCTGGGGGGGTTCTCAATGATTTTCATCCATATTGCCGGGACCAGACATGACATTAACCACTTCAATACAGGGCACTTAAACACCTTCCTGCCCAGACCAATTTTGAGCTTTCAGCGCTGTCGCACTTTGAATGACAATTGCGCGGTCATGCTACACTGTACCCAAATGAAATTTTTATCATTTTTTTCCCACAAATAGAGCTTTCTTTTGGTGGTATTTGATCACCTCTACGGTTTTTATTTTTTGCGCTACAAATAAAAAAATACCGAAAATTTTGAAAAAAAAAATGTTTTTTTTTGTTTCAGTTTCAAAACTTTGTAAATAAGTATGTTTTCTCCTTCACTGATGGGCACTGATGGGGCTACACTGATGGGCACTGATAAGGTGGCACTGATGGGCACCAATGTGGCACCAATGAAGTGGCACTGATAGGCGGCACTGATGAGCGACACGGATGGGCGACACGGATGGGCGACACGGATGGGCGACACGGATGGGCGACACGGACGGACACTGATAGGTGGCACAAATTGGCACTGATAGCTGGCACGGATGGGCGGCACGGATGGGCATGGATAGGCGGCACAGGTGGGCATAGATAGGCGGCACAGGTGGGCATAGATAGGCGGCACAGGTGGGCATAGATAGGCGGCACAGGTGGGCATGGATAGGCGGCACAGGTGGGCACTCATAGGCAGCACAGGTGGGCACTCAGGCAGCACAGGTGGGCACTCAGGCGGCACAGGTGGGCACTCATAGGCGGCACAGGTGGGCACTCATAGGCGGCATCGGTGTTATAGTAATGGATGCCAATCAGTGCCAAACAATAATGCATGCCAATCAGTGATGCCCATTGTGGCCACTGATTGGCATCCATTATGGGCACTGATTGGCACCCATTGTGCTGACTGGCACCCTGGTGGTCTAGGGAGGATTATGGATTTTTATTACCTTTTCCCTGGTGGTCTAGTGGTGTCCCTGGTGGTCCAGTGTGGGCATCCTCGGGGGGGCTGTGCTGATAATCGATCAGCACAGACCCCCCCTGTCAGAGGAGCAGCCGATCGGCTCTCCTCTACTCGCGTCTGACAGACGCGAGTGAGGGAAAGCCGATCACCGGCTCTTCCCATTTACACTGTGATCAGCCGTGATTGGACACGGCTGATCACATGGTAAAGAGTCTCCGTCGGAGACTCTTTACCGAGATCGTAGTTGCCGGGTGTCAGACTGACACCCCGCAACAACGATCGCCGCGATGCGCGCCCCCGGGGGCGCGCAGCGGCTCATTATCCTAATCACGTCATATGACGTCCGGTTAGGATAATGAAACCACTTTGCCGCCGTCAATTTGTAATAGGGCGGGCGGCAAGTGGTTAAAGCCGCAAGCAGTTTTAAATGACTTTTTTTCCTTGAAATGTCATTTTGAGAAGGTACTGTTCTAAACACGGGGAAACGCATGCCACTTTACAGGCATACTATAGACACCCTCCAGGCACGATATTTAATAAAATATTTCACTTTTATTTTTTCACTTTAAGCATCATTAAAATCACTGCTACCGAAAAAACGTCAGTTTTTAAAAGTTTTTTTTCATTGATACATGTACCCTGGGGCAGGACCCGGGTCTCCAAACCCTATTAAGGACAATAACTTGCATATTAGCCTTTAAAATTCGCACTTTTGATTTCTCACATTTGAGTCCCATAGACTTTAACGGGGTTCGAAAGTTTGCGCAATCTTTCAGTCTGTTCGACGTGTCTCTAAAGAGATGGATGGCCAAGTTTAAGGTGGAGGAACTTGACTGGCCTACACAGACTCCTGACCTCAACCCCATGAGAGCTCTATTGCTTTGCACAGTGCAAGTTAGCCTAAATATACACACTTATGCCCCATACACACGGTCAGACATACCGACCACAAAATCCGTCAGATTTTTTCCAACGGATTTTGGCCGAAACTTGTCTTGCATACACACGGTTGCACAAAGTTGTCAGAAAATCCGATCATTTGGAACGAGGTAACGTACAAAACATACGACGGGACTACGTAGAGGCCAGTAGCCAATAGGAATTCTGTACTGTACTGTAATTTTATATCCAGCTCTCAAACTTTTTCCGTCAGAAATTCCAACAGAAAAAGTCAGATAGAGCCCACACACGATCGGATTTTCCGACAACATAATCCAATCGGACTTTTTCCGACCATGTGTACAGGGCATTACAAGAACAATGACTAGAAGGATGATCCCAATAATGTGCTGCTACTGCTCTATGTGCAATTAAAAGCCATGTAAACAATATGACAATAAGGGAGTAAAACATCAGACGCTTTTTTTCTTTAGTTACACCCAATTATGTTCCTCCTTTCTTGCCTCCACACTACCAACTTCCACTATAAATATATTAATGTGATTGGAGTGTTTGAAGGGGAACCTAATAAGTATGAGCCTCCAAAGTTCTTGCCATAATGTGCAAGCATGCACAATATGTGAACAATTTGGCAGATTTACCTTTCAGTGGATAACTCCAGCAATGCAACATCCGTAGCACACAGTGGGTGGCTTCCTCTAGCGATGTGACTAATGCCGCGTACACACGTAGCCGACTAACCGACAGACTTAGTCTGGCGGACTTCCCGCCAAACTGTCCGTCAGACTTTCCGAACGGGCTTCTTGCCCACACACGGCACTTTTTCAGCAGACTAATACGGCGTACTAAGTCCGCCGTACTATCCGCCCTACTTTTGAAATGAACGGACTCGCCCACACACGCGGAGGAAAGTCCGCTCATTTCGAGCGCATCTCCAGGTAGGCGGGGCACGCGAAGGAGGTATCGCTGGCCCCGCCACCTGGTATGGACTTAAAGGGGAACCCCAACACCGAAAAAATCGGCGTGGGGGTCCCCCAGGTCCACATCAGACCCTTGTCCGAGCACACTACCCGGCCGGCCAGGAAAGGGGGGGACGAGCGAGCGCCCCCCCTCCGAGCTGCACCAGGCTGCGTGACCTCAACATGGGGGGTGCCTTGGGGAAGGGGGGGCCGCGCGGCCCCCCCACCCCAAAGCACCTTGTCCCCATGTTGATGAGGACAAGGGCCTCTTCCCGTCGCCGGACTCCTCCGCTATCTTCTTGTAGCTCTTTTACTAGCGGAGGGCCCCGGATACCGGCCCCCCACCCTATGTGAATGAGTATGGGGTACAATGTACCCCTACCCATGCACCTGTAAAATAAAGTACAAAAAAAAACACAACACACAAGATAAAATAGTTTATTGCACAGCTCCGGGGGTCTTCCGTCTTCGGGGTCTTCTCGCCGGACTCCTCCGCTATCTTCTTGTAGCTCTTTTACTAGCGGAGGAGCCCGGCTTTCTTCCTCACCGCCGGCCTCTTCTTCCGACTTCGGGGGTCTTGTCCCCCTCTTCGGGTCTTCTGCCGGGCCACTTGGGATGTCACATGGGTTGATGTCATATGGCGACAGTCCCAGCATCCTCCAGGACTGTGAAATCATAAGGGGGCGGGGTCACCATGTGACATCAACCCATGTGACATCAACCGATGACCCCGCCCCTTGTCCCTATATAAGTCGCCGCGCAGCGCGTCCCTGGCATTGCAGCCAGAGAGAGCGTTGAGTCAACATCTCCAGGAGAAGAAGGAGAAGAAGAAGAAGAAGAAGAACGGAAGGCGGCGGCGGCGACAGAAGAACCGAAGAGGGGAACAAGACCCCCGAAGTCGAAAGAAGAGGCCGGCGGCGAGGAAGAAAGCCGGGCTCCTCCGCTAATAAAGGAGCTACAAGAAGATAGCGGAGGAGTCCGGCGAGAAGACCCCCGAAGACGGAAGACCCCCGGAGCTGTGCAATAAAGTATTTTATCTTGTGTGTTGTGTTTTTTTTTGTACTTTATTTTACAGGTGAATGAGTAGGGGTACATTGTACCCCATACTCATTCACATAGGGTGGGGGGCCGGTATCCGGGGGCCCCCTTATTAAAGGGGGCTCCCGGATTTCTGCGCCCGCAGACCCCGACAACCAACAGCCAGGGTTGTCGGGAAGAGGCCCTTGTCCTCATCAACATGGGGACAAGGTGCTTTGAGGTGGGGGCGCCGTGCGGCCCCCCCTTCCCCAAGGCACCCCCCATGTTGAGGGCACGCGGCCTGGTACGGCTCAGGAGGGGGGGCGCTCGCTCGCCCCCCCTTTCCTGGCCGGCCGGGTAGCATGCTCGGACAAGGGTCTTATGTAGACCTGGGGGGGACCCCCACGCCGATTTTTTTGGCGTTGGGGTTCCCCTTTAAGTCCATACCAGGTGGCGGGGCCAGCGACATCTCCTTCGTGGGCCCCACCTACCTGGAGACACGCTTGAATGAGCGGACTTTTCTCTGGGCGGGAAAGTCCGTTCATTTCAAAACTACGGCAGACTGGCACACACACGGCCGGATTGTCCGCCGAAATGCGAGTCCGGCGGGAAGATTGGAGTGCAAAACTACTTTCTAAGTCCGCCGTACTTTCGGGTCAAAAAAGTATGCCGGAGGCTACACACGGGGGGGGGGGGGGGGATTGTCCGGCGGACTTGAGTTTGCCGGACTTTTCCACCCGATTGTTTGGTCGTGTGTACGCGGCATTAGTGTACGGTCAGATGAGTGTACCACCGGGAAAGAGCATTTATTGTAGAAAGCTATGGCTATTGCATTAGGGTGTGCACATCAAAGCTCAAACTCACATGCCTTTCTCTGCAGCCTCAGCTGCATGGGACAGTGAACGAATGAGAAGTTCTCTGTGCTGAGTGGCTTCCTGTTCATCCATAAACTGAAGCATAGTAACACGGTTTTCTTTGTTTCAGTTATGAATGAAAATGAAGGCGCCAGTGAATTACATATTTACCAGTCCCTTCCCCCACTCTTTATCCTGAAATGTAGTGATTAGAGTGTGCCCAGGCACACCTGACACACCCTTTGTGCACACCTATGCAGAAGACATATTGTACAGAATGTCCATCTATTTATTATATCAGCAAGACAATGCTAAACAGGAGCAATGAGAAAGATTGTGCAATTGATTCAGTACAAGGTTAAGGCTACATTCGTAAATGCATTCCTCGGCTGCTCAAAAGTAGCACTGTGACAGAATGAAACTTGTCCCTGATCACTCCTTATAGCAGATGTTAATTTGCAGTTACACCAATCCCCCATAACTTTATGACTACTGACAGGTTAGGTGAATAACATTGATTATTTTTTTACAATTGCACCTGAAATTTGGTGGGATATATTAGGCAGAAAGTAAACTTGTTGTCTCTGAAGTTGATATGTTGAAAGCAGAAAAAATGGGTATCACAGTTTGTGTATGGAGCTGGTCACGGTGCCCATGCTAACCTGTCCACATCCAAAAGCACCTACAATGGGCATGCAAGCATCAGAACTGGACCACAACGCAATAGAAGAAGAAGGTGGCCTGGTCTAATACATCATGCTTTGTTTTACATCATGTTTATGGCAGTGTGCATGTGCATCAATTATTTGCAGAAGAGATGGGACCAGGATGCAGTATAAGAGAAAGGCAAGCTGGTGGGGGCAGTTTGATGCTTGGGCAATGTTCTACTGGGAAACCTTGGGTCCTGCATCTATGTGGATGTTACTTGATATCTATCATCTACTAAAACATTGTTGCTGACCAAGTACACCCTTTCATGGAAACAGTATTACCTGATGGCATTGTCAGGAACCATGAATTATACTGAGACAGAAGTACAGTTAAATCACACTTGTAACAATAAAAGTAAATAGAACAAATGTAGTCAAAACATAGCCAAAGTTCGGTAACCGGAACGGATAGTCAGACAAGCCAGAAAGTCAGGAAGCCAGGAATCAGCGTAGTGGAACAGCAATCAGGATCTGGAGCCAGAAGGAATGTCAGCCAAGCAAGTCTTTAACAGGAGCACAGGAGAAAGTCTTTGTGATGTAGACCAAGGCAAAGGCAGAGATCGTCTGGGCTGGATGGCTTAAGTAAGCAGGACTGACGAGCAGGATATTATCAACAGGCGAGTAACTGTGGAACAGCCAGCTCAGAGAAGGAAGGACTGAGCCCAGCCCTGACAGTACCCCCTCCTCAATGACCTCTCCTCCTTGGAGGACCACCAGGCCTGAGGGGAAAACATCTATGGAAATCACGGAGGAGGACAGGGGCGCGTACATTCAAGGATTAGACCACCCAAAAGCGTTCCTCTGGACCGTACCCTTTCCAATGCACCAGGTACTGTATGCGCCCACGGAACCTACGGGAGTCAACAATGGACTGTACGTCATACTCATGGGCGTCTGCAGCAGGGGGCAAGGGGGGTCAAGTGGAATCAGCAAGGTGTCCGCACAAGACAAGTGGGTGTCTGTGAGCTGAGCTGTCCGCCGCTGATTTTTTTCTAAATCTGCTGACTGCTGCTGCTCTCTGACATGATCTGACTCACTCGCTCGGCTCCCCCTCCAATCCCTACCCCACTGTGTAGAGCAGTGATTCTAAACCAGGGTTCCTCCAGAGGTTGCTAGGGGTTCCTTCAGGATTGGGCAATTTATGCCTCTCAGATAAGTAAAAAAATCAACAGTGTCAGTGGGAACTTATCTGTAAGGAGGTATTCCTTCCCAATGACAATAAGTGTAAGGACCATTCTTCCCACTGACCATCACACTTATGTATCATGAGTTGTAGACTTCTAATTTTTAGCAGGGGTTCCCTGAGACCAGAGAACTATTTCAAGGGTTCCTCTGTGTTGAAAAGGTTGAGAAAGGCTGGTGTAGAGAGTCGGGAAGATGTAGATCTGGCCGTCGCCACCCAAAAATGGAATGGTGATGCTCAGGTTATCCCTTGCCCCACCGTATGTCCCCCTGTAAATTAGGCTGCTTGGCCAGGCAGGATCGCTGTCTGTAAAAACATCAATCATGTGGGCACAGCACAGATCCTTCCCTCCACCCCACAGCTTAACTATTGGGCACTCTCTGCTATGTCTGGAGCACTGCAGTATGGAGACTCTCTAGGACAAAGCAGCGGTCACAAGGTTTCTCAGGAAGAGCGTGGACCTGAGCGGCAAGAATTTTGTCACCCAAAGGAAAAGTGAGACTGGTGTGAACCATAGCCAGAATACGATCAGGAGGAATCATAGGAACCGGAACCAACTCCATCTTGGAAGTGGAGGAAAATTGTTGAGACTAAGCGTCATCCCTTACATTATTAGTACTGGGTAAGAATGAGACAATGTAATTGAAACTTGATAAGAAAAGAGCCCATTGCGCTCTTCTGGGAGATTGTCAGGGCTGGCTTAGCCCTCCCTCCTCTGGGCTGGCTGCTCAGCTGTCGGCTAATTGCCAGCTCTCTTCTCTTTCCACAGTTACCAGCTGTTCCCGATGATGCTCGTCTGACCTGCCTATTTAAAGCCTCCCAGCTCACTTCTTCCTTTGCCTTTGCGTTGGTCACATTACAAGGAACCATCTCCTGCTGTTTGTTTAAAGACTGGCTTGCTGACATCCCACCTGGCTTCTTATCCTGCTTGCAGTTGCTCTCCTTGGATCCCTGACTTCTGGCCTGGCTGATTACCCGATCTGGTTAATGAACTTTGGACTGGCTGACTACCCGATCTGGATACTGGACTCTGGCTATGCTTGACTACGCTTTTTTCTATTTACCTTTTTATTTTTATTAATAAACAAGTGTGATTTAATTGTACTTCTGTCTCAGTCTGTTTCATGGTTTCTGACAGTACGCGAAGGCCATGAATTCAGAAGATACTGTCAATCTACTTGTTGGTAATATTTTTTCCAGATTGGATGAGTAAGATCACCGCATGGATCAGTTTGCCTTGGCGTTACAAACACTCCTGAATCGCACGGCTCACCTGGAATCCCCCACAGTGGCTGCTCCTGTACAAGGTATGTCTGGTTCTGCTCCGCTTCCCCAGCAATTTGGGGGCGATCCAGTTCAATGCAGAGGGTTTCTCAATCAGGTTGAGATATACTTCGAAATGCTGTCCCAGGCGTTTCCCATGGACAGAAGCAAAGTAGCTTTCGTGATATCTTTGCTTTCAGAGAGAGCCTTGGCCTGGGCTAACTCTCTAAGGGAGACACAAAAACCTGTTGTCTCGAGTTACCCTCAGTTTGTGGCCGCCTTTAAAAGGGGTTTTGACGTTCCCGCACCCTCTGCTTCTGCTGCCAAGTGCCTCATGTCCATCAAACAGAGTACGAGAACTGTTGCTGACTACGCCACTGAATTCCGTACTCTGGCAGCAGAGGTTGCTTGGAACAATGAGGCCCTCGTAGCTGCTTTTCTCATGGTCTCTCGGATTCCATCAAGGAGGAGATAGCAGCCCGAGATATACCCACTGAGCTGGAGAGCTTGATCTCATTTGCCACCCTCATTGACTCCAGACTCAGAGAAAGACTTTCTCTTAAGGAGCGCTTGCAGAAGCCTCCTGTATGTTTGCCTCCGAGCTTTGTAGTCCCACCCATGCCTCCTGGTACCGAGCTGGTCAGTGAAGATGAACCCATGCACCTGGTCTTCACGCGTCTCTCTGCGGATGAGAGAGCCTTTAGGAGGAGGGAGAGATTGTTCCTTTATTGTGGCCAGGCAGGTCACTTTTTGAAGTCTTGTCCTGCCCGTCCAGGGAACGCCCGAACCTTGAGGTCCTGTCATGGACAGACCTTAGGTGGCGCTGTTTCATCCCCAGTTATCCAGAAGGATAAGCCCCTGGTTTTGGTCACCCTTTCTTGGGCTGAGTTGTCCATCGAGATACAGTCTCTAATTGACTCTGGGACTGCAGGCCTGCTCATTGATGCTGCATTTGTTTCGAGGCACTCGATTCCACAGCAGCTGCATGACACTCCACTTGCCATTGAGGCTCTTGATGGGAGACCTTTACAGCCTGCCCATGTGACTCATGAGATGGTTCCATTGTCCATGGCCATAGGGGCTCTTCACTATGAGATAATCCAATTCCAAGTTTTTTCCTCACTCAGATTTCCGCTGGTTATTGGTTATTCTTGGTTACAGAGGCACAACCCCTCTTTTGATTGGCTCCATGCTGAGGTTCTCTCCTGGTCACCACAATGCAGTGTGACATGCTTCCTGAAGGTATCCAAGGTCCTGTGCATCGCTTCACTCCCCTCCCTGCCGGAGGAGTACCGTGATTTTGGTGATGTCTTTGATAAAGGTCAAGCTGGTAGTTTGCCACCACACCGGCCTTATGATTGCGCAATTGACCTTCAACCTGGTGCCATACCTTCTCATGGCCGGGTTTACCCTTTGTTGCTGACGCACTTTCTCGAGGTTTCATCCGCAAGTCCTCGTCTCCTGCTGGTGCTGGTTTCTTCTTTGTGAAAAAGAAGAGCGGTGAACTGAGACCTTGTATAGAATGCGTACCCGATTCCATTGATTACAGAGTTATTTGACTGCCTCAAGGGAGCAACGGTTTTCACAAAGCTTGACCTGAGAGGGGCATACAATCTTGTGCGCATTAAGGAGGGCGATGAGTGGAAAACTGCATTTAATACCAGAACAGGCCATTATGAAGACCTATCATAAAATAGATGTGACTAGAACTGTGTGACTGCGACAGAGTGAACCAGACATAAATAGGTGAAGGTAAATTTATTAAAGTAAATGCATATAAATGTGAACACACCACCAATACAAACTGAGTGAACAAACAAAACAACCCGACAGTGAAGATAAACAAATAAACCAGCATATGTAGCAAAAGGGAGTACCAGAATCGTAGTCAAACCAGGCCAGGGTAATAAATAGGAGGTCAGCAGATGGGGGGACAAGGAGAAAAGGATCAGGTTGCAACAGGTTCAGGAGGCAGGATGCAGGAAACAAGGACCAGGGACCAGGTATCAGGTAAACAGGCTGCTGGTCAGGGCACAAGGACAATACCAAGGCAAGGTGTGTGTGCACTTGCCGGGTATTTATACAATGGCTGCTATCATTCATGTGATGCCTGACTGCAAAAGGTAATACCTGCTGCACACTGCCAGGATCCCTCCGCTGGTGGACGCCAGTACTGCGGACCAAAGATTACATAATACCAGCAGGGAAAAGCTCTTCTAACAGCTCCAAACTGCCAGGAGACACCTGCTGGTGGATCTCAGTACTGCACGCCAAATTATCGATATTACCAGCGGAGGGAACCTTTCCTGAAAGTACCCCCCCTCGAAGGAGCGACCTCCGGACGCTCCAACTAGCGGTTGCTGGGAAAAGTCCATTGCGTCAAGCTGGATAGCAGGCACAGGAACCTCAAGCTGAGTAGCAGGCACATCAAAATGGGCAACAGGCACATTAAGCTGGGCAGCCAGCATGGGCACATCAAGCGGGGCAGCTGGCACATCAAGCTGGGCAGCAGGCATGGGCACATCAGGTTGGGAAGCAGGCACTTCAAGCTGGGCAGCAGGCATGGGCACATCATGCTGGGCAGCAGGCACATCAAGCTGGGCAGCGGGCACGGGCATATCAAGCTGGGCAGCAGGCACATCAAGCTGGGCAGCGGGCACATCAAGCTGGGCAGCGGGCACATCAGGTTGGAAAGCAGGCACATCAAGATGGGCAGCAGGCATGTGCACATCAAGCTGGGCAGCGGACAGGAACACCTCAGGCTGGACAGCAGACAGAAGCACATCGGACCGGGAAGCTGGCACATCGGACCAGGAAGCTGGCACATCAGACTGGAAGGCAGGCAGCGGCACGTCAAACTGGAAGGCAGGCAGCGGCACGTCAGGCTGGAAGGCAGGCACTGGAACGTCAGGCACATCAGACTGGAAGGCATCGGACTGGAAGGCATCGGACTGGAAGGGTGGGACGTCAGACTGGAAGGCATCGGACTGGAAGAGTGGGACGTCAGACTGGAAGGTATCGGACTGGAAGGCCGGGACGTCAGACTGGAAGGCATCGGACTGGAAGGCCAGGACGTCAGACTGGAAGGCATCGGACTAGAAGGCCGGGATGTCAGACTGGAAGGCATCGGACTGGAAGGTCGGAACATCAGACTGGAAGGCATCAGATTGGAAGGTCGGGACATCAGACTGGAAGGCCAGAACATCAGACTGGAAGGCATCAGACTGGAAGGCATCAGACTGGAAGGCCGGGACATCAGACTGGATGGAATCAGACTGGAAGGCCGGGACATCAGACTGGAAGGCATCAGACTGGAAGGCCGGGACATCAGACTGGAAGGCATCAGACTGGAAGGCCGGGACATCAGACTGAAAGGCATCAGACTGGAAGGCCGGGACATCAGACTGGACGGCATCAGACTGGAAGGCCGGGACTTCAGACTGGACGGCATCAGACTGGAAAGCTGGAATTCTGGGCTGGAACACTGGCTCTGGCTCTCCGGGCTGGAACTCTGGCTCTGGCTCTCCGGGCTGGAATTCTGACTCTGGCTCTCCGGGCTGGAACTCTGACTCTGGCTCTCCGGGCTGGAACTCTGACTCTGGCTCTCTGGGCTGGGATAGATTGGTGGGGTGGAGGCAAGTTGGGTTAATGGTAGGATCGTGTGAGTGGAGAAGAACTTTTGTTTCTTCTTTGGCTTAACTGAAGGAGATCTGTAGGTGGCTGTTGGACTGTAGGTAGGAGGTGAGGCATACTGAAACGAAGGGCTGGGATATGGCAGAGAAGAGGTAACAGTAGCTGGGGGAAGAACTTGTGGGTTTGTAGGCAGTGGAGAAGAGGCAGGTGGGTTGAATGCAGGATAAGTACAGGAAGCAGAGACTGGATATGCGTATTTGGTTGGAAGCAGCGTGTACTGGGCTGCAACTGAGGTTGACATGGCTGATGGGGAAACATACATTTAGGTAGGCTGATGTCTGATGGCAGAGGTGGTTTGTTTGGCTGGGGCTGATTGCACCATGTCAGACCACGCTGAAAGTATAGGTTGTACAAACTGTAGTTTTAAGTCTCCCTGTCCAACAAAAAACTGAGCAGACACAATGCACTCAGCAATCACCTGTGGGGAACAGGCTGAGTAGTGTTCACAAAAATCAGCAGGATCATCTTCAAAAAGCCATACTAAAGATGCAACCTGATTCATATTAAAAGGAGGAGTGAAATCATCATGGCCATCTGGGATACAGGGCAGGGCCAACTCAGTACAGATCTTGATCAAAGGCTGCACCTCCCCAAACAATATATAACCCTGATCGACCAGGGAGTGAGCCAAACCGATAGCTGCAAACAACTGGTCACTAGACCATCCTTTCAAAGCCTGGCGGCAATAATCACTACTCTCAGATGCCAGCAGAGAAAAATAAATAAACCTCATCAGCATTCATGTTTGCAACCAAACTGAAGCAAAATGATGGTCGCCAATACTGCGGGCCAAAGATTACATAATTCCAGCAGGGAAAAGCTCTTCTGACAGCTCCAAACTGCCAGGAGACACCTGCTGGTGAATCTCAGTACTGCATGCCAAATGATCGATATTACCAGCGGAGGGAACCTTTCCTGACAATACCTGGTAATGCCTTTTGGCCTTTGTAACGCCCTGGCAGTTTTCCAGGAATTTATTAACAATGTCCTCCAAGATTTGTTGCAGTTGTGTGTGGTGGTTTATCTCGATGATATCCTCATATTTTCCAAGTCCCTGGAGAGCCACCACACAGATGTCTGTCGTGTACTTCAGAAACTAAGGGAGAACAATTTCTATTGTAAACTGGAGAAGTGCGAGTTCCATCGTGAACAGGTTACATTCCTGGGCTATGTCATTTCCACTGCTGGTTTTTCGATGGACCCAGAGAAACTGTCGGCAGTCCTACAGTGGCCTCGATCCATGGGTTTACATCCTCTTCAGCGTTTCCTGGGCTTTGCCAACTATTATCAGAAGTTTATTCATAACTTCTCGTCTCTGGTCAAGCCTCTGACTGATATGACCAGAAAGGATGGTAACCCACAGAGTTGGTCTCCAGAGTCCATTAAGGCCTTTGAGACTCTCAAGGCTGCCTTTGTTTCTGCTCCTGTGTTGGCACATCCTGATCCTACGTTGCCTTTTATCCTAGAAGTTGATGCTTCTGAGACTGGAGTTGGCGCCCTTCTGTCTCAACGTCCTAACTCTGAGAGTGCTATGCATCCATGTGGCTGCTTTTCCAAGAAATTGTCACCTGCTGAATGCAATTATGAGATTGGTGACAGAGAGCTGTTGGCGATCATTTTAGCCCTGAAAGAATTGAGACATCTCCTTGAAGGTACCACTGTGCCCATTCTTATTCTTACTGAGCATAAGAATCGTACATTCTTGTCTGAGACTAAGCGGCTCTCTCCCAGAAGAGTGCGATGGGCTCTTTTCTTGTCGAGCTTTAATCACATTGTCTCATTCTTACCCGGTACTAAGAATGTAAGGGCTGATGCCTTGTCACGACAATTTTCCTCCACTTCCAGGTCGGAGTCGGTTCTGGTTCCGATGATTCCTCCTGATTGTATCTTGGCTACGGTTCGCACCAGTCTTACTTTTTCTTTTGGGTGACAAAATTCTTGCTGCTCAGGTCCATGCTCCTCCTGATAAACCTTGTGACCGCTGCTTTGTCCCAGAGAGTCTCTGTACAGCAGCACACCAGACTTACCATTCTCCCAAGGCAGCTGGCCATCCTGGGAGGAATCAACTCATTTGGGCCATCTCCCAACATTTCTGGTGGCCTAGTCTATGGGCTGATGTTACTGCCTTCGTAGCTGCCTGTCACGTACCTGGTATAGGAGCCCAGAATGCAGGAAGCGGCCTCTCGTAAGCCTCTGGCTCGAGAATCCCTGGAGGTGGGAACAGGAGTTCTAGAGTTCAGAGGGCACAAGTGCCGAGCTGGTGAAGGACAGGTCCGGACCTTGAGTAGTGGAGGAACCACAGAAGGGCTGGAAATGTAGACACCCGGTGGACTTGTCAGACAGCAGCAGGCACAGGCGGTCAGGCTGGAACGGCCGGTAGCAGACAGCAGGCACAGGCGGTCAGGCTGGAACAGCTAGCAGCAGACAGCAGGCAACAGCAGGCACAAGAGGTCAGGCTGGAACAGCTGGTAGCAGACAGCAGACAACAGCAGGCACTGGCAGTCAGGCTGGAACAGCAGGTGGCAGAAGCAATGGTCAAAGTACAGGCCGGGTCGGTAACAGGCGGGCAGCAACAGTACACAGGAAGAGACAGAAGCGTGGTCAGACAGGCCGGAGGTCAGAGGCTGGCAGCAAGCAGACGTCGTCAGGAACAAGCCGGGTAACAAGGATCAGGGACAATCAGGTAGCAGAAGACAGAATAACCGGACACGCTGTAGACTGGACAGCACAGAGGCACAGTAACAGGTTACTGTTACCACATTTCCCCCCCCCCAAGGGGCAGCCTCCGGATGCCCAATTGTGCCATCTCACCCGGATGAGACCTCTCAAAGGCAAGTATCAATCTCCTGGCATGGATATTGGACTCAGGCTCCCAGGAATTTTCTTCAGGCCCGTACCCCTTCCATTTTACCAAAAATTGGATTTGATTGCGTCTTTGCCTGCAGTCCAGGATGGATTCTACCTCGTATTCGACTTCACCGTCGATGATCACGGGTTCAGGGGGAGCAACCTTCTGGCTGTCAAAGGGATCTGGAACAGCTGGCTTGAGTAAGGCCACGTGAAAGACAGGATGAATCCGAAACGATTCTGGCAACTTCAGTTCATATGCCACGTCATTCACCTTCCTTACAACTGGAAAGGGACCCACAAATCTTGGACCCAACTTCTTGGATGGGCAGGCCATTTTCAAGTTCAGAGTGGATAACCAAACCTGATCCCCGACCTTGAGATTAAGTTCCCCCCTTCTCTTCTTGTCGAACACCTCCTTATTATAGTTCTGAGTCTTCGTCATGGTCTCCTGCAGAAGTCTGTTGTTGGATCTGAAAAAGTCGAGGTTTTCCTGGTACCGGACATTCTGGAAGATCGTTGGACAAGAACAGAGGGTGGAAACCGAAGTTTGCGAAAAACGGGGATTGTTTCGTGGCAGAGTGGACAGAGTTGTTATACGCAAACTCGGCAAGAGGTAATAGAGGAGCCCAATCATCCTGGGAGAACGAAGAGAAACAGCGCAAGTACTGTTCCAACGTCTGGTTTGTTCTTTCAGTTTGCCCATTGGTTTGAGGATGATAAGCAGAGGAGAAACAGAGATCAATCTTCAGGACACCACAAAGTGCCCTCCAGAACTTGGATGTGAACTGTACTCCCTGATCTGATGTGATATTCGCAGGAATGCCATGGAGTCTCACGATTTCCTTAATGAACATCTTGGCTGTTTCTGCGGCAGAGGGAGTGCCCTTCATTGGTAAAAAGTGGGCCATTTTGGATAATCTATCCACTACCACAAAGATCGTGGAACAACCTTCTGAAGGTGGTAGCTCGACAATGAAGTCCATGGAGATCATCCGCCGGGGTATGTCTGGGACGGGCAGTGGTTTTAACAGACCCCAAGCCCTCGACTTACTGCCCTTGTTCTGGATGCAGGTAACACATGCCTCCACATATTTCTTACAGTCCTTCTTCAACTGTGGCCACCAGAATGTTCGTTGAAGCAGCTCGGAGGTCTTATGAACCCCAAAATGGCCAGCCAGCAAGTGATCATGACAAGAGCTGAGAACCGGAACTCACACTTCCTGAGGAACGAAAATCTTGTCCTTGTACCAGAAGAGTTCATCCTTGGCCAGAAGAGTGATGTCAGGTGGAAGAACAGTACTAGCGGATGCTTGCTTGATCTGGGACAGCAAATCCCCTTGAAGCAGAAGAAAATTCCCCGAGGGCAGAATGGTGTCCGGATGCGAGGAGGTTTCAGGTTCACTGTACATACGAGACAGAGCGTCAGGCTTGGTATTCTTTGACCCGGGGCGGTAAGTTATATGAAAAGAGAATCTGGAGAAAAAGAGTGCCCATCTGGCCTGACGTGGTCTCAGTCTCTTGGCAGACTTCAGGTACTCCAGATTCTTATGATCAGTGTAAATAAGGATCGGATGGGCTGCTCCTTCCAGCAGATAGCGCCATTCTTCGAGAGCCGCCTTGATTGTCAATAGTTCCCGATCTCCAACATCATAATTACTTTCTGCCTCAGATAGTTTGCAAGAAAAGAACGCAACTGGGTGCAGAAGAGATCTTGGCCCTTATCTCTGAGAGAGTACTGCCTTAACCGCTATCTCGTTAGCATCGACCTCCAGGATGTATGGCAAAGTTGGATCAGGATGCTTTAAGATAGAAGCCGAAATGAACAAGTCCTTCAGAGTAGTAAAGGCCGCTTGAGCTTCGGGAGTCCACTGGAATTTCAGGCCCTGTTTGGTTAGTCCTGTGATGGGAGAAACGATGGTGGAAAATCCCCTAATAAACTTTCTGTAGAAGTTTGCGAAACCTACAAATCGTTGGACCCCTTTCTTGTCCGTAGGAGCAGGCCAATCCCGGATGGCAGAAACCTTCTGGGAGGTCCATTTCAATGCCTTCTACCGAAATGATCAGGCCAAGGAACTGAATACTTCGTTGCTCGAAGATGCATTTTTCCGGCTTGGCGTATAATCCATGAAGGCGAAGTCGTGATAGAACGTTCCTGACGTGTTCCCGATGTTCGGCCAGGGAGGAGAAGATCAGGATGTCATCTAAATAGATGATAACAAATAGATCCAGAAATTCTTTAAAAATGTTTTTCACAAAATGCTGAAATGTGGCAGGGGCATTACACAGACCGAAAGGCATGACCAAATATTCAAAATGCCCGAAGCAAGTGCGGAAGGCAGTCTTCCACTCGTCTCCACTCCGAATGCAAACAAGATTATAGGCACCCCGAAGATCCAGCTTGGAAAATACTGCTGCTGACCCCAGTCTTTGAAACAGTTCAGGCACAAGCGGCAAGGGATAACGGTTTTTGATGGTGATTTTGTTGAGTGCCCGATAATCAACACAGGGACGTAAGGATTTGTCCTTCTTCTCTACAAAGAAGATTCCCGTGCCTGCCGGGGAGGTAGAGGGACGGATAAATCCCTCCCTTAAGTTGTCGTCCAGATAAGTCTTCAGGGCTCCCAATTTCGTTTCCGATAGTGGGAAAATTCTCCCAAAAGGAATCTCTGCACCCGGAAGCAGTTCTATCGGGCAATCGTATGGCCTGTGAGGAGGTAGAGTCTCAGCGCCCTTTTTGCTAAAAACGTCCAGGAAGCTGTGGTAAACTTGGGGCACGGTTTGACGAGTTTCTGCGTCTATTTCCAGGCAGAGCAAAGAGGAGGAGGCTTCGCCGATTCCCGACAAACAATGATGGAGGCAGTAGGGTGAGAGGAATTCCAACTTCCCTGAAGTCCAGTCAATTTGGGGATTATGGGCTCTCAGCCAGGGCATGCCTAATATGATAGGAAATAAAGGGGACTTGATGACATCCAAACACAATAACTCCTGGTGAGTCCCGGCAATGGTGGCAAACAAAGGTAAAGTCTCTTGAGTTACTGGACCAGATTTGAGAGTTAAACCATCGGCCAGATGCATGGAAAGTCCCTTTGCCCTAGACCAAAGGGGAATGTTATATTTTGAGGCAAAAGACAAGTCTATGAAGCCACTGCAAGCCCCCCAATCAATAATTGCGCTGGTTCGGATATTCCCTCCTGGGAGCTGCAAGAGAATGGGTACAGTCAGATGGAAGATACTATTCGGCAAGTCAGGGGTAAGGGCAGGAGACATGGAAAAGCACTTACGAAGCTTTGCAGGGCAAGTGCGCACGAAGTGTCCCGGTTCTCCACAGTACAGACAAAGGTTTCCTGCCCGACGGCGCTGACGTTCTTCAGGTGTCAGGGAAGGTCTAAGTAAACCCAGCTGCATGGGTTCAGGAGGGTCCTGGATTGCTGTGGCGGAATTAGAAGAGGCCGGATGGGGGGAGCTAGGTACCCGAGGTAACATCCACACTGGACGAGAGGTTGCTGTGGAACGTTCCAAACGACGCTCTCTTAAGCGTCTGTCTATTTGGATTGACAGATCCACGCGGGCTTCCAAAGTCTCAGGAGTGCCCACTCGGGCTAGTTCGTCTTTCAGGGATTCCGAAAGACCCATACGGAATTGATAACAAAGAGCCGCATTATTCCAGTTCGTGTCAGCACTCCAACGACTAAACTCCGATACGTAGTCTTCCATGGGTCTGCGGCCTTGCTGCAGGGTATGCAAAGCTGCCTCTGCGGTAGCAGTTAATTGTGGATCCTCATATAGCTGGGACATGGCCTGAAAGAAGGCGTTCAGGGTATCAAGAGAAGGATCCTTCTTTTCCAGAAGACGATGAGCCCAGGTCTGGGGTTCGCCTGTCAGCAGGGAAATGACAAATCCCACTTTGGTGGATTCGAGGGAAAAGGTCCTTGGTTGTAAGGCGAAGAAAAGTTTGCAGGAGTTGCGGAATGCCCTGAATCTTCCCCGGTGGCCTGAGAATCTTTCTGGTGTGGGTACCCTGGGCTCTGGCGGCAACATCACCACCGAAGGTGCAGCAGAAGTCCCGGAAACAGCTGTTGTGGATGCAGACAGGGCCTGGACACGTTCCTCCAACTGGCTATAGCCTTCCTGTAGGTTCTTCACCGCTTGGGTAAGTCCAGCAAGATGGCGGCAGAGCTCGCCCATTGGAGAGGCTCCCTGCGTGGGCTCGGACATGGCTGTCCAGTACTGTCACGTACCTGGTATAGGAGCCCAGAATGCAGGAAGCGGCCTCTCGTAAGCCTCTGGCTCGAGAATCCCTGGAGGTGGGAACAGGAGTTCTAGAGTTCAGAGGGCACAAGTGCCAAGCTGGTGAAGGACAGGTCCGGACCTTGAGCAGTGGAGGAACCACAGAAGGGCTGGAAATGTAGACACCCGGTGGACTGGTCAGACAGCAGCAGGCACAGGCGGTCTGGAGGCAGGCTGGAACGGCCGGTAGCAGACAGCAGGCAACAGCAGGCACAGACGGTCAGGCTGGAACAGCTGGTAGCAGACAGCAGGCAACAGCAGGCAACAGCAGGCACAGGCGGTCAGGCTGGAACAGCTGGTAGCAGACAGCAGACAACAGCAGGCACAGGCGGTCAGGCTGGAACAGCTGGCAGCAGACAGCAGACAACAGCAGGCACTGGCAGTCAGGCTGGAACAGCAGGTGGCAGAAGCAAAGGTCAAAGTACAAGCCGTGTCGGTAACAGGCGGGCAGCAACGGTACACAGAAAGAGACAGAAGCATGGTAAGACAGGCCGGAGGTCAGAGGCTGTCAGCAAGCAGACGTCGTCAGGAACAAGCCGGGCAACAAGGATCAGGGACAATCAGGTAACAGAAGACAGAATAACCGGACACGCTGTAGACTGGACAGCACAGAGGCACAGTAACAGGTTCCTTAAATAGCCCTTTTGGCGCCAAGAACGGTCGCACGGCGTGTCTGCGCACGCCTGTGTGAAACCATGCGCCCGTTCGTGACCCTCGCGCACCTGCGTGCGCCGTTCGTACCATTGCGCACCCGCGTGCGCCCGTTCGTTCCATCGCGCACCCGCGTGCGCCCGTTCGTACCAACACGCACACGCGTGCGTCCGTTCGCGCCAACGCGCGCCCATGGATACTGGTTATTTCTCAACGTGGGGATTCCGTGAGCAGGCCTTCCATATGCCACTGGATTCCGGGGACGACCATGACACCGCCTGTCTCGTGTGTGCTCAGAGTAAGACTCCACGACACCTTCCAGTGGGCCTCCTACAACCCATACCCAATGGAGAGAGGCCCTGGACTCACCTGTCTATGGATTTCATTGTGGAATTGCCCAACTCCCAAGGCAACACTGTTATCCTTATGGTGGTTGACCGGTTCTCAAAGATGTGTCATTGTATTCCACTTAAGAAGTTGCCCACCTCTAAGGAACTGGCTTCCATTTTTGCTCGAGAGATATTTCGCTTACATGGGCTACCCAAGGTGATTGTCTCCGATAGGGGCAGTCAGTTTGTCTCCCGGTTATGGCGAGCCTTTTGTGCACAGTTGGGAATCCAGCTTGCGTTCTCTTCTGCGTATCACCCGCAGTCTAATGGGGCCGCAGAATGAGCCAATCATTCCTTGGAGCAATTTCTACATTGCTATATTTCTGACCATCATAACAACTGGTCTGACCTATTACCTTGGGCAGAGTTTGCTCACAACAGTGCCTTGAATTCTGCCTCCCAATTGTCTCCATTTATGGCGAATTATGGTTTCCAACCTTCCATGTTGCCTGACTCATTTGTTCTGCAGAGTATTCCTGTGTTAGAAGAGCATCTCCGTGGTCTTCGTTCCGCTTGGGTACAAGTCCAGGAGGCTTTGCGTCATGCTAATGATAGGTACAGACTCCATGCTGACCGCAGACGCCTGCCTGCGCCTTACTACCAGGTTGGGGACAGAGTCTGGCTGTCATCCCGCAATCTCCGGCTTTGTGTACCCTCACTGAAGTTTGCACTTTGGTTTATTGGGCCTTTCCGTATCCTTCGCAGGATTAACCCAGTAGCTTACGCGTTGGACCTTCCTCCTAGTATGCGCATCTCAAATGTGTTTCATGTCTCCTTATTGAAACCGTTCCTCTGTAACCGATTTACCACCTCGGTGCCTCTTCCTCACCCTATTCTGGTTGAGAACCATGAGGAGTATGAGGTACAATCCATTGTTGACTACCGTAGGTTCCGTGGGCGCGTACAGTACCTGATGCATTGGAAGGGGTATGGTCCGGAGGAACTCTCCTGGGTTTCATCCTCTGACATACATGCCCCTGTCCTCCTCCGCGAGTTCCATAGACAGTTTCCCCTCAAGCCCGGTGGCCCTCCGAGGGAGAGGGGTCATTGAGGGGGGGGATACTGTCAGGGCTGGCTTAATCCTTCCTCCTATGGGCTGGCCGCTCAGCTGTCGGCTAATTGCCAGATCTCTTCTCTTTCCACAGTTACCAGCTGTTCCCGATGATGCTAGTCTGACCTGCCTATTTAAAGCCTTCCAGCTCACTTTTTCCTTTGCCTTCGCATTGGTCACATCACAAGGAACCATCTCCTGCTGTTTGTTTCAAGACTGGCTTGCTGACATCCCACCTGGCTTCTTATCCTGCTTGCGGTTGCTCTCTTTGTATCCCTGACTTCCGGCCTGGCTGATTACCCGATCTGGTTAATGAGCTTTGGGCTGGCTGACTTCCCGATCTGGCTACTGGACTCTGGCTATGCTTGACTACGCTTTTTTCTATTTTCCTTTTTATTTTTATTAATAAACAAGTGTGATTTGATTGTACTTCTGTCTCAGTCTGTTTCATGGTTTCTGACAGAGAGAGGTGTTTAGCCTCAGACAAGAATGTGAGATTCTTATGGTCAGTAAGAATGAGAACCGACACAGTGGTACCTTTAAGGAGAATCAAGATGTGCCAACACGGGAGCAGAAACAAAGGCACCCTTGAGACTCTGAAGGCCTTAATGGACTCCGAAGACCAACTCTGTGGATTACCATCCTTTCTGGTCATATCAGTCAGGGGCTTGACCAGAGACAAGAAGTTGCGAATAAACTTCCGATAATACTTGACACAGCCAAGAAAACGCTGTAGAGGACATAAACTCATGGGTCAAGGTCACTATAGGATTTCTGAAAGTTTCTCTGGGTCTATCAAAAAAGCAGCAGAATTACATATCCCATGAATTTGACCTGTTCACTATGGAATTCACACTTCTCCAATTTATAATAGAGATGGTTATCTCTTAGTTTCTGAAGCACACAACAGATATCTGTGTGGTGGCTCTCCAGGGACTTGGAAAATATGAGGAGATGGTCGAGATTAGGCATGAGCTTGGTGTTCAAGTCGAACGCATCTTTGACTCGAACACCAGCTGTTCGCTCGTTTGGCGAAGCCAGAACTCTGTGGGCCGTTCACGCCAAATTCGTGTGGCACTCGTGGCCCATAATGCATTGAGCCATCACAGTGCATTGCTGGCTCATGATTGGCCAAGCATGCACTGTGACCCCGCATGCTTGGCCAATCACAGCGCCGGCAGCGAGGAGAGCCATAATTGGCCACAGGCAGGATGCCTATGGCCAATTATAGCTCAGGGGATTTAGTACGCGCCCCACACTATATAAGACCGCCAGCGCGGCGGCCTTGTGTAGTGTGTGCCGGTGTCTTATCATATAAGGTCCTCCATCCGATAGTGTCCGCTGCGTACTGCGCATGTACAGTACACAGCAACACAGATTCCGAAAATTGCCGAGGATGAACTATCCCCACTATCCAAGTGGACATATAGGACAAGTAGGAATATAAAAGGGCCGAGCCCGAAGCGTGGCGAGCAAAGCCCTCTAATATTCACAGCCCTAATATTCACAGCCCTATGTCCGTTCAGCTTCGGAGATTTTCCGAAGCTTCATCTGCTCCGTACTGCGCATGCGGACACTATATGATATCCGGACACTATATGGCAGAACACCGGCATGCATGGAGAGAAGGATAGGCAGGGACAGTTTGTTCTTTTCTCAGGCATCAGTATACACCTGTATCTATCCTTTATTGCTGGTGTTCTCCAATACAGCCATCTTCAGGAGTTAGTTGGTGTTGTGTGCCTCCAGCACAGCGCAGTGTACACCTGTATCTACCCTTTATTTCTGGTGTTCTCTCATACAGGCATCTGCAGTAGTTAGTGGGTGTTGTGTGCCTCCAGCAGAGTATACACCTGTATCTACCCTTTTTTGCTGGTGTTCTATCATACAGGCATCTGCAGGAGTTAGTGGGTGTTGTGTGCCTCCAGCACAATATACACTACCCATTACTATGTCTGGAAGGCCAACAAGGAGAGGCAGACCATCACGAGCCAATAAAAGAGGGAAAGCAGGCTCTGTGTCTAGAGACAACAGTGCTGGTCGTGGACGCGGTGCATCGTCATCAGCACGTGGCCATGGGACACGCTTATCCTTATTTTCGGCAGCTGAACATGTTGAGCCGCATCATGCCAAAGACTTGGTAGAGTGGATGACCAAGCCCTCTTCATCCTCCTCATCCTCTCTCACCCAGGCTCAGGATACGAGCAAAGCAGCTGCCAATGCATCCTCTTCCCTCTTCTCAATGTCATCAACAGTCACTCCTTCCCTAGACCCACCATGTCCTCCTGAGGAGTCCCCTGAACTGTTTGAGCACAATGTTGGGTACATGCTCCAGGAGGATGCCCAGTGTTTTGAAGGCTCTGATGATGATACCCAGCTAGAGGAATGCAGTAGCGTGAGCGCAGAGAGAGGGGATGCTCAAGAAGGACAGCAATCTGGCAGTCATGTTCCACCAGCTGCAGCATACTGCCAGGTTTGGTCCAGTGATGAAGAGGGAGGGGATGATGAGGTCACTTACTCCACGTGGGTGCCTGATAGGAGAGAGGAGGATGAGGAGGCACATCTCCAACAAGGCAGGATGCCTTTCGGAGGCCATCTTAGGGGCAGCACACCGACTGAATCACACCACAGAGCTCTATCTGTGCAGGGTGCTGACTCTGCGCGTTATTACAAAAGTTCTTTGGTGTGGGCCTTTTTTGAGACCAGTGCAACAGATTGCACCACTGCTATTTGCAACATATGTCTCAAGCGTAACTCGCGTGACCAAAACATCAGCCGCTTGGGCACCACATGCTTGACCAGACATATGTCGACCTGCCATGCAGCTCGTTGGCAAGTGTACCTTAAAGACCTACACCAAAGAACAAAGCGGACCTCTCCTTGCTCCTCATCAGCTGGGATCTCCAACCCCACTAGACCTTCAGTCCTCTCTGAAACCTGCACTGAGAGGAATGAAGGTGTAGAATTAGGTGTGTCACAGCCAAGTACTTGTGGGCACTCTGCTAGCAGTACACCCACGTCCGATTGTAGCAGCCAAATTTCCCTGCCCCAGCTGCTGGACCGTAGAAAGAAGTTCACTCCCAGCCATCCACATGCCCAGCGGTTGAATGCTAGCTTGGCTAAATTGCTAGCACTTCAACTTCTGCCTTTTCAGTTGATAGACTCTGCTCCCTTCCGTGAGTTTGTGCAATGTGCGGTTCCTCAGTGGCAGGTCCCCAAACGCCACTTTTTCTCATGGAAGTCAATTTCGGCTCTCTACTGCATGTGGAAGGCAATGTCCTTGCCTCGCTGGACAGGGCAGTCAGCGGTAAGGTGCATATTACCTCTGACTCATGGTCCAGCAGGCATGGACAGGGACGTTACCTATCTTTCACGGCCCATTGGGTCACTCTTATGGCAGCTGGGAAGGATGCAGGGCAAGGTACAGTAGTGTTGGAAGTTGTTCCCGCCTCCATGCCTCCAAAATGCTACTACTGGAATCTAATTGGAAAGGTCACCTTGATTACTATGCCTTTGGCTATGGAGGTCTGCATACTAGGACTCATTGAGCCCATAGTGCCATCTGCTGCTAAACGCACAATGATTAGCCTATTACTTTTCTATGTTCGTAAGAACATCGCTATGCACTGGAAAAAGCCAGAACCCCCTTCCATAGTGCAATGGAAATGCCTGGTGAACAGTCTTCCCCTATACAAGGATACCTAATCACACAGGGGCTGCCCAAAGAAATACAATAAGGTTTGGCACACTTGGTTAGCTGAACCTGAAACAGCCTAAATAGAGGAGGGGAGTTAAGGTGTTTGACAGGATTCTGCTCTCTCCTCCCCCCTCCCCCAATGGTTTCAAGGGACTCCGATTCTTGTAGGTTACTACAGGGGATCAAACCTAGTGTGCCCGTTGGTCTGGGGCTACCAGCGATATACCCTTACGGATGTAGAATACTGAAATGCCTTGTTGCAATGCATACCTTTATGTCACTCGAAATCCCTTTTGTATACTGTAAGCACTGTTGTTATAAGTGTTGTATGTCTTAAAATCCTCAATAAAAATATTAAAAAAAAATGCTACTACTGGTTGGGACACACCTCTCTCCTCCACCCCCTCTTCTTCTTCTTCCTCCATGGCCTCTTCCAGTGCTCTGTCCTCGCAACCAGCGGTGCTCCGTAGGCATTCAAGGGGCTACGCAAGTACGCAGGCAAAAAGATGCCATGCCGTACTTGTGCTGGTTTGTTTGGGGGACAGGAGCCACACTGGGGCAGATATTTTGTCAACTCTGCAGGGGCAGGCCAAGAGGTGGTTGACGCCACATCAGCTTAAGCCAGGAATGGTGATTTGCGACAATGGCACCAACCTCCTCTCCGCCCTCCGACAGGGACAACTGACCCATGGGCCCTGTGTGGCTCACGTCCTTAACCTGGTGGTGCAGCGGTTCTTGGGCAGGTACTCTGGCTTACAGGATGTTCTGAGTCAGGCCAGGAAAGTCTGTGTGCATTTCCGCCAATCATTTAATGCCAGTGCTCGGCTGGCTGAGCTCCAAAAGGAGTTGAACCTGCCCAAGAACCGCCTTATATGTGACATGCCCACCAGGTGGAACTCAACGTTGGCCATGCTGCAGTGGCTGCACATGCAGCAGGACAGGATCAGGGGAGCTTGTTTTCTTTCTCACCACGTCAGTGGGGCATGATCAGGAATGCATGCACTGTTCTGTCACCGTTTGAGGTGGCCACAAGGATGGTGAGCAATGACAGTGCATGCATCAGTGACACTGTACCTCTTGTGCACCTGTTGGAGCATACGCTGTGTGAAATAATGGACAGGGCACTTGAGGCAGAACAGAGGGAGGAAGAGGAGGACTTCCTTGCCATTCAAGGCCCCCTTTATCCAGACAGTGTTTCTACTGTCCCACCCATCACACATGAAGAGGATGAGGAGGAGGAGGATTGTGTCAGCATGGAGGTGGAGCCTGGCACTCAGCAGCAGCAGTCTTTTAGGGATGATTTACAGTCCCAAGAAACCTGTGGACTTCTACGTGGCTGGGAGGAGGTGGCTGCGGATCATGTTGTCCTTAGTGACCCAGAGGACTCCGGACTGAATGCCTCAGCTAACCTATGCTGCATGGCCTCCCTGATCCTGCAAAGCCTACGGCAGGATCCTCGTATTCTTCAGATCAAGGAGAGGGACCATTACTGGCTGGCCACTCTCCTTGATCCACGGTACAAGGGTAAGGTTGCAGGCCAGAGCGTTCTTTCGTCAGTGCTGCTGGTGGCTTTGTAACCGATCACAGGGTGTGCCTGTCCACTGATTCAGGTGATCGACTGACCTTCATAAAGATGAATCAGTCTTGGATCACCACCAGCTACCAAGCACCTGAAGCTGATGTAACCGAATAAGTGAGTGTCCTGTTATGTTGACTGACTATCCTCTTCCTCCTCAATGATCCCGCTGATATCTTGGAAGAACATTTTTGGTTCTGGGTGATGCCACCAGCCCAATTTTTGAGCCCCTGTTTAAAGGGGGCATGTAATACAATGTTTGATGCAATGCTTTGCAGCAGGGCTCATTCCTGCACTCCAACTAGAGTATATGGTAGAGGTTGCAGTGTCGTGGCACCAGTGCCTAAGGCCCAATTTTTCAACCCCTGTTTAACAGGGGCATGTAATACAATTTTTGATGCAATGCTTTGCAGCTGGGCTCATTCCTGCACTCCAACTAGAGTATATGGTAGAGGTTGCAGTGTCGTGGCACCAGCACCAGTGCCTAAGGCCCAATTTTTCAGCCCCTGTTTAACAGGGGCATGTAATACAATTTTTGATGCAATTCTTTGCAGCAGGGCTCATTCCTGCACTCCAACTAGAGTATATGGTAGAGGTTGCAGTGTCGTGGCACCAGCAGCAGTGCCTAAGGCCCAATTTTTCAGCCCCTGTTTAACAGGGGTGTGTAATTACAATTTTTGATGCAATGCTTAGCAGCAGGGCTCATTCCTGCACTCCAACTAGAGTATCTGGGAGAGGTTGCAGTGTCATGGCGCCAGCAAGCAGTGCCTAAGGCCCAATTTTTCAGCCCCTGTTTAACAGGGGCATGTAATTACAATTCTTGATATAATATTTTACAGCAGGGCCCGTTCCTACGCCCACCAAGAGTAACTGTGAGGACTTATAGTGTTGTGGCACCAGCAACAGCACCACCACCACAACCACCAAAGGCCCAATTTTTCTACCACTGTTGAACAATGGCATGTAATTACAATTCTTCATATAATCATTCACAGCAGGGCACTCCAGCGCCCACCAAGAGTCCCTTTGAGGGCTTACAATGTTGTGGCAACACCAACATCTTAGGCCCCAATTTATGCAGAGCATATAGGGCAGGCCCCTACTTTCAAACATCCAACTTACAAACGTCTCCTACTTGCAAACGGAAGGAGACAACAGGAAGTGAGATGAAAAAAGACGGATGGCAAAAAAATTATACAGGGGTGATAACCCTTCCCTATGTTTTCCAAAAATCTTAAAAATTGATTTTTTTGACTGGAGCTACACTTTAAAAATGTAACAGTTCAAAATTACAAACAGATTCTACTTAACACAACAAACCTACACATTCCCTGTCTTGTTTGCACCGCCTGTATACTGCTGTTCTGAGTATATAGGGCCTGGGGGCCCCACACCTTTCCTTTTTTTAATATGGGTACGGGGTTCCCCTTAATATTCATACAAGACCCAAAGGGGCTGGTAATGGGCAGGGGGGCTACCCATGCCCTTTTTCTCAATGATTTTCATCCATATTGCCGGTGTGGTAAAATTTCCTGCGACTTATGAAAATTCCTCACCCCGTCACTTCCGGTGCGGTTCCGTCACTGTAACAGCTGACGGCGGGCCTTTACTGCGCATGCGCCAAGTCTGTGATATTAACGGCGCATGCGCAAGATCTTTATTTAAGCGGTGGTTAAAAATTATACACTGAGACTTGCGGGTGGGCGTGCGGAGCTGAACAGATGCATAGAACGTCAGCAGCAGCCCCGCCCACCCCACTAACATGCCCCTGAATCGCTGGATGTTTGTTTAAGGTCGAGAAAATGTATGGCTTTAGCTGCTATTAACAGCAATCGCGCATGCGCGGGATCTTTGCTTATGGTGAAGAAAAATTATGGCTTCAGCTGCTATTAACAGCAATCGCGCATGCGCGGGATCTTTGCTTATGGTGAAGAAAAATTATGGCTTCAGCTGCTATTAACAGCAATCGCGCATGCGCGGGATCTTTGTTTACTGATCAGAAAAATTATGCACTCAAGCACATTCTTATTGGTGATGAAAATTGATAGACTCGGGCGGGCGATAGCTTTATTATATCATCGGCAGCACCAATATGTATAGTATTTTTTAAATCAGAATATGCAGTGTATTTATTAAATCAGCAGAATATGGGCACAATGTCTGCGTTTGGGGCACAATGCCTGTGTTTGGGGACAGTGTGTGCGTTTGGGGCACAATGTCTGCGTTTGGGGACAGTGTCTGCGTTTGGGGACAGTGTGTGCGTTTGGGGCACAATGTCTGCGTTTGGGGACAGTGTGTGCGTTTGGGGCACAATGTCTGCGTTTGGGGACAGTGTGTGCGTTTGGGGCACAATGCCTGCGTTTGGGGACAGTGTGTGCGTTTGGGGCACAATGGCTGCGTTTGGGGACAGTGTGTACGTTTGGGGCACAATGCCTGCGTTTGGGGACAGTGTGTGCGTTTGGGGCACAATGCCTGTGTTTGGGGACAGTGTGTGCGTTTGGGGCACAATGTCTGTGTTTGGGGACAGTGTGTGCGTTTGGGGCACAATGTCTGCGTTTGGGGACAGTGTGTGCGTTTGGGGCACAATGCCTGCGCTTGGGAACAGTGTGTGCATTTGGGGCACAATGCCTGCGTTTGGGGCACAATGCTTGCGTTTGGGGACAGTGTGTGCGTTTGGGGCACAATGCGGCAAACACCACCTCACTGTGACTAGAAATCGCTGCCTCACTGTGCCCAGCAAACACCTCACTGTGCCCAGCGAAAACCGCCTCACCGTGCCCAGCAAACTCTGGCTCACTGTGCCCTTCAACCACTGTGCCCATAAATTGCCACCACTGTGCTATCAAACACAGCCACTGTACCCATCAATTGCTGCCAGATTGTCAAGCCATAGCTGTGCTCCCTGGGGATATGCTGATCACCCATCTGTGCTGCTGGAGGGAGCCCAGACGGGCATAAATGAGGGACCTGCATGTCATGGTAAGTGAGACCATCCCATATCCCACTCCTTCTTTCCCCAGAACAGGGACCCCCTTCCAACCCCCCCTCCCAAGAGAGGGAACCCCTCCCCCCCTCTGAGGACCCCCTCCCCCCAAGACAGAGACCCCCTTCTCCCCCCTGAGGACAGGGAAACCTTCTCCCCCCTGAGGACAGGGAAACCTTCTCCCCCCTGAGGACAGGGTCCCCTTTCTCTCCTGAGGACAGGGACCCCCTTCTCTCCTGGGGACAGGGACCCCCTTCTCTCCTGGGGACAGGGACTCCCCTCTCTCCTGGGGACAGGAACTCCATCTCCCCTGGGAACGGGGACTTCATCTCACCTAGGGACCCCATCTGCCCTGGGGATCAGGACCCCACCTCCCCTAAGAACAGGAACCTGATCACCCTGTGTGTGCCAACCTCACTGCCCTGCCAGCCATGTGTCCTGTGTGAGGGCCCTCCTGTGACATCTCTTATAAGGACTTCACCCCACTGTGTGATCCCCCTACATGACTGATCCCTCTGTGTCCAAAACTTACACGGGGAACCCCTCTGTTTGCTCCCCCTACATGTCTGCATACTCTGACCACCCCCTGTACCATTTCCACATCCACTGACTGCCTCCTGTATCCTGTGCACATGTTCTGACCCCCTCTTGTACCATGTCTGTAGCCTCTAGCCACCTCCTGTGTCCTGTCTGCAATCTCTGACTATCTCTTGTCTTTTAACGTGTCTGCAGTCTCTTAGGGGGAGTCTGGAGAGGAATCAAGAGTGAGAGCACCGCCAGGATTGGGATTACGCGAGGAGTCAGATGTGTATGGACTGTGGAGAAGAGACTATAGAATAAAAACCAGAACCACCAACCTGGAGCCATCTAACTGAGCCCTGCACGCTGCACTGGAGAGGAGGTCAGTGACAAGAGGGCACTCATATAAAGGTTTCCCATCATCTCAGTAACACCCCCCCCCCCCCAGTGTATTCACTCTGCAGAAGGTGGTCTCTGGTCACCAGAGTCCCCCCCCCCCATAACATTTCCCGGCATTCCCCTTTACATCAGAGTCCACAGGATTCTTCCCCAAGGCAAAGGAAAATGCTACAGAGCATGATCTAAGGAGGAACTCTGATGTAAGGGGTGCTCTGGTCACCAGAGACCACCTTATATCAGAGTCCACTGCATTCCCATTTACATCAGAGTTCCCACTTACATCAGGGTCTGCAGCATTGCCCTTTGCATCAGGGTTCACAGAGTTCCCCTTGTTAGATTAGAAGGGATGGAGGCCCAGAGACATGTCCAGAGAACACAGAGGATACATGGGATAGATTAGAAGGGATGAAGGCCCAGAGACATGTCCAGAGTACACAGAGGATACATGGGGTAGATTAGAAGGGATGAAGGCCCAGAGACATGTCCAGAGAACACAGAGGATACATGGGCTAGATTAGAAGGGATGAAGGCCCAGAGACATGTCCAGAGTAGGGATGAGCTTCGTGTTCGAGTCGAACATACGTTCGACTCGAACATCGGCTGTTCGCCCGTTCGGCGAATTCCGAACGTTATGGGCCGTTCGCAAATTCGTGTGGCGCTCACGGCCCACAATGCACTGCGATGGCGCAGTGCATTGCTGGCTCATGATTGGCCAAGCATGCACTGTGACCCCACATGCTTGGCCAATCACAGCGCCGGCAGCGAGGAGAGCCACGATGCCTGTGGCCAATCATAGCTCAGGCTGTGTAGTACACGCCCCACACTATATAAGGTCGCCAGCGCGGCGGCCTTGTGTAGTGTGTTGGCATTTGTAGCAGTTAGTGGGTGTTCTGTGTACCTTCAACATAGTATACACCGATCGTTATCGGACAATTTTTCGTTCTTGCTCTTCTGTAGTGGTTGTTGTCTGCGTGCCCTGACCGCAGTATACACCGCTATATTCACCTATATATCTAGCGATATATCTATCTTTTATAATAGAGCTTGCAGTCAGTGTTAGGAGATTGTGCGTGCTGTCTGCGTGCTCTGAACCCAGTATACACCGCTATATCCACCTATATAGCTAACTATCTTGCTCGTTTTAAATAGAGCTGTCAGTCAGTGTTAGGAGATTGTGCGTGCTGTCTGCGTGCTCTGAACGCAGTATACACCGCTATAACCACCTATATAGCTAAATATCTTGCTCGTTTTAAATAGAGCTTTCAGTCAGTGTTAGGAGATTGTGCATGCTGTCTGTATACACCGCTATATCCACCTATATAGCTAACTATCTTGCTCGGTTCGGTTTGCACCAGAACTTTCGAACGGACCCCAAATTCGTAAGTTATAGGTGGATATAGCGGTGTATACTGCGTTCAGAGCACGCAGACAGCATGCACAATCTTCTAACACTGACTGAAAGCTCTATTTAAAACGAGCAAGATATTTAGCTATATAGGTGGATATAGCGGTGTATACTGGGTTCAGAGCACGCAGACAGCACGCACAATCTCCTAACACTGACTGCAAGCTCTATTATAAAAGATAGATATAACGCTAGATATATAGGTGAATATAGCGGTGTATACTGCGGTCAGGACACGCAGACAACAACCACTACAGAAGAGCAAGAACAAAAAATCGGCCGATAACGATCGGTGTATACTGTGTTGAAGGTACACAGAACACCCACTAACTGCTATAGATGCCAACACACTACACAAGGCCGCCGCGCTGGTGGCCTTATATAGTGTGGGGCGTGTACTACACAGCCTGAGCTATGATTGGCCACAGGCATCATGGCTCTCCTCGCTGCCGGCGCTGTGATTGGCCAAGCATGTGGGGTCACAGTGCATGCTTGGCCAATCATGAGCCAGCAATGCACTGTGCCATCGCAGTACATTGTGGGCCGTGAGCGCCACACGAATTTGGTGCGAACGGCCCATAACGTTCGGAATTCGCCGAATGGGCGAACAGCCGATGTTCGAGTCGAACGTATGTTCAACTCGAACACGAAGCTCATCCCTACTCTGGACATGTATGTCTCTGGGCCTTCATCCCTTCTAATCTATCCCATGTATCCTCTGTGTTCTCTGGACATGTCTCTGGGCCTTCATCCCTTCTAATCTATCCCATTTATCCTCTGTGTACTCTGGACATGTCTCTGGGCCTTCATCCCTTCTAATCTATCCCATGTATCCTCTGTGTTCTCTGGACATGTCTCTGGGCCTTCATCCCTTCTAATCTACCCCATGTATCCTCTGTGTACTCTGGACATGTCTCTGGGCCTTCATGCCTTCTAATATATCCCATGTATCCTCTGTGTACTCTGGACATGTCTCTGGGCCTCCATCCCTTCTAATCTAACAGGGGGAACTCTGCAAACCCTGATGCAAAGGGCAATGCTGCAGACCCTGATGTAAGTGGGAACTCTGATGTAAATGGGAATGCAGTGGACTCTGATATAAGGTGGTCTCTGGTGACCAGAGCACCCCTTACATCAGAGTTCCTCCTTAGATCATGCTCTGTAGCATTTTCCTTTGCCTTGGGGAAGAATCCTGCGGACTCCGATGTAAAGGGGAATGCCGGGAAATGTTATGGGGGGACGGGACTCTGGTGACCAGAGACCACCTTCCGCAGAGTGAATACACTGGGGGGGGGGGGGGGGTGTTACTGAGATGATGGGAAATCTTTATATGAGTGCCCTCTTGTCACTGACCTCCTCTCCAGTGCAGTGTGCAGGGCTCAGTTAGACGGCTCCAGGTTGGTGGTTCTGGTTTTTATTCTATAGTCTCTTCTCCACAGTCCATACACATCTGACTCCTCGCGTAATCCCAATCCTGGCGGTGCTCTCACTCTTGATTCCTCTCCGGACTCCCCCAAAGAGACTGCAGACACGTTAAAAGACAAGAGATAGTCAGAGATTGCAGACAGGACACAGGAGGTGGCTAGAGGCTACAGACAAGGTACAAGAGGGGGTCGGAACATGTGCACAGGATACAGGAGGCAGTCAGTGGATGTGGAAATGGTACAGGGGGTGGTCAGAGTATGCAGACATGTAGGGGGAGCAAACAGAGGGGTTCCCCGTGTAAGTTTTGGACACAGAGGGATCAGTCATGTAGGGGGATCACACAGTGGGGTGAAGTCCTTATAAGAGCTGTCATAGGAGGGCCCTCACACAGGACACATAGCTGGCAGGGCAGTGAGGTTGGCGCACACAGGGTGATCAGGTTCCTGTTCTTAGGGGAGGTGGGGTCCTGATCCCCAGGGCAGATGGGGTCCCTAGGTGAGATGAAGTCCCCATTCCCAGGGGAGATGGAGTTCCTGTCCCCAGGAGAGAGGGGGGTCCCTGTCCCCAGGAGAGAAGGGGGCCCCTGTCCCCAGGAGAGAAGGGGGCCCCTGTCCTCAGGAGAGAAGGGGGTCCCTGTCCTCAGGGGGGAGAAGGTTTCCCTGTCCTCAGGGGGGAGAAGGGGGTCTCTGTCTTAGGGGGAGGGGGTCCCTCTCCTGGGGGGGGTTGGAAGGGGGTCCCTGTTCTGGGGATATGGGATGGTCTCACTTACCATGACATGCAGGTCCCTCATTTATGCCCGTCTGGGCTCCCTCCAGCAGCACAGATGGGTGATCAGCATATCCCCAGGGAGCACAGCTACGGCTTGACAATCTGGCAGCAATTGATGGGTACAGTGGCTGTGTTTGATAGCACAGTGGCGGCAATTAATGGGCACAGTGGTTGCGTTTGAAGGGCACAGTGAGCCAGGGTTTGCTGGGCACGGTGAGGCGGTGTTCGCTGGGCACAGTGAGGTGTTTGCTGGGCACAGTGAGGCGGCTATTTCTAGTCACAGTGAGGTATTTTCTGGGCGCAGTGAGGCGTATTTATTGTCAGAACAATGTACTGTATATGTAGTCAGTGCTATGCACGGGGCCCCGCCCCCCTCTCCAAGTTCCGCCCCCTCTCTAAGCTCCGCTCTATCTCTCCCTCCCAGCAAGTCTCCGCCCGCTTGAGTCCATAATTTTGGTCGACCGCTGAACAAATATCCCGCACATGTGCTAATACAGCTTGAAGCCATAATTTTTCTTGACCAATGAAGAAAATCTTGGGGTGGGCGGGGCTGCTGCTGACGTTCTAAGCATCTGTTCAGCTCCGCCCGCCCACCCGCAAGTCTCCGCCCACTCGAGGCTAGAACGCAGGCATTGTGCCCCAAACGTACACACTGTCCCCAAACGCAGGCATTGTTCCCCAAACGCACACACTGTCCCCAAACGCAGGCATTGTGCCCCAAACGCACACACTGTCCCCAAACGCAGGCATTGTGCCCCAAACGCACACACTGTCCCCAAACGCAGACATTGTGCCCCAAACGCACACACTGTCCCCAAACGCAGACACTGTCCCCAAACGCAGACATTGTGCCCCAAACGCACACACTGTCCCCAAACACAGGCATTGTGCCCCAAACGCAGACATTGTGCCCATATTCTGCTGATTTAATAAATACACTGCATATTCTGATTTAAAAAATACTATACATATTGGTGCTGCCGATGATATAATAAAGCCATCGCCCGCCCAAGTCTATCAATTTTCATCACCAATAAGAATGTGCTTGAGTGCATAATTTTTCTGATCAGTAAACAAAGATCTCGCGCATGCGCGATTGCTGTTAATAGCAGCTGAAGCCATAATTTTTCTTCACCATAAGCAAAGATCCCGCGCATGCGCGATTGCTGTTAATAGCAGCTGAAGCCATCATTTTTCCTCACCATAAACAAACATCCAGCGATTCAGGGGCATGTTAGTGGGGTGGGCGGGGCTGCTGCTGACGTTCTAAGCATCTGTTCAGCTCTGCCCGCCCACCCGCAAGTCTCCGCCCACTTGAGTGTATAATTTTTAACCACCGCTTAAGATTCAGGGGCATGTTAGTGGGGTGGGCGGGGCTGCTGCTGACGTTCTAAGCATCTGTTCAGCTCCGCCCGCCCACCCGCAAGTCTCCGTGTATAATTTTTAACCACCGCTTAAATAAAGATCTTGCGCATGCGCCGTTAATATCACGGACTTGGCGCGTGCGCAGTTAAGGCCCGCCGTCAGCTGTTACAGTGACGGAGTCGCACCGGAAGTGACGGGGTGAGCGAATTTCACAGGTCGCAGGAAATTTTACCACACTGGAACCAGATATTACATGAAAACCGCAAGCAGTTTTAAATGACTTTTTTTCCGTTAAATGTCAATTTGTGCAGGGACTGTTCTAAACACGGGAAACACGTGCCACTTCACAGGCATACTATAGACACCCCCCCCCCCCCCCCCACGGGCACGATATTTAAAGGAATATTTCGCTTTTTTCCACTTTAATCATCATTAAAATCAGTGCTTGCGAAAAAATGGCTGTTTTAAAAAAAAAAAATTGGCATTGACCCATGTCCCTTAGGGCAGGAGCCAGGTCCCCCAATCCCTTTTTAGGACAATATTTTGCATATTAGCCATTAAAATTAGCACTTTTTATTTTGAACGTTTGAGTCCCATAGACTTCAATGGGGTTCTTCAATGGGGCACGAATTTTCGGTCCGTTCGAAAGTTCAAACCGGATTGGGGGGTGTTCGGCTCATCCCTAGTCGAGATAAACCACCACACATAACTGCAACAAATCTCGGAGGACATCTTTAATAAATTCCTGGAAAACTGCCGGAGCATTACAAAGGCCAAATGGCATTACAAGGTACTGTTGTGGTATTAAACGCAGTTTTTCACTCATCGCCTTCCTTAATCCTCACAAGTAGGGATTGGCTAAACACCTCCCCATTCGGTTCGCACCAGAACATGCGAATAGCCAACACCGTTAAAGTCTATGGGACACGAACATGAAAAATCAAAAGTGCTAATTTTAAAGGCTCATATGCATGGTATTATCTTAAAAAGTGTTTGGGGACCTGGGTCCTGCCCCAGGGAACATTTATCAATGCAAAAAAAATAGTTTTAAGAACTGCTGTTTTTTTTGGGAGCAGTGATTTTAATAATGCTTAAAGTGAAACAATAAAAGTGTAATATTCCTTTCAATTTTGTACCTGGGGGGTGTCTATAGTTTGCCTGTAAAGTTGTGCATATTTCCTGTGTTTAGAACAGTCTGACAGCAAAATTACATTTCTAAAGGAAAAAAAGTAATTTAAAACTACTCACGGCTATAATGAATTGTTTGTCCGGCAATAAACATAAAAGTTCATTGATAAAAATGGCATGGGATTCCCCCACAGGGGAACCCTGAACCAAAATTTTAAAAAAAATGCATGGGGGTCCCTCCAAATTCCAAACCAAGCCGACCCTTCAGTTCTGGTATGGATTTTAAGGGGAACCCCATGCCAAAATGTAAAAAAAAATGGTGAGGGATCCCCTCAAAAATCCATACCGGACCCTTATCCGAGCACACAACCTGGCAGGCCACAGGAAAAGAGGGGGGATGAGAGAGCACCCCCCACCTGAACCATACCAGACCACATGCCCTCAACATTGGGAGGGTGCTTTGGGGTAGCCCTCAAAGCACCTTGTCCCCATGTTGATAGGGAGAAGGGCCTCATCCCAACAACCCTTGCCCGGTGGTTGTGGGGGTCTGCGGCTGGGGGGCTTATTGGAATCTATAAGCCCCCCTTTAACAAGGGGACTCCCAGATCCCACCCCCCCCCCCCCCTGTGTGAATTGGTAATGGGGTACAAATGTACCCCGACCATTTCACAAAAAAAGTGTCAAAAATGTTAACAGAAGACAATAGACGGTTTTTGATAATTCCTTTATTAATGTCTTCTTCTTTCCCCACTTCTTCTTTCATCTTTTTCTGATCTTCCTTCAGTGTTCTTCTTCTTTCTCCATCTTGTTCTTCCCCCGCTTCTTCCTCTATCTTCCTCCACTTCTTCCTCTGGTCTTCTTGTATGGCATCTTCTTCCAGCTTCTTCTTCTCTGCTTTGTCCTCCGATCCTCCTCAATGGGAGTCTCCCGCTGTGTGACGCTTCTGTTCAGGTGACAGCTCTTATATAACAGAGGGAGGGGCCATCCAGTGATCCCGTCCGCCTCTGATGCATGGGGACTTCCCTATGGCTTTCCCTGTGTTGTCAGAGGATGCGGGTCACAGTTTACGTCGGAGGCAAACATACAGGAGGCTTCAGCAAGCGCTCCTTAAAAGAGAGTCTGGAGTCAATGAGGATGACAATCAAAGAGATCATGGGAAAAAGCAGCCATGTGGGCCTCATTGTTCCACGCAACCTCTGCTGCCAGAGTACGGATTTAAATGGCGTAGTCGGCAACAGTTCTTGTACTCTGTTTGATGAACATGAGGCTCTTGGCAGCAGAAGCAGAGCGGGAACATCAAATACCCTTTAAAACAAAGCCACAAACTCAGGGTAGCTCTAGACAGCAGTTTTTTCTTAGAGAGCCAAGGCTCTCTAGGAAAGCAAAGATATCATAAAACCTACTTTGCTTCTGTCCGTGGGGAAAGGCCTGGGGCAGCATCTCAAAGTATATCTCAACCTGGTTGAGAAACCCTCTGCATTGGACTGGGTCGCCCCCAAATCGCTGGGGAAGTGGAGTGGAACCAGACATACCTCTTATAGGGGTAACACTCGAGGCAGGTGCCTGCACAGAGACTGGCGCAGCTGCAGGGTCGGCCTGCAACATAGGTTGTACCGGGCTGGCCACTGTGGGAGATTCCAGGTGAACCGTGCGACTCAGGAGCATCTGCAATGCCAAGGCAAACTGATCCATGCTGTGATCCTGGTCATCCAATCTGGAAAAAATATTACCAATAAGTGGATTAACTGCATCTTCTGAATTCAAGGCCTTTGCCTACTGTCGGGAACCATGAATCTGACTGAGACAGAAGTACAGTTAAAATCACACTTGTAATAATAAAAGTAAATAGAACAAACATAGTCAAAATCAAAGTTTGGTAACTGGAACGGATAGTCGGACAAGACAGAAAGTCTAGACCCAGGAATCAGCATAGTGGAACAGCAAGCAGGATCTGGAGCCAGAAGGAATGTCAGCCAAGCAAGTCTTTAACAGGAGAGCAGGAGAAAGTCTTTCTAATGTAGACCAAGGCGAAGGCAGAGATCATCTGGGCTGGACGGCTTAAGTAAGCAGGACTGACGAACAGGATATCATCAACAGGTGAGTCACTGTGGAGAGAGAGGAGTTGGCAATTAGCCGAAATCTGAGCTGCCAGCTCAGAGAAGGAAGGGCTGAGCCCAGCCCTGACAGGCAGGGGCCTCTTTCAACAGGATGAGGCCCCCTGCCACACTACAAAAATGGTTCATGAATGATTTGAACTCAATGAGTTTGAGGTGCTGACTTAGCCTTCAAAATCTCCAGATCTCAACATCTGTGGGATGTGCTGGAAAAACAAGTGCCAGATACAACAGCATACCCTCAGAGGTCTAGTGGCTTCAACAGGTCAGGGTTGTTTTGGAAGCAAAAGGGGGACATACTCAATTGTAGATAGGTCTTTATAGTGTTATGGCTGATCAGTGTATTTTGACCTCTCTGTTTCCTCCCTACCCCCGCATCAACATGCATGCTAAGTAATTTTTTTAAATAAAACTTTTATTACATACAGTGAATAAGTGAAAAGCAGTGTAGTACATCCTCGTACAGTGGCAAGTCCCTTGTGACTACCTTTTATTTCAGCAGCACCTGCCATTCCCCATATACAGCCCAACCAAGTATTCAGGTGGAAACAGAAAATTGTATACCCTTTCAGTTCCTTTGTTTTTCACCAAATAATTTTATTTTATTTTTTTAATTATTTTTATTGATTTGCAAGTAAAACATAAAACAACTTACAGCCTATTGGGCATACCCAGGCTGATTACTACTACGCCCCCCCTGAGTCAAACAATCAGGGAACAAATCCCCCCCCCCCCTCCCCCCACCCGACATACCGCCACCGGCGTATACATCCAACAACCCACCATAAGCTCTAGCACCACTGCACATCTCTCAGGACAGCTTCCAATTTCGCCCATAGTCTACTGCAGGCTATAATCAGTCCCAGGATGAAATATGCAAGCATTACCCTCCACCTACTAATCCCTTACTTCCCTAGTAAGTAATGACCCAGGGCTACGGGAATGTCAATACCTTAGAACACCTCTACTAATACCTGATGGAACTATGTCAGTCAGCATTCGAGTCAGCATTGGTTTCGTGCGACTCCGTCCATATATCCCATATTTTATGAAATTAGGTTCCGCAGCCGTGCGAAAGATAGGTAGCCTTGTACGGTGGAAGAGCCGTGTTCACTAAACTCTTCCAGAAATTAATAGAGGGGGCTACCGGGGCCTTCCATTTAAGTACAATAGACTTACGGGCATAGTATAGCAATAAGCCCAGGAGTGTTCTGAGCGCTCGGCGTGGAGCCAGCGACCCGACCAATCCTAGCAGGCATGTCTCTACAGATAACGGTATAGTGACGGTGGTAACAGTCAAAATAAAATTAGTCACCTCCACCCAAAAGCTTACTATCTGAGGACAGCTCCAGAACATGTGTATAAAGTCCGCCGAAAGTGAGTTACATCTCCAACAGGAGGCAGGGACAGATGGATAGATTCTGTGAAGACGTTGCGGAGTGTATGCACTATTTTAAATTGTACCAATCTATCTCTGGCTGATACTAACTGTAATAAAGGATACTCCCATACATCCTCCCAGTCTTCTGTTCTAATGAGGAAAAATCAACCTGCCACTTTGCCCTCAGGATTTCCAGACCCATATGAACATTAGGGAGTAACACCTTATATATAGCAGACAGGGGTTTAGACAGATTATCGTCCCTGAGCAAAGTCTCGAGCCTGGAGACATAGAACGCCACTGGGGCATTTCCAAACTGCGTTCGAAAGGCGTGGTTAAGTTGTAGGAATCTGAATAAGTGTGAATTAGGCAAAGCATATTGTTGCTTCAGCCTGTCAAAGGTCTGTATTTTGCCCTCAAAACAGAGTTGATCAATATATTTGATACCCCTGCTTACCCATACACTAGGGTCAGGAATAAATCCAAATTCTGGTAAATTCGGGTTAAACCAAAGAGGACTATGCAGGGAGATGTGGCCCGGGTGTACGGGGCGTATCAAGTTAGCTACGTTCCATGCCCTTATAAGCACTCTCATTGCAGCAGTAAGAGGGAACGGGGCCCGAAGATCACGATACAGTAGGTTTCTTAGTGCCTCATATGACCCCAACCACGCCGCTTCCAGAACCACCGCCGCGTTGGACTCATCCGAAACAGCCAATTGTGAGCATGGGACAGAAGGGCCACCACATAATAGGAGTGCAGGTCCGGGCAAGCTAAACCACCCTCTCCCCAAGGCCTCTGCAGCACCGTCAGCTTAAACCTCGGCTGTCCATCGCCCCAGAGAAAGGACACCAGGAGGGAGTTGATCGTGCGGAATATCTTTTTAGGAATCCAGATTGGGGCATGTCTGAGAACATAGAGGAAAGCAGGCAAAAGCTTCATCTTAAATAAATTAATCCTCCCAATCAAAGTGAGAGGGAGATGCGACCATGCTTTCAGTCTGGTCCTCATCTTCTGCACCAGTGGTTCCAGGTTGAGGGCGCAAAATTCAGAGGTAAAGTAGGAAATATGAATCCCCAAGTATTTGATTGTATCCATCCACATGAGTGGCAAGTTGGGTTCCGCCGCCGCTTTAGCCCCCCCTGTCTATTGACATAATTTGAGATTTGTCCCAATTTACTTTCAGTCCTGAACAGTCAGTGAAATGAAAAAGAATGAGTAGCGTCTCCCTGAGAGACTGGGCGGGGGCCCTTAAAAAGAGTATGAGATCGTCTGCATATAAAGATACCTTCTCCTGTATGGAACCCACCTGTATCCCTCTAACCCCCTCCGCCTTCCTGAGGGCCGATGCAAGTGGCTCCATCGCCAGGGCAAAAAGAGCCAGTGACAATTGGCAACCCTGCCTCGTTCCTCTCCTGACAGCAAAAGGCGCTGACAAGGTGCCACCTATCTTAATCTGCGCCGATGGCTCCTTATATATAATATGTATCCATTTACGGAATTCCACTCCAAAACCCATTACCTCCAGGACTAAGGACATAAATTGCCATGCCACGGAATTGAATGCTTTTTCGATATCCAATGTCACTATTACCCTCGTGGAAGACTCAGTGGAAGGCAATTGCAAATGAGTAAACACTCTGTGTAAATTTATATCTGTGGACTTCCCTGGCATGAAGCCGGTCTGGTCTATATCAATCAGGGATGGCAGGACCGTCCGCAATCTGGTGGCCAGAATTTTTGTCAAAATCTTCAGGTCATAATTTAGCAGAGAGATCGGTCTATAGGAAGCACAAAGGGAGATATCCTTGCCAGGCTTGGGAATAAGCACTATGTGTGCTTGATACATAGAAGGAGGGAGTCCCAGCTGAGTTTTGCTGTGAGAGAATACTTTTAACAACTTGGGAGCAACCAGTGGGGCGTACATCCTGTACCACTCAGCGGGTAGGCCATCGGGTCCAGGAGTCTTCCCACCAGGGAATGAACAAATTGCCTCTTCTATTTCCTCCAAAGTAAAGTCCTTATCTAGAAATTCACAATCCTCCTGTGATAGAGTGGGCAGATTTAGAGAAGAAAGAAACTCCCTCTGCGCTTCCACCGACCCCCCTGGGACCTCAGCATACAGTTTTTCATAGAAGGCTCTAAATTCAGTAAGTATCAGGTCGGGTGCGGACACTAACTGACCATCAGACCCACGGATCTCCGAGGACCACTGTCTGCATTTTAGAATCAGCCACTAAATTCGCTAGAAGCTTACTATTTTTGTCCCTGGATTCAAAAATTTTCCCTGCCATAGACTTCAAGTCTAAATGGGTAGCCGCTGCAAGATGGAGGGACAAATCCCGCCGTGCCTCAGCCAGCCGAGTAAAGCACTCCGAGGTCGGCAAATCGGAAAACGCCTCAGCCGCCTCGGCCTCGCCCGCCTTGAGCGTCCGCATCTGGGATGACATCTCAGAGCAGACCGCCTTGATAGCCGAGATATATTCCCCTCTGGTGTTGGCCTTAAAGGCGTCCCAAACCATCTGTGCCGAGGTAGAATCCTCATTAAACTCCCAGTATTGTTGGAGCTTAGGAGCGACCTCCTCCCTCACCCGCAAGTCCTGCAACCATTTGGGCGCTAGACGCCAACAATCTTTACCCCTGGTGTCCGACAACTGTAAGGTGACCCCCAAAGGTGCATGATCGGAGAGACCTGCAGGTAAGTACAAGGCCCCCCTCACCGACGTCAGAGCCCCAGAGTTGCCAAAAACCAGGTCTATTCTGGAGCCCGATTTATGTGTGGAGGAGTGGAAGGAGTAGGCCCTAGCATCTAAATGCTTCCTCCAGATCTCAGTGTAATTAAACGAATCCAGGGACGGATCCAAAATTGAATTAAAATCACCAGCTATATACAGTCTGGAGAACTGTAGGAGAGCCAGCAGTTCACTAAGCCTATACAAAATCTGTGGATGGAAGTGGGGGGCAGGGGGCACATATACATTGACGAAAGCATAAACCACCTGGCTAATCTCTAATAGCAAGACAATGAATCTACCTCCCTGATCAGTATGAAGGTGAACAACTTTATAAGCTAGGGATTTGTTCAGTAAGATGGCCACTCCCCTCGCATAGCTAGAGTACGTAGCATGGAATGCTTGTCTCACCCAGGGCCTGCGCAGTGCCAGTATTTTATTTCCCAGGAGATGAGTCTCCTGGAGAAAAAGGACATGGGGTCTATGATTATTCAGATATTTAAACATCAACGCCCTTTTAACCTTATCATTAAGACTCCGAACATTCCAAGACACCAGTCTCAAATCCATTTAAGCAATTGGTAACATGTTACAGCATAGTAATACTTACACGATAACCCATTATCCTGCCAGTGAGCATGGTACATGTCAGTATAACATTCAAAACAGATGCAATAATCAGTGGATTCAGAGCGCACAGTGAAAAAAGAAAAAAGAAAAACAAAACAACAACAAAAAAAGAAAAAATAACCCCACAACTCCCTACTGGCCATGAGTACCCTAATTGGGAAAAAACAAAAAACAAATTTAGTACTAATAACAATGGCCAGTTTGATACCCAAAACCTAAACCAACACTTAAGTCTCCAGACTCCTTAAAACAAAAAAAGTTCTGAAGTAGCGGCCACAGCAAGCCGCTTACGCCTTCTCAAGGCGAATGGAAACCTGTAATGAGGGGGAAGAACTGATAAGTCCTTGAGTGTCCTCCATCTGGGGAGTTCCGAATTAAAAGGAAGTAGAGAAGAGGACAAACCTAGTGCAAAAACCGATGTGGAATCAGCAGGGATCAACTCGAGCCATGGCAATGCACCTCAAATGTCCTAGGAGAGGTGGAGGTCAGTACATCCTCCGCTATCATTGAGGGTACCCCCGCCCGCCAATTGGGTAAGTAGTGTCCCGTAAGCTCCGAAAACAAGCAGTAGCAACAAGCTGCAAACAAAGAGTCAGGGAGCCCACAGCAGGATAACATTTCAGGCAAGCACAACCCCCCAATAACTTGGGGATATCAGTAGAGTATTAACGTAGAGTGATCAGCCAGTCATTTGCTTCCTCAGGTGTGTCAAAGAACGTCACCGATCTATTGTAAGGAACCCGAAGGCGGCTGGGGTACAGCATACTTTATTTAATATCCTTTTCCCGTAGGCGCCTGCGGACATAATTAAAGGACTTTCTCTTGCGCTGCAGGTCTGCCGAGAAATCCGGGAACAGGAGGATAGAGGAGTTGCCATATGGAAGGGAAGGGTGTTTGTGAGCTGCAGAAAGGATCCTGTCTCGGTCCCTAAAATTCAAGAAGCGGACAAAAAAGGGACGAGGATTCGCCCCAGGGATATAACGCCCTGTGGAAACACGGTGGGCACGCTCCACCATGTAAGTCTGAGAGAGGTCCGTAAGATTCAGTAATTTTTTGAAGAATTCTTCCGCAAACTCTGCCGGCCGGTCACCCTCCTCACCCTCCGGCAGACCCAAGACCCACACATTTTTGCGTCTCGCTCTATTTTCGGCATCGTCGGACTTGGCGACCAGCAAGTGCACCATGCGATGTAGGTCCGCTATGGTGTTGGTATGTGTGGTTGTAAGATCCTCGGTGGCGGAGATCCTAGATTCTGATTCAGTCAATCTGCCCCTGATCTTATCCAGGTCGTTTCGTATAAGGTTACATTCTTCTGCGAGACGGTCAATTCTCACCAGCATAGAGGTCTTACTTTGCTCGATAGCCGCCAAAATCACAGCAGTACTGTCTTGGGAGGGGGGGCCGGCAGAGCCACACTCCCGGAGGACCCAGACTCCATTTATAATTCAGCAAGCAGCGACTGCAGTCGTCCTATAAGAGAAGGATTCGGCTGTGCGTCTGGTAGGGGAGCCGAACAGCTCGGTGCAGAGGAACTCTTAGGTCGGTGCTTGGGGCCCATGAAGGAAATATGTCCGCAAGTGTCCCCAGACCTCCTCTCCCCACAGAACTCAGCTTGCAAGTCAGTGCAACAGGGGTCCAGGGAGCTGGATGGATGGCTGGAGTGAGGCAGAAGAAACATGCAGGCGTCCCCAGAGTGTGTTCAAACCTGCCCTTTCACATGAGCAAATAGCAGCCAGCACATAGAAGAAAGGGACCCTGGCAGGGGATAAGGATCCTTCCAGTCACCGCCCCTCCTCCCCAGCTTCTGACCAGGAAAGTGCCCAGCCCTATAGGTGCTATTAGGCCGTGCTAGGCCGCAACCACAGCGGCATCCACGGTAGCCTCGCCGCTCTTCCGTCAGCTCCAGGGAGAAGCCCAGGGGTACAGGCCCCCGTCGTCCTCCTGGCCGTGCGCGGAGTCCCCTCACCGGTCGGCCCCTTAAGAAAGTCCGGTCTGCGGCAGGCTTCACTAGGCCACACTAGGCCTCGGCCCCGAACGGCAGCTCCGGTGGCTCCGCTGGATAGCGGGCCGTTCACGGGGGCACAGGGAGGGTGAGGGATGATGCAGGGGGCCCTCTACCTAGTCCGCAGTCCACGGATGACTCCCGGAATCCGATGCAGGCCGGAAAGATGGCGGCTGGGCAGGGAGGATGATCGGCCCAAGCCCAGGCACACACAGTCTTGAAAGGATTCCAAAATCACTCCGGAGACTAAGCAGGGGTATAGGGGTCCCTCCGGTAAGTAAAATTTACAGCAGGTGCCTTTACTTCAGGAGGATGGAGGATTAGATTTTGGATGGTCGGAGCTCCTCACACAGACGTCTGCCTGCTCTCACATCCGGACACGCCCCTCACCAAATAATTATTCAATTTAATTGTGGATAAATGTAACCTGTATACCCAACAGTTTATTGCCAGTAAAACCAATCCCTTATATATCTGACTATCTGACTAATGGAGTAAAAGCTTATCACTCTATCCAGATTTACAATTTAAAACCTTTCTTGGCCTTACCCTAAACATGGAATCACACAAAAAAAGAACAGCAGTCCTATTGGTACATATACCCAATTCATCATCTGCCATTGTATTGTTCAGTTATGTCCAGGACACGCTATAAAATATTAAAGATATTTTTGCGTTTTAATGACCATTCCCTGTGCCCTCCCCAAAGTGACCCTGCTTACAGAGCTGTGTAAAGTTGGCACCCTATGTTTGTAAAACCTGAATAAAAATATACCATTCATTTGTGTCGTATTTGTGCTGATTTGTGCGGCAAAAATTAGCATTTGTGCCCGTTTAGTTTCTGAGATATTAACCATTCAATTTAATGCAAGCCCGACCCACTTTGCACCCCATGTTGATGATTTTTAAAAACAAATGCGCCATTCATTTGTGTGGCACTTGTGCTGGTTTGTGCTGCAAAAATAAACGTTTTTGTGCCACTTTGGTTGCGAAGATGTTGTGCATTATAGTTGCTGCAACCCCTCCCATTTTGCACTTCATGTTGCTAAATTTTAAAAACAAACGTTCCATTCGTTTGTGCCGCGTCTGTGCTGGTTTATGCTGCAAAAATAAACGTTTGTGCCACTTTGGTTGTGGAGATATTGTGCATTATAGTTGCTGCAACCCCGCCCACTTTGCACCCCATGTTGCTGAATTTTAAAAACAAAGGTGCCATTCTTTTGTGCCGCGTTTGTGCTCGTTTGTGCTGGAAAAATAAACGTTTGTGCCAATTTGGTTGCGAAGATATTGTGCGTTATAGTTGCTGCAACCCCGCCCACTTTGCACCCCATGTTTCTGAATTTTAATAAAAAACACACCATTCGTTTGTGCTGGTTTGTGCTGCAAAAATAAACGTTTGTGCCGCTTTGGTTGTGGAGGTATTGTGCATTATAGTTGCTGCAACCCCGCCCACTTTGCACCCCATGTTGCTGAATTTTAAAAACAAACGTTCCATTCGTTTGTGCCGCGTCTGTGCTGGTTTATGCTGCAAAAATAAACGTTTGTGCCACTTTGGTTGTGGAGATATTGTGCGTTATAGTTGCTGCAACCCCGCCCACTTTGCACCCCATGTTGCTGAATTTTAACAACAAATGCATAATTCGTTTGTGCCACATTTGTGCTGGTTTGTGTTGCAAAAATAAACGTTTGTGCCGCTTTGGTTTCGGAGATATTGAGTGGTATATGTTGTCAAACCACACTGACTTTACACCTCGTTATTAAATCTTACATACAACTAGACTAATTTGTTTGTGGTTTGTGCAGATTTGGTGGATTTTGTACATGATGTTTTACTTCACATGCATAGTTTTGCCACCCCCGCAAGGATTCCTCCCCCTCTTCTCTAGAGCTGACTGGAAGAACAGACGGAGGAGGAAATCTAGGGAGGGAGTGGGCACAGCTGGCTGTGGCTCTGGCTCTAGTGAGGCAGAGCCAGCTGTCAATCAGGCGGAAGGGTGGATCTCAACAGTATTGTCAGGATCTGTCCCGGCTGCATCGCGGCTCTGCGCTGTCAGGATATAGTGAGCAATAGCCCGCCACATGCACATGAGGTTTTTTTTGACACAGGAGAAGATACTATATGTCATCTTGTGAACAAAAAGAACTAAGGCCAAAAAAGGTTGGGCCATAGTTCTCTTTTAACAAAAGTTTAAACCAGGTGTTAACCAAGCAAAACAGCACTCCACTTTTTGAAAAACATCTATGTCATTAAACATTCTTTTGCTGACAGACTCCATGGCAGACTATGTGTGGGTTAACCCCGCCTCCTCTCCAATGCTATAGGACCCCACTACCATAAATTTGAGCTCACCACTGTGTTCCGTAATTATCCAACTCATGACCAAAAGGGTGGGAACTCTGCCTGCCAACGAGTCCATCAGGAAAGAAAAATTATGGTAAGTATTTGATAATAAATTTTCTGTTTTGCTGACAGACTTCATGGCAGACTACATGTGGGAAATAACTAGCCAAACCACACAGTTGGGTATGCTGATAAAAAGAAGTTTAATTCTCCCCGTCAACCGACTGGATTCTTTAACCAAAGATCGAAGAGGATAGAGAAGCAGGTTCTATGCAATAGTGTGACATAAAAGTATTAATGGAGGCCCATGAGGCCGCCTTGTAGATGAGATCAGGAGCCACATGCCAGGCTGCTGCCTACGAAGCGGCTATACCCCTGGTAGGGTGTGCTGCCACCACCTCTGGAGGAGCCAGGCCCTTAGCCCTATAAGCCTGCTAGATAGACTGGACGATCCAGGTCACAATCGTTCTGTACGAAGTTTCCCCTTGTTGTTGCCGGAGTGTAGAGCAAAGAGGAAGCATCTAAAGGAGAAAGTAACTTGTAGGTATTCCTTCAGCATTTCGCCTACATCCAGAGGATGATTTTCAGAGGAACCCGGGGTCCTGAATGTAGGTAGAACAATTTCTTGGTCCTCATGGAATACTGAAGAGACTTTGGATTTGAGCCGGGAAGAAAGTCAGGAATGATGGTTCTACATGACCCAAGGACCCAATCTCAGAAACCCTTTTAGCCGAAGTGATGGCTACTAGAAAGGCGACTCTTTCAGAAAAGTCCTTAATAGAAATCGGGGCAGAGCCCATGGTGCTTAGTTCAGACAGCGAGTTGAGGACCAGGGGAATCTTTGAAGCCTGAGTCTTGTTGCCCCACAGAAAAACTGAAAAAAAATGAGTTAAAAGGTGAACAGCCCACGATGTTCCAGAGAAGGTCGACAAGGCAGATACTTGGAGCCCGAGAGAGCTGATGGACAGAGACAGATCTAGACTGGATTGAGGAAAGCTGAGAATATCCTGGCATTCCAAAAAATCCCTGATTGATCTGCACGTAGAAGATGAGAATTTGACAAACTTTGCCAAATTCTCCCAAATATACTTTATTCGTGATTGCCCTTCTCGAGCCCACGAGGGTGGAAATTACTCCTGAAGCACACCCGAGAGACTCCAGCCTTTCCCTCTCAAAAACCAGACCATCAATATCAGTAATGCAAGGGTGCAGGACTGCTCCCTGAGAAAGAAGGTCCAGCCTGAGAGGAAGAGGTAGCCAGTCCCGGAAGCTGAGCTGGGTCAGGAGGGGGAAACCATGGTCTGTTTGGTCAGTAAGTGCTATCATCACCACCTCGACCGCTTCCGCTTGAAGCCTCCGTAAGAATCTGAGGATGATCAGGAATGGGGAAAAGGCGTACAACCTGTTGGAGACTCCACTGATCTGTCAGGGCATCTATTCCGAAGGCCTGGCTGCAACAGCTCCGAGTGTAATACTTCTTGATTTTGAAGTTGCAGGGGGATGCAAATAAATCTACTTCCGGATTGATTCCCAAGGACAGGATCCACTCGAACGTCTGCACATGCAGTTACCACTCGTTGTCGTCCAGCTGAATGCATGACAGGAAGTCCACTTGGACATTCTAGACTCCAGGGACGAAGACTGCTGAAATATTGGCCAGACTTTTCTGAGCCCAGGACATGATGGGCTTGACTTCTTGGAGCAGAGTAGAGCTCCGAGTGCCCCTCTGTCTCTTCACATATGAGACCGCTGTAGTGTTGTCCATCTTCAGTAAAACTGACTTCCCCTTCAGGGGATGAGTGAAAGGTTGGAGGGCAGATTAGGCTGCCCGTAACTCCAGGATATTCAAGCCCGGGTTGTGAAGACGGGTACCCCACTTGCCTTGAGCAAGTTCTGACCCCCAAAGGGCTCCCCAACCAGTACCACTGGCATTGTTCAAGACCGTGACCCACGAGACGGAGGCGATGAAGTGGCAGGTGAGCAGATTTCTGCGCTGGAGCAACCAGAAGAGGCTGTTCCTCATCACTGAAGTTATGTGAATGCACTGATTGTCGTCCCCCAAATTCCATTTTTGAAAAAACCCTATCTGAAAAGGGCGTGTAATGGAAATTTGTAGGTTCTGTATATAATTGTATTCTATTTTATATGTATTGCACGATGCCCTCACTGTGCACACGGCAATAACAATGTTTTCAGTATATGTTTTGCATTCTTTCAAGTCCTGATTAGAATTAGCCTGCCTATGTAATGCCCCTTGTTACCATAAACGTACAATTGTAATATTAATGTGATACCTACGTAATCATGTGTATAAAAACTTTCAAATGCATCATAATAAAGGAGAACGGTTTTTTTGAAAGATGCTGAGTGTATCTTTTGTGTCTGTTCCCTACTGAGGTAGTTATTATTAATTTGGAACCACTAATCAATATGAGGATAGGAGTTGCCTATCATCAAAATATCAATTTCAGGTGGCGAGCTTGGCCAGCAGGGGTTATCAGGTGACCCTGAGTATCCGAAACGAGGAGCTTGAGACAATCCGGGAATTTCTGATAATCAGCCGGCTGAGGTAAGCCTTTTGCTTACATTTGAATTATCAGACTTCCTTGATCGGTAAGGCATTTTCGGGACAAAGGGTACCTATTTTATTCCCCTTAATCTAACTGTATTGATTGGTGGTTATATGTTATGTTGTCACTGTCTAGTGTCCATCGGAGTGTTATAGAGAAAGGGAAGAATAGTGCTGTTCACAGGTATATGTAGTACATCTGCTAGATAAAGTAGTTTAGAGGCAAGAGGGTATAGGCACACAGAGAAGACTGGCCAGTCATTATGGACATTAAATTAAGTAAGGGAATGACGGGTAAGAGATCCTTAAAAATGCCCAGCGCAAGAGGAGCACTATATATGAACCGAAGGTGCGGTTCCGCCTATACTGAGCCCCTAGATTAATGGTTAAAGTTGACAGAGATCCACAAAGGGTAACTGGGTTACCACCAAAGTCCACAGGGACAAAGAATCATGCAGAGTATACAGCTAGAGAAACAGCTATTGATGTGAGCAGGATGGATCAAGAGTGACATAAACACTAGACAGAAAGGGACTTTTTGATGTTAAGTTGTGGGATGAATTTGGGGTCAGGCATTACAACTATTAAAGTCAAGAAACAGTAATGAGAGTTAAAACAGAATCCTTTATATGTTGTCAGAGAGGGAAGATGGGATGAGCACTATGGCTGCCCATCTGATCATTGAAGGTACAGTATGTGAAGTATGGTATTACAATACATTGGATGCAAAGGATATCAGAACAAAATAAAGAAAGCAGAAGTTTAAGCAAGGAAGTATTAAAAAAGCGTTAAAATAAAGTGAGAGAATGAAATGCATGTGTTGTGTACAAATGGGAATAATGTAAGCAGTTTTAGAGATATATTTGTGTATGTTTGTGAATGCTGGAACCTTTAGTTCTATCACTTGTATGTGTCATGTACGCAAATGTGACCCCCTCCTTTGTGCTCTCCTGAAAGAATGTAGCTGGGATGAGAGGTTGGTGATAAGCTGGAAGGACACCATGCCAATTTCAGTTTTTTAGACAAAACATTTATAACAAAATGTGCCGGGTTAACGAATCTAATGATAAACAATGTGATCACATTTAACCATGTCTTACACTAATTGAATATCCTGTGATAGTGGAAACAGTGCATTAAAAAAAAGAGAGAAATTGTGTAAAATTAAGTATTAAGTCCCCCTTTAAGGACATTTATCTGTGCATATATATTAGTGTGTGATATTGAAATTATCATATGAGTATTCATTTCTAATATGAGTTTAACAATTTTATTAATAAATATAGATATATTGAAACTGGTTTAGACAACCTTTGGTTGGAAATGAAATGGGCAAATTGGTCAAAATGGGATTAGTTTAGATTAAGATAACAATTTTGTAATTTTACATTTATTGAGTGGAAAGAAAAAAAAGATTAAGATGAGGTTGTTAATTTGAATACAGCTGCAATAATGTTTAACAAAGCCAAGATGAATGGGATACATAAGGAAGTTTTTCTACAGAAATGAAATCTTAAAGTCTGATAATAACTTAATGTGTGGTCCATGATGTGAGAGTAATAATATCATTTAAATATAACAGACCCATCACATCAAGTCCACGCACCCTGTTAGGATAGATGCCACCTGCACCCAGTTGTTTTATAGTTTTTGATGTGGCGGAGGACTTTGTTTTTATGCATTTTTATTTTTGAAATCCAAAGCAGAATCTGTGGATTGTGAAATGATGTGCCCCATTTCCTTGTAAGTGCAGTGGGTATAAGTAGAAGAATATTTTGGATTTATGGACATCTCTGCATGACTGCAGGGTATTCCTATCATTTATTATAATATTGCCAGGAAAAAGTTGACTTTTTGAAACATGAAACTGGTGTTCTTACACAAACAGCATGATAGAAAACAAGCCATTGTTATATTTATGCAAGCTGGACCCTGTAATCAAGGGTTCACCCCGATATATCAAAGCTGTAACTTTATGCAAAGTTGCTATTAGACAAAGTTACAGATATTATTTTGGTTGAATATTTAATTTTTAATGGTCCGACATTCTGCACAGCAAATATATAGCTAACTAAATGTTTGTCTAATGAAAGGTTCAAAACATTAATTTGTTTTGTTTGTTTATGTACAAATCTAACAATGAAAAATGCGTACATTTGAATCCAGCCACCTTATTGCCTCTGTTGGAGGAGGCTGGAGACAAAGAAAAAGCACATGTGTTAAATTGATGACGTGGGAATCAGCTGCTGTAAGCCCAGAGCAGGACAAACTCCCTGAAGACCAGAGTATTTACTTTTTTGTAGTGTTATTCCCGGTTTTATACAGAGGATGAAATTTATCACCCAGAAGGATACTCTGTATTCAGAGTCATTGTATGCTTTCCCCCAGCTCCAGAAGCAGAGCTCCATGTTTTAGCAAAGCCTGCAAGCTATAAAAAGAGTATATATTTATATAGATAATTGAGATAGAGAGAGCTTTTGGTTCCATTTGAAGGGCCAGAAGTTTGTTTTTACTTCGGCGGGTAAACCAATCAAGCATGCCAAGTTAATTTGATCGGCTGTTTTCAGCCTTCCAGGTTCTTGCTGAGGTAGCCATACTAACAGTAAAACTCACATATGGAAGCAGACCAGGCGACTCTAAGCCCCTGTACACACGGTCAGAGATTTCGACAACCAAATCCGTCGGATTTTCTCCATCGGATTTTGTCCGTCGGATCTTGTCCAAAACTGTTGCATACACATGGTCGGACTAAGTTGTCGAAAAATCCGATCTTTCAGAACGTGATGACGTAATTTTGTTACGATGGGACTACATTCAGGCTAGTAGCCAATAGCTTTGATGTAGGAATTTGATCTGAACATGCGTGGCACTTGGTCCGATCTAAATTCGCTACACGTGATCGGAGTATGTCCGACCGGCCCAGTTGGTCGGGAAATATTTCCAACATGTTGGAAAATTGGGTCCGACGGATATTCAGACGGAATCAGTCGGATGCATACCACACACAGTCGGATTATCCGACGACACGGTCCGATAGGACACATTCCGACGGATTCTCCGACCGTGTGTACAAGGGCTAAGGATGCTGCATTTACAGCCCCGGACACTTGCTGGGTCTATGAAACTTACAGGTTCCACCATAGTTCTGGCCCAGTATAGCTGGGATTAATAATTCAATTTAAGGACCCCAGAATGAGAAGCACAAGTGGTCCACAGAGGGCAACTTCTTACGAAACAAGACTTTGGAAAAGGTGATCATTTATGTCTGCCAGACACGCTTTTCCCTTCAGCTTGACAAGTGGACCGTGTCATCAGTCACAAGTAGTTATGGCTGCCTTAGTAAATGAGCGTGGGATAGAGCCAGGGTTCTCCACAGTTGTTTTTATAACATACCACTTCTTGTTTTACCTGTTACTAAAAGTGTTACCAAAAGCTGAACATCCCTTCCAGAGATAACAAAAAGATATATCCAGATGCCCAAGTCAGGATCTTACGAGTATGTATTTTGTTTGTATGGATATGTTTTCTGGGTGTCCAGTGGCAAATGCTACTGCAAAGGCCACAGTAAAAAAGTGTTATCCGAAGTAGTTTTTACGTACAGAGTGCAGAATCTACAAAGAGTAACAGAGGAAATCATTTTTATAGGAGAGCCCTTACTAGAAGTTTTGAGGTTTTATTTTTACACCCCCTAACTGTCTACAATGTAGCGGACAAAGTAGAGTAAGAAACTAGAAAACTTTTGCCTGAATGTTTTATTATATTATATCAAGCCCATAAGGGGATGTTGGACTCTCTCCCTATGGGACTTGATTTGGGAGTGTGTTACTCACTTGCTTATATTTTGTCTCAGCAGCTGAAGTCCTCCATTCAGATCTCACAGAGAATGTTGCTGATTTTTTTAAGGTTTCTGACAAACTTATTTATGTGTTTTCTCCCCAATTCCAGATCCTAAAAGTTTGGAAGGATCTAAAACTAAAGCCAGGTGTGTCTGGCTCCACACCAGACACTGCAAAAATGTCTAAATTAAAGAAATCTCTGTGTTTGATTTGTTTCCCTCTTGCGATAACTGTCTAGGGTAATTTTTGATTCAATTACTTTAATTGTAAGGGATATATATATTTGAAAAGTAGTTTAGCCATGTTGAAGTCATATTTGTCTTTTGTACCTCTTCCATTTTATGTAGAATTGTCTGTGTTTACATATGCTGATAAGTCAGCATACCAGCAATTAAGCTAGAAGGCCATTCTGGCCACAGGAGTGTACAGCCAGTACTCTGTAAATATGTCTTATCAATCATTTGTTTTTCACAGTGAAAAGTAATTTTGTAATGAAAAAAGCTGCCTCAGCTATTATTTTCTCCACAATGGAGTTTTTGCCTCTTTGGCCAGGACTACCTCCACCTAAGCATGTGGAGGTTCCAGGTTAAAGGTGATAGCAGGTATGGTTAGTGATCAAAATATTGATCAAAAGAGAGGAGACTGTAATGGAAATTTGTAGGCTCTGTATATAATTGTATTCTATTTTATATGTATTGCACGATGCCCTCACTGTGCACACGGCAATAACAATGTTTTCAGTACATGTTTTGCATTCTTTCAAGTCCTGATTAGAATTAGCCTGCCTATGTAATGCCCCTTGTTACCATAAACGTACAATTGTAATATTAATGTGATACCTACGTAATCATGTGTATAAAAACCTTCAAATGCGTCATAATAAAGGAGAACGCTTATTTGGAAAGATGCTGAGCGTATCTTTTGTGTCTGTTCCCTACTGCAGTAGCTATTATTAATTTGGAACCACTAATCAATATGAGGATAGGAGTTGCCTATCATCAAAATATCCATTTCAGGCGTAATCTCCGCAGAGACCACTTGACCATTGTGCCGATAATCTTTAAGCATTGCAAGGCTTTTAGGTGTGAAGAGCTCGGAGCTCGTGAGATTCTTGCTTGAACTTTCCACGGGGAGAGAGAGATGGAACTTTTTACCATGTGGAACTAAGTACAGTATATCAGGCACTGGACTGGTTCCAGATTTCTTTTTCCCAGATGTGCTGGAAGAGAAGCAGACGCGCCTCCACCCGACCTGCCTGGGCAGGCACAAACTCCAAATGGCTTAGCCAGCTTTCGTCCACTGGATGCCTGGCTCTTAGCAGGCTTTTGGAAGGATGCCTGGCTTCTGCTCAAATTCCTTCTGATATCTCAGCCAGGCTTGTAAGAGCATGCTTCCCTTGAATGCTCAGTACTATGTCTTCTGTACTGAGGCCTTTTCTGATTGAACAGATGCCTAACCTGAGGCAGGAAGCCCAACCTCCCACCTGTGGCCTGGGCTATGGTGCTATCCACCTTGTCACCAAACAGTGAGGACCCTTTAAGGTGATCCTACACCAGGCCTGCTTGGATGCTGGGTCAGCGAGCCAGGGGCGCAACCACAAGGCCTGCATGGCCGGGACTGAGGACAGCCTAGTCCGGGCCGACAGGCAGATAAGGTCGATTGAAGCCTTCCCGAGGAATGCCACCGCCAGCTTCAGCTCCTAGATTACCGAGCTCCTGGCCAGTTCTTCTGAGACTCCTCTGATCATGGAGTCTACATTCTCTATCCAGACCTCAATGGCCTTGGACAAGGCCGCAAGGGCCAAGGCGGGTTTGCAAGCCATCCCGGCTGATCCGTAAATCCTTTTAAGATCTTGATCTATTCTTCTCTCAAGCCCATCTTTGAAGGATGCCGCATCTTCCAGAGTAAGAGTGATGCGTTTAGCTAGTCATATCAGAGCTGCGTCTACGAGGGCAGCGTTTTCCAGATATTTCACTTACTCTGCCTTGAAGGGGTATAACCCGGAGGTTCTACTTGACATAGAGGTCTTTGTGACGAAACGTCTCTGCACTCCACTTGAGTGCTTTCGCCATATACCACTTCCTCCCAGTCTGAATATAGATTCAATTGCAGGGTTAATTAGCACAAACAACAATAGGTGAAATACTCTTTAGAATCTATGTCAAGCCAGACTAGACTCATTTACATTATACAAGACAACAGACAGGTGGCTGGAGTTGATGATATTAACATCTAACAGTATTTTTCCAAATAGTATGATTCAATCACTATTGCTAATATGGCATATACATATCCAGAGTCTGTGTGTCGTGGCCTGACTCCAAAGTAACACCACCTCAGGGGTCCCCAGGCATACAGCTCACAAAGAGAACTGTTGCCCCAAATGCCAGGGACCATAATCGCAAGAAAGAGGCTGGCATTCAGTTCTTTCCAAAATCCTCTGTCCCAGGTGAGTCTGTCACATTTCTCCCCCATCAAAAGTTGACTAATAAGGTCCCAGACCTCCACCTGGTCTGGACATGCATTAGGCAGAGTGAACTCACATAGTCTGTTCGCATTATCTCCAATCTTGGCTGCAAGGAAAAGTTGACACCAGTAGGTGTGGGGCAGAGGTCATTGACTCTCTGTCCGGCTGTCAGCGCTTCAGCTGGGTGGTTTTTACCTTTCCATGGCTTGACCTGTTGCTGGGCAGAGGGGCCCACTGCCCCAGTTCCCTGAAGCTGAGAAGAAACTGAAGGTGCTATGCAGAGGCCATCGACGCTCTGCCCTGTTGCCAGCGATTCAGCTGGGAGTAGCAGCTTCACTACATCCGCTTGTCTCTGGAGAGAGGGGTCGACTGCCCCGGCTCCCTGGATCTCCACAGTTGTTGCCGGTGCTGGGCAGAGGTTGGTAGCACTCTGCCCTGTTGCCAGCACTTCTGTTGAGGACTCCACCTCCTCTGCTCTGGCTAACCATTGTGGCAGGAGGGCTGGATTCCTCCACTCCCAAACTGTGTAGCTGCTCCTTCTCACCCTGAGCCTCCGGAACTGGCACGGGTGTGGGGCAGAGGTCTTGGACTCTCTGTCCGGTGACCAGCACTTCAGCTGGGGAAGTTCCATGTATTTCCACAGATACTGCTGTTGGTGCTGGGCAGAGCAAAGTGAAGTTTGGCCCTAATACCAGCTGCTGGAGGCTCATCAGGTGCTTCTTCCTCAGCAGACTCTTCAGCCAGGATTTCAGAGTGGTCAAATGAAATTTCCTGACAGTCCCAGGCAAAGGGAACCCAGCCCTGATGCAGAGCAGAGTCTAGCGGCAGTCTGTAGGTGATTTCCAGCTCCCATTCCTGAACGGCCAGAAACTCTATATCTTCCAGTGCCCAGTGCACTTCCGAGATGTTCAGTAGCCCTTCTCTGAAATCCATGATTTCGTCCAACCGCCACTCCAAATTACTCCCAAAGTTAGGGTCCCCTGTCAGCTTCACATACAACAGTCCCAGGCTGCTGTAGCCAAAGCCTTCCGTTGGGCTGTCATCCACTATCCAAGGGTATGCTTGGGATACATGCTACCGGAGGGCTCTGTAGCTCTCATCCAGCTGCATCTCTGCCCAGACCAGCCTGCTTAAATCAGCTGTCTGCTTCTTGTGCAGTTTTTCTGCCAAAAACAGCACCCGCAATCCATACTGTGACCAGTACCTTTCCTGGATGGAGGGGAGAACTTTTCCCTGGTGTCGCTGCTCACGGGCTAGTGCTTCCTTCCAGCGTTCGCAGCAGATAGAATCAAACCACCCCAGCAGGACCTCCTCTGATACTGGTCCTCTGTGCTGTATCTGCATCTCTCGCAACCTCCTTCTGAGTTCCTCTTCCATGGCAGCTGGTATCTGTACCTCTCCTATCCTCTCCTGCTATCTGTACCTTGGATCCAGGTAGAAGTTTGGATGTCTCAGACTGCAGGAAGCGCCCCACTGCTTGCCACCAGTGTGACGAAACGTCCCTACACTCCGCTTGAGTGCTTCCACCATATACCACTTCCTCCCAGTCTGAATATAGATATCAGATATTCCAACCGCTCCCAAGCATAAAACAAGACGAGACTTGTAGTCTTTATATTTATAATACAGTAGAAGAGGAGGTCCCGCCTCCTGCTCATATTATTCTAACAATACAACTGTAGCCAGAAACAGAATTAACATATGCTAATTAAATAAATCAACACTGGACTCCTTCATTCAATTGCAGGGTTAATTAGCACAAACAACAATAGGTGAAATACTCTTTAGAATATGTGTTAAGCCAGACTAGACTCATTTACATTATACAAGACCACAGACAGGTGGCTGGAGTTGATGATATTAGCATCTAACAGTATGTGTCCCAATAGTATGATTCAGTCACTATTGCTAATAGGGCATATACATATCCAGAGTCTGTGTGTCTTGGCCTGACTCCAAAGTAACACCACCTCAGGGGTCCCCAGGCATACAGCTCACAAAGAGAACTGTTCCCCCAAATGCCAGGGACCATAATCGCAATGCAAGAGGCTGTCATTCAGTCCTTTCCAAAATCCCCTGTCCCGGGTGAGTCTGTCACAGTCTTCTTATCTATCTTGCTCCATTCCTCAACAATAATATCCTTTAATTCAGAAAGGAGTGGAAAATTGGAATGTTCTTTCTCCAGATGCTTAAAGAATTTCTTCTATTTAGCCACGGGAGTAAAAGAGTCTTCCCACTTAAGGGCCTCTTTGACCGCTTTAATTAGTGTAGAAACCAGGGTGAAGTCGAAGCCTCAGACAAACTCATCTACCTCCATCTCACTGTGCGAGGAATCAGGGGAGGAATTATAAGGCTGGAATGGGCCCGGATCCTCCTGGGCCTCGTCAGCCACGGAGCCAGATAATGTGGTGGACTGGCTCTGCTTGTAAGATGTACCCCACTCTTTGGGGGCTTGTTGCACCACTCGTTTGAACACCGTCTCCATTTGCCGACTTTCAACATCTTTTTCCCAACCGCTTTGGCATAACAAGGGTCACATAAGGACTTGACTTCCGGGACCTGGGTCCCACAAACCCAGCAGGATCTGTGATCAAAACTGCTGTCATGGCGGTGAGTGTGGTGTTTCGAGGAGGAATGGTAACATCTCCTTTGTTGGGAGGAGGAATGGGAACATCTCCTCTGTTGGGAGGAGGAATGGGGACATCTCCTCTGTTGGGAGGGGGAATGGGAACATCTCCTCTGATGGGAGGAGGAATGGGAACATCTCCTCTGATGTTGGGTCCTAGACGGAGAGTCACGTCTGGACCTTGATGAAGAAAGTGGGCTTTGCAGCCTGGCAAGGTCCCTGTCATCTTGGACAGCAAGCTGATGGTCTGACCTTGAAGAGCTAAAAAAGGGAGAAGGGAGAACATGACGTTTAGGGAATCAGTCCATCTGAACGTGGACCTGGCCCTCTCCTTCTCATGCCCTACATACCTAGAGCGTGAGGGCTGGCCATACGGAGGCGGTGATCTGTCCATGGCACCCTGGCAGACGAATAGGAGGCAATCCTGCAGCTTTGTAGGAACACTCACACATCCTGGAACAAAGGAGTACAAATAAAGTGAACTTTATTTGAACAAAGAAGAACAAACAGGTCAGCTTAAAACATACATTCCGTCAAGAAAAAGGAAATATCCATATACATACACCAAACAGGTCACTTATCACAAAATAAAGGATATACTTCAGATCTGTGCATAGAGTTAATCATTCTCCTACACCAAAGTGAGCGGCGTCTGGTAGGGGGAAAAAAGGGGGGGAAAGAAAAAAGGATGTACCAGGTCCCGGAGGCGTAGGGGGGGGGGGCAGTAGTGGAAAGAAGAGGGAGCGCGGGGGGGCCAGGAAAGCAGGGGAGGGCCAGGTTAAGCCGTGGGCCCAGCCAATGAAAAAGAGGGGGGGGGGAGAGGGGGGGGAGAAGAAAAAACAAAAAAAAAAGGAAAATAAATAAATAGGGGGGGGGGGAGAAAGAGGATCAGGAAAGGGCCATCCGGGGAAAGGGCAATAACCACCAAACGCACGTCTCACGCACCCTGCCGATGGATCCTCACTCCCCCTCTGGGTCCGGGGGAGAAACCACCAACGACAGAGAGCCCCACGAGTCTATCCAAGAGGACCAGACCTTGTCAAATTTGTGCGGACAATTTCTATTGACATATGTAATTTTGTACAGCGGCAAAACAGCATTCAAAGTATTTCTCCAGGCGGTGATGGTGGGCGGGAGCTCAGACCTCCATTTCAGTAACACTTCCCTTCTAGCATAATAAGCAGCAAAAGCCACAAAAAGTCTTCCATACTTCCCCACAGTCTGGTCATCCACCACATTCAGAAGCATAAGTTCCGGTTTCAACTGTAGAGAGCTCCCAACAGCCTGATTAATATCAGTCAAAATTCGAACCCAATATGATTGTAGCTCCGGGCAGGACCACACCATATGCATGAACGTGGCCTCCTCACTACCACATCTAGCACACGCGGGGTTTTTTTTTCTATATATAGCTGCCAATCTCTGTGGCGTATAATAAGCCAGATGTAAGAACTTTAACTGAATAAACCGGTCTCTAGCCGATATCAAGGTTGATACATAAGAGGAGACACAAGACTCCCAATCATCTTCCCTCAGGGACGGAATGTCCCTCTTCCATTTAGTGTAAAGCCGGGGCAAACTAGGCTTCCTAGAAGCAGTCAGGTGGAAATAGATTGTGGATAGGGGGGCCATTAGAAGCTTAGCAGTCAACAACGCCTCCACCGGGTCCGTCCCAAGAGTCACCCCGTCCGGGAACTGATGCTGAAAAGCATGTCTCAGCTGCAAGAACTGGAAAAACATCCAGTTCGGTAGATCAAACTTAGCTTTGAGCTCAGGGAACGTACCCAACCTACCTCCTATCACTACATGCTTTAAGGTGACTATCCCCCTCTTAGCCCACACCTGCGGATCTGGAATACTCCGAAAATGAGACAGAGTCGGATTACCCCACAAGGGCATGTGGGGGGAGACTACCCCAGGCACCCGGTGGACCATCTCCACCGGCTCCAAACCCGAACCGTCGTACGCATCAGGGAGGTAATGTTAGGATGCGCTCCGACACCTCGATAAGGAAGATTGCTTAGAGCTGCGTAAGACCCCAGAATCGCAGCCTCCAGAGTCACTGCTGGGTTGTCCCTCGGCTGCGAAAACCACCACCGGGCAGTAACCAGCACCGCTGCCCAGTAATAGCGCTGGAAATCAGGCAGGGCGAGCCCGCCCTGCCCAACTGCCAGCTGCAAAGTGGACAGTGCCAAACGCGGCACCTTGCCCAGCCACACAAATGAGGTGATGATAGATCTTATCTTGTTAAAATAAGCCACCGTGATCTCGATCGGGCTGTTCCTAAAAAGGTAGAGAAACTTCGGCAGATAGATCATCTTAATGAGATTCACTCTTCCCACCGGAGTCAGAGGCAACGCCTTCCAATCCGAGCATCGTTTAGAGAATTGGGCCAATAGCGGGTTCAGATTAGACTCCATATACCTAGCCGGTGGACCACCCATCCATATCCCTAAGTATTTAAAACTTTCCACCCAGACTAGCGAGTTCTGCAGAGCGGGCCTAGGCCGAGACGGGCTCAAAGGGTAGATTAAGGACTTCTCCCAGTTGACCCTGACACCCGAGTATGTCCCGAAGTCGTCGACCAACCGCAAAGCCGCAGGGAGTGAAGAGGAGACCTCCGTCAGATACAGAATAGTGTCATCTGCATATAAGGATATCTTCTCCTCTATCACTCCCACCCGAATGCCCCGCACCGTGGTCGCATCCCGTATTTTAGTGGCCAACGGCTCCACTGCGAGGGCGAAAAAGCCCGAGCGACAGCGGGCAGCCCTGTCGGGTACCCCTTCCCAAAGGGAAGGCCCGCGAAAGGGAATTGTTTGTACGTATACGAGCCGTCGGGGAGGCATACATCAGTTGCAGCCACTGAATAAACACAGGTCCAAACCCAAATTTGCGAAGGACAGCCCAGAGGTAATCCCATTCCACCGAATCAAAAGCCTTCTCGGCATCCAGGGACACCACCACCCCTGGGCTGTCCTCCTGTGCTCTGTCCAAGTGAGTCAGCAACCTGCGTATATTGATGTCGGTCCCTCTGCCCGGCATGAACCCGGACTGGTCCGAGTGCACTAAAGCTGTAATTACCATGTTCAAGGGGCCCGCCAGAACCTTCGCCAGGATTTTCAGATCCACGTTCAGGAGAGATATGGGCCTGTACGAGGAAAACAGTTCAGGATTCTTGCCAGGCTTAGGGAGGACTACAATAACCGCCTCCGACATAGACCCAGGGAGCACCCCCTCATCTCGCGCCCGCAACAGAACCTCTCTATAGACAGGTAGAACGTCGTCCGCGTAATATTTAAAAAACTCCGCAGGGAACCCGTCCGGGCCAGGCGTCTTCCCCCCCCTGCAACGATTTAACCGCCCTATGGATTTCCGACAGTGTCAGGGGGCCATCCAGAGATTCCCTCGCCGTATCAGTAAGACACGGCAGGTCCACTTGCGCCAGGTAGAGACTCAATTCCTCCCCCGTATACCGAACCCTAGAGCTATAAAGCTCTTGATAGTAAGAGGCAAATCTAGCATTAATCAGAGATGGATCAGTTAGAATTTCCCCAGTAGACGCCTGAATGCGCAAGATCGTTACCGGTGAGGAATGCTCCCAAGACAGCCAGGCCAACAGCCTGCCATTGCGCTCCCCCTGCTCAAAAATTCTCTGACTCTGGTGGAGCAAGCGGATCTTTGTAGCAGAGGCCCGCAAGAGTTCAACATCTCTCAGAGCCTCCCTGAAACAGGAGTAGGTCTGAGGCGATCGGTCCCTAACGTAGTTAGACTCCAAGAGGAGAACCCTGTCCTCAGCTTCGCGAAGGCCCCTCCTGATTTCTCTACGGACCCCACCAATGCGCGCCTGCAAGTGCCCGCGCATACAGACTTTAAAGGCATCCCACGTAACTGAAATGGGCACCTCTCTATCTCGCGTACTCCAGAAATCGGCAATATCTGCCCTACCCGGTACAGTTATCCGCGGGTCAGCAAGCCACAATCTGGAGAGGCGCCAAAGACTCTCTGAGGGAGGACAGGACAATTCCAGCGTCAGCGAGACCGGGGCAGGGTCCGAGACCCCTCTGGGCAAGATAGAAACATCTCGCACCTTAGATAGGACAGGACCCCCGAGTACACCAGGTCTATCCTGGAAAAAGTCTTGTAGGTCACTGAGTGACAGGTGTAAGCCCTCAGCTGGGGGTGTCGCCAACGCCAGACGTCAGTGAGGTTAAACACTTCGGCCCACGCCCCCAGCGCCGAAGAGGCGCCCGAGGCCTGCGACAGTCTGTCCATGGCGGGGTCCGGGACCATGTTGAAGTCCCCCATCAGCAGGATATTGTCCGTGCCATATTGCGTGAGTTTCGCCACAATCTGGTACAGCAATGACACCGAGGCCGGTGGGGGCAGCTATAACCCCACCAGCACCACCTCCAGAGACATAATACTAGCATGGACAATGACAAACCTCCCCATTGGGTCTACTTCCAGGGCCAACAGTTGAAAAGAGAGAGATTTACGGATAAGGATACTCACACCCCTCGCTAAGTTCGAGTAGGTCGAGTGATAGGAGTGCCCTACCCAATGTCTGCGCAAACTCAGAACTCTGCTGCCTATTAGGTGGGTCTCTTGTAGAATACAGACGTGGGGAGAGTGCCTCTGCAAAAACTGGAACACCAGTGACCTTTTAATCTTAGAGTTCAGCCCCCTGGTATTCCAGGAAACTATTTTACAGGAAGACATGAAGCACTACATACCACTCCACAGGATCAGGTCGAGCTCCCTCCACACCGCCATTTCGTGGCCGCACCAGTACAGTTTCAATAAAAGACAGAAAACAGTAATGACAATTAACTAGCTGACTCATACACACATCAACATGTTGGAATAAAACAATAACCCCAACCCCAATTCCCCCTCCCCCCACCAGAGACCCGCCCTCTGGGGAACAGTACATGGAGCGGGTATCGGAGTCCGGCAAGTCATTGCAAACGTTTCTCCCAGACGAGACCGGGGGCACACAGCTTAAAAGCCCAAACTGGCAGGGGGGGGGAGGAAGGGCAAGAGGGCCCCCCGCCACGGCCGAAAGCTGGCGAGAAGATGAAAAAATAAAAAACAAATGGCAAATAAAATAGACAAGCCTGCAATGGGGGACAAGACTGCAATGGGGGACAAGACTGCAATGGTGGACAAGGCTGCAATGGTGGACAAGGCTGTATAAGGCTGCAATGGTGGACAAGGCTGCATAAGGCTGCAATGGTGGACAAGGCTGCAATGGTGGACAAGGCTGCATAAGGCTGCAATGGTGGACAAGGCTGCAATGGTGGACAAGGCTGCAATGGTGGACAAGGATGCATAAGGCTGCAATGGTGGACAAGGCTGCATAAGGCTGCAATGGTGGACAAGGCTGCATAAGGCTGCAATGGTGGACAAGGCTGCAATGGTGGACAAGGCTACAGATGACACTGATGTACATATAAATGTAAGTTTTTTTTTTCTTCCCCATAAACCTCCCTCCTAAAAGTTTTTTTCCTTAAAATTCCCTCCTAAACTTGGGATGCGTGTTATACGCCGGCGCGTGTTATACGCCGATAAATACGGTAGTTAAAATTACTACTTTGCTAACTATGTTGCTAATTTTGCTTGATCAATGTCACCCGGAGTCTCTTTTGCCTTAAAGTGATTGTAAACCTATATTTTAAAAAAAATAATAAAAATGTCATACTTACCAATCCTCCTCGCCTGGGGTTCTTTGCTGGTGCTCTGGCAGCTTGCTATGTGGGTACTTGTGCAGGCTCGTTCCCGAGCAAGACAGGTCATCATTGAAACAGGGCAGAAGAATCAAGACAGCAGCTCCTTTGGGGGTGAACACAACAGATAGAAAGGCATGTTAGAATGGCAGGTTAGGACTTAAAGAGGAAGTAAACCCCTTCAAACCACTTTGACCTACAGGTAAGCCTAGATTAAGGCTTACCTGTAGGTCCAAGCAATATCTCCTAAACCTATATGGTTTAGGAGATATTTGCCCGAAAATGGGCACCGCTGTCTACGGCACATGCGCCGTAGACAGCGGCGCGCAGGCGCACTAAATGCGGCAAATCCAAGAATGGATTTGCCTAATTTGTCGACTCCCGTGCGCATGCGCGGGAGTGACGTCATTGCGGCTTCGCCGAATGGCAGAGGCGGAGCTGCGAGACGCGACTCCCGTGCGCATGCGCGGGAGTGACGTCATCGCGGTTTCGCCGCTGTCATTGGTCGGAGCTGCGAGACGCCACCAGCAAGATGGATGCGGCGGACTACAGGGATCAGCGGCGACTTCGCTGGCTCCTGTGTCAGGTAAGTGACACATAATGAGCTACTATGCGATGCATAGTAGTCCATTATGCTTTACCTTTGCAGGGAAAAAAAGAGGAAGTAAACCTATCAGGGTTTACTTCCTCTTTAATTATTCAAATAACAAGAGTGGTTAGCAGAAGTCTGTAGTATAGGAATGACACTGCCTATTTTAGCAGTAAGATTTTCAATTACCTTCAGGGCTGGACTGGGACAAAAATTTGGCCCTGGACTTCATTCAGACGGGCCCACAGTATATAAACTATATGCAATTACGCAAAAAAAACATAGGTAAACTATAAGTAAAAAAAAGCACAGGTCACCGCACTATGGGTGAGCAGGGACTTGGGTATCTATGGTTTCAGTGAAAGAAAAAAAATTCCCTGCATTGGTGGTTTCACTGGAAGGACAAATGCCCATCTGTCCGTGTTGTCACTGGAAGAAAAAAAATTGTTCCTGCATGCATCATATGTGACACCAGTAAATTTAAGGAGGTGGGGTGGTAGAAAGCTGGCAATGGGGATGAAGATGATGGGAGTGGAGTAGTAAGAAGCTGATGGGAATGAAGATGATGGCAGTGGAGTAGTAGGAAGCTGACAGGGGGATGACAATGACAGGGGGGATGGAGATGACGTGGGGCAGAGTAGTAAAAAGCTGACATGGGATGAAGATGATAAGGGGATGAAGATGACAGAGCGGAATAGTAGCAAGCTGACTGGGGATGACGATGACAGGGGGATGATGATGATGGGGGGGCGGAGTGGTAGAAAGCTGACATGGGGAATGGAGTTGACAGGGGGATGATGATGATGGGGCGGCGGAGTGGTAGGAAGCTGACATGGGGGATGAAGATGACAGGGGGATGAAGATGATGGGGGATGAAGATAATGGGGGCAGAGTGGTAGGCAGCTGAAAAGGGGGGTGAAGATGACGGGGGATGAAGTTGATGGGGGCGGAGTGGTAGGAAGCTGACATGGGGGATGAAGCTGACATTGGGATGAAGCTGACATTGGGATGAAGCTGACATGGGGGATGAAGATGATGGGGGGGATGACGATGATGGAGGCGGAGTGGTAGGAAGCTGACAAAGGGGGGTGAAGCTGACATGTGGGATGAAGACGACATTGGGATGAAGACGGCATTGGGATGAAGACGACATTGGGATGAAGACGGCATTGGGATGAAGACGGCATTGGGATGAAGACGACATTGGGATGAAGATGACATTGGGATGAAGACGACATTGGGATGAAGACGACAGGAGGGATAAAGCTGACGGGGGATGGAGATGACGTGGGGCAGAGTAGTAAGAAGCTGACATGGGGATGAAGATGATGAGGGGATGAAGATGACAGAGCGGAATAGTAGCAAGCTGACTGGGGATGACGATGACAGGGGGGATCATGATGATGGGGGCGGAGTGGTAGGAAGCTGACATGGGGGATGAAGATGACAGGGGGATGAAGATGATGGGGGGATGAAGAGGATGGGGGCGGAGTGGTAGGAATCTGAAAAGGGGGGTGAAGATGATGGGGGATGAAGATGATGGGGGCGGAGTGGTAGGAAGCTGACATGGGGGATGAAGCTGACATTGGGATGAAGCTGACATTGGGATGAAGCTGACGGGGGGATGGAGATGATGGGGGCGGAGTGGTAGGAAGTTGACAAAGGGGGGAGAAGCTGACATGTGGGATGAAGACGACATTGGGATGAAGACGACATTGGGATGAAGATGACATTGGGATGAAGATGACAGGAGGGATGAAGCTGATGGGGGGGGGTGAAGATGATGGGGGCGGAGTGGTAGGAGGCTGACAGGGGGGATGAAGATGACAGGGGGGATGAAGATGACATGGGGGATGAAGATGGCAGGGGGGATGAAGATGACAGGGGGGATGAAGATGACATGGGGGATTAAGATGATAGGGGCGACGAAGGTGACAGGGGGATGAAGATGACATGGGGGATGAAGATGACAGAGGGGTTGAAGATGACAGACAAAATCTGTGCAGAATAGCTATTAGGACATCTTTAAAGGTAGCCTGTTGGGGTTGAAATATGGGATCAGTCACCCACCCTATAATTTGGGCAGAACAGTTCCCTTCAAAAGTAAAGGTTGTGTGCTTACTTCTCCAGAGCCCTGTCCTTTCCTCCCTTTCTCCTTTTTAAATGCTGCAGCCTCTTTCGGACTCTTCAGCAATCACACACCATGTGGGACAGTCCAAACAGTCCAAACAGCCAGGGACTGCATGGGCTCCTCTGATCTGTCGTGGGTGGGACTGGACTGAGCCTGGAGGAGGGGGTGATGTCATGTTGAGGCGAGCGGAGCGCAGTGCCTGCGCTCAGCACCTCATTGGCTGGCATGGCACCTGTCCTGGGCACACAGTGCCAGCAAGGCTGCATTGATTGGCGGGGTCTGGCGGGCGGCGGCAACTCACCACCAATCTGAATAGTGCATACAGACAGCGCTGCCCAGACGGGCCATGGAGCCCACACACTGAACATTGAGGCTGAGCACATTATGCTTAGGCTCACCACACACACAGTGAGTGACATTCCAGGCTGTCAGAGTCACTCTGCACTATTTCAGCAGAGCTGCGCCTGCCGCCCAGCCTGGCAAACTGATTCGGACCAGCCTGCACCCTTCCAGCTAGGCTAGGCAGCAGTGCGCCCTAGGTGACAGGCTTTCACTGGAGCCGGCCCACTGAGCCATCGGCCCACCGGGAAACTGTAGTCCCGATGGCCAGTCCATGCCTGATTACCTTTTCTGTCAAAGGACAAGTGCACTTTTAGTAAAAAGTATACTAGTGCACCCACTTCCATACATAGCATATCTGGGACCTGGGCCATGGTTAAATAAATCCCGACCTTACTCAGTGTATAGACAGCACACATATATCACAACACTTGTACCTACACTCTTAGGAGTGTACACTGTGCAAGGCTCAGAAGTGTGTAGCACAGAGACTGCAGGGCTGAGGAGTGCATAACACACAGGCCACTTCACGGAATACAACAAAACAAAAAAAAACCTCCTGCCAGTACAAACCCCCTTTGCCCCCAAGTATATTTCCCTTCCAGTACGAGTACAGACCCCCCCAGCCCTCAATGTCCCCTTCTAGCCCACCACCAATGTACAGACCCCCTTCTCGGCTTAACCTCTCAATACAGACACCCCCTCCTCAGTACAGACTCTCTCAGTATAGATCTGTCCCAGTACAGACCCCTTCAGCGTAACGCTTCACTACAGACAACCCTCCCCCACCCCATCAGTCCACGGTACAGACTCCTCTTAGTTACAGACCCTCCCGCATTATATATACCCCTTTAGTACAGGTCTCCTCCCTCTACTTGCTACCACTCCTTAGTCCACTAACTTCACAGATGCTTAAAGTGGATGTAAACCCATGACTAGGGTAGCCAGATAACTTACTTCCCCAACAATACATGTAAACCTTAACTATTAACCTTAAAATAAATACTCGGACACCTGCTTGGATGAAAATGGCCTCAACTGCCTTTATTTAAATAACAATAAAAAACTAAACTTTATTTTAAATATTTTAATAATACAAAACTTGTAACAACTTCCAGTTACCCAAAAGACCCTAAGTGTTTTTTGGCTGGTCCCTGACGACCCCCTTATTATTTTGAGCCTGTGATCCCCTCTTCGTCAGCATCTGTCCCCAGCCGCCAACTTGCCTCGAGGACTCACTAACTGACCACAGACCCCCAACACATGTTAGCCATTAATCTGCACTGACACCAGCCCAAACATAATGACTCCATCTCTGGCATGGGTCCCAACCTTTTTCAAATGACCCATGCATTTCTACATATATATTTCCATATATATATATATATATATATATATATATATATAGCAGTCGTCAAGGACCCAATGCCACACCCCATAGCGACAACACTACCAACTAAACCAATATCTATTATTAGGGAGGGCGGGCGGGAACGTCTCTCCTCACTTGCTGACCCCCAACTGCTGACTTGCCCCACCCTGGCACATGGAAGAAGGAACCACACTCCCCCCCCTTGTGACCATCCACCAATGGGGTAAGTGCGCCTGCATCCCAAACCACCTCCGCTGCCTTTTCTCTAGCCCAGCAATTTCCCTGCACCCTGTCATGTATGTCCTGCGCTTCATTTTTAATACAGCTCCGTACATGTCTAAATGTATTTATTTTTTATGTCAGAATGTAGCGTATATGATTTTCTATCATTTGAGCCCAGTCTTGCCACAATTAGTTAATCCAGCTCTGGTCAATCCTCTTTTATTGTTCAGTGAGATAAATCTTGATAAACAGAGAAAAACTTTGTCAAATCCTCCCCCTTTCTGTGAGTGATAGGTGATTTACATATCTTGTGCACTAGCCTAAAAGACATGCATTATTTTTTAATTACCTCCCACTCCTTTATTCTGCTGCTCTGCAAGGATTGGCTGTTCTACACCTCAGCATGATTTGGCATGCTGAGGTCATGTGGCAGTCCCGATAAAAATCGCAGATCGCTGCCATTACTAATAAAAAAAAAAAGATTATAATAAAAATGCCATAAAACTATCCCCTGTTTTGTAGACACTATAACTTTTGCACAAACCAATCAATATACGCTTATTGCGTTTTTTTTTTACCAAAAATATGTAGAAGAATACATATCAATCCAAACCAAGGAAAAACATTTTTTATATATATTTTTGGGGGATATTTATGTAGCGCCAGTACTCCTGAAGAGTACGCGCTATGTCTGTAAATTTTTTCCAAGACTATAGCCGAGTCTTGGGGCTAATTGTTCTAAATTGTGGTTTTGGCATCAGTTTGGCTGGGCTGTACTAATGTTCTGCCTGGTCATAGGTGTAGTTAGCATCTTTGACAGGCATTGGAATGCAGTCTGGTTGGACGCATTGGATACCAATCTCTCTCTTGGAGCCAATCAGTGGGTGCGTTATCTCACTGTGTATTCCGGGAGAGGGTACTTAAGGTGCTGAAGTCACGTGGTTTTGGGTTCCTGTCCAGAAGTATGTTCTTACTCCATGGTACTGGTCCTCCTGACCAGCCCCCAGAGGCCCTCATGGCCTGGGGTGCCGATCCATCCGTTTCCGAGTCTCAGAACTGGCTAGTCCAAGGCACAGTAACTGTAAGGAGGATTCTAAAGTGGTCCAGTGCCGTCACGGGTTTTGGAGAGGCCCAGCAACTCGTCATGTAACCAGGAGAGGACTCTTCAAAAGAGGGCCACGCACAAGGCTGGCTGCTCGGTAAGAGCCTGGATGTTGAGCTGTATAGACACTAATTGAATCCACATTTCTTACGGTATCGCAGGATTGGCTGCAAGATACTGGTACCGCAAGAAGGTTCCTATTTCTATCCTACTGTTAGCCCTTGTACATACGGTCGGAATGTGTCCATTTGGACCATTTTGTCGGATATTCCGACTGTGTGTGGTCTGCATCGGACTGTTTCCCTCTGAGTATCCGACGTACCGACTTTTCCAACTTGCCGGTAAAATTTTCCGACAAAATGCTCCGATCAGACATACTCCGATCATGGTTAGAGAATTCCGATCGGACAAAGTGCCACGCATGCGCAGATCAAATTCCTACACCAAAGCTATTGGCTAATAGCGTGAACGTAGTCCCGTCGTAACTAAATAACGTAATCACGTCGGATTTTCCGACAACTTTGTCTGACCATGTGTATGCAACAGTTCCGGACAAAATCCGTCGGACAAAATCCGACTGACAAAATCCGACGGATTTGATTGTCAGAATCTCCGACCGTGTGTACAAGGGCTTACAGCTAAGTTCCTGTGAGAGACTTTCTTTGTCCATCTAAAAGTTTGCAACCAAGTCTGTGGCAGAGACTTTGCTAAGTTTTATTCATGTGTCGGCTGCTAAGTCCATAAACCAGGATTTATCCAACAGTGGAAATATCCAGTTGCGAGGGGCTACTCCCTGGATTACCTAGAGAGAGAAATTCATTAAGTGTAAGCAGTTTCAAAGTGCCTGAGCTTCCATACCTATACCCTCTATTCCCAACTGAGAGATTGTGTTTCTGTTCAGCGTTTTAAGCAAATAAAAATTCCAAAAGGAATTCAGGTGTTGGTCTCCGCAATTATTGGGCCATCAACCTCGGGAACCCCTAGACAAGAAAGACGAGCTACAAGGCGGAAGAGGTAAACGGTAAGCCCAAAAAAACTAGCCACGCCTTTGGGGGTCAGTGCTACATTTATTATAGCAACAAGTAAAAAATATTGCGTTTTTTTTCAAAATCGTCGCTATTTTTTTGTTTGTAGCGAAAAAAATAAAAACCGCAGATGTGATCAAATACCACCAATAGAAAGCTCTATTTGTGGGGAAAAAAGGACGTAAATTTGTTTGGGTGCAACGTTGTATGACCACGCAATTGTCATTTAAATCTACGCAGTGCCGAATCGCAAAAAGTGCTCTGGTCAGGAAGGGGGTAAAATTTTCCAGGGCTGAAGTGCTTAACGTGGGAGTAAATGCCCATGTATAATTTGTACCCTATAGGTAAGCATGCACCATTTAGGAGATATTTACTGTGCATGCAGCCGGTGATGTCACCAGCGCATGCACTCTGAAGGAACCTGGCTGTTCCTTCAGAGACCTGTGCCATAAACGGTGGCTACTGCGTGCATTCGCAGGAGTGACGTCATTGCCACTCCAGCCACTCGCACAGCCAGAGTCTGCGAACCTGGAAGGAAGATGGGGGGGTGGAAGCCTTGTCAGCTTGTCAGCGCACCACTGGAAGTCTTCGTTCTAATTTAAGTTTCACATAACGTGCTAGTATGCAATGCACATTATGGCTTTACCTTGCAGGTTGCAACAGAAAAAAGAAAACATTCAGCGGTTTACTAACGCTTTAACCTGTTCCCACCAGTGTAACAAATATACAGTGCAATGCAGCAACACTGCGGGCCTTACCACCCCACTGTCACATGTATGCATTAATTGGTCTCCGCTGAGAATCTCCTCACTGTATACTCACTCCCAGCTGTGACTGTGATGTGACTGGAAGCTGGAGGGACAGGATCCCAACCATGTGACTGCTGTGACAGCCAATTGCAGCAGTTATATGATCAGATACTCCACCTCTAACACCTAACCTTAACCACTTCAGCCCTGGAAGGATTTACCCCTTCTGGACCAGAGCACTTTTTGCAATCTGGCACTGCGTCATTTTAACTGCTAATTGCGTGGCCACCCAATGCTGTACCCAAACGAAATTTGCATCCATTTTTTCCCACAAATAGAGCTTTCTTTTGATGGTATTTGATCACCTCTGCGGTTTTTATTTTTTGCGCTATAAATGGAAAAAGACCTAAAATTTTGAAAAAAAAATAGATTTTATACTTTATGTTATAAAAAGAATCCAATAAACTCAATTTTAGTCATACATTTAGGCCAAAATGTATTCAGCCACATGTTTTTGGTAAAATAAAGTGTCAATAAGTGCATATCTATTGGTTTGCGCAAACGTTATAGCGTCTACAAACTAGGGTACATTTTCTGGAATTTACACAGCTTTTAGTTTATGACTGCCTATTTCATTGTTTGAGGTGCTAAAATGGCAAGGCAGTACAACCTCCGCCCCCCCCCCCCAAATGACCCCATTTTGGAAAGTAGACACCATAAATTGCTGAGAGCCCATTGAATGTTTAATTTTTTTGTCCCAAGTGATTGAATAATGCCAAAAAAAACAAAAAAAAATTACATAAAGTTGTCACTAAATGATATATTGCTCACACATGCCATGGTTATATGTGAAATTTCACCCCAAAATACATTTAGCTGCTTCTCCTGAGTATGGGGATACAACATGTGTGGGACTTTTTGGGAGCCTAGCCACATACGGGGCCCCAAAAACCAAGCACTGCCTTCAGGATTTCTAAGGGCGTAAATGTTTGATTTCACTCCTCACTACCTATCACAGTTTTGAAGGCCATGAAATGCCAAGATGGTACAAACCCCCCCCCCCCCAATTACCCCATTTTGTACAGTAGACACCCCAAACTATTTGCTGAGATGCATGTTGAGTCCATGGAATATTTTATATTTTGCCACAAATTGTGGGAAATTGACAAACTTTTTTTTTTGCACAAAATTATCACTAAATGATATATTGCTTACACATGCCATGGTTATATGTGGAATTGCACCACAAAATACAGTCTGCTGCTTCTCCTGAGTATGGGGATACCACATATGTGGGACTTTTTGTGAGCCTAGCCACATATGGGGCCCCAAAAACCAAGCACCGCCTTCAGGATTTCTAAGGGCGTAAACTTTTTATTTCACTCCTCACTACCTATCACAGTTTTGAAGGCCATAAAATGCCAAGATAGCACAACCCCCCCCCCTCAAAATGACCCCATTTTGGAAAGTAGACACCCCAAGTTATTTGCTGAGAGGCATGGTGAGTATTTTGAAGCTCTTATTTGTTTTTGAAAATGAAGAAAGATAAGAAAAATTTATTTTCTTTTTCTTTTTTCAATTTTCAAAACTTTGTGACAAAAAGCAAGATCTGCAAAATACCCACCATATCTCTCAGCAAATGGCTTGGAGTGTCTACTTTCCAAAATGGGGTCATGGGGGGGGGGGGAGGGGGGGTTGTGCCATCTGGGCATTCCATGGCCTCCGAAACTGTGATAGGTAGTGAGGAGTGAAATCAAAAATTTACACCTTTAGAAAGCCTGAAGGTTGTGCTTGGTTGATTTTGGGGTCCCGTACGTGGCTAGGCTCCCAAAAAGTCTCACACATGTGGTATCCCCATACTCAGGAGAAGCAACAGAATGTATTTTAAGGTGTAATTTCACATATGCCCATGGCATGTTTGAGCAATATATCATTTAGTGACAACTTTGTGCAAAAAAAGGTGTCTTTTTCCAGCAACTTGTGTCAAAATATAAAATATTCCATGGACTAGACATACCTCTCAAAAAATAGCTTGGGGTGTCTACTTTCCAAAATGGGGTCATTTGAAGGGGTTTTGAACTGTCCTGGCATTTTATGCACAACATTTAGAAGCTAATGTCACACATGACCAACTCTTCTAACCACTTGAAGACAAAGCCCTTACTGACACTTTTTGTTTACATGAAAAAAAATAAAAAAATTTGCAAGAAAATTACTTTGAACCCCCAAACATTATATATTTTTTTAAAGCAAAGGCTCTACAGATTAAAATGGTGGGTGTTTCATTTTTTTTCACACCGTATTTGTGCAGCAATTTTTCAAACACATTTTTTTGGGGAAAAAACACACTTTTTTAAATTTGCCCAAATGGTTGATGAAATAAAAAAGATGATCTTAGGCCGAGTACATGGATACCAAACACGACATGCTTTAAAATTGCGTACAAACGTGCAGTGGCGACAAACTACATACATTTTTAAAAGCCTTTAAAAGCCTTTACAGGTTACCACTTTAGATTTACAGAGGAGGTCTACTGCTAAAATTACTGCCCTCAATCTGACCTTCGTAGTGATAGCTCACATGCATGGTTCAATTGCTGTTTACACTTGACGCCAGACTGACGCTTGTGTTTGCCTATGCGCGAGAGCAGGGGGGACAGGGGTGCTTTTTTTTTTGCTTTTTTTTTTTTTTTTAACCGTGGTGGTGAAATCACCTCCTACAGCGCTGGAATCACAGCTTTATGTATCGTGGGAGCAAACGCTGTTGCTGTCAAGATAAATAAATCCACGCTTCAACTGTATGGCATACCTGCTAAGCAAATGATGGTTAACAGTAAAACAAACTAACATTACAGTATAAGGGCCGGTTCACACTGCGGGCGATGCGAGGTGACATGACTTGCCTCGCCGCGATCTGACAAGTCGCCCCCGTTCTGTACAATGGAACCGTTCTGAGAGGAGCGACTCGAGTCGCTCCGACTCAGAAAAAAGGTTCCTGTACTACTTTTGGGCGACCTCGGGGCGACTTGCATTGGCCTCTATACAGAAGTCATTTGCAAATCGCCGCTGAGGTCGCGGCAGGTCGCTGCGAGGCAAGTCAGTGTCGCCTCGCATCGCCCGCAGTGTGAACCGGCCCTAACAGTAAGACTTACAATACCTGGAAAGCAAATACAAAAAAAAAAAACATAGTAAAAAAATAACAAATTTTTTAATGCAATCTATGCCTAAAATATATATATATGCCGAAGCATTGGGGCATCCTCCCGCAAAAGGTAGGAGCAAATCGCTCCTTTGCCCCTGCTGCCCCCATGCTTTAGCATATACGCTCTTTTTTTTTTACTGTGGTGGTGAAATTACTTCCGACAGCGCTGCAGTCGCAGCTTTATGTATTGTGGCAAATGCTGTTGCTGTCAAGATAAATAAATCTGCTCTGCAGCTGAATGGCATACCTGAAAACAAAAAAATGGTTAACAATAAAACACAGTAAACAGTAAAGTATAAAAAAAATTGCATACCTGAAAAGCAAACATAAAACATAATAACAATAAAACATTGCAGAATAGAATACAGTACAAAAATAGCAGAACAATAGAAAGAGAATAGAGACAATAAAACGACAACTATTTTTTTTTTTATATTTTTTTGTGTTTTTTTTTTTTCTTTTACACTTTTTTTTGTAACGGTAACAGTTTTAGCGGAACTGTTGTAACGGTTCCAGCGGTTTGGGTCTCTCAAAATGTGATGGCATCTTAGGAGACCCTGTGAACCTGTGCCTAGTCTGTAACCTGTACCCTACGCTAATACTCAACTAGTGAATGGTAGCGTTCAAAACATTCACCAATGCAAAGACCAGGATTGTCAGGACAGCAGGGACAATAATAATGGTAGCCATGCCTATATCCGTGCTTGCTGCAGGCACGATATCTTCTTTGGGGGGTTCGTTGGGTAGGGGTTCTCGGGAGGACATAAGGAAAATGCCTCTCATGCAGCCGGCTTACTGCATTTGGTTGGGGAAGGTGAGGTAGAGCACCGCCTGGATGCAAAAGGGCTCTGACATTCAGCAGAGCCAATTGAAATAAATAAACAGACACTTTTTTGTACCAGCGTCTGGCCTTATGGGCTACTAGGTACGGCGCCAACAACTGGTTATTGAGGTCCACCCATCCCATATTTTGGTTATAGTGGACACAGAGGGGTTTCTCCACAACACCAGTCGCCATAGTAATTTAGACCGTCGTGTCTGCATGAAGGGAGGTAAGAACGAAAACATTCTTATTATCCCTCCACTTCATAGCAAGCAAGTTATTACACTGCAAGCAGGCTCTCTCCCCCAGCCTAAGACGGGAGTCTACAAGCCGCTGGGGAAAGCTCCGTCGATTAGGTCGCACGGTGCCACATGCTCCAATCTGCCGATCAAACAAATGACTAAACAGTGGCACGCTTGTGTAATAATTGTCCAGGTACAAGTGGTACTCCTTTCCAAATAAGGGTGACACCAAGTCCCACACAATCTTGCCAGTGCTTTCTATGCAGTTTGTTGGGCTCTACGTGACTATCTTTTCCCTTGTAAACCATAAAACTACATGTATAGCCAGTGGCCCTGTCACAGAGAACTTATACATCTTGACCCCGTATCTGGCAGGCTTGCTGGGAAGGTACTGCTTGAATGACAAGCGGGCAGAAAACTTAATCAGGGACTCATCAACGCAGACAACTTAATGGGGAGTAAACAAGTCTACAAAACATTGGTTGAAGTGGTTTACGAGGGGCCGAATTTTGTAGAGCCGATCATATCCAGGGTCTCCACGAGGATGACGAATTCATTGTAATTGAAATGCATGAACCGCAAGATCTGCCCTGGTCATGGAGGCAGAGAACACGGGCATATGGTGAATTGTGTCAGTGGACCAATATGACCACAACTCACTCTTTTTGGTTATGCCCATATCGAGGGAAAGGCCCAGAAAGATTTTAAATTTGGAAACCTTAATTGGTTTCCAATCTCTGGCAAGGGAGGACTGGGGAATAGTGGCGATGTGTTGACCAGCGTACAAATTGCTTTGGTCCACAATAGATCTATAGAGATATTCAGTGAAAAACAGCGAATAAAAATCAAGTGACGTAAAATCAACAGTTTCCACCTGAATGCCGGGTTGGCTAGTGAATGGGGGAAGTATGGGTGCTGCAGAAGTGGTGGGTTCCCAATCAGGATTGGCGAAAGCAGCAGGAAGGGCACTATGGGAACGATGGGCCTGTGTTCTTCTTCTTGGTGGCAGCGGGACACTACTTGTGCTTGCCACGTGACCAGCTTGAACTGCACTTATGGGACTCGCCACGTGACCACGTGCTACGACCAGGGTGTACTAGGCCGCTGGTGCTTGCCAGTTCACCAGAAGGATGAGCGGCGCTAGTACTGCTCTGCTCCATACTAGGGACCTGCGGATCTTGCACATCAACAACAGAAGAAGAAGTTTGGGGTCTGGTATGCCTGACCTTGGCAGGGACCACAACTCCGTCATCAGAGTTATCTGTCATGGAACCGCTGTCCTCTACAGGATCATACTCTGAGCCTGAATCTGACAGATGAGTGACTTGCATTTCACTATCTGTCATGCTCAGAAATGTGTAGGCCTCTTCACTAGTGTACCTTCAATTTACCATTTTGGGCTCTAAATTTAGTGGTACACTAGTGAGACTAACGGGTAAAAATCAAAACGCTACCAAAAAAACTGTTAGCGATCGCAGGGATCAGGCCTGACTTTGCGAACGCTTAAGTTATGTGTTTAGTGTTTTGTAAGTGACAGTGATCGATCGATACTACACTTAAGTGGGCTGGGCTGGACAGAGGGGCTAAACGCATGTGCTAGCAGGTATCTGGGCTCATCCTGCTAACACTGCATTTTTCGGAACCCTAAACTGCTGGGGGCGCTAGTATTGATCTTATCAGATCAGATATCAATCTGTTCAGATACTATACCACTAAGGGAGGTGTATGCTGCATGTGAGGGTGTTAGCGGTACTGACACTAACCTGACGCTGCCTGGGGCGACGCAGACCCTATCTGACCCTAAAACCTAACTTATATCACCCGCCAGGCGATCAGGGAGTTAAACCTTTATTAGGTAATAAATGGTGGGTGCCCTGAAACTATAAAAAATGAACTAACTGACCAGCGTCACCCATAACAGTTATACAGTGATCACTGGGGAAAGGGTTAACTAGGGGCAATCAGGGGGTTAAAACCTTTATTAGGTAGTATATGGGGGTTCCTGATGCTATAAAAAGCTGCGGCGAACCTAAATACCTACTTGCCTAACTAGCGTCACCTGTGACACTAATACAGCGATCAGAAAAATGATCGCTTAGTGACACTGGCGACGGAGGGTAATCACAGGGTTAAACCTTTATTGGGGGGGTTCTTAGACCTAAAGCTGGCTAAATCTGGCACTAAAAAGTAAAGAAAAAAACTGCTATTGGTGACACTGCGACAGGGGGTGCAGGGGGGTGATCATGGGGTGATCAGGGGTGACAGGGGGGTGAAATGTGTGCCTGGCATGCTCTACTGTATGTGTTGTGTTGTGCAACTCACTAGGATGTCTTCTCACCATGGGAGCCGGAACTAAAAGGCTCCACGAGGAGAGATGACATCACTTCTTCTACTGCTGTTTACATTACAGCAGCAGAGGAAGCATTTAATTAGCCGGGAGCGATCGCGAGGGGGTGGTCACGAATGAGTGGCCTCCCCCTCAGCATGGATCACTCCCACAGCGATTCCGACCGCCTTGGGCCCGGGGAGGGCAATGCACTGCACCCCCTCCCCCCGCTCGCAGGAGGCAAGTAACATACCAGTACGTTTTTTTGCCTACCCGTACCATTCTGCCGACGTATATCGTCGTGAGGCGGTCGGCAAGTGGTTAAAGCGGAGTTCCACCCACTTTTACTACTCCTCAGAATCCCTCACTAATCTGTGCAATAGAAACTGCATTTTTTATTTTATTTTTTTATGCATCACCTACTGTATATGTGCCGTATTCATTTTTAACTTCCTGGCCATGGCCCCGTGCGTCATTTCCTGTTTGCAATGCCTCCTGAGAGATGTGTGTCATCAATCCCAGGAGGCAATAGGCTTCGCTGGACCATAGCATCACATTATTTGCAAACCAGAAATGACGCAATGCAAGGCGGTGGCCAGTACCATTTTCAAAAAGGGTAACCAGGCTTTTGTTGCCATTATTACCAAATCTTCTTATACACAGTGATGGGTGGTCAGGGAGGTTGCTGGAGCATCTCAGCTCTGATTACAGAACCCATGAGATAGCACAGCCACAGCATTACTAATGATTTATAAAAGACTACTATGATGGGGCAGTTCGATGGGGAGCAATTTTGATGGGGGCAATATCATGGGGGCAATTTTGATGGTGGCAGTATGATGGTGCAATATTGATAAAGGCAATTTTGGTGGGGGCAATATGATGGATGCATTTTGATGGGGCAGTTTTGATGGCGCAATTTTGATGGGGGCAACCTTGAGTGGGACAATAAGATGGGGTAATTTGATGGGGCAGTTTTGATGGTGGTAATTTGATAGCGACAATTTGATGGGGGTAATATAATGGGAGCAACTTTGATGGGGACAATATAATGGAGGCAACTTTTATGGGGACAATATAATTTTTTTATTATTATTATTATTATACAGGATTTATATAGCGCCCACAGTTTACGCAGCGCTTTACAACATTGGGGTAGACAGTACAATGCAATACAATTCAAGACAAGGGGAATCAGAGGGTCCTGCTCGTTAGAGCTTACAATCTAGGAGATGGGGGCAATTTGACGGAACACCACTTTAAGATCCACCTAACTACTTCCAGACTGCACAGGCATAGCGATGCACTGATACACCACTGCCTGCTTCTGGATTTAGGGCTCACGCATGCCATTCTGCCAACACTTGCTGTGATTGTACACAGCATGAGTTTGTCAGCAGGTCCCAGCGAATGATTTATGGCCAAGATGTGCTGACTGGCTGTGTCTAATCACAGTCCAGAGCCCTGTGCTGACAATCAACATAGGGCTCTGTATAGCGGGAACAATCTGTTTCTTATGCCTGCAAAGAAATGATAAAAAACTTAGAGATCTTTAGTAAAAAGCAGCACACATTACAGAAATTAACACTTGTTAGCCACAGATCAGTCTTTGTCTCTAATAACTCTAATATCTAAAGGGTTTACAAACCCCCAGCTATGACTAAGTGTTGGGAGAACAGACCACAGGATATCACAACCTTGGACAATGATGATTGGGAAGATGTCTGGGAATACTTGTTCCAACAATTAATCTCTGTCAGATATTACATCCAAAAGATTTAAATAGATGGGGTTTGGTCAAAAAAATAAAATGGTACCACATCCCTAATTATGAATTTTTAAAGATACAGGGAAGAAACAAACAGGGGACTGGAGGGTGACCAACCCCCGGGACTTTTAAGACGGTACCCAATATCAAGACAGAAAGTAAAATCAATATAATTTTATTGAAAATACAGATGTGTAAAACATTTCCGGAAAAGGAAAATATATAAATAGAAGTAACAAGTCCTTCAATACTGGAACTAGTGCAAAATCATACAGAACTACACATGTTACCAAATTTGTACATTATATGTGCTGCATTTTTCTCTACATGTTTCGCTCTTCTGAGCTTCTTCAGGACATTGCAGCGTGTACATTTACACAGAGAAACTGAAAAAATATACAAAATAATCAGTAAATTTGTTAAATGCATCCCAAAAATTTGAAACACATATTTTTCTGTTTAAATAGGTATCTGCTCTGACCAAGCACAGTTGACCAAGGCAGACACCTACCTCATTAGTTAAATATTCAAGCAAGGACATTAATGCAGAATAACATACGTCCAATCATAACAAAAAAAGATTTAAAGCAAAACAGGGCAATACAATGACAAGGCATTCAGAGCAATCAGATTCGGATATGTCCTCTCACTCATCTGTTTCTTCTTCTCTTTCACAGACCACGGCTACCACTGTATTGGGTAAGAAAACGCATCACACCAAGCGCACTAATGGTAATGAAGGAGGATTTAAATCTAAATCAACTCCTCACACATTAAGCACTTCACACATTAAGCACATGGTTTGTGGATGCTGTTGATGGTACTATGGGCCTAAGATGATGATCCTGATCAGGGTATTGATCCTGAGGAGGGGCTAGGTATCAGACTTGCTTCCGTGCTTGAGGCTATTAGCACGCAAGTTGATCAGGGGATGCCTATATGGATGCGGAAGGAGTTGTTGTATTTAGTTGCTGGCTGGCTGCTAAGGTAGCAGCTGGCTGGCTGCTACCTTTACTTGAGGTGAAGGTCTCCTTTCAGAAAAGAAGTCTGGCTGTGATCTGGAGTAGTCGTCCTAGGATAGCGTGAAAAATGGAATGGAGGCCGGAGGTAGGGGTATGCTAACCTACGGTTGTTCCTGATTGTTCCAGAGGAAGGCGAAAAAAATCCCTGGCAGTAGCAGCCAAACACACCAGTGGGGCAAAAATTCCTTCCTGACCCCGTAGGCGGTCGAATGGAGTCTCTGGAACAATCACTGGGGGGGGGGGGGGAGTGGGGGTGCGAGCTTACCTGGCTGCGGTGGTCCCCGTTAAACACTCTGGTTCCGGTGAATCTGGCTTGCTGTCAGCCTGACGTTTCTGGAGAGCTGTCTGGTTGCCCCTTGCAGTGGGATCTTTAAAATGGAGGGGAGGATGGAGGTAGGATAGAGGTTAGAGACTCCTGTCTTAACTCCTTTTTTCAACTCCTGGTTATTAACTCTCCACTTTAGTTCAAAAATCCACTTGTGCTCACAAAATCCACATGCAAGCCACCATCATGGAGAAAGCTCCTAGAGGAGTTTGTATAACTACCTTTATACACCTGTGAACAATTAACCCCTCCCCTAAATTAGCAGGAAGAAATAGAAAAAAAATGCTGTTAAAAAGTGTCAGAAAAAAAGGTCTTTTAAAAACTGCTAGCAAATGTATCAAATAAAGGAGGGGAAAAAAATAAATAAAACACCCCCAAAACAACACTTGCAAGCAGAAGCAGTCAAAAGCACAACTCCTGGTTATTAACTCTCCACTTTAGTTCAAAAATCCACTTGTGTTCACAAAACCCACATGCAAGTCAACATCATTACAAAAAGAATCTGACTTGGACTCTCTTCAGAGAACTTTAAAGGCTGACAATAAATTACCCATCCCTGTCCTCACCTGGATAAGAATTCAAGTGTTCAGTCAAATATATGATCTAATTTAGCCGGCCATTTCTGAACCGATTTAAATTCAAACCATATTTAGGCAGACTAATTGTACCCAAGTCGATCGATAGATCAACTTGGGAACAATCAGCCTGCCTAAATATGGTTTGAATCTCGGCCGGTCCCCGCTGAACTGGCCAAGATTCAAACCATCTATATGGCCAGCTTAATTTGATCAACAACCAGAATGTAGGATTTTTCATGCAAATATTGTCACCCTGTGGTTGCAGGAAAGAAACTCTCACCATCTATAGCAAGCCTTAGAGTGATGGTGACCCATGACTCAACCTTTGCACATGTCCCTCTTGTTTTAGGCTTATATGTGCTACAGGAACTGAATACATTTCATTGCATGAACAAGAAAATTCGAAGTACACATTTTCTCACCTGGTCACTTTAAATTACTGATACACACAGTTTTCAACAAGAAAAAGTTTCCATCCTTCATTATTACACGTATATTCAAATGGCAAGTTCTTATTTTTTGGTAATAGAAGGTGGTAGAGTGTGTGACAATCTGTATGTTAGTTTGTATGTCCAGCTATAAATCTGCTGGTTGTAATAGTGGAAAAGAAACCAGTATGAAAAATGTATATAACAAAGAGTAAAGAGTAGCATCTAAGAAAGGAAGAAAAGAAAGAGGGGGCTGGTAAGGTAGGGTTAAGGAAGAGGGGATGGGTGTTGTGCTTCTTCTCTCTTCCTCTGAACATGTTAGTGTTCCCCACCAGTGACAGCGAAAGGCATTTGTGGAAGAAATTGTAGTAGTGGAATATAGTATAGTAACCTCCTCCCCCTTACTTTTAAATAAGTTGAAATGGTTAGGGCATCCTAAAAAATGCCCCAGTAGAAGGGAGTAGCGCCCAGGTCTGCATAGCCATCTAAATGGGCCCCCAAATACCATTTGTAAACGCTTTTTGCAGATTCATATTTGCCCTTATTTTCAATTCTAAATCATTGGATGTGGTAAGAATGTTTATACATAATCCAAAGCCACTGCAAGCCAGTCCTCCAGTAGGTTACTTTTCTTCTCTGCGTTTTCCCTTATTTCAGTACAGAAAGCATCAAGGAAGTATCAAACAACAAAACAACCAACCTAGGATCTGCAAAATTGTCAAAGACTTTATCACCGTAAAACCTGTGCAAAAATGCGGAATACTTTACTGTCTCCTTTGAAATAGGCAGCTGTGGACCATCTTTAGTGCAAGAATGTAGGTGTCATGTCACATGTTCCACAAAGACTTTCATTCAGTAAAGATTCATAAAAAAAATATCAGGGCAGAAAGGAAATGCCTGCTTCAAATAAAAATCAGTGCAATCTCAGGCCGCGTACACACGGGCGGACTGTTCGCCCAACCTTGTTCGGCAAACAGTTTCATCAAACAGTCCGCTCAAAATTTGCATGAGCGGACTTGCCCACACACGAGCGGACTGTTTGACGAACAAGGTTGGGCAAACAGTTCGCTCAACTTTTGAAATGAACGGACTCGCCCACGTAAGGCGGAGGCAAATCCGCCCATTTCGAGCGCGTGTACAGGTAGGCGGGGCCCGCGAAGGAGACGTCGCGGGCTCCGCCGCCTGGAATGGGCTTAAAGGGGAACCCCAACGCCGAAAAAAATCGGCGTGGGGGTTCCCCCCAAGTCCACACCAGACCCTTGTCCGAGCACGCTACCCGGCCGGCCAGGAAAGGGGGGCGAGCGAGCGCGCCCCCCCTCCTGAGCCGTACCAGGCCGCGTGCCCTCAACATGGGGGGTGCCTTGGGGAAGGGGGGGCCGCGCGGCCCCCCCACCCCAAAGCACCTTGTCCCCATGTTGATGAGGACAAGGGCCTCTTCCCGACAACCCTGGCCGTTGGTTGTCGGGGTCTGCGGGCGGGGGGCTTATCGGAATCCGGGAGCCCCCTTTAAGAAGGGGGCCCCGGATACCGGCCTCACACCCTATGTGAATGAGTATGGGGTACAATGTACCCCTACCCATTCACCTGTGAACTAAAGTACAATAAAAAACACAACACAGAGAAAAAATATTTTATTGCACAGCTCCGGGGGTCTTCTCGCCGGACTCCTCCGCTATGTGTGTGTAGCTCTTTTGCTAGCGGAGGAGTCCGGCTTTCTTCCTCCCCGCCGCCGGCCTCTTCTCCCGACTTCGGGGGTCTTGTCCCCCTCTTCGGTTCTTCTGCCGGGCCACCGCGCCTGGTCCGGTGGCCCGGTCTTCTGTCGCCGTCTTCCGTTCTTCTGTCGCCGCCTTCGGTTCTTCTGCCGGGCCACCGCGCCTTCTTGTAGCTCTTTTACAGGCGGTGGCCCGGTCTTCTGTCGCCGCTGTCGTCGCCGCCGCCTTCCGTTCTTGTTCTTCTTCTTGTTCTTCTTCTTCTCCTGGAGATGTTGACTCGACGAGCTCTCCGGCCGGAATGCCAGGGACACGCTCCGCTGCCACTTATATAGTGACAATGGGGCGGTGTCACATGGTATATGTCACATGGGTTGGTCACATGGGTTGATGTCACATGGGGACTATGACATCATAAGGGGGCGGGGTCACCATGTGACCAACCCATGTGACATATACCATGTGACACCGCCCCATTGTCACTATATAAGTGACCGCACAGCGCGGCTCTGGCATTCCGGCCGGAGAGCTCGTCGAGTCAACATCTCCAGGAGAAGAAGAAGAACAAGAAGAAGAACAAGAACGGAAGGCGGCGGCGGCGGCGACGACAGCGGCGACAGAAGACCGGGCCACCGCCTGTAAAAGAGCTACAAGAAGGCGCGGTGGCCCGGCAGAAGAACCGAAGGCGGCGACAGAAGAACGGAAGACGGCGACAGAAGACCGGGCCACCGGACCAGGCGCGGTGGCCCGGCAGAAGAACCGAAGAGGGGGACAAGACCCCCGAAGTCGGGAGAAGAGGCCGGCGGCGGGGAGGAAGAAAGCCGGACTCCTCCGCTAGCAAAAGAGCTACACACATAGCGGAGGAGTCCGGCGAGAAGACCCCCGGAGCTGTGCAATAAAATATTTTTTCTCTGTGTTGTGTTTTTTATTGTACTTTAGTTCACAGGTGAATGGGTAGGGGTACATTGTACCCCATACTCATTCACATAGGGTGTGAGGCCGGTATCCGGGGCCCCCTTCTTAAAGGGGGCTCCCGGATTCCGATAAGCCCCCCGCCCGCAGACCCCGACAACCAACGGCCAGGGTTGTCGGGAAGAGGCCCTTGTCCTCATCAACATGGGGACAAGGTGCTTTGGGGTGGGGGGGACGCGCGGCCCCCCCTTCCCCAAGGCACCCCCCATGTTGAGGGCACGCGGCCTGGTACGGCTCAGGAGGGGGGGCGCGCTCGCTCGCCCCCCTTTCCTGGCCGGCCGGGTAGCGTGCTCGGACAAGGGTCTGGTGTGGACTTGGGGGGAACCCCCACGCCGATTTTTTTCGGCGTTGGGGTTCCCCTTTAAGCCCATTCCAGGCGGCGGAGCCCGCGACGTCTCCTTCGCGGGCCCCGCCTACCTGTACACGCGCTCGAAATGGGCGGACTTTCCGAGCGGGAACAGTCCGCTCATTTCGAAAGTACAGCGGACAAGCCCACACACGGGCGGACTGTTCGCTCAAACACAGTTTCAGCGGACAGTTTTTCGGAATTTCCGAAAGACTTTGTCCGTCCAACTGTCCGCTGAAACTGTCCGCTGAAAGCCCACACACGAGCGGACTGTCCGCCCAAACACTGTTCAGCGGACAAGGTTGGGCGAACAGTCCGCCCGTGTGTACGCGGCCTCAGTTTACAGCTTCCTACTGGTTGCTACTGCCATGAAATTCAGCAATTTTCAAGAAACATAGATCAAAGCAATAGAACAGATATAATTATGTTGCTCAAAAAAGTTATGAGAATGAAACTGTGATTAATTTCCACACATACCCACATACAGTCACCCTACAGTCACCCTACACATCCATCCACTGAAGTATTACATTCATACCCACTAAAGTAATGTATCCATATACCTACTTAGTGCAAGACTTCTGTTCAATGAGAGGCTTATGTACAGTATTTTAAAGAAATATACATTTTCATGACATTGATTTTAATGAAATGTTAGATTTTAATTTAGAAAAGCAATTTTGGGGACTTTTGGTGTACAATTAAAGTCCAATTTCTTTGTTATATTTGTCAAATTTTTTGTTAAGCCAACAAACCCACAAAGCTGGAGATGTTGTGCTTTCTATTTGGCCAACCAATAGTCTAGGAAATGTCTGGGAAGTGCTTTATGTATTAAATGTCAAGGATGGCAGCCATTTTGATCCACTTGAAATGAGCTAACAGGGAAAGGTATGCATGGGCAGATTAATACACAAAAAAATACAAAGGGGGTCCCAGCACACTAATTCTAAACTATGTGAGCTTCCCAACTGTGGTAATAGTAATAAACAGAGCACCAGAACGTCTCAAACAGGCAAAAAGTTCTAGCGAACATGTGAACCTAAAGTCTATGGAACACGAGCATGAAAAATCAAAAGTCCTCATTTTAAAGGCTTATATGCAAGCTATTGCCATAAGAAAGTGTATGGGGACCTGGGTACTACCCTGGGGGACATGTATCAATGCAAAAAATATATTTTTTTTTAAAGGAGCAGTGATTGAAATGGTGCTTAAAGTGAAACAATGGCGCATCTGTGCAATGTATATAACATGCTGCAGCAATAATGACATTGTGAATAAGTATGGGGTACATCTTATGACATCACTGCCCCATACTTATTCACATAGGGTGGGGGCCCCCTTTATTAAATAGGGTTCCCGGATTCCGATAAGCCCCCCACCTGCAATCCCCAACAACCAACGGCCAGGTTTGACACTTTTTCCCCCCAGGTGAATGGGTAGGGGTACGATGTACCCCATACTTATTCACATAGGGTGGGGGGCCCCCTTTATTAAATAGGGTTCCCGGATTCTGATAAGTCCCCCAACCGCAATCCCCGACAACCAATGGCCAGGGTTGAGGCCCTTGTCCTCATCAACATGGGGACAAGGTGCTTTGGGGTGTGGGGGCCGCAGGGCACCCCCTTCCCCAAAGCACCCACCCCCCCATATTGAGGGCATGCGGCATGGTACGGTTCAGGAGGGGGGGGCGCTCGCTCATCCCCACCCCCTTTCCTGACCGGCCAGGCTGTGTGCTAGGGTCTGGATTTTGGGGGGACCCCAAAGCTGTTTTTTCGGCGTAGGGTGTTCCAATTAAAATCTATACCAGACATAAGGGACATTGTTGCTCATTTCTCGCGCTCGCTGCAATAGGAAAATGTGTTTCCAGATGAAGCCCATACACGATCGGAATGTCCGACAGCATTGTTCCGTCGCATCTATTCAGCCAGAAAGTCCGGTTGTTTGTACGCGGCATAAGAGATAGATTTAGGGACTCCTATTTTTTTTTATTGTTTTTACTGGTAATAGCACCAATCTGCGTTTATTAGTGGGACTGCGAAATTGCGGTGGACAAATCTGACCCCAAATGACACTTTTTGGGGACCAGTGGCATTATTACATTGATCAGTGCTATAAAAATGCACTGATAAATGTAAAAATGACACTGGCAGGGAAGGGGTTAACACTAGGGGGCAATCAAAGGGGTCAAGTGTGTTCCCTAGGTGTGTTTTATCTGTAAGGGGGGGGGGGTGGGCTCACTGGAACATTACAGAGATCACTGTTCCCGATCACTGGGAACAATAGATCTCTGTCGTGTCATCTGGCAGAAAGGGGAATCACCTTGTTTACATAGGCAGTCTCCTGTTCTGTTTGGGTAGCCACGCTCACACCCATTGTGCATTTGCGATCGCAATACATACTCACGTTGATGAGTTTTTTCAATTTTGTTTATCTTTGCTAGCATTTTCGTTTGTTTTTAAATGGCATTTGTACTTTTTTCTTATGACTCGGTGGAGTAGTTTTAAGCGCTTGAGTATTCGGCTTAAATAAATTTTGTTGAAACCATATCACACGATTTGGCGCATTTCTGTTTCTTTATGGTGACACATCGTTTGGAGGGGTGCTGAGAGCATCCGTGTGGATTCGAAGATCACGGGACATCCGAACAGTCAAGATAATCTCCGGCATCTGGTTATCGGGACGTCTATGTGATCTGTGATCAAATTCGCACAGTTTGACCTCCCCTAGCAGGGGAGTCACTGGGGATCTGGTAAGCCTCCATCTATTAGTGGTGTTTAGAGGTGACGGGTCCATGTGGTCAAGTACAATTTCATTGAATAAACAAGTTTCAGTTATTTCCACAGTTACTTTATATATACACTGGACATTACTTATATTTTTGTATTAATTTACATATGGACATTTGAACGTACAATTCGTTTTTTATATTAATTTATTGGAGTTGTTTTTTTTCCCATTTTTTCACAGCATTTGTGTATTCGGTTTCACAGCTTTTTTCTGATATACATTTTTTTTTGCACATTTTTTTAGGTCACATTAACATTTAGTGGCCAAGTGCTGCAATTTTTTTCTTTTGTTTTCTTTTAGTCCCCTGTTCTGCCTCTCCTCACTGCGATCGCGGGTCACAGGTGGACATCAAGTCTTCGGGAACCACGGGCACGCTCTCTATCCTTCTTGCACAGACCAACTTACAGGTGCATCAGTTCATGCAGGAGAGCAGACCTGCAAATTACCTGAATTGCTGGGTTCATCTCTGCTCAGCACCTATTGTATATTTGAATTTGGCATGGCAGAAGGACTCATAGCACTCAATGGGCACAAGTGTGGTAATTCTTATAGTTCACTTATATACTTTTAGAAAATAACTCTCATTAGTAATACAAATTTAACAGCTGGTCTACTTCATCATGCTTTATAAACACTGTACTTCTCTTCTTGTGTGAAAAGAAATGTTGAAGATTATATAGAAAATAGCAACTTTAAGTTTACTCCTCCCTTTCATAAAACCAATTTGTAGCCATTTCTAAAATGCTTAAGTAGATGCGCTGACTGCATTCTCTCTCTCTCTGGTCAACCAGAATATTCCAAGAAGCTGCCCACAAGACACTGCACTAGTAATTATAAAGATCTGTGTGGTGGTCACGCACTGATACACTCCTTCCCGCTGAATTACTCTTCACTGCACATTCCTATTGTGAATCATTCTCACTTATCAGTGTTATCAAGACTAAGTGGGTGAGCAATGTCCTGTGTCCTGAGCCCTTCAGGGAAGAGAGGATATTTAAAAGCTCCTACGCAGGCCTCTAAGTGGTAGAGGAACGATCTATGAGGGTGAAGAGGCTAAACATTGTATCTCAGTGAGATGCACCGAAGGGGAAATAACTAGGATTCATATTCAACTCCTTTGAAAGAGGAAGCAACTACTGTACTTGAAAGATGCCACCTTGTTCTCAAACCTAGAAAAAAAATCATAACCAATGTACCATGTTAACAAACATTTCTGAACATCCATTTTGAGATTGAGAGAATGCATCAAACATATACTGTCATTCCTAGGGCCAATGGCAGTATGGACCTTAATAGTTTGACTGTATTTTACAGTTTGATGTTCCTTGTCCTCCACACCCTAAGACAAGAGGATTGATCTATTAGGCCATCTAATGGGCCACATTCTGAAGACACGCACCACCTAGCTTTTATAAAAATAAAAAAAAATGCATTAGAGTGTAGTGACTTTATGCACAATATTTAAGCACTTGTACTTGGCCACATGTTGAACAGCACACACCAGTTAACTTTTAATAAAAAAAAAAAATCGACATTAGGGTGCGTGTATTTATTTTACAGAAAAAAGGCCACCAAAACATTGAAGTGACTACATATACAGAATTTACATAAGCATTTGTCGCATTTTGAATATTAATACCAGTCAGCTTTTCATAACAAAAAATCAGCTTTAGCCCCTGTACACACGGTCGGAGATTCTGCCAACCAAATCCGTCGGATTTTGTCCGTCGGATTTAGTCAGACGGATTGTGTCCAAAACTGTTGCATACACACGGTCGGACTAAGTTGTCGAAAAATCCGATCTTTCAGAACGTAATGACGTAATTTCGTTACGATGGGACTACATTCAGACTAGTAGCCAATAGCTTTGATGTAGGAATTTGATCTGAGCATGCGTGGCACTTGGTCCGATCAAAATTCGCTACACATGATCGGAGTATGTCCGATCGAACCAGTTGGTCGGGAAATATTTCCAACATGTTGGAAAATTGGGTCCGACGGATATTCCGACGGAATCAGTCCGATGCATACCACACACAGTCGGATTATCCAACGACACGGTCCGATAGGACACATTCCGACGGATTCTCCGACCGTGTGTACAAGGGCTTAGAGTGTTGCAACTCCATGTATATTATTTAAAGGGGAGCTCCAGGCTCGTTAAGAAAACATTATAGTTGTTATACTGTAGCTGCTGACTTTTAATATAGGGACACTCACCTGTCCAGGGATCCCGTCATGTCCTCACCCATGCCGATTCTTCAATCAGCTTTGGGTGCAGGTGCTGGCATCTCTAGTAAGGGAAACAGGAAGTGAAGCCCAGCAGCTTCACAGCCTGTCTCCTACTGCACATGCATGAGTCACACTGCACCTTGTGAAAGGTTTCAAAATCTTCTGGGACCTGTGATGTGTTCCAGAAGACTGCAGGGGAAGGAGGGGGGTGAACGTCCGGGTCAGTTTGCCACAGCAAAAAACAGGTACTCACTTCTCCCTCATGCTAAATGTGGCAGTGGACAGGAGGGAGGGTGCAAACCAGCGGAGATTCCCTTTTTGGATGGAGCTCTGTTTTAGATACTTTTACCAGGTCAAGTTTTCTGAGTGGTGGATCAGCCAGGTTTTAATGAAGAAATCACAATTATAAGTTTTATTTCACATAAAATAAGTCCATAAATTGTACAGACTAGATGCACATTATGTACTTGTAGGCTGCATTTTGAAAGGGACAGACCAGGCAGGTTTATCATGATAAGAAAGTTAGAGCATAATATGCAAGCTAAGGCCAGTGGTCTAGTCCCTTAAAAAATAAAAAAATAAATCCAAACCCTTTATTTATTTATTTATTTTAAACCTAACTGAAAGTAAAAAACAAGACTGAAATGTGAAACAATAAAATATAATACACCAATAAAATACCAAAAAAAGGAGAAAAGTTGATGCTAATGCACACTGTTGCAGGCATTTTGATTTTGGCTGAATGGAAAAAAAACTGATAGCTCAATAGGAGCCACTGTACTAACTAGTCGACATTAGTACATCATTCTCTCCTGCTGTGCTATTGTATTCTGACAGGGGGCGGTGAGAGGGCTGATTGGGAGCCAATCGGCAGACCTTTTTTGGTCATGCCCTTTCGACAAAAGCAGGCTGAATGGCCGGCTTCTGTTGAACCGACTGCAGTACACACAGGCCGAATGTCAGCTGGTTTCTATTGAACCGCCATTGCTGCCTCATTCGGCCCATGTGTACTAGGCTTAAAGCTGCCCCCATTCAGAGTGAGTACTACTGCAAGAGTAAGCTCTAGCATACGGGCCTAGAGAAAACCAAACTACAAGACACGGGTATCGAGGAAGATGTCCAGAGTTCTAATAGTCTATTGGTTATTCTCCATTCACTTTATGACTTTTTGAGCATAATAGTTTCTTCACTGTTATGAAAGGCTTTTATATTGTGTACAGGACACCGTGGCAGGGTCCTGGAAGGACGCTATGTTTCCCCTCTGTTTGGTTTGTGGTCCCTTTAAGGGAATAAAATTGATTAACCCACCTGTTAGAGGAAGTGTGTTTAAAAACAAGACAGGAAGTGGTAGATGGGTGTGGAGGAGTGTAGAGGACATGGTGGATGGTGTTTGGTGTTTGTTCTGGGTTGCAGCAACAGAAGTGGACAGCAGTGTCCTGCCTGGAAGCCTCCTGGCAGGGGAAGCTACCTGCCATCAAAGATCAAGTACTGTTTGGTTGAGACAGCTATTCTGGACTTTGCAAGTCGGTGAGACTAAAAACCTTTTTCTTTTGTTTTTGGCTGCTGTAAAGCTGTTTAAGTTTAATAAACCCTTTGTTGTGTGAAAAGCCTGTGTCCTGCGATCTTGCTGGTCCCCCCCCCCCCCCCCCTGAACATTACAAGTGGTGGAGAATGCGGGCAGGACAAAGTAACAGGCGTTTTTCTTGCTATTTTTTTTTTTGCATTGGATTTGAACGGACATTTAAAGGGACAGTACAGTGAATTTATGTCCTGGGTTAAAGCTGCACAACTGTTGAAAGCTGAAACAATGGAGGAGCTAATTAAACAGCTGTCCTTGGCTAATATGCAAGCGCAGACTCACCATGAGGAAGCTAATCAGCGCTTAGCAACCCAGCTGGAGGTACAAAAAAACGCACCACAACGAGGCGCTGGCTCTGCAGCAAGAAAATACTCGCCTGTTGGTGGCCCAGTTAGCAGCCCAGCAAGCGACCCAACAAGGGGTTATGCAGGCTCAGATGGCTGCCTTAAAAGAAGCAGTGCAGCAGCTTTCTCAGGGCCGTGAACAAGTGGCCGTTGCCCCTGGCAACCAGGTGACCATAAGGGCAAGCCATTTTTTGCAGAAATTGTCCCTGAGTGATGATGTAGAGGCGTTTCTGGCTACATTTGAGAGGACGGCAGAGAGAGAAGGGTGGCCCCAGGACCAGTGGGCCGGCTTAATTGCTCCTTTCCTCACCGGAGACCCTCAAAAAGCCTATTTTGACCTACCACCAGAAGACGCTAAAACTAAAGGCAGAAATACTGGCTCGGTTGGGGGTGACTACGGCTGTTCGGGCCCAACAAGTGCACCAATGGAAGTATTGTTCAGACCGGCCACCGCGATCTCAAATGCATGACCTGGTGCAACTAGTAAAAAAATGGCTGCAGCCTGAAGTGTTGTCTGGCCCCCAAATTGTGGAGCAGGTCGTGCTGGTCCGATACTTAAGGTCACTGCCAGACGACCTTCAACGGTGGGTCAGCCATGGAGACCCCAAAACTGTGAACCTCCTTGTCGAGATGGTGGAACGATATACAGTGGTGGATGATCTGCTTGGCCCCGCCAAGCGTCAAGGGCCAAGTCTGCCACGGCCTTTCGACCAACTGCCGCCCTTCGAAAGGATGTCCCCAGGAGCCCTGGAACCAACACCCCGGAAGGCCAAGAGTCACACCCGTTACCCCCTCAGTGACCTGTTCCTGTTCGGAGAGGAGGGGATGTACAATGTCATGCCTGGGGCCATACCCGGGCCCACTGCCCATTGCAGGAAGAACCCATGGAATGCGGGGTTCTTCGGAGGGGGTCTTTTTATGCCCATAAAGCGTGTACAACACATCTTGACCTTGGAAAGGGGAAATTTGAGTGGGAAGTCCAAGTGAACCACCACCCTGCACAGGCTTTGCTGGACTCTGGAAGCATGGTAACCTTGGTTCACCCTAGAGTAATTGGGAAGATCGGTCTGGTAAGAAAAATTTTACGGGTTGTGTGCATTCATGGGGACACTAGAGAGTACCCTCTCATCTCGGTGTCCATCTCCACAGCATGTGGCACTGGTACTCAAGAGGTGGGGGTGGTAAAGAACTTGGTACATGACGTTATCATAGGACGAGACTGTCCGTTATTTGCAAAACTGTGGGGACAAGGAAAACTATCTGAAAGGTCCAGAGACTGGGAAGAAACTAGTCCCTCTGTTCCTGTTGTTGAGGGTAATAACCCTGAGATGCCGCATTTTCGTAATATGGACCCAGTTGATAAAAATGCTAAGGATTTGGTTAAGGGTGATGAAAGTAGTGCTGACACTGTTAAGGATGTCAAAATGTGGGGTTCACAGACCTACCTGAATACTGAGGGGGGGGAACCTTCTCCGCTTCAGGTAATGCTGGGGGAAGAGGATGAGGAAGTGGCCTCTACCTCTGCCTTGCCAGATTTGGGTGTTCCCCAGGGGGCATTTGGTACTGTCCAGATGCAGGACCCCACTTTGGCCAGGGCACGGGAACAGGTTGTAGTAATAAATGGGGAGCCCCAAGAGCCAGGTGCTAATGAGCGGTGGCCACATTTTGCAATATGTAATGAATTGCTTTATCGGGTTACTAAAGTGAGAGAAAATGTGGTAGAACAATTATTGGTACCCCAACAGTATAGACGCAAGGTCCTGGACCTGGCCCATGATGATGTTTTAGGGGGACACCTGGGAGTTGAAAAGATGGAGGCACGGATCGCCGACCGATTTTACTGGCCAGGCTTGAAAGCAGAGGTAAGGAGATACTGTACCTCTTGTCCCACCTGTCAGTTGACCGCTCCGGCGACCCATTTCCGGAGCCCGTTGGTCCCTCTGCCCATAATTGAGGTCCCATTCGAGAGGATAGCCATGGATATAGTGGGTCCCTTGGTAAAGTCAGCTCGAGGTCATTCTTACATACTGGCGATCCTCGACTATGCCACTCGATATACTGAGGCGCTACCCCTGCGGAATACCTCCTCTAAGGCTATTGCCCGGGAACTATTCCAGTTGTTTACACGGACAGGTTTTCCCAAGGAAATACTCACAGACCAGGGCACCCCGTTTATGTTGAAGGTTATGGCTGATGTATGCAAACTGTTCCGGATTAAACAGCTGCGCACATCGGTCTACCATCGCCAAACAGATGGATTGGTAGAACGTTTTAATAAGACCCTTGAGTCTATGCTCAAGAGAGTGGTACAAAGGAATGGGAAAGACTGGGACTGCCTGTTACCAGCTCTCCTGTTTGCTATCCGAGAAGTGCCCCAGGCCTCCACTGGGTTTTCGCCCTTTGAATTGGTATATGGGCGGAGACCTCGCGGATTACTGGACTTTGTTAAAGAAGAATGGGAAAGTGAACCAATTCAGCATAAGAGTGTTCTTGAATATGTCTCTCAAATGCAGGAGAGGATCCGAACTGTGATGCCGCTAGTTAAGGAACATTTACAAAAAGCCCAGGAGGCTCAACGACGGGTCTATAATAGGGCAGCCACAATTAGGAACTTCCAAGTGGGGGATCGAGTAGCAGTGTTGATTCCCACTGTGGAAAGTAAACTCTTGGCCAGATGGCAAGGCCCTTTCGAGGTTGTAGAAAAAGTGGGAGAGGTCAATTATAGAGTCCACCAGCCAGGCAAGAGGAAACCCTATCAGATATATCATGTAAACTTTTTAAAGCCCTGGACAGACAGGGAACCAGTGACCTCCCTGGCTAGTACAAAACTTGAGCCTCGGGTTGGGGTGGAGAGTGTCCAAGTAGCAAATACCCTGTCTAAAACCCAAAGTCAGCAGGCAAAGGAGTTCTTGCAGAGAAATAAAGAAAAATTTTCAGACTTGCCAGGGCTCACTAGTGTCATAGAGCATGATATTATCACAGAACCAGGAGTCAAAGTTTTTGTCCGGCCCTACCGCATCTCAGAGGCTCAAAGGAAGGCCGTTTCAGAGGAAGTAAAAAAGATGTTAGACCTAGGGATTATTGAGGAATCGCAGAGTGAGTGGTCGAGCCCGATTGTGTTGGTACCGAAGCCCAATGGGACTCTGCGATTCTGCAATGATTTCCGGAAACTTAATGAAGTTTCCCGGTTTGATGCCTACCCCATGCCCCGGGTAGATGAGCTTATCGAGAGACTAGGTCCAGCCAGGTATATCACTACGTTAGACCTTACCAAGGGGTAATGGCAAATACCGTTGACTAAGGCTGCTAGAGAGAAAACTGCTTTTTCTACCCCAGAGGGGAGTTTTCAGTACAAAAGGATGCGTTTTGGATTGCAAACTGCTCCAGCCACGTTCCAGAGAGCAATGGATAGGATTTTACGACCTCACCGGAAGTATGCCTCAGTGTACTTGGACGATATAGTCATTTTTAGCAAAGACTGGGAATCACATTTGTCCAAAGTTCAGGCAGTGCTGGACTCTCTTTGGAAGGAGGGGTTTACAATAAACCCTGAAAAATGTGCTTTGGGAATGGAGGAGGGGAAATACCTGGGTTATATCGTGGGTAAAGGGGTAGTGAAACCTCAGGTCAACAAGATAGAGGCTATACAGAATTGGCCCCGCCCCCTCACAAAAAAGCAGGTACGTACATTCCTGGGCATGGTGGGATACTACAGGAGGTTTGTACCCAACTTTGCCACGTTGGCGGCTCCGTTGACCGATCTGACTAAGGGCCGGAAATCGGTCATGGTGGAGTGGAATGCAGACGCTGAGAAGGCTTTTTTGGAGCTCAAGTCGGCGCTGTGCCAACACCCTGTCCTGGTAGCACCTCATTTTTCAAAAGAGTTTGTTGTCCAGACTGATGCTTCCGATGTAGGATTGGGAGCGGTATTGTCACAGGTTATTCATGGTGAGGAACACCCGATAGTCTTCCTCAGCAGGAAGTTAACACCAGCGGAGAAAAACTACGCCATAATTGAACGAGAGTGTCTGGCCATTAAGTGGGCTCTGGAATCCCTCAGATATTACCTTTTGGGGAGGAAGTTTTGGTTAATTTCTGATCATGCCCCTTTAACATGGCTGAGACAAGGAAAAGGGACTAATGCCAGGGTTACCCGGTGGTTCCTGGCACTCCAGGAATTTAAGTTTGTAGTGGAGCATAGGCCCGGGAGACTGCATCAAAATGCAGATGCCCTCTCCCGAGTCCATTTTTTTGAGCTCCACTGTTGCCTCCACCTCCTTGGCGTTGGGGCACAGGGGGGAGATATGTACAGGAGGCCGTGGCTGGGTCCTGGAAGGACCCTATGTTTCCCCTCTGTTTGGTTTGTGGTCCCTTTAAGGGAATAAAATTGATTAACCCACCTGTTAGAGGAAGTGTGTTTAAAAACAAGACAGGAAGTGGTAGATGGGTGTGGAGGAGTATAGAGGACATGGTGCATGGTGTTTGGTGTTTGCTCTGGGTTTCAGAAACAGAAGTGGACAGCAGTGTCCTGCCTGGAAGCCTCCTGGCAGGGGAAGCTACCTGCCATCAAAGATCAAGTACTGTTTGGTTGAGACAGCTATTCTGGACTTTGCAAGTCGGTGAGACTAAACACCTTTTTCTTTTGTTTTTGGCTGCTGTAAAGCTGTTTAAGTTTAATAAACCCCTTGTTGTGTGAAAAGCCTGTTGTGCTGCCCCCCCCCCCCCCCGAACATTACAATTGTAACAAAGCTGTTGGTGGCAACTTGCTGTTATCTAGTCAGTATTTTTTACAATTGAAAAGCTGGTTGAGAGTAGTTGAGTTTCCATTGAAATTACCTAATATATGGCAGCATAATTAATTATACTCACTCACACCCTAAGGACCCATTAAAAACCTCTACATTTTCCTTTTTTGTGGTTTATTTTTAATTTGTATTTCATGTGTTAAAAAATGAAGTGTAGCCTAGCTCACTTTTTAAGAAGTGTGAGTTGTTTGTTGTCCAAAGGTTTTAGATTTCGGCAAAATTTTCATCAGGTTTTCCATACACTTCATGTTAGTATTGCAACTGCATTTCTTGGTTTCAAGATGTTTCCGATATGTTGTATTTTTTTTATCTTTGCCATGTGAAATCAGATAAAGTTTAATCTTCAGATAATAACCACCAAACCCTAATGCCATTCCATTTTTCCATTAAGTATGTTGACAAACCCTATGCAGCAAACTGCACATTATTTGGAACATAGGTTATACACTTTAAACAAATCTGAAGCACTGTTCATGGAAACGAGCCTCTGTGGTCCTTCCAAAACCAAACATTGTGTAACCAACAAACACCAGATACACCTACCAATATCAAACATAACCCAAGAAGAAAAATTTATTAAATCTTTCAACCCATAGCAGACATTTTTTCATGTTTGGTTTGACTAAACTAGATGCTAGGGGAACAAATGCACATTTTCTCTTAAATAAAAAGATATTTGCAAATTGACTTTTAAAGAAATGATAACATTATTACTAAAAAGTTAAATATTATACTTGGAAGTGATTACCAGTATTTCTTTATATGTGCACTTTAAAGCAGAAGAATGTGAATTCCTGTTCTATAGATGTAATCCATAGAAGTATCCCTAAGTGATCTTTGGTTAACTTGCATATTTACGGTAGACTTTCACCATACACACCAGACTATTTTCTCATTACTAGTATCTCCATAACACAATAGAAAGCTGTTGTACTTGCCAATAATTTTTTAGCTTATTTAATTAGTGAGCTCGGTATCTATGTGCAGTAACTCATGTAGACCAATGAGATTTCAAATTACTGCATTCATTTAGATGAGGTTCTAACCAATCCACATTCTATTCAAAATGAAAAAAAAAGGTACTGACATACTGTACAACATACAACTTTCTTGTTCAAATTTTTTATTTAAAGGTTAGCATACATGTCCCAGGACAAGTTATATAATTGCCACACGGTGAATCAAATCATATCCCCATGCAGGGAGGCATATACAGTGTCAAGTAGAAACATTGAAGTAGCAATTACAGATCTCAAGTCAGAGGATGCCAAGGGGTGTTTAAGACGAAGAAAGAGCTGTAACCAGTGAAGAAGTGTAACAAGTAATAAAATACTGAAATATAAACCATGATAGTCAAGTGCCCACTGCCCAACCTCAGCCATAGCACAAGAAAAAAGAGTATACAGAAGGAGAGAGAAGAAGGACACTGGGGTGAGGTCCTAGGGGTTTTCATAGCAGTGGCGGCTATGCAGTGGCGGCTGGTGTGCAAAAGCTAGAGTGTCCACCCATGTCAGGGCTCCAAAAAAGAGTTGTTAAAGTCCAGAGACTGGAAATTGCCTATCCAGGGATACCACATTTTAGTGTAATTCCTGATTCTATCCTGGATGGTTGTGTGGTGTGGATCTTTCCTGAGCAATTCAATACTTCATAGTGAGAATACAGGGTGTTTTTCACGATTGTGCTACTGCCTGTTTGGCAGCAGCAGTGACTTGAAGGAAGAGTCAAAATTTGGTTTCTGGTCAGCCCCACCTCCAATGGATTATTATTTAACAAGGCAATCTGAGAATTGAGCTGTATATCAGTATTAAAAAGTTTGGTAAGAATTACTTCCACCTAAAAGGACCGCACCACAGGGCAGGTCCACCAGATGTAGAGATGTGAACTGGACTCCCCACAACCTCTGAAACAAGCTGCGGGTAGCCAGGAACATACTTCACTATCCTTTGTGGCACCAGGTATCACCTGGACAGTACTTTGTAGACCGTTTCTATTGTCAATATACTTTGGTTTGATTTGTGAGTTTCTACCCAAATGAATGTCTACCCAATCTTCTGAGGTAAGGTCCAGGTTCCTCCACTCCAAACTCATCCATGTCTTTATGGACCTTGCTTTGTGCACTGGTGTACAGTCATGTTGGAAACACTGTTCCCACAAATTTGGGAGCATGAAATTGTCCAAAATGACTTGGTATGCTGATGCCTTAAGAGTTTCCTTCACTGGAACTAAGGGGCCAAGCCCAACCCCTGAAAAACAACCCCACACCGTAATCCCCCCTCCACTAAAGGATTTGGACCAATGCACAAAGCAAGGTCCATAAAGACACGGATGAGCGAGTTTGGGTGGAGGAACTTGACTGGCCTATACAGAGTCCTGACCTCAACCCGAGAGAACACCTTTGGGATGAATTAGAGAGGAGACTGCAAGCCAGGCCTTCTCATCCAACATTGGTGCCTGACCTCACAAATGCACTTCTGAAAGAATGGTCAACCATTCCTATAGACAAACTCCTAAACCTTGTGGATAGCCTTCCCAGAATAGTTGAAGCTGTTATAGCTGCAAAGGGTGGGCCACTGCAATATTGAACCCTGCGGAATAAGACTGGGATGCCATTAAAGTTAATGTGCTTGTAAAGGCAGGCGTCACAATTTTTTTTATTAATATAGTGTATGATTGTCTCTCTTTTCATTTTTATTTAAAAAAAAAAACATTGAAAAGACATTCCTGCATCATTAATAAGTAGTAATTAACCCCTAATGTGACTTTTTCTGCTGTAGGGATTGCTATGGCATTGTTTCCCATATTGAGATGCCTTTGTTAAAGGATGGTAGCTGTGTGTCACTATTGACCCTCATATACTGTCAGCCCTTCCTATCCGCAGCAGTGCTAAAATACTGCTGCAGAAATTTCTATCCTAATGACTGTATTTTATTTGTTTCTATGGTGGGTTCATAGGGTAATCCTGCTTATGAAAGAAGATTCACCCCAATATAATGGAGTTTTATTCCATAACAATACAGTGCCTTGCGAAAGTATTCAGCCCCCTTGAACTTTTCAACCTTTTGCCACATTTCAGGCTTCAAAATAAAGATATAAAATTTTAATTTTTTGTGAATAATCACCAACAAGTGGGACACAGTTGTGAAGTGGAACGAAATCTATTGGATATTTTAAACTTTTTAAGCAAATAAAAAACTGAAAAGTGGTGCGTGCAAAATTATTCGGCCCCTTTACTTTCAGTGCAGCAAACTCACTCCAGAAGTTCAGCGAGGATCTCTGAATGATCCAATGTTGTCCTAAAGGACTGATGGTGATAAATAGAATCCACCTGTGTGTAATCAAGTCTCTGTATAAATGCACCTGCTCTGTGATAGTCTCAGGGTTCTGTTGAAAGCGCAGAGAGCATCATGAAGACCAAGGAACACATCAGGCAGGTCTGTAATACTGTTGTGGAGAAGTTTAAAGCCGGATTTGGATACAAAAAGATTTCCCAAGCTTTAAACATCCCAAGGAGCACTGTGCAAGAGATCATTTTGAAATGGAAAGAGTATCAGACCACTGCAAATCTACCAAGACCTGGCCGTCCCTCTAAACTTTCAGCTCAGACAAGGAGAAGACTGATCAGAGATGCAGCCAAGAGGCCCATGATCACTCTGGATGAACTGCAGAGAACTACAGCTGAGGTGGGAGAGTCTGTCCATAGGACAACAATCAGTCGTACACTGCACAAATCTGGCCTTTATGGAAGAGTGGCAAGAAGAAAGCCATTTCTCAAAGATATCCATAAAAAGTCTTGTCTAAAGTTTGCCACAAGCCACCTGGGAGACACACCAAACATGTGGAAGAAGGTGCTCTGGTCAGATGAAACCAAAATCTGACTTTTTGCCCACAATGCAAAACGATATGTTTGGCGTAAAAGCAACACAGCTCATCACCCTCAACACACCATCCCCACTGTCAAACAGGGTGGTGGCAGCATCATGGTTTGGGCCTGCTTTTCTTCAGCAGGGACAGGGAAGATGGTTAAAATTGAGGGGGAGATAGATGCAGCCAAATACAGGACCATTCTGGATGAAAACCTGTTGGAGTCTGCAAAAGACCTGAAATTGGGACGGAGATTTATCTTCCAACAAGACAATGATCCCAAACATACAGCAAAATCTACAAAGGAATGGTTCACAAATAAACGTATCCAGGTGTTAGAATGGCCAAGTCAAAGTCCAGACCTGAATCCAATCGAGAATCTGTGGAAAGCTGAAAACTGCTGTTCACAAACGCTCTCCATCCAACCTCACTGAGCTCGAGCTGTTTTGCAAGGAAGAATGGGCAAGAATTTCAGTCTCTCGATGTGCAAAACTGATAAGAGACATATCCCAAGCGACTTGCAGCAGTAATCGCAGCAAAAGGTGGCTCTACAAAGTATTAACGCAAGGGGGCCGAATAATTTTGCAAGCCCCACTTTTAATTTTTTTTATTAGTTAAAAAAGTTTCAAAAATCCAATAGATTTCGTTCCACTTCACAATTGTGTCCCACTTGTTGGTGATTCTTCACAAAAAATAAAAATGTTATATCTTTATGTTTAAAGCCTGAAATGTGGCAAAAGGTTGAAAAGTTCAAGGGGGCCGAATACTTTCGCAAGGCACTGTATATAAAGATATCTGAAGAAACATTTTAAATATAAAAAAGGAAAGATTATACAGTACATAAACAAAAAATATTATCATATGTAATAATACCATTAAGATAGGGTGACCAGACACCCCCGGATTGAGGACACTGTCCCTGGACCAAGTCTCTCCCTGGTCTTGTGGATTGGATTTGAATAGGGGCTGGAGCAATTTCGAAGACAGTCAGTGCAGAATAAAAAAAAATTCTGAATTACACCCCCCCGTGCTCTGCCGCTCCTACTAGCTTAGGGGGAGTGTATTTTTTTCCATTATCTGTGCCCCTTTTTGATGATCATGTGCTGGTCGAAGCAGAGGGAATATTTCTTCAGTTTCGGGTGCATGCCCATCCAGCTCCGCTCGCATGTTCTTCTGCCTTGGCTCAAGTCCCGGCCAGCCGCCTACCCGCTTATCTCCTTGCCTTCCCTGGCTGAGTGATTCTCCTCCGCTACCCATTCAGTAGTAGCCGGGGCTCGGAGAGTGAGACTTGACAGGCTGTGAGGCAGGTGGCAGCGGCGATGGGCAGAGAGTGCTGATTGCCATTACTAATAAAAAAAATAATATGTCCCCGGATTCCATTTTAAAAATCTGGTTACCTTACAGTAAGATATGTACCCATGCCAAGGAAAATTTGACAAAAGGGTGTCTATACCAAGAAGTAAATGATAAACACTCATTTTGAGGAAACACACCTAAAGGAAAAAGCATAATGCGTTTTCAGTGAGCCTAAGGGGGTTATTTACTAAAGGAAAATCCACTTTGCACTACAAGTGCACTTGGAAGTGAAGTCGCTGTAGATCTGAGGGGGACATGCAAGGAAAATATAAAACAGCATTTTAGCTTGCACATGATTGGATGGTAAAATCAGCAGAGCTTCACCTCATTTCAGATCTACCACTTTATGCCATGTACACGCAACCTGACTTTTTGACAGCAACGGTCCGACGGAACGAGTCAGTCTGAAAATTTGATCGTATGTGGGCTCCATCGGACCTTTGCTTGTCAAAAATCTGGCGGACTTTAGAAATAGAACATGTTTTAAATTTTCCCACCGGAACTCGAGAAACCAATCCATTCGTGTGTATGCTAGTCCGATGGACAAAAACCAACGCTAAGGCAGCTACTGGCTATGAACTTCCTCATTCTAGTCCGGTCGTACTTCATCACGTTCGAATCTGACTTTGGTGCGATTGTGTGTGGCCAAGTCCGTTCATTCAGAAAGTCTGACGGAACTCCGCCGAAAGTCAGTCGGAAAGACCGTCGGACCTAGTCCGTCGAAAAGTCTGCTCGTGTGTATGCGGCATAAGATTTACAGCGACTGCACTTCCAAGTGCGCTTTCACATGTACTTTGCACTTGTAGTTTGCACTTGTAGTGCAAAGTGGATTTGACTTTTGTAAATAACCCCCCAATATTTTGAGTTATTTTTACATTTAAAGGGACACTAAATGATATCCTTAGTCTCCAAAAACAATCCAATTATATTTCCTACTTAATGACCCTGTAATTTATTTTTCATGTCTTTGTAAGCTCCAGAACCTCCTTTTCTCCTCACTTCTGTTTGTTTGAAATACGCAATGAGCGTTAGTTGTGGTCATATGCACACTACAAATCCCATAGTCCTTTGTCCACCTTCAGAATGAGCAAGAGTGGGAGGCTGCATTCCTACATGTCATAAAGAATAAATGTAGCCACCCTCTAGGAGGCTGTGAGCAATAGAAAATACTTTTTTCTGATTAAGAAGTGGTTGTAAACCTCAGACATGAAAAATTTATCTAGCGGATGACATTTAGGATCAAATGTCACACGCATTGTAAATTTCGTTTTTGACCCCAGGACAATAAAGGTTCTGAGGGTTAATTATTGTAGGGATACCTAACACCAGTCTGGCCAGGCTGTGTTTAGAAGTTCTGCCTGGTCATGTGAACGGTGAGGTGCACATGACAGGCCAGAATCAAGTGTGGTTGGATGTTTTGGTATCGGCCCTCTCTGAGCCAATCAGCGGGAGTGCCGGGGCCCACTGAGGAGTCTGGGAGGGGGTACTTAAACAGGTGTGGGTCACGTGTTCAGGGTTCCGGAGTTCATGAGACCCGTATGGTCTGTTCTGGTTCCAAGAGTGGGGTAGCTCTGTGAGGGGTCCCAGTCACAGGGTGTTCGACATCCCGCAACATGTTCCTGGTAATGGCCCTTGATAGACCTGCCTGGTCTGGGGTAGGGATCCATCTGTTCCCGAGTCTCGGACCCTGCTGGTCCGAGGCGCTGAAACTGAGGGAGGATTCAAAGTGTCCGGATGTGCTCTCGGCTTGGAGGGACATTACAGCTGGTGGAAGTGACCGGGGGAGGACTCTTCAGAGGAGGGCCGGTAAGTGGCATCCTGAGAAGTGCCTGGTTGCTGAGTTGGGAAGGACATTGACGAATTCACACTTTTCCAGTACCATAGAGGAAGGGGGAAACGTTCCAGGTACGATTGGAAAAAGTTTCCTGTATACCCTCAGTTGATTGTTCAAGTTTTGAGTTAATGTGCTGACTGCCATAATCTCTGGCTAGAGATCTGTTCAGCCTTGAAGTACCCAGCTGCGAGTGGCTACTCTCTGGGTGGAAATAGAGACTTTGCTAAACCTGCAGTCAGGGCCATCTTTAAATAATGATTGGACCCTGGGCAAACGTTTTCTTGCCCACCCCCCCCCCCCCCCCCCCATACAATTTTGCTCTCCACCTGCTCTGAGACATACAATAAATAGCAGCTAGACTTAAAATCCATTTACTGTATCAGATCAGGCAGTAACTGCATTTGGTTACGCTTACTGACTGGTTGCTAGAGGTTACAGCACACATTACAGTTCGCTGATTAGTTGCTAGATGTTACAGCACATGATTTCTGCTTGTTGATTGGTTGCTAGATATTACTGTACGGTAATGCTGCTCACTGATTGGTTGCTAGAGGTTACAGCACATCATCTCCTCACTGTAGGGGGTGTGATATACATATGAATGGCACCTTTATTTACATATCCATGCCGCCAGCTGCTGCTATTTACTTATGAATGTCGCTGCTACTTACACATGATTTCCCGTTATTTACATGTAAACACAGGGTTTGCAGGTGAGTCATTTGTACAAAGAAATAGGGCAGAGCTGGACAGCATTAGTAGCAGCACTTCACACTGAGATATCAGAACACAGCATGGGACTAAAACTTCAAGGGGCAAGGGAATTTAAACTGGGATAGTTGGCAAGTATGAGGCAGCTGCTTTGGGCCCCACAACAATGACAGGGCCCAGGGCAGCTGCCCCTTTTGCCCTGCCTTAAAAACGGCCCTGCCTGCAGTTCAAGGTGCCTGAGTTCTTCACCCGTGCTCTCTGTTCCCTAAGAGACTGTATTTGTGAAAGTTCTACTGCAAAATAAACCTTTTTGAAAGGACTTCATCTGTGTCAGTGTACAAGTCATTGGGTATCAACCCTGGGAACCCCTAGACGCGGAGGAGCAGGCCAGGAGAAGGTAACCGGTAAGCCCATTAAGTCAAGTCTGCCCTGCAATGGGGCTTTGGCCGCTACATGAACAAATTACATTGCACTATAGTGCGTATTAACCTGAATCCAAAGCACTGTGTCTGGTTCCTTTCTGATCTTTCCTCTCTCTGCTATCTGCATGCCTCACTCTTAAGGCCCTGTTCACACATACTACAGTGGCTTGATTTTTACTGCACAAGAAGATCACAGTTTACCGCAAGGACACATAGAAAAACATTTTTTTTCTATGTGTCCTGTTCACACAACAAGCTTACTATGACATAGCAATTTAATACACATAAAAACGTGTGTCAATGCACGTCAAAGCACATTAAAATGGAAGACAATGCACATCCATTTTTGAAGCATGCATTTTAATGCACCTAATAATTAAGCTACGGTGACCAGATTTTTAAAATGAAATTCAGGGACATTTTTTTTATTGACAAATGTTAAACGATTATTATATTATTATATAGGATTTATATAGCACCAACAGTTTGCGCAGCACTTTACAATATGAGGGCAGACAGTACACTTCCAATACAAATGAATACAGGAGGGATCAGAGGGCCCTGCTCGTTAGAGCTTACAATCTAGAAGGGAAGGTCAAGTTGAAACAAAATGTAATAACTGTGAGAGAGTGCAGAGCTCAGGAGTGCGTTACATAAAGAATTCAGGGCTCAGCTGTGCCCATTTATGCAGTCTGACCAGTTCCCATCTATGCAGCCTCACCAGTGCCCATCTATGTGGCCTCACCAGTGCCCATCTATGCAGTCTGACCAGTGCCCATCTATGCAGCCTGACCAGTGCCCATCTATGCTGCCTCACCAGTACCAGCAATGCAGCCACGCCAGTGCCCAGCAATGCAGCCTCACCAGTGCCCAGCATGCAGCCTCACCTCTGCCCAGCAATGCAGCCTGACCAGTCCACTTCCATGCAGCCTCACATCTCAAATGGGGAGGTGTCAGGCTGGCATCTCCCGCTGTGCCAATTTTAAATTGATTTGCCGGACCATCAAACAAGTCCTGCCTCCTGGATGGTTCCTACCTATGATAGACAGCAACATGCCCTGGCATTGGACAAGTGTGATGCCTGTCAAAGGAGAAAACCAGGAGGTGGGACTTGTGTGATGGCAGGCATCCTGGGAATCACAGTGACACAGTGGAATCAGTTTTCTCACAGGGGATCTTTCCCCTGATTACCATTGAGTAAACAGATGACATGTCTGTTTCCAGTCCGCTGATGTAGAGAAGACAAGGACACAGCACACTGCTCTCTATGGGGCTTTTGGATAGAAACAAGCCATTTAATCTGATCCGCCAGATAGACGGGAAATGGATCTCCCATCTGTCTGTTTTTAGTGGACCTTATTGGATTGTGGCAGGGTGTCAGCGGACACAGGTCGATGTGGACACAGGTCAGTGGACACAGGTAGATGTCAGCAGACACAGGTCAACTGACATCTATTGCGCCATAGAGAGCAATGGATGGTCTGATCGGGTCTGCCTGAAAAACTGACTGGGGGACTGTCAGGGCTGGCTCAGCCCTTCCTTCTCGGAGCTGGCTGCTCATCTGTCAGCTAATTGCCAGCTCTCGTCTCTCTCCACAGTTAACCAGCTATTGTGGATCTGCTCGTCAGTCCTGCCTACTTAAAGATCTCCAGTTCACGTAATTTCGGCCTTCGCCTTGGTCACATCACAAGAAACCATCTCCTGCGTTCCTGTTTAAATACTGGCTTTGCTGACATCCCTTCTGGCTCCTTATCCTGCTTGCTGTTCCTTTAATTGGATCCCTGACTTCTGGCCTGGCTGATTAACCGATCTGGTTGCTGAACTCTGGCTTGGCTGACTACCTGATCCGGTTACTGGACTCTGGTTATGGTTTGACTACATTGACTCTATTTACCTTTTTATTTTTATTATTAAACAAGTGTGATTTTACTGTACTTCCGTCTTGGTCTGGTTCATTGTTTCTGACAGTAGGCGATAAAGTCAATCCACTTGTTGGTAATATTTTTACCAGATTGGATGAGCAAGATCACCGCATGGATCAGTTTGCCATGGCATTACAAACGCTCCTGAGTCACGCGGCTCACCTGCAATCCCCCACTGTGACTGCTCCGGTACAACCTGAGTTGCAGGCCATCCCTGCTGCTGCTCCAGTCTCTGCGCAGGCACCCGTCTTGAGTATCACCTCTGTAAGAGGTATGTCTGGTTCCGCCACAATTCCCCAGTGATTTGGGGCAATCCAGTTCAATGCAGAGGGTTTCTCAACCAGGTTGAGATTTACTGTGAGATTCTGCCCCAGGCGTTTCCCACAGACAGAAGCAAAGTAGGTTCCGTGATATCTTTGCTTTCTGAAAGAGCCTTGGCCTGGGCAAACCCTCTATGGGAGACGCAAAAACCTGTTGTCTTGAGTTACCCTGAGTTTATGGCTTCCTTTAAAAGGGTATTTGACGTTCCCGCATGCTCCGCTTCTGCTGCCAAGTGCCTCATGTCCATCAAACAGAGTACGAGAACTGTTGCCGACTACGCCATTGAGTTCCATACTCTGGCAGCACAGGTTGCTTGGAACAATGAGGCCCTCTTGGCTGCTTTTTCTCATGGTCTTTCAGATTCCATCAAAGATGAGATAGCAGCCCGTGATATACCCACTAAGCTGGAGAGCTTGATCTCGTTTGTCATCCTCATTGACTCCAGACTTGGAGAAAGACTTTCTTTTAAGGAGCGCTTGCGGAAGCCTCCTGTATGTTTGCCTCCGAGCTTAGCAGTCCCACCTGCACCTCCCTCACCTCCCATGCCTGCTGGTACCGGGTCGTTCAGTGAAAATGAACCCACACACTTGGGCTTCACGCATCTCTCCGTAGATCAAAGAGCCTTTGGGAGGAGAGAGAGATTGTGCCTTTATTGTGGCCAGGCAGGTCACTTTTTGGAGTCTTGTCCTACCCGTCCAGTGAACACCTGGACCTTGAGGTCCTGTCATGGAAAGACCTTAGGTGGCATTATTTTGTCCCCAGTTATCCAGAAGGATAAGCCCCTGGTTTCAGTTACCCTTTCTTGGGCTGAGTCGTCCATCGAGATACAGGCTCTAATCGACTCTGGGGCTGCAGGCCTGTTCATTGATGCTGCCTTTGTATCGCTGCACTCGACTCCGCTGCAGCTGCGTGACACCCCACTTGCCATTGAGGCTCTTGATGGGAAACCTCTACAGCCTGCCCATGTGACTCATGAGATGATTCCATTGTCCATGGCCGTAGGGGCTCTTCACCATGAGATAATCCAATTCCAAGTTATTTCCTCACCTAGGTTTCTGCTTGTTATTGGTTATCCTTGGTTACAGAGGCAAAACCCCCTCTTTTGATTGGCTATGTGCTGAGGTTCTCTCCTGGTCACCACAATGCAGTCAGATATGCTTCCAGAAGATAGCCAAGGTCCTGTGCACCTCTTCACTCTCCTCCCTGCCGGAGGAGTACTGCGATTTTAGTGATGTCTTTGACAAAGGTCAAGCTGGTAGTTTGCCTCCACACCAGCCTTATGATTGTGCAATTGATCTTCAACCTGGTGCCATACCCCTCGTGGCCGGGTTTACCCTTTGCCGGTCTTGGAGGATAAGGCCTTGGAGAAGTATGTTACAGATGCACTTTCTCAAGGTTTCTTCCGCAAATCCTCGTCTCCTGCTGGTGCTGGTTTCTTCTTTGTGAAGAAGAAGAGCGGTGAACTGAGACCTTGTATTGATTATAGGGGTCTCAATCGTTTCACGATTAAGAATGCCTACCCAATCCCGTTGATTACAGAATTATTTGACCAATATGCTCTAAAATAACTCTAAAATCAATGTATAGATTATTCTACAACATTAGCAGCGCTGTAAGGGTTATATATATATATATATAAAGCCAATGTATTAATATTCACCACACAAATGGTTAAGACAGGGTTCAGACAGTCATTGCCTCGCCTTCCACAGCCGTGTAGTTCAGCCCTGACCGGTTTTCGTAATTCCTTCCTCAGAGGGCATCCTCTGAGGAAGGAATTACGAAATCGGTCAGGGCTGAACTACACGGCTGTGAAAGGAGAGGCAATGATTGTCTGAACACGAGTCCCACCCCGATCTGTGATTAATGACCAGCGGTGAGATACAGACATTCTTGCTGAAACTTGTGTCATTCATGCTTTTAAGTTTGAATTTTTTTGTAAGCGTACATCTGGAAGGGGGGATTGTTTAAATAAATTTTTATGCAGTATTACACTATGTGTATCCCTCTTTTGTTTGATCCGAGTAACACACAGATGGAATGGTGAACCTGCAGCTCCAGGAAGGATTTTATACAGGCTTTGATCGATCTTCTATTAGGTGAGTGTAATACCATAAGAGAGAAGACACACTGGGTGCCATGCAAGGCGCCAAAGGATCTATTTAGAAGGGCTTTTGAGAAAGATAGATATTCTGATGGACTTTATTAATTAACCATTTGTGTGGTGAATATTAATACATTGGGTTTATATATATAACCCTTACAGTGCTGCTAATGTTGTAGAATAATCTATACAATGATTTTAGAGTTATTTTAGAGCATATTGGTCTTGAAATTATATTGTTATAGTAGCTGCTAGTTGTGTATTTAAAATATTTTAGTTTAACACTATATCTATAAGCGCTGGGAGAGAGGATTATTTTTAACTAAGGTTGATTGACTCACTTGTTTTTTTATAGAATTATTTGACCGCCTCAATGGAGCAATGGTTTTCACAAAGCTTGATTTGAGAGGGGCATACAATCTCATGCGGATTAAGGAGGACGACAGTTGAAAACTGCTTTTAATACCAGAACAAGCCATTATGAGTTCCTCGTAATGCCTTTGTAATGCCCCTGCAGTTTTCCAGGAATTTATTAACAATGTCCTCCAAAATTTGTTGCAGTTATGTGTGGTGATTTATCTCGATGATATCCTCATATTTTTCAAGTCCCTGGAGAGCCACCACACAGAAGTCTGTCGTGTGCTTCAGAAACTAAGAGAGAACAATCTCTATTGTAAACTGGAGAAGTGCCAACTCCATCGTGAACAGGTTAAATTCCTGGGCTATATCATTTCCACTGCTGGTTTTTCGATGGACCCAGAGAAACTTTCGGCAGTCCTACAGTGGCTCCGACCCATGGGTTTTACATCCTCTGCAGCATTTCATGGGCTTTGCCAGCAATTATCGGAAGTTTATTCGTAACTTCTCATCTCTGGTCAAGCCCCTGACTGATATGACCAGTAAGGACGGTAACCCACAGAGTTTGTCTCCAGAGTCCATTAAGGCCTTTGAGAGTCTCAAGGCTGCCTTTGTTTCTGCTCCTGTGTTGACTCATCCTGATCCTATGTTGCCTTTTATCCTAGAAGTGGATGCTTCTGAGACTGGAGTTGATGCTCTTCTGTCTCAACGCACTAACTCTGAGAGCGCTATGCATCCATGTGGCTACTTTTCCAAGAAATTGTCACCTGCAGAGTTCAATTACAAGATTGGTGACAGAGAGCTGTTGGCAATCATTTTAGCCCTGAAAGAATGGAGACATCTCCTTAAAGGTACCACTGTGGCGGTTCTCATTCTTACTGACCTTAAGAATCTCACATTCTTGTCTGAGGCTAAGCGCCTCTCTCCCAGAAGGGTGCAATGGGCTCTTTTCTTGTCAAGTTTTAATTACATTGTTTCATTCTTACCCGGTACTAAGAATGTAAAGGTTGACGCCTTGTCACGACAATTTTCCTCCACTTTCAAGATGGAGTCGGTTCCGGTTCCTGTGATTCCTCCTAAACGTATTCTGTCTACGGTTCGCACCTGTCTTACTTCTCCTTTGGGTGACAACATTTTTGCTGTTCAGGTCCATGCTCCTCCCGAGAAACCTTGCGACCACTGCTTTGTCCCAGAGAGTCTCCATACTGTCGTGCTCCAGACTTACCATTCTCTCAAGGCAGCTGGCCACCCTGGGAAGAATCAACTCGTTTGGGCCATTTCCCAACAAATCTGGTGGCCTAGTCTACAGGCTGATGTAACTGCCTTCGTAGCTGCCTGTTCCCTGTGTGCTCAGAGTAAGACTCCATGACACCTTCTAGTGGGCCTCCTACAACTCATACCCAATGGAGAGAGGCCCTGGATCCACCTGTCTATGGATTTCATTGTAGAGTTACCCAACTCCCAAGGCAACACTGTTATCCTTATGGTGGTTGACCGGTTCTCAAAGATGTGTCTTTATATTCCACTTAAGAAGCTGCCCACTTCTAAGGAACTGGCTTCCATTTTTGCTTGGGAAATCATTTGCTTACATGGGCTACTCAAGGTGATTGTCTTGGACAGGGATAGTCAATTTGTCTCCCGATTCTGGCAAGCTTTTTGTGCACAGTTGAGAATTCAGCATGCTTTCTCCTCTGCATATCACCTGCAGTCTAATGGGGCCACGGAACAAGCCAATCAGTCCTTGGAGCAATTCCTGCATTGCTATATTTCTGACCATCACAACAACTGGTCAGACCTATTACCATGGGCTGAGTTTGCTCACAATAGTGCCTTGAATTCTGCGTCCTGATTGTCTCAGTTTTTGGCAAATTATGGTTTCCAACCTTCCATGTTGCCTGACTCGTTTATTCCGCAGAGTATTCCTGCGCTAGAGGAGCATCTCCGTGGTCTTCATTCCACTTGGGCACAAGTCCAGGTGGCTTTGCGTCATGCTAATGATAGGTACAGACTCCATGCTGACCGCAGACGCCTGTCTGCGCCTTCCTACCAGGTTGGGGACAGGATCTGGCTGTCATCTCTCAACCTCCGACTTCGTGTTCCCTCACTGAAGTTCGCACCTCAGTTTATTGGGCCTTTCCGTATCCTTCGCAGGATTAACCCAGTGGCTTACGCATTGGACCTTCCTCCTAGTATGGGCATCTCAAATGTGTTTCATGTCTCCTTATTGGAACCGTTGGTCTGCAACTGCTTTACCATCTCAGTGCCACGTCCTCACCCTATACAGGTTTAAAACCATGAGTATGAGGTACAATCCATTGTTGACTCCCGTAGGTTCCATAGGCACATACAGTACCTGGTGCATTGGAAGGGGTACGGTCTGGAGGAACGCTCCTGGGTCTCATCCTCAGACGTACATGCTCCTGCCCTCCTCCTTGATTTCCTTAGACATTTTCCCCTCAAGCACGGTGGTCCTCCGAGGGAGAGGGGTCAATGAGGAGGGGGGTACTCTCAGGGCTGGCTCAGCCCTTCCTTCTCTAAGCTGGTCGCTCAGCTGCCTGCTAATTGACAGCTCTCATCTCTCTCCACAGTTAACCAGCTGTTGTGGATTTGCTTGTCAGTCCTGCCTGCTTAACGATCTCTAGCTCACTTCATTACTGCCTTCGCCTTGGTCACATCACAAGAAACCATCTCCTGCATTCCTGTTTAAAGACTGGCTTTGCTGATATCCCTTCTGGTTCCTTATCCTGCTTGCTGTTCCTCTACTTGGATCCCTGACTTCTGGCCTGGCTGATTACCCGATCTGGTTACTGAACTCTGGCTTGACTGACTACCCGATCCGGTTACTGGACTCCGGCTATGCTTTAACTATGCTGACACTATTTACCTTTTTTATTTTATTAATAAACAAGTGTGATTTTACTGTACTTCTGTCTTGGTCTGGTTCATGGTTTCTGACAGTGACCCGATCAGTTTGTCAGTGTGAAAGACCCTAACTCATCTGTGCTCTGTACCCACTCCATCCCCAATCCCCAGCACATCTCTGTACCCCACCCACACTTTCAACCCATGGTCACTCACCAATCAATGTTGATGGCAGTCTGTGGTAAGCATCTCTCCATGCACCCCAGATCACTTCTGTTGCAGTTCACTACGCAGTGGGGGGAGGCAATCAGCAGCTCTGTGGTGTCCGCAGGTGTCGGGATCTCCCTGGGGATGGTAGTTCTCTTCCTGAGTCTGTACAGTGGAGAAGGGAGGGGCCTCTGACCCGGGGCATCTATCAGCAAGAGTGTACAAGCAGAGCGACTCACTGAAGACCACGGCCACCACAGAGCTGCCGATCGCCACCTTCCACCTCCCCCCATTGCATAGTGAACTGACAGGCTGAGGTGCAGGGGGAGATGCCGGGTCTTGGGCCCCCCACCGCTCCTTAAATCCTGGAACAGGCGGTCTCCAGGAAAGTGGGCTCAATCCAGGAGCTGTGCCAAGAAATTGGGGATGTCTGGTCACCCTAAATTAAGCTGACACCTCAGCATTGCAGGAGATGGCCTGGACACCTCCAGCACAAAGCAGATGACTCATACGCTCAGATGTATGCTTCTCTGCGCCTGTGGATTTCTTCCAATCAGCTCTCAGATTACAATGAGTTCACTTCTCATGCAGAGTAGTGTGTGTTGGCAGGTCTCCATTCCCTGCTTCCTGATGCAAAATCCCTTTGTCTGTATGTTGTAGAGGGATGTACAGGACAAATGACTGCAAATAAACATGTACAACATATGTAGGAAGATTTTTTTCATCTCTGTATCACCTGAGCTCAGTTACTTCACTGGTTATATGTAAAGGTTTACAACCACTTTAAATAGATTTTATTTTTTTTTAAAACAGTTTAGTGTCACTTTTTCTGTGTAGGTTTCACTTTTGAAATACTTGTTTAATTTGTTACTACATTTAGATTTTTGATAACCATAGGGGCGTAACTTCACTACTACAATGAGTTTGTCTAACTGCTAAACAACTGTATAGATAATATATCAAGCACACAGGGAGTTTTCAGTGTGTCAGACAGCTCCTAGACTTGCACAGTTGGAGCAGGGAAGCACAACCTCTGTGTAGCACTGCAGGGAAAGAAGCAAAGCCTGTAGCAGTAAAGAGAAGTCCAGAGTCAAAGAAATAAAAGAAATAGACAAAGGGCAGGCATGGCAGTGTTAACGGTCAGGGAAATTGATGCGGGTGGGATGTAAGGAGAATGAGAATTGGGTGAAAGTGAGATGGGGAGGAGCAGAGTTCTTTTAGGAAGTGTGGGTCCCTCCCCAGATCAGTGTGGAAGTAGGAACGAGCTTCCCACCCTCCCTCCCTGATTGTGGTGAGTATGGGGTTTTTCGGTGTTAACCCATATGAGTTTGCTTTTACAGAGCGGTGGATGTCGTGGCAGAGGCGGGGTGTTGGTCTTTGCAGGTGAAGGAAGAAACCCCCGGATATGCAAGAGTTTGGGACCCATCGGTGGTATGGGTCTCGTTGGTGGGATTCTAGCTAGCGGTGGTTTAGCTAGAATTTTGGTTAAAGGGGGCACTGCAGTAAGTGGTTTATTGTCTCCAAGCTAGTATGTCAGCTGGAGGCCTAGTTCAAGTTTAAGGTACCGCAGTGGTGGATCGAGTGGCAATATTGGGGGGTTTTTCCTGCAAAGACCAACGTGAGTATTTAAATGACGAGGGTGGTCATAACAGATATATACAGTTAATGTTAATTTTATTTGAGTAATTCATAAAATGGCTGCTATGGCCAAGATTTACTCCAGCTTGGTGTGGTCCCAGTTTTTTGGTAAAATGTATGGGGGGAGCTGGAGGGTTGGTCTGGCAATAGAGTGTAAGCATTTAACATCAGTTATACAATGGTCATGATCAAATATGTCTGACCCCATATACTTATATAATTACAAATTATGTATAAAAACATTTTAATGCACTTAATAAAATCATTTACATCAAGCTGATTTATTTAACATGTATATATATATATATATATATATATATATATATATATATATATATATATATATATATATATATATATATGAGCATTGATAGGACAATATTTTTCTTTGAAATGAAGTTACCGTAATTTATTGTGCACTTGCTAGAAAATCATTTGTATTATTTGAGAGTCTCACAAATTATGCATTCAATTTTTTGAATGGTGGTGATCTTGTACAGTCTTATGAAATTAAATACCTGAATAGTCTTTCAAAGGCAGCTGCAGAGACATGCGCAGCTAAAAGCCTTAATGCACAGTGTCACGTATAGCACTGCATCATCGGGGACGAATATAGATGTTTTTCCAACAAAATCATTATCAAAATGAATCCACTGAAGTTCTTGTTGAAGATACTGTGTACTCATCTCACGTAGACAGCGGAGAAAGGCATATTTAGATGCCGTACTATAGGCTTCCAAAGTATAGATTTCAGTACTAAAATGTAAGCTGAAGAAAGCATTATCCTACAATAAAAAAAAAGTAAACGTTCATTTTACAGCTTGCATGAGAAAATGAAAATGAATTTAATTTTCAGTAAATTGTATTTCATAATTTTAATTGTTAGAAAACCTTGGCAAAACTTCAAGCATAAAAGAAATCTGTTAACAGTTTTCTTTTGTTCATTGAAAACATATATCCATTTTTTTGTGGGATACGTAACATGAAATTTGTTTTGGATAGGGTAAACAAGCATTAGAACATCTGTCATATGAAAACCGATGACTGTTTCTTTCATCTATGATTTCCCATTACATCAAGTTCTTGTGATCACACCAGTAAACTCTCCCTACTGAGGACACAGTAAATGCAAAGCCCCAACTGAATAAAAGATATTTTAGTACTCTGTGTTCCTTCTGAGGAAATTTTATTGAGTTTCCCATTTCCGTGACAGGAAGCTTAGAGAAATCTAAACAAGATTGGTTTTGAGTTGCACTTTAATTATTTGGTATACAATGCAATTATGGTCAAGCACTAACTTATATAACAATAATACTGTGACAGACTCACCCGAGACAGAGGCTTTTGGAGGGGACTTCAGGCTAGCCCCTTGGCTACTGACTATATGGGGCCTGGATTTTAAGGGAACACTACTCTTTGGTAGGTGTGTGCCTGGGGGAGTAATGTTACTTTGGATTCAAGCCCATGTCTCCCCAAAACACACAGACTCTGGGACTCTATGCCCAAGATCAATGTTTAGGGCCTAGATGCCCCATTATCAGCAATGACTGCTCCACACTGTGAGACTCAGAGCAGATGTTAATCTCATCAGTTCAAAGCAACCTGTCTGGGGTCTCCTGCTTTTATTTGTTTATTATAAATAGGTCTCTCCCATAGTGTGCCTCCTAGGTGTCTTTTCCCATTGTAAATTGTGGTAATTATGTCACCTATTGTTCCTGTCAGCGTGCTCATCTCTTGAACAAGTGATTAATATTATGACCACTGTACCTTGTTATTGAACCTTTGTGTAATGTTACATGTCTATGTTGTTTAACTTACGGGTTATTTAAATCGATGTCAGCTATTAGTTGCAAAATGTGAATTAGCATATACTGTAGTATATATTGGTTGTTCTTTAGCTATGGTAATTATATTCCTGTTGACAGTTTTTATTGTTAGGGTAATATGATCAGGAGAGGATGGTTCTCCTGTGGGGTATAACGTATGTGTCTGAGTTTCAATAAACAGTCATTCCTTTGGATTTTACCTCACATTTTGTCTGTGTATGATGTTTGGGATAAAAAAGGGTTGGTATTAGCTCTTGGTCTGCTTGAAAACAGTTTGGAGGCCAGGAGGCACTCTTTGGTGGACTGAAGCACCTAATCGGCATGCAAAGCGGTTCCGTCACACATACAATACAACTTCCTTATTAGACTTAGCATTTTATAATATTGTTGTAAAGAAGTCACATTTTTCAAAAAGTCTAGCGCGACTTGTTGCTGGTTCCAAGCAGCAGGTGGTTACAGCACTCTTATCAAATTATATGTAAATCAGAATGAAGACCAGAAGGCAAATTATCACCACAAATAAACATCTAATAAAGCAGAAAGACATTACAAGTTACACTTTATAACCTGTAGTGTGTATATTCTTCAAAACAGATTGAAGTGTATACAATACCCTCATAAAATTACCAAAAATTAAGTGTGTAACTGTTAAAAAAGTGGGTCTGTGTGGAAAATAGAGAATAAATATGACATCATATAGTCCAGGGATATGCAATTAGCGGACCTCCAGCTGTTGCAGAACTACAAGTCCCATGAGGCATAGCAATACTCTGACAGCCACCAGCATGACACCCAGAGGCAGAAGCATGATGGGAGTTGTAGTTTTGCAACAGCTGGAAGTCCACTAATTGCATACCCCTGATATAGTCTAAGCTCTTGTACACACGGTCGGACATTCCGATGAAAAATGTCCGATCGGACCGTGTTGTCGGATAATCCGACTGAGTGTGGGCTCCAACGGACAAAGTTTTAGAGCTGGGCTATAAATCTTTCCTACAACATGATCCGATCAGACTTTGCCCGATTGTGTGTAGAGAATTCCGATCGGACAAAGTGCCACGCATGCTCAGATCAAATTCCTAGACCAAAGCTATTGGCTACTAGCCTGAACGTAGTCCCGTCCTAACGAAATAACGTCATCACATTACATACGATCAGATTTTCCAACAACTTTGTCCGACCGTGTGTATGCAACACAAGTTTCAGACAAAATCTGTTGGACAATATCCGACGGATTTTGTTGTCGGAATGTCCGACCGTGTGTACAAGGGCTTAAGCCACTTGTGGGTATGGGGTGCTGAAGTGATAAGATGGATGTCTTCCCTAGTGCAAATCTGTTATGCAAAGAAAACATTTACTGGCACCATTATAATACTTAACAACTCTTGCCTTCATACAACAGAGCTGGCTAGTGAAGAATACTGTATACAAGCAAAAATCCTTTGCCACGATTAGGCAATGGATTTCTGAGGGTTAATTGAATGCTTGGTAATGTCATGTTTCATAGGTATATAGTGCAGTGACATAACTGACATTATCAAGCAACAGATTAACCTTTAGCAATCCATTACAGAACTCATATATACCCATGGAAAAAACAAGTGACATCACCAAGCATTAGACTGGCATCCGTGTGTACGAACTTCAATGCATACACAAGAGTTTGCCAACAGTGTACCTACGTGATAACAAAAGCTTTCCACCACCCTCATCTATAGCTGACTATCGCAGTAAGTGGCATTGGAAGGCTAAAACAAGTAACAACAAAGTCTGGGGAATGCCCAGGAAAAAACCAAAGCCTACTTGCCACCGGCTCGCAGACAACCAAATTGACCTCTCTGCACGCATTTGCAAACGCATGCATGAGCCACAGAGCCACGTCACGGCACCCTGATATCTGTGGTCCTAACACTAAAATATGAGTGTCCCCACAGTGGAGGCACATGCATTCTAATGGATAAATGAGAGCAGGTGGGCATTCACCAGACTTTGTTGTTAGCAATAGTGTACCTACTTGCCTTTCCTATGCATTTTTCAGGGAAGCAGACTGAGCCCTTGTACACACGGTCTGACATTTTGCCAACCAAATCCGTTGGATTTTGTCCGTCGGATTTTGCCCGTCGGATCTTGTCCAAAACTGTTGCATACACACGGTCGGACTAAGTTGGCGAAAAATCCGATCATTCAGAATGTGATGACGTAATTTCGTTACGATGGGACTAGTAGCCAATAGCTTTGATGTAGGAATTTGATCTGAGCATGCGTGGCACTTGGTCCGATCAAAATTATCTACACATGATCGGAGTATGTGCGATCAAACCAGTTGGTCGGAAAATATTTCCAACATGTTGGAAAATTGGGTCTGACAGAGATTCGGATGGAATCAGTCCGATGCATACCACACACAGTCGGATTATCCGACGACACGGTCCGATAAGACACATTCCGACGGATTCTCCGACCGTGTGTACAAGGATTTAGGGTAGCCGACACCAACAGACTCAATAAACTCATTTGCAAGGCCAGTGACGTTGTTGGATTAAAGTTGGAGTTGTTAACAATGGTGATGGAGAAGAGAATATTGTCCAAGGTACGTTTAATCTTGGACAACTCCTCCCACGCACTCCACAATACACTGGTCAGTCTGAGGAGTACCTTTAGCAGGGACTTGCAAAAATGATCGAGCTTCGAGGGTCATAGCTCAGCAACATGGGGGTAGATGGCTGAAGTCTTACCCCAGCACTGGTCAAAATGTGGGGCTCCTGCGACCTATGATTTTAGAGATCCGGGTCTTCTTGTGCAGCCTGTCAGAAGCTACATACAGAAAGACCAGCCACTGAGGTTTTACTGTGGCAGGTTGGCTCCACTGCACAAAATCATGTTATTGTATGTGATTTTGCAAGGTTCAGATAGCAGTCATGCGTGCGTGCCGGCTTGAAGCTCCGTGAGTCTGACCACGGGTCCCGTGGACTCGATGTCCATGGGAATACCAGCGATTGTTTCACAGAGAGGAAGAACGGGGAAATGTTAATGTAAACAAGCATTTCCCCATTCTGCCAAGTGACACTGACACTGATCACAGCCTCCTGTGACTGGCAATCAGTGTCATGTCACACATAGCCCCTCCCCCCACAGTTAGAATCACTCCCTAGGACACACTTAACCCCTGCATCGCCCCCTCCTGGTTAACCCCTTCGCTGCAAGTCACATTTACACAGTAACAGTGCATTTTTAATCCCACTGATCGCTGTATAAATGTGAATGGTCCTAAAATAGTGCTAAAAGTGTCTGATGTGTCCCCCAGAATGTCGCAGTCATGATAAAAATCGCTGATCGATGCCTTACAAGTAAAAAAAAAATGATTAATAAAAATGCCATAAAACTATCCCCTATTTTGTAGACGCTATAACTTTTGCGCAAACCACTTAATAAACGCTTATCGCGATTATTTTTACCAAAAATATGTAGAAGAATACGTATCGGCCTAAACTGAAGAAAAATAATTTTTTTATATATTTTTTGGGGATATTTATTATAGCAAAAAGTAAACAATAATGCATTTTTTTCAAAATTGACGTGGTGATCAAATACCACCAAAAGAAAGCTCTATTTGTGTGAAAAAAAAAGATGTAAATTTTGTTTGGGAGCCGCGTGGCATGACCGAGTGCCACATGGTCAATTAAAACGATGCAGTGCCGAATCGCAAAAAGTGTTCCATGGCTGAAGTGGTTAAATATAAGTTGGCACACTCCTAGATTTAACTCCACTCCCTGGGTGAGAGTCCCTCTCTGCATTCTTCCCCCCCCCCCCCCATCCCATTCCTTTTCTAGTTATGGGGACATCTAATTCCCCAATCCTTTCCTCCTCTGGCTGCTTTCTCTACTCCATCTTTCTGACTCAGTAATGGGCTATGTTGTTCAGATATGGTGTCTACATTTCGCCCTTTTTATTATCCCATTACTGGGCTAAACAGGCCTTAGGGAAGCATTATCTCCTGTTATGTTAATAAGGTTCTAATCTAAGTTACTTCACTTTATTGTATCCAAATGTTTTTTTTTTTTGTTTTGTTTTTCTGCATTCAATTATATATGTCTTGGGTCTTCCATTTAATTATTTGTGACCATCTATACTGTGCAGCGCTGGGCGTGTTGTTCTATAACTCTGATTATGTAACCCATTCCTGTGTTATTTGACAGTGATATTGGTTAGCATTGCATACTTTGGCTGTTGACTGTAACTTTCTTTGGAAAAATAAAGCAATTAAAAGACAAATGCTCCCTTCCAGCCTAGCCCTCTTATTTAGAAGGCAAAAGCATGGTTTATGGGTATAAGATTTACCCACAATGCCATGTTAAGTGGGAGAATGAGAATCTGCTGCTCGCTGAAAAGGTACTGTTTTAGTCAAGCTAAATCATATATTATTATGCTATAACAGGGGTGTCCAAACTTTTTTCAAAGAGGGCCAGATTCGATGAAGTGAACATGTGTGAGGGCCGACCATTTTGCCTGACATTCTTTGAACCATTAAAATTCGGTCATTCGAGCACTCATACCTGGCCCAACAAAAATTCTCGTGCCTTTGTCGCGCTCGTTTGCCTGACACACAGACGAATGCTCTGTTCTTTGGGGGTACCGTTAAGTCTTAATGGTACCCCACACATTGGAAACATGGGGTGCTTTTGGTGCAGCGCAATTAAAAAAAAAAAAAAAGCTCTGGGACTTCTTTCCCTGCATTTTTGTGGGTATGGAAGCCCATTGAAATGCATGGGCTGCCCTACACACAGCATGCAGCCATGCAGATGTGAACCAAGGGCTTATTGGAGGGGCAGTAAAACTACATGGTTAAGCTGTTTTTACCACCCCCAACTTCTCCCCCTTTAGCTGCAGAGGGAGCAGCTGGGGGTGTACACATGCTGTGGCTGCAGCTGGAGGTATGCTCAGGGTGAATGGGCCTGCACTGCAACTACCCCGCAACTGTGTAGACTGCACAGTTGCGGTATAGTGATGCTACATTTACGGGCTTAAAACAGGTGGTGAGGAGGCAATATATGTATATGGATTGCTTTTCAGAGGAGCAGCAATCCTGGCTGCTATCACACACACAAGCACCACAAAAGCAGTTCTGATGGTACAAGAATGGGGGGGGGGGGGGTCTGGATTAAAAGTAACACACATGCATACACATACACACAGACATACACACATACAGACACATGCATACACATACAGACACATGCATATACTTACATACATACAGACATACACGCACACACACACATACAGACACATGCACACACATACATACATACAGACATACACGCACATACACGCACATACAGACATACATACACACACACACACACACACACATACATGCACACAGATACATACAGACACACATGCTGCACACACATACAAACACACATACATGCACACACATACAGACAGACATACACGCACATACATACAGACACACATGCACATACGCATACATACAGACATACATGGACACACACACACATGCAATCATACATGCACAGACACACACACACATGCACATACATACATACAGACATGCACACACATACATACATACATACAGACAGACATGCACACACATACATACATACATACAGACATGCACACACACACACATATATAGACACACATGCACACACATACATACAGACACACATACATACAGACACACATACATACAGACACACATACATACAGACACACACACATGCACACACACACATACACACATACATACATACATACAGACACACATGCACACACATGCATACAGACAGACATGCACACACATACATACATACAGACATGCACACACATACATACATACAGACATGCACACACACACACATACAGACAGACATGCACACACACACACATACAGACACACATGCACATACAGACAGACAGACATGCACACATATACATACAGACACACATGCACACATACAGACACACATGTACACACATACATACAGACACACATGCACACACACACACACATACACATAAATAAAGCCTTTTTAAAACGAATCTAGCTTGTAGTACAGTACCTTTCCATTCCATTTCCTCATTCAGCCGGGTACTGCACTGTAGGGGGAAGCAGAGAGCACAGCACACTCCTCTGCACTTTACTTTCACTTTTGAAGCAGACGGAGCTTCACACAGTGCCGGGGATCGGCTCATTTGACAGCCCTGATCCCGCAGCACACCAGGCGGGCCGTTCAAAACCGGACTGCGGGCCGCGATTGGCCCGCGGGCCGGACTTTGGACATGCCTGTGCTATAACATAAAAATTTATTATTTTATCTATTTACTGTGAAATTACTGTTTTGAAGTTATAACTTGTCTATTTAGCCATCTGCTTGAGTACAGTTTTTGAAAATATAGTAAATTACATTAAAAACAATATATAATAATTATTTGTATATTAATTACTTATGGTAATTAGCACCTTGCCACCCAGGCCAATTTTGACACTTCTCTCCTACATGTAAAAATCTTTTTTTTTGCTATAAAATTACTCAGAACCCCAAAACATTATATATTTTTTTTTTGCAGAAACCCTAGGGAATAAAATGGTGGTTGTTGCAACTTTTTATGTTACATGGTATTTGCGCAGCAATTTTTCAAACACTTTTTTTTTGACAAAAAATTGTTTCATGAATATAAAAAAAACACTAAAGTTAGCCCGCTTTTTTTGTATACTATGAAAGATTATGTTACGTCAAGTAAATAGATACCTAACATATCACGCTTTAAAATTGCGCACACTCGTGGAATGGCACCAAACTTCAGTACTTAAAAAATCTCCATAGGCGACGCTTTAAATTTTTTTACAGGTTACATGTTTACAGAGTTACAGAGGAGGTCTAGTGCTAGAATTATTGCTCTCGCTCTGACATTCGCTGCGTATGTAACCTGTGTGTATCTGGCTCTGAAACTAGCCAGTGCCTCACCAGCCACTGACCTCACGGCATGTCCCTGACCTTCAGTGATAGATTGTTAAAACCATCATGCACTGCAGAGCGACATGTGAAATTATTTTTGTCTATGGGCATTAAATTATATAATTCTTCTTTGTGACTGCTGGATGTGAGAATTTAATCAGGTTTATGATCTAGAGTTTTTATGTAGTATTAACTGTATATTATGTTGGTTTTAGGTTACCTATGTGTAATGATTTTTGGGTAATGTTAAGCCGCGTACACACGTAGCCGTCTGTCCGACGTACTTAGTCTGGCGGACTTCCCGCCAGACTGTCCGTTGGACTTTCCGAACGGGCTACTTGCCCACACACGGCACTTTTTCAGCGGACTAATACGGCGTACTAAGTCCGCCGTGCTATCTGCCCTACTTTTGAAATAAACGGACTCACCCACACACGCGGAGGAAAGTCCGCTCATTTGGAGCGCGTCTCCAGGTAGGCGGGGCCCGCGAAGGATACGACGCTGGCCCCGCCGCCTGGTATGGACTTAAAGGGGAACCCCAACGCCGAAAAAAATCGGCGTGGGGGTCCCCCCAAGTCCACAACAGACCCTTGCCCGAGCACGCTACCCGGCCGGCCAGGAAAGGAGGGGCGAGCGAGCGCCCCCCCCCCTCCTGAGCCGTACCAGGCCGCGTGCCCTCAACATGGGGGGTGCCTTGGGGAAGGGGGGGCCGCGCGGCCCCCCCACCCCAAAGCACCTTGTCCCCATGTTGATGAGGACAAGGGCCTCTTCCCAACAACCTTGGCCGTTGTAGGGGTCTGCGGGCGGGGGGCTTATCGGAATCCGGGAGCCCCCTTTAATAAGGGGGGCCCTGGATACCGGCCCCCCACCCTATGTGAATGAGTATGGGGTACAATGTACCCCTACCCATTCACCTGTAAAATAAAGTACAAAAAAAAACACAACACACAAGATAAAATATTTTATTGCACAGCTCCGGGGGTCTTCCGTCTTCGGGGGTCTTCTCGCCGGACTCCTCCGCTATCTTCTTGTAGCTCTTTTACTAGCGGAGGAGCCCGGCATTCTTCTTCGTCGCCGCGGCCTCTTCTTCCGACTTCGGGGGTCTTGCCTTCTTATAGCTCTTTTACAGGCGGTGGCCCGGTCTTCTGTCGCCGCCGCCTTCCGTTCTTCTTCTTCTTCTTCTTCTTCTCCTGGAGATGTTGACTCAACGTTCTCTCCGGGCGCAATGCCAGGGACGCGCTGCGCTGCGACTTATATAGGGACAAGGGGCGGTGTCACATGGGTTGATGTCACATGGGTTGGTGTCACATGGTGACCCCGCCCCCTTACGATGCCACAGTCCCGGAGGATGCTGGGACTGTCGCCATGTGACATCAACCCATGTGACCAACCCATGTGACATCAACCCATGTGACACCGCCCCTTGTCCCTATATAAGTCGCAGCGCAGCGCATCCCTGGCATTGCGGCCGGAGAGAACGTCAAGTCAACATCTCCAGGAGAAGAAGAAGAAGAACGGAAGGCGGCGGCGGCGGCGACAGAAGAACCGAAGAGGGGGACAAGACCCCTGAAGTCGGAAGAAGAGGCCGCTGCGACGAAGAAGAATGCCGGGCTCCTCCGCTAGTAAAAGAGCTACATGAAGATAGCGGAGGAGTCCGGCGAGAAGACCCCCGAAGACGGAAGACCCCCGGAGCTGTGCAATAAAATATTTTATCTTGTGTGTTGTGTGTTTTTTTGTACTTTATTTTACAGGTGAATGGGTAGGGGTACATTGTACCCCATACTCATTCACATAGGGTGGGGGGCCGGTATCTGGGGGCCCCCTTATTAAAGGGGGCTCCCGGATTCCGATAAGCCCCCCGCCCGCAGACCCTGACAACCAACGGCCAGGGTTGAATGGAAGAGGCCCTTGTCCTCATCAACATGGGGACAAGGTGCTTTGGGGTGGGGGGGCCCCCCATGTTGAGGGCACGCGGCCTGGTACGGCTCAGGAGGGGGGCGCTCGCTCGCCCCTCCTTTCCTGGCCGGCCGGGTAGCGTGCTCGGACAAGGAAGGGTCTGTTGTGGACTTTGGGGGGACCCCCACGCCGATTTTTTTTGGCGTTGGGGTTCCCCTTTAAGTCCATACAAGGCGGTGGGGCCAGCGACGTCTCCTTCGCGGGCCCCGCCTACCTGGAGACCCGCTCGAAATGAGCGGACTTTTCTCCGGGCGGGAAAAGTCCGTTCATTTCAAAAGTACGGCGGACTGGCATACACACGGCCGGATTGTCCGCCGAAATGCGAGTCCGGCGGGAAGATTGGAGTGTAAAACTACATTCTAAGTCCGCCGTACTTTCGGGTCAAAAAAGTACGCCGGAGGCTACACACGGGGGGATTGTTTGGTGGACTTGAGTTTGCCGGACTTTTCCACCCGCTTGTTTGATCGCGTGTACGCAGCATAAGAGAAAGTGGTGTAATATTTGCATGTTTGATTTTCTGTTATTTTTTTAATCAGTGCTATTTGTTCCATGTAGTATTTTAATAGGGTTCTATGGTTCATTACAGTATAGTATTCCTTTAGTTGTATGTGTTATTAATTGCTGTTATTGGTAATATTATTGTTATTGCCTTATTATTGTGTTTTAGTAATTTCCCGTATTTAGTAATTTCCCTTTGGGATTAATAAAGAATTCTGAATCTGAACACCTTGCAATATCCACCAAAGATTGATGAAATGGGTAACACAGGAACCTACATTATTTTAATTTAGTAACCTAGATATTTAGTAAGCTGGAGATGTTTTAAAGTGGTTGTAAAATCAGAAGGTTTTTTTTTATCTTAATGTATTCTATGCATTAAAATAAAAAGCCTTCAGTGTGCAGCAGCCCCCCTCAGCCCAACTAATACTTACCTGAGCACCGTCTAGATCCAGCGATGTTGCAGCAGTGTCTCAGCTGCCCGGGACTCCCCTCCTCATTGGCTGAGACAGCAGTGTGGCAACCAATGGCTCCCTCTGCTGTCAATCAAAATTAGTCAGCCAATGTGGAGAGAAAGGGGGTGGGGCCAGGCCACAGCTCTATGTCTGAATGGACACAGGGAACTGTGGCTTGGCTTGGGTACCCCATAGCAAACAAGACTTTACATTCACTTTAAGTCTCCAGTACCTACCCAAAATTGAAACATTAGTTTTGATCATAGTTAAATAGTCTGTGAGTGTGAGTAAGCCTTAGGACATTACAGGGAGTCTCTTACTTTCTCTAGAGTGTTCACTTACTTACACTATAAAGGTACTGCCATTTATCCCTCACAATATGGGTCATGTTTAAAATTCTTTGGACAGAGTAATGTTCTACTACAACATAGATGCATGTAAAGAAGCCTAAAGTGAATAGGAAAAAGCCACACAAACTTAGTGTAGACAGCATCCCTAGGACCCCTCTACAAGCATGCTAATTGTGAGTGGCTAAAACACTCCTACATTGGGTCTAAAAGTTGAAAGTACTAAATCTGGTGCAGCTCTGCATAGAAACCATTCAGTTTCCTGTTTTTTTTTTTGGGGGGGGGGGGGGGGGGTTGTCAAAGCTTAATTGAACAAGCTGAAGTTAGAAACTGATTTGCCACCATGCACAGCTGCACCAAATTTTGCACTCTCAACTTTAAGTAAATCAACAACAATGTACTAACATTGCCATGAGTTGTACAATGATATCCTAGCCAGCTTAAACTTCTATTTGTGGCATATGATGTAAAAAGGTAGCTATAACTCGCTGAATAAATATAAAGGTCATTAGGACCATCAAGTATTCTATGAAGAACATTTATATAATAGGGCTGATCAATGCTATTAGATAGTAACCTGTAGAAATGCATTTATGATAGTTTTGGATGTTGTAAAAGGGATGTATTTTTATTTCTGAGATTTTGGCTGACAGTGTGATATCAATATATAGTTGCTACATCATTCGTTCACTATGAGATAGTAATGGTTATAAAGCTTACATTAGACTTGGTTTTGTTTAACCGCTTACCGCCCGCCTCATGCCGATATTCGTTGGCAGAAGGGCTCATATAGGCAAGCTCCGTGAGTCGGGTCGCGGGTCCCATAGACTCGATGTCCACGGGGATACCCGCGATCGCCTCACGGAGAGGAAGAACGAGGAGATGCTAATGTAAACAAGTATCTCCCCGTTCTGCCTAGTGACAGTACACTGATCTCTGCTCCCTGTGATCGGGAGCAGAGATCAGTGACATGTCACACATAGTCACACCCCCCCCCCCACAGTTAGAATCACTCTCCAGGACATAGTTAACTCCTACACTGCCCCCTAGTGGTTAACCCCTTCACTGCCAGTGTCATTTACACAGGAATCAGTGCATTTGTATAGCACTGTGAAAATATAGCTGAAAAACAGCAGCTAATAAACTCTGCGCCACTTATGCAAATGTAAAAATAAAAATAAACTAATAGTCAGTGAATCAAATAAACTAAGTGAAACACTAATAGCTGCTCCCTAGAAACTCTTATGGAAAGAACCTTCCCCTCATAGAAGGCTTCCTGATGACGTGTCAAACGAAACGTACGTTGAGGCGGTACCTAGTCACGTTCGTACACGTACAGTTCCGGTTGTTTTTGGTTGTCGGCTGTTTCTTGGTGGAACGCACGCCCTACACAACGAGGAACTACGCATCCATTACGAAACGATTGTTTTAAGCGAGCAGCCCCAGTGCCAGGTCGGGCACCGGTATATGTAAGCAGCCATTTGGCCTTATGTTTTTTTATTTATTTTTATTATTAAACGGTGTCACGCTATGGATTTTGTTTGCTCTCCTTTTTTTATGACCTGTCTGAATCTATGAGGGGAAGGTTCTTTCCATAAGAGGTCCATCTTATTCCATGTGAGCAGGGATTTCACCTGCATAAGCCTATTTGACTATCTTTTTAAATAAAGTAGTCAACAGCATCTGGTAAGAAGACAACTTTATCTTCACAGTTGGGGTGTCCAAAAGTTTGGTGAAGGGACGTGTCACAACTTTGTAGAAGATTTCAACCACCTTCTGGCATATGGATTTAGATGGAGTTTTTTACTGGGTAATTCAAGAACTCCAAACTCTCTGCACTCCCTGCAGAGAGTTTGGAGTTCTTGAATTACCCGGCACACATGAAGCGGATGAGATCCAGCCGATGAGGAGTAATATCTGAGAGCCCGTGAAACCAGGCAGATCTGATCTTGAATTACCCGGGACCCATGAAGCGGATGAGATCCAGCCGATGAGGAGTAATATCTGAGAGCCCGTGTAACCAGGCAGATCTGGTAAGAATATAACTAAAGGGGGTCGCCTTATGCCTAGGATTGCACCCCAGCAAATTTGGGATCACTGCATTTCACTGTTGGAAGTTTAATCACGTTAAGGAAGGATTGCATCGTATACCCCTTATGATCTGTGCCAGGATACTTTGTTTCAGTTTTGTTTTTTCTATGGACTGGAATAGATAATTCTGTTTCAGTTCCTCTTTCACTGAAACCATCTTGATTATTCAGTATAATCTGGACATATGGATAGTCATCATGGACAATAACTATTTTGTATGACTATATTTTGGAGTATATACATGTTTTCCGTAGAACTAGAGTTTGCACTAGAACAAATAACATATATATATTTTTTTTTTCTATAGAGTAATATGCGCTGTTGTTTCTACAGGTGAATTGATTTATTCATTTAGCTTGTAGATGTCTGTTTGACATTTCTTAGTGGTTTTATTTATTTAATGCCTTTTAAAACAGCTGCTTAAATTCCACAGCTCCCAGGTAGAAAGCACACCATTCAGTGTTAAGCGCCTTTTGTTTGCTTGGCTAACGGGCGGAGGTTACCCTAAGCAAAGGTGTATATTTGTGAGGTATGGGCCTAAACTGAGGAAAAAAACTTTTTTATATATTTATGGGGGGATATTTATTATAGCAAAATGTAAAAAAAAAAAGATTTTTTTTTCAAAATTGTTGCTCTATTTTTGTTTATAGCGCAAAAAAAAAACAAAAAAACAGAGAGGTGATCAAATACCACCAAAAGGAAGCTCTATTTGTGGAAAAAAAAGGGACATCAATTTTGTTTGGGAGCCACGTCGCACGACCGCGCAATTGTCAGTTAAAGCGACGCAGTGCCGAATCGCAAAAGTGCTCTGGTCTTTGGCCAGCAAAATGGTCCGGGGCTTAAGTGGTTAATTGTTAATTATGAGGAAAGCCTGTCATAAACAGTAAATATACCAAAACACTATTACTTTGAAGGTTGGGGAAATGCGTAGGGGTTTTATTCACTCAAAGCTAAATAGGCTGTTCATTGTGCAAGTGAATTCTCACCTTGCAAGGGAATTCTTTTGTAGTTTAGTGAATGTTGTGAAAATTCCATTTGCAACGAAGACCCAATCATGTGCAAGTAAAATTTTAAATAAAAGGAATTCTTGCTTGCACATGATTGGATGATGGAAGTCAGCACAGCTTCCACTTGTTCACTAAACTAAGGATAAATTCCCTAAGTGCAAATTCCCATGAAAAGCAAACAGCCTACCGTATTTGTTTTTATTAAATCAGGCCATAGTGTTTTGTTTGGTTCATCTTCTAAAACAAGAAACAACAAAGACCTTTCAATCCCTAAAGGGTTCTGTTCCATGCACCGATTAGTCCCTTGGACATGATTTTGGAATATTGTTGCACTGACGATATAAAAAAATGAAGCTAGTGACAGAACACAAAGTATGATCTGTCACTTGCTACTAAGCAATTATCAGATTTAAATATTTCTCTCTGCTTGCATCATATAATGGAATATTTGTCATAATTTACTGCTTTTTCAAAAGCAGCACCTACGTAAACTATATTTGGAATGTTTCCGGAAAAAAGAAAAATACATGACTAAAAGCTTTTTTCACAGCAGATATTTTCACAAAATGGGTGGACATAAATAACGCATTGATTTCAGTAAGGCCTTCTATGTTTCCTCTAACTTGTAAGTCAGCAGCAAGTTAGAAAAATATGCATGTGACCATTTGAGTCAACTGCAATCAGGCTCTTGATGATGCAACATAAAAGAATTGCCCATTAATGTGCACTCATGAAAAAGGACAGTAATGGTTCCATGGTCTTATTAAAAAGCCTAAAGTTTAATGAATAATAAAAAAAAAAAAAATAATCCCCAGATAAAGTTAAAATATAAACGTAGGTCTGGGCTCCCTCTACTCCCTTAGCGCTGCCCTCCACAGTAATCCATCTTCACCACAAGATGCTTCGGCTCTTTCAGTTTGAATAATGTTGGGTATTCTTGTAACATCTTGTGAGCCCATGGCACCAAAGTTATCCAACCACCATGGGCTTGCAGAAATAATGCTGAAGATAGGGGTTCCACATCAATATGAAGCACCCCTTTCCACAGTATTCAGGACTCACAGCTGAGGACATACATGAAGAAATTGGATCTGTGATGTCACTGGGCCTAAGTCTTCTTGATAACAGGTATGTATAAATAACTTTTTCATCAAAAAGGGTGTTGGGTGCTCAAAGAGGATTAGGGCATTAGAACGAGGGTTTTCAGTACAGTACAGGATAAATAAAGGGAGAATGTGATGGATTGATTGTTGTCTGTATAAAGAGCTGTGATCCGCTTACCTGTGATTGATCAACGCCATCAATTAATGTCAAATCCTTCAAAAGCCACGTGCCCCTTGATTCATATTTTAAAACCATTTTCCTTTCTGTCACAGCTAGCCAAGTCAGGCAGACATCCTTTGTTGCTGACACTATGATACCAAATAATAAATGTCACCTTCAAATTACAAAGAAAAGGCATTTATCAGAGTAAACTTTGCTGTATTCCAAATGCAAATGTACACTCTACTCTTTCTACATACAGTCTATGGGAAAACAATTAGGCTACAGATTTCAGTGCCTTTGTTTATGTTTTCTTATTGTGTGCAGTATTTTTGAGAATAGGAATTTTGTCAGGAAATTTAAAAGCCTAAAGGGAAAAATGGGGTAAAGGGTTAGACATTGATACATACAAAAATACAACTTTTAGTACAACCAAGTATGGCTTTTATTTCTGTTAGGCCGCGTACACACGCGCGGACTGTTCGCCCAACCTTGTCCGCTGAACAGTGTTTGGGCGGACAGTCCGCTCGTGTGTGGGGCTTCAGCGGACAGTTTCAGCGGACAGTTGGCCGAACAAGGTCTTACGGAAATTCCGAAAAACTGTCCGCTGAAACCTTGTTTCAGCGGACTGTTCGCTCGTGTGTAGGCTTGTTCGGCCAACTAAGTCTCGCGCATGCTCAGAAAGGATTTCCACGTCGGAAGGTTGCATTGCAGTGTATAGGACGTCGTATTTTTCGTCCCGTCGTACGTGCCGTTCACGTCATCGCGCACGGTTTCAGCAAACTGTTCGTCCGTCGTGTGTGGCCATGTCCGTCCATGCTAAGTTTGAGCGGACTGTTCGCTCAAACTGTTGGACGGACAAAGTTGGGCCAACAGTCCGCGCGTGTGTACGCGGCCTTAGACTTTTTTTCTGCCTGTGTCCCTGTTTCCGATTTTTTTTTCTGTAGTGAAACCATTTTTAAATGGACAGAATGTGGAGGAAAATTTGGATAGCAGTAAAAACTTGACAGGAGCTCTAATTCTTGCCTATGCTGTCCAAAACTAGTAGACGTTTTAAGTTTGACATACACTTTCGGTTTTGAACAAAGTAGTAGAATGGTTAAAACTCCTGTCAGTCAATGTATTATTGTTTGTATCCCATTGGGGAAAGTTCTCTTCATGTTTTGTTAGAGACAAGACAGAGAATGAGAGGTAATTGCTCTAATGTCTGGGGAATGTTCCCCCTAAACTAAAAAAAGTTTTAAGACGTAACTCTTATGTTTAACATAAATGTAAGGTGACTTCTGCCATTCATTTTCTATCCTCGCAATCATAGAGGCTGTTGTGAGCTCTTTATTGCTCCTTCTCCCATGTCACAGCTCTCTAGCAATCCCTAGATAGCAGCAGTGAAGTGCCTGTGCAAAAAGTGTCCATATACTACCCTAGCTTGTCTATATACTACCCTAGCCTGTCCACATACTACCCTAGCCTATCCAAATACTACCCTAGCCTGTCCATATATTATCCTAGCCTGTCTATATACTACCTTAGCCTGTCCATATACTACCCTAGCCTGTCTATATACTACCCTAGCCAGTCCATATGCTACCCTAGCCTGTCCATATGCTACCCTAGCCTGTCCATATACTACCCTAGCCAGTCCATATACTACCCTAGCCTGTCCATATACTACACTACCCTGTCTATTTACTACACTAGCCTATCTATACACTACCCTAACCTATCCATATACTACCCTAACCTGTCCATATACTACCCTAGCCTGTCCATATACTACCCTAGTCTGTCCATATACTACCCTAGCCTGTCTATATACTACCCTAGACAGTCTATATACCACCCTTAACTGTCCATATACTACCCTTAACTGTCCATATACTACCCTAGCCTGTCTATATACTACCCTAGCCTGTTCAAATACTACCCTAGCCTCTCCATATACTAGACTGTCTATATACTACCCTAGCCTGTCCATTAGACTGGGTCCAGAGGGGCAGGTTTGGGCCTGTGGACCACGGCTGAAGAAATAGGTCAAGAGGTGCCTCAAAAATCTCCACTCTGCCACCTCCACCATATACATGGGCAGGGCAAAGGGGATGGAGTCAGGGGCAGAGCCAGTGGGGGCGGTGGAAAAATTAGGTTTTGTCTAGGGCAATAGTGGCGAACCTTGGCACCCCAGATGTTTTGGAACTACATTTCCCATGATGCTCATGCACTCAGCAGTGTAGTTGAGCATCATGGCAAATGTACTTCCAAAACATCTCGGGTGCCAAGGTTCCCCATCACTGGTCTAGGGTGTTAAAAATCCTTGCACCAGCCCTGGACATGGGTGTTGAGGTTGCGTGAACACAGTAGTGAATAGAATAACTGACAGCACAGGTTCCACCTTTTTTATGCTGTTTAGAGTGGATCGGGCATCTATTATTCTCGGTGTATGCTACCTTTACAGTACTTTAGTAGAACTTTGGTACGGTTAAGCAATAACACATTCCTATTTATTTTACTGTTAAATGTTGTATATCTGTATTTTCATAATTAACTTGAATTTACATTTAAATATATTGAGTATTTAAATGTATGAACATATCACAAATAATGTTTTAAGCCCCAAAAATTCAAGTTTAATGAGATTTCATTATAAGGACAAAAAAAGCACTTACTGTTTAACCCTTTGGCGCAGGCACCTCCAGGCCCTTTAAGGGTTTTCAGATGCCCGGGGGTGGGGTTTATGATCTTGTGACTGCTGTGATTGGCTGTCACAGTGGTCACATGAAACTGAAAGCTCCTGATCGCAAGCAGCAATTGGGAGCTTTGGCAATTGAGAACTGCCTGTAACTGTGCGCGCTCTAGTACACAAATACGCAGCCTCGTTAAGGTCCACCGGCTGAAAGGCCGCATATTTGCGTACTGTCAGCGCCAAGAGATTAAGTCATAAAAAGGGCTATAACTACTTACATTAACAGGAAATGTTTGCGGCAATAACTAAATTGTTTTTGTGAACTTACATTTGTGAGCACTTAAATGTCCAAAATTCCAGTAACCTTCTGATTGGTTCACCCAGCAGAACAAATCTGAAAAAAGGGTCATTTGATACCCTAAATAGTTCATGTGTTTGCTTTTCATGGGAAGCCTGTACATCACAGAACTTGATTTCTTCCTCCACTAAAGATGTGCCATACTTTGTAATCACAGCAGCCTAGAACAGGAGCATAGTACATCTATATTGGTTAAGTGAAGGGAAAATATTCTGACCCACAATCTTGGGGAGTCTTATGTACAACAAAAAGCATGTTCCCCACGGGATCCATTGTACTCAATGACCAGTGCTCCAATGGTTAGGGGTGGGGTGGGGTGTGCATTGATTCCTCAAGTGGACTAGGAACTATAAAGAGGACACCTTTGTTGGTTTTCAAAGCAAATTGCAGATGTTCACCTAGGAAAACAAATCTTGGATTTGTCCATTATTCTGATTCTGTGTTCGCCAGTTTCCGAAAATAGCTTCAGTGTAGGACTGAAACTCTAACATAATCAGTGGAGACTGGTGTTCCATTTTTGGATGGATGGCAGCAAACAAGCCCACCCGCTTGCCTGCCCACTCGCCGTTTTCTCACCTGCACTTACCCTATCCAGGTCGCGGGCGTCTTCTCCTCCTGGCCAATATGTTCGCTTCTCCTCCCCGCCAATCCGGTCTTAGGACCCGCTTCCTGTCCTGATTGATTGAGAGGAGAAGCAGGAAGACAATAGCAAATGTTGATTCGCCAATGTCACAAGTGGGTGGGCTCTGCACCCTGAGGCCAACCTTTTTGCTGCCAATTAGAGCCTCTGGCACGTAGAAATCCATGCTTCTGTCAGGCGCCAGCGTATGGAGATTAGGGGGGCGCGCCCCTTATGGACCGCCTGCCGCTGAACATAATATATAAAAATTCAAATCTAGATAACATGTGAAATTAATTAATAATCTTCTAATGCTGCCGGGACAGTATTCAACTGTGCAAAAATTGAATTGCCTACACTATATACCTTGTTTATTGTGCTATACTCAGAGAAAACACCAGCATTTGAGCAGGAAAGTTCTGAGGTTGTGAGTTGAATGGCTTTGACAGCAAGGAACACAATGTCAGGACAGCAAGGACAACATCAGTTTATTAAATGTTGATCAGTTGTGATGTCATAGGTGAAATGATGTGGCTTATGAGCCTGCAGGAGACACAGCAGTAGGTGGTAAACATCCAAAATATTCCATTAAAACTTTCAAAAGGGGAGGCAGAGATGATGTTCCCAGAACACCACTGCTTATGTTTTTGTTGGGAGTGTAGTAGCCTAACACACCTTAACAACACATGGATAAAACAACATATTTGCACACTGTACATAAGTGAAAGTTGCATTTTGTGTCTTACTGGAATATACCTTTAATCCCATTAAAAAATACATAGTATATAGCCATAATACAAGTGTAGCACTGACAAGCTAAACTTGGCAGAAAAAAGAAGAAAAGTATTACTAATTAACCTTTCATATTGACATTATTACATTTTTACGGCCTCACCACCCCATGACAAGTCTGTATATATTTAGGTACAGGAAGCATTTTCTTTTTAGTTCCTTTTTTATTACATATATTATTTCCTGTGTACGTGTGTTTGCGCGTGGAAGGTTTGTTCACTGCATTTTAGTATTGATTTTTTTTTAAAACTGTATTGACGTTGACAAGTCATTACACTCAATGTGTGGCAACATGCTGTGATGCATTATACAGTGTCAGAAAAATTGCGAAAGTGTAACATATTCTACATTTTTCTAGCACTCAATGGAGCTGGTGTGAATGTGTCATTAAGAGAATTGTTTCCTCCTTTATGGAGTTACATAACCATTTAGAAAAACATTTATCTTCCAATCACAATAAAGGGTTTGAGCACAGTAGAATGAGAGTATGGGGTGCTGCTGCAGAGAATGAAGCAGCATCTCCTTGCCTTTGGGGAAAAAGAATGCTTGATGTGATTAGAAAAGAATCAAAGCCTTCTGTGTGAGAGAGATAGTTTCACTATCCTGATAAACATGGCACCGCTGTCTGTCTTGCTCCAGGGAGATCAAAGTAAAAGGGTGCCTAATCAATCTAGCTGCATTGTAATTAAAGATATTAGGACAGGGGTAAGCAGGGCTCAAGTCCTGCGGGAACGCATGGGAACGGAGTTCCTGTACTTTTTCCACAACAGGAACTCAGTTCCCATTAGCAGCCATGTCTTGCAAGACTTTGAAGTATGTGAGGTGTGTGGCAGGTGCTACACCAGCAGCTGCCGACACAGCTCGCAATAGTAAGTGCCACACACCTGACCATTCCGGCATTGCCAGTAGGGGGCCCCATATCAGCTTCCTCTTCGATCTACCTGTCAATCACAGCTAGGTCTAGCTGAAGGGTAGATCAGCTATTCTGCTCACAGGACATGCAGAGAGAGAGGTGAGCTGAGGGAGGAACATCAGTTTGGGGTGGTAAGCTGAGCACAATACCTGGCAAAATTTAATGCCAGGAAGGAAGTTTATGTGGAAATATGTGAAGGGTTGGAATAGCAGCGCGTGTGTGTTGGAGCCCTGCAGTGTTTGCAGCCCCTCCAAGCTAACATACATCTCCTAAGCAGGAACACATCACTATCTCCCCAAGCATTCTGTCCAGATAATGTGCAGTTAATTTATCACCTTTCCGTTTAAACCTGTGTTATCCAAACTCTGTTCAATGAAAAGTGTAAACTCACCACATAAACACTCTATATACAAAATAAATAGAAAAAATTCCCCAATAAAGATCAAAACATGATGTTCACATTTGCATGGAAGCATAATTGAATGAATGCTGATTATTCAGAGAATTACCGAATTTATGTTTATTGAGGATTGTTTTTTTTATGTAATAACAGTTAAGCTTCATACACACAATAGGAAAATTGGATGAGCGTATTTTTTATTTTTTTCGGTGGGGGAGTGGATCTAGGGTGGGAGTTCCCACACTTTTTCCCCCAGGACTTGACCCCTGGGGGTAAGCAACGTTTTGAGCACAGTGTGACAAAAAATGTTTTCAAAGAAATTGAGCGTTCCGGTTTTATAACAAAAAATGTCAACTTCACACTCTCAATCACGAAAATCATTTTTTATAAAGTAAATGCTGTAAACTACTTTAGTAGTGAGAAATTAACATCCTGCACTCTCAAGCCTCAGATCAGCCCCAATTCCTGCACCTTCACACCTCAGATCACTGTCCCTCCTGCAATTCTGCCCCACCACTCTATCCCCCTGCTCAGCTCATCTGCCCCACCACTGTACCCCCTGTACATCTGCCCCACCATTGTACCCACCTGCTCATCTGCTCTACCACTGTAACCCCCCTGCTCATCTGCCCCACCACTGTAACTCCCTGTACATCTGCTCACCACTGTACTACCCTGATCATCTGCTCCACCAATGTACCCCTTTCTCATCTGCCCCACCAATGTACCACCTTTCTTATCTGCCCCACCAATATACCTCCTTTCTCATCTCCCCCCCCCCACTGTAACTGCCTGCACATTTGCCCCACCACTGTACTACCCTAAACATCTGCCCACCTCTGTACCCCCTGCTCATCTGTCACACCACTGTAACCCCCTACTCATCTGCCCCATCTATGTTCCCCCTTTCTCATCTGCCCCACCACTGTATCTCCATGCACATCTGCTCCACCATTGAACCATCTTCTCATCTGTCCTAACACTGAACTTATCTGTTCATCTTCCCCCACAACTGTAACCCCCTTTCTCCCTGGCACCACGACTGTACCTCCTGTACATCTGTCCCACCTCTGCTCCCCCTGCTCTTCTGCCCCACCACTGTAACATCCTGCTCATTTGTCCCACCAATGTACCTGCTTTCTCCTCTGCCCCAACACTGTATCCCCCTGTTCATCTTTCCCACCACTGTAACCCCCTTTTCATCTGACCCAACACTGAACCCCCCTCCCTGCTCATCTGCCCCACTACTGTAACCCCCTGCTTTTCTGTCCCACAGCTGAACCGCCTTGCTCTTCTGTCCCACCACTGCACCCCCCCTGCTAATTTGCCCTAGCAATGTACCCCTTTTCTCATCTGCCCCACCACTATACCTCCCTGCACATCTGCTCCACCGCCATATCCGTACGCTCTTCTGTCTCACTATTGAATCACTTTCCCATCTGTCCTAACACTGAACTCATCTGCTCATCTGCCCCACCACTGTAACCCACTTTCTCATCTGCCCCACCAATGTACCTCCGGCACATTTGTCTCACCTCTGTACCCCCTCCCCGCTCTTCTGCTCCAACTCTGTTCCCCCTGCTCTCCTGCCCCACCACTGTTCCCCCTGCGTTCTTGCCCCCCCCACTGTAACTCCCTGCTCTTCTGCCCCACCAATACACCTCCTTTCACATCTGCCCCACTGCTCTATTCCCCTGATTTTCTGCCCCAACACTGAACCTCCCTGCTCATCTGGCCCATCACTGTACCCCACTGCTCTTCTGTCCCACTGCTGAACCCCTTCTCATCTCTTCCCCCACTGTACCTCCGGCACATCTGCCCCACCGCTGTACCCTCCTGCTCATCTGTCTCACCTCTGAACCTCTTATGCTCATTTTCCCCACCGCGGTACCCTCCTGATCATCTGTTCCACTGCTGTACCCTCTTCTCATCTATGATATGCGTGATATGCAGAGTGGTGAAAGGAAGCAGAGATGAGACACATCTACCTGTCCTGGCACACTCATCCTGCTGATCCACTTCTCGCATCCAGCAAACCGACTTGTATGTGATGTATGTGATGTATGTGATGTCACATACAAGCATATGGAGTGGATGCGCAATGATACGTTTGGGTCAGGGGCATTTTCTGAAAGCAGTAGGCCTGTGTGCAGGATCATAAGTTGGGCCCTCGCAGCTGAGAAAAAGCGTGGCGCTCTGCTCCACAGGAAAAGTTGGGTGTGATTTTCATTGCACTGAATACTGGCTGTGGCTTACACCGAGTGCAGAGGGGTTCAGTAATACGTGACAGAAAGTTTCAGGAATAATTTCAACAAAGTTCCCAGAAGCTCAACAGTAATTTCACAAACTGTCACCTGATTGTGGTTTTCTCAATCACAGTGAAATCCCTTCTTTCTGGGATTGGTAGTGGCAACGAAGCGAGTCATCTTCCTCCAGATTGTTTACAGTTTGCAGTCACTTTGGTTGTCATTCATATACACTCCTGTTTTCAGGCGTCTCGGTGGCAACCCTTTGCCATGGCTGTCCACCCTCACTCCTGTTCATTCATCTCCCACCAGTCCCCTTTCTTTACCCCTCCCCCTTTATACATTAGTCGCGCCACACAACAAAGACCTCGCTGTCATCACAACCCCTTTCACACCAATTGTGCACTACATTTGTTTGGCCTAATCACCTCCTACTCTTATTGTCACATGTTCACTTTAGTTATGCGCTGTCTGCCCGGGTCTGCCCAGTTTAACAGTTTCTATTATTTATATATTCGTACCATTACATTATGTGACAGGGACCAGTAAGGTCATAGGCCATGCAAATGTTACCTTGCAACATTTTTGTACCCCACTGTGATATATGGTGGACTCTGCAACTCTATCATGTTACCCATTTTTGCCATGTTATTACCAGTTACTACTGTTTTAGGAATTGACACCACGATTAATGTGTATTCCTATTTGTATGTATATGGAAATTACAGGTCCTTCTCAAAAAATTAGCATATTGTGATAAAGTTCATTATTTTCTGTAATGTACTGATAAACATTAGACTTTCATATATTTTAGATTCATTACACACAACTGAAGTAGTTCAAGCCTTTTCTTGTTTTAATATTGATGATTTTGGCATACAGCTCCTGAAAACCCAAAAATCCTATCTCAAAAAATTAGCATATTTCATCCGACCAATAAAAGAAAAGTGTTTTTAATACAAAATAAGTCAACCTTCAAATAATTATGTTCAGTTATGCACTCAATACTTGGTCGGGAATCCTTTTGCAGAAATGACTGCTTCAATGCGGCGTGGCATGGAGGCAACCAGCCTGTGGCACTGCTGAGGTGTTATGGAGGCCCAGGATGCTTCGATAGCGGCCTTAAGCTCATCCAGAGTGTTGGGTCTTGCGTCTCTCAACTTTCTCTTCCCAATATCCCACAGATTCTCTATGGGGTTCAGGTCAGGAGAGTTGGCAGGCCAATTGAGCACAGTAATACCATGGTCAGTAAACCATTTACCAGTGGTTTTGGCACTGTGAGCAGGTGCCAGGTCGTGCTGAAAAATGAAATCATAAAGCCTTTCAGCAGATGGAAGCATGAAGTGCTCCAAAATCTCCTGATAGCTAGCTGCATTGACCCTGCCCTTGATAAAACACAGAGGACCAACACCAGCAGCTGGCATGGCACCCCAGACCATCACTGACTGTGGGTACTTGACACTGGACCTCAGGCATTTTGGCATTTCCCTCTCCCCAGTCTTCCTCCAGACTCTGGCACCTTGATTTCCGAATGACATGCAAAATTTGCTTTCATCCGAAAAAAGTACTTTGGACCACTGAGCAACAGTCCAGTGCTGCTTCTCTGTAGCCCAGGTCAGGCGCTTCTGCCGCTGTTTCTGGTTCAAAAGTGGCTTGACCTGGGGAATGCGGCACCAGTAGCCCATTTCCTGCACACGCCTGTTCACGGTGGCTCTGGATGTTTCTACTCCAGACTCAGTCCACTGCTTCCGCAGGTCCTCCAAGGTCTGGAATCGGTCCTTCTCCACAATCTTCTTCAGGGTCCGGTCACCTCTTCTCGTTGTGCAGCGTTTTCTGCCACACTTTTTCCTTCCCACAGACTTCCAACTGAGGTGTCTTGATACAGCACTCTGGGAACAGCCTATTCGTTCAGAAATTTCTTTCTGTGTCTTACCCTCTTGCTTGAGGGTGTCAATGATGGCCTTCTGGACAGCAGTCAGGTCGGCAGTCTTACCCATGATTGCGGTTTTGAGTAATGAACCAGGCTGGGAGTTTTTAAAAGCCTCAGGAATCTTTTGCAGGTGTTTAGAGTTAATTAGTTGATTCAGATGATTAGGTTAAAAGCTTGTTTAGAGAACCTTTTCATGATATGCTAATTTTTTGAGATAGGAATTTGGGGTTTTCATGAGCTGTATGCCAAAATCATCAATATTAAAACAAGAAAAGGCTTGAACTACTTCAGTTGTGTGTAATGAATCTAAAATATATGAAAGTCTAATGTTTATCAGTACATTACAGAAAATAATGAACTTTATCACAATATGCTAATTTTTTGAGAAGGACCTGTATATGTGTAATTTTGTTGTTTACGGAATAAAAAATATCTTAATCTCCACCATGGTATTTAATTTAACCATGTGCTTTGTTCAAAGTCCCACCCTCTTGCTCCTAATTTTAACAATATCATTGTCAGGAATGGAGGCACGTTACCTTACCAGGCCATGGCCTCATTTAACGTCCCAATGTTTCCCCTCCCCTTTTTCCCCAATTTTTGCTTTTTATCTGCCTCCAGATGGTGGGCGGGGATAGCAGGACTGTGATTGGCTTTAGCAGTGGACGAGACAGTCCTCCTCCTCCTGGAAACAGGACTGCCCCCCCCCCCCCAGCAGAACTGCACCCAATCACTTCCTCATCACAAAAGATGACAATCGCAGCTACAACAGAGTTAGATAACCAAACAATGTTTCCCATCTTTTACAATGTGTGAGGGCACAGTGCCTCCCCCTCAGTGTCGGTGTGGCATGGGGAATTGTGAAATCGGAATGCATTAGTGTCTCATTGACACTTCCCTGCGCTGCTCTGCTGATGGGGAGGGAGTCGAGTGCGGCAAAAGAGGCTTTGCATACTGTTTTAGGCAGTAAGAGCTCCATTCATTTGCTGGCCACCTAAACCGGGGGGGGGGGGGGGGGTAGTGAATGGCACAATTGCACAAATATGGTCACAACCACTTGTTGACCCAGTAAGTGATTTTTTAGAAGATATATATATTCACTTTGATTCATTATTTCATATTGTCTTTTATCCACTAGATGGCAGATGTCCAATTAATCACTGGCCTGATGGATGGGTGAACATATGGATGCCCAGAGCACCACTGGGGGGGGGGCAGACATTTACGGGTCTTCCTGTTGGCACCTTTGTCCTGCCATTTGCATTTGTGTGTGTCCATTTGGTGTATTTCATCCCACTGGTGACCATCCGGCTGTTCCCTTTGAGTGACCGCTGTTTCATAAGATTCGTTGACCCATCAGAATTTGTAACGAAAGTGATGTTCCATCGCCACCATCATGCTACACCCTGCACTCCTCCACTGTAAGGGTATAGTGACAAGGCAACAAGCGGACACCTTATTACACCCACTGGAGTCTTGCATTTCAGACTTATTTTGAAAGGTACATGGAGCTTATATGGTGAAATACAGGATTTGGAAATCCATCGGACCATTTACATGTTGGATTATAAAAGCAGCAGCGTTCTGTGAGATCAGCAGGTTTGCCGCTGCTTTTAAAATGTAACATCTAAACCCTCTGCCTTGAGGGTGACACATCCAAGTACATTGTGAGTATAATGATAAGACCCAATTGCTAATTTCTTTGATGCCAATAAAAGGATGTACTTAATTGGGTGTAATTTACTAAAGGCAAACCCACTTTGCACTGAAAGTGCACTTGGAAGTGCAGTCACTGTAGATCCGAGGGGAACATGCAAGGAAAATAAAAAACAGCATTTTAGCTTGCACATGATTGAATCAGCAGAGCTTCCCCTCATTTAAGATTTACCCCTTCGATTTACAGCGACTGCACTTCCAAGTTCTGCACACTTGCAATGCAAAGTGGATTTCCATATCGTAAATAACCCCTATTGAATCTAATACCCTGCACATTTTATAGTTGTAGCATCGTTGGGAGATCTTTGGCTTGTTTGATGCCTACAACCTCATTCTTGGATTAAAAACGTCTGACAGTGATTTCAAACTTAGCTTTTGTAATTTTACTGAAGTATCCTTTGGATTTCTTATTAATCAGTGTCAATTTGAGGTATGATCTTCTTTTCCTGTGGCTTTTTTGGACACAGTTTAGTATATCTCATATTAATTAATTCAAGGGTGTGTCTCTTCCCCCTCAGGCAGTGGGCTTGTCATTTGAGCTCCTGTTTTCCCCTCTGTGGTGACTGGTGATGTCTCGGTGCAGCATATGATGTTGGATTCTTAACAGATACTCATTTATTAAATAATAAGTTGAGGGAACTCCCCCAGTTCACCCACTAATATGTGTGCTCATTTATATTATTGGTTTAAAGTGGACCTTCAGTCATTTTTTTCAGCTTTCCACCTATTAAATCTTCTGCCCTTGTTGTTTTAACTTTGGATAGTTAAACATTTTTTTCCTGCCAGTAAATAATTTATACAGCCCACTTCCTGTTTCTTATCTGGTAAAAAGCCTAGGCTTATGATATTATGCACAACTCTCACTCTTGTGAGAGTTTGCCAGAAAGGGGGGGGGGGGGGGGGGGTGAGTCATAAGAGGGCTAGTGAGAGCTGCAGAGCTGAAGATGTGTTGCTGTGTGTCTGTGTAAATCCGGGAAGTGAACAGGCAGCAGCTTCAGCTGTCCACAATTAAAATGGATGCTGCCAGACTTAGTGGAGGGAGATTTCTGCAACATATTTGGCAAGTACAGAATCACAGTATATATAAAATAATATGCAAAGTGGTTTGAAGGAAGCTTCAGAATGGCAAAGATGTTTTTATTACAAATTATGTGAGCAGACTGCAGTTCCTCTTTAAATTACCCATATTTGTTTGATCAATATATATCATGATTTAATGTTCCAGTGTATTTTTATTAATACTTTTTTCATGTTTATGTGTCTGTATACTAATATATTGCTCTTTTGAAGTGACCTGGTATACAATATTCTCAGACATCCCAACCTGCAAAAACTAATTTCAGGGAGGTGGCAAACTAATTTCAGGGAGGTGGCGCTTCTGGCCCGAAAACGCACCCCCCCACCCCCCATGGCAAAATATTATTTAAATCCCTTTCTCAATATTTTTTTCTTTTTTGTAGTGCAGGGGGTGGGGGTGGGTGGCAGTGGACAGTGCCAGTAGTTTTTTTAATAATTGATTTTTCTACATTTTAATTTGTTTTTAATTATTTTTTTTCACAATGCTTTTTTTTTTTTTTTTACGCTTTTTCATTTTTTAGAATTTTTTTACAATATTTTTTTTTTTTTTTGGGGGGGGGCTTTGGTGAGATGTCAGGGGTCTAAACAGACCCCTGACATCTCTCCTTTGAGACAGACAAAGGGACTGAGGACACATTACCCAGTCCCTTTTTCAGCACTAAAGATGAATGAACAGGAGACAGAGGCTCCTGTCCATTCATAAACTGAGTAGAGTAAATACAGTTTACTCTGCTCAGTAATCACAGGACACAAGAGCGATCTTGCTCACTGTGTCCTATTACTAGTTCCCCCCACAGCTGGTGGGAGAGGAGGAGATCCAGTTACGGGGGACAAGGGGTGGCAGAGAAGGACATGGATGGGCATGGGGGAGGAGTACACAGAGAAGCTGGGGATGATCGGTGCGCAGCAAGAGGTACAGCAGCCGCATCAATCATTCCCGGTAGATCGGAAGGGTGCCTGCGGGTGTGCAGGAGCCACTGCAGAAATGCGGGAGTCTCCCGCACCTTCCGGGATACTTGAGATGTCTGTATTCTAGCAAAATTTCTTTAGGAAGCCATAGTATGGCAAACATGTAGAGATGAATATATTGCAACAGTACTATATGAATAACATTTCTTTCTCAGTGTTTTCGTGTGAAAAAATATTTTATTGATATCAATAAAAATTTGTTTTTATATATTGTTTGTGTTTGGCACCTTGAAAATCCCATAGCTACCCTCTTATGGGCTGTACACATGATAGGATTTTCCGACAACAAATGTTGGATGTGAGCTTGTTGTCGGAAAGTCAGTGTGTATGCTCCATAGAATATTTGTTGTCGGAATTTCCACCAACAAATGTTTGAGAGCAGGTTCTCAAATTTTCCGGCAACAAGACTTGAAAACTCAGACAACATTTCTGCGACCATGTGTTTGCAAGACAAGTTTGAGCCAACGTCCACTGTTTTGTTGTCAGAAAATCCTATCGTGTGTACATAGCTTTAGTCATTTGCTTCATTTGGTGCCCAGGGTAATTTCAGACACAGGTTTTCCTTCTTTATGGTCACATGACATTGACTAATAATGGCCATGGCCATGGACAACTACATCACTGGGCTTACTTCACCTTTCTACCCATTTCTTTACATTCTTTACATTACAGTGTAACAATGGGTTTGAATGTGTCCACCGATTGGCAGATTTTTTTTCTTTTAGCAAATTGGTGGGTGTTGTTTATTGTGAATTGACACATTGGACAGTATGATTGATGATGAATTTACATTGTGGGACTTTTTTTTTTATAGTACTTATAAAGTGCTATAAAATTTTAGTATAAAATTTTAGTATAAAATTTTATTTTTTTCTTTGTGAATGAGTAGGGGTATTATGTACCCCTAACTCATTCACACAGGGGTTAAGGCTGGTATCTAGGGGTCTCCTTATTTTTAAAGGGGGCTTCCAGATTCTGATGAGCCCTCACCTGTAGATTCCCTCAAACACTGGGCCAGAGTTGTGGGGAAGAGGCCCCTGTCCTCATCAACAACGTAACCCTCACCCATTTTGAGGCCATGTGGTCTGGTATTGTTCAGAAGGAGTGTGAATGCTCATCCCCCAGTTCCTGGCTTGTCAGGATGCATGCTCGGCTAAAGATCTGGTGTGGATATTGCGGGGAGGGGGGGTTCCACCCTTTTTGTCTTATTTTTTGCATGGGGTTCCATAGGCCTGGTACACATTTTTAGGGTAAAGTCTTGTCAGTTTTTTTTGTGGGATACCCATTAGAATCTATACCATACCCTCATCTAGGATAAGAGTCTGCAGATGAAGGGAATTTCCAGCAACTTTGTTTTTGTAGTAGGTTGCATACATTATACAGATGTGCCAATTCACAGGCAGGTTCAGGGCACCCCCCAGGAATGTGTTGGGAAGTTTCAATGCCTCCAATCATGTTATTCAAATTAATTTTTCAATTTTACTGTTGCCCTTTAAGCATTATTATAATTGCTGCTCCTCGCCAAATGGAATTTACCTCAGGCAGTATCTGCCCCGTGCCATTTGTTTTGACAAGCTTTTGCTTATTATGCCCTGTACACACGATCGGACATTCCGATGGAAAATGTGCGATCAGATTGTGTTGTCAGAAATTCCGATCGTGTGTGGGCTCCATCGGACTTTTTCCGTCGGAACTTCCGGCACACAAAGTTTGAGAGCTGAATCTAAAATGTTCCGACAACAAAATCCGAGTGTTTAAATCCCCATCGTGTGTAGACAAATCCGACGCACAAAGTGCCATGCATGCTCAGAATAAATTACGAGACGAAAGCTATTGGTTACTGGCCCGTTTATAGTCCCGACGTACTTGTGTTACATCACCGCGTTCTGAACGATCGGATTTTCTGACAACTTTGTGCGACCGTGTGTATGCAAAACAAGTTTGGGCCAAAATCCGTTGGAAAAAATCTGACAGATTTTTTTGTCAGAATGTCCGATCGTGTGTACAGGGCATTAGTCTAGAAAATAGTTTTTTTTTTAACACTCATCTTCTATTAACATTATAACAAAGTATGGGAAGGGAAATGGGACTTTAAATGAGGCATGTCATTGGTAGAAATATATATGTAGATCTGAGAATTATTTTTAATAAATGTCATTTGTTTAGTGTCATAATCCCCTAAGGGTGGTCCATGATATGTGTAGGCATAATGAATAAATGAATAAATAATATATAATTTTAAATATAATCATAAAAATCAGAAAATTATTAACATGATAATTGTAATAATACATTTAATGCAAACAATCAATCAATGGACATAATTAATACAATAGATACAAATAAATGTATAAATACAATTATAGATAATAAATGCATAAAAATATGTAAACAGTAGATGATGATAATATTGAAATTCATGATTGAAACAGACTTGTCTGGACACCCTTAGTTGTATACCCAACGTATTTCATAGCTGACTGCCAATCATCAGGGGTAAGGTGCACATGTATACTGGAAAATCTGATAAATAAATTAACTGTTAATATACAAAGCCCTTAAATGAGCGGGAAATGTCGAATCCTAAAAATACTTAGAAAGATCCGCAAGTAAGGCCCAGCTCCAGTAGGGGAACGGCATGTTGGTCTGGAAGTGATTGTTCCAACTGGGGTTGAGGCAGGATAACACCCACCTCTCCATCAAACACCCCCCCCCCCCCCCCCCCCCCGAGAAAGGGCAAAGAGGAACAGCCGCCATGGAACAAACCAGACAGTCACGCCACAAGATATCATGTGTACATATTTGACCCAAATCTGTGAAAAAGTGTGAATGAAAACAAAAACTGAGTAAACTGAAAATGTGTGACACAAGTCAAACGTGTATCACATAGGTCTCTATGGGTGGTTGGAAAGTATGCTATGCATACTAGCTCATTATGCCTTAGTCTTGCAGGGTGTATTTTTTTTTCTCTTTAAGCACCCACACTCGTTCAGGTTGAACTGGATGCACTGGTGTCTTTATTCAACCTTGCTAACTATGTAACTATTCCTGTGCCACAGAGAAGTCTCCTAATGAAAAGTGTCATTGCTGTCTTTAAAGTATAAAAAATACTGTTGTGATTGATATTAATAAGTGACAAAGCTATCAACAACTATGGGTGGAGCATGTAACATGAACCAAAAGTGAATTTATCATTATTTAAAGAGGGATTCCACCTACAAAAAAAATATTAAAAGCCAGCAGCTATAAATACTACAGCTGCTGACTTTTAATAAATGGACACTCACCTGTCCCGGGTTCCACTGATGCCGGCAGCCGAGGCCGATCGATCTCTCGGCTCTCGGCTGCTGCCGCCACCATTCTAGGTGAGGGAATCAGGAAGTGAAGCGAATCGGCTTCACTTCCCGGTTCCCTACTGCGCATGCGCAAGTCGCGCAGCACAATAGGAATTCTCTGCGCTGTCTCTGAGACCCGTGTGTGTCCCAGCAGACAGCGCGGCAGGACAGGAAATGGCGTAGACTCCCACGGGAGTCTATGCCCGGAAGTGGGTGTAAATACCTGTCTTTGACAGGTATCTCCACCCCCCTCCCTCCTGAAAGGTGCCAATTGTGACACCGGAGGGGGGGAGGGTTCCGATCAGCGGAAGTTCCACTTTAGGGTGGAACCCCGCTTTAACATATTCCATTGAAGCATTTTGTTGTATCTGTTTAATAAGTACAAAGAAAATACTAGCTGATCCTGCCTGAAGTATACTGAGCTTATCATTTGTCATGCTCTTTGCAGTGTTATCTGATGCCACATACTTTCCGGCAGACTAGGTCAGACGGGATTAGTCCATCGGACAATCCGATTGTGTGTGGGCTATTCCGATCGTTTTTTGAAAAAAAAAATCAGACGGACCTAGAAATAGAACATGTTTCAAATCTATCCGACGGACTGTGTGCTAGCCCGACAGACCAAATACGACGCAAGGGCAGCTATTGGCTACTGGCTATTGAACTTCCTTGTTTAGTCCCGTTTACGTCATCACGTTCAAAGCGAACGGAGTTTCAAATGGACTTAGTCCATTCGTGTGTGGCCAAGTCCGTTTGTTTGGATAGTCCGTTGGTACTCTGCCGAAAGTTCAACGGGAAGACCGTCGGACCTAGTCTGCCGGAAAGTCCAGTCGTGTATACATGGCATCAAGCAATGTTATCAACCCTGTCCAGATCACCTCTGTGTTCTATAGTCCTGTCCTAGGGGGATCACGCTGTTCCTCCATGGACACTGTACAGTGAGTTAACCAGATGAAAATAAAGGGAAAAGGCCTGAAAATAAAAACAAATGCACCCGCCACAGCTGAGGTACCAGTAAGCTGTAATAAATCTAAATGTGGGTTCTTGGGTTTAGATATACTTTAAAGTATAACTCCCCTTTTGTTGAGAAAAAAAAACAATCCCTTCTGAGTGATCAATGTACATTGCAAATACTTTAACAAACTTTGTAGTAAATGCCTACATGTTTCTGTTCTGAAGAAAAAAAAGAAGCTGTTTGCAGTCTGATTCCTGATTGGGAGGGTCTGGTTCACTTTCAGTGTTTTAATGAGAAAAGCTGCAGTGCATGCATTCCATTAAAAGTAAATAACCTTTAGAGAGTATCACACCAAAAATGAAATTTCTTTTGCAGGGAATGCCTAAAATACCACTTGCATCTAAATATTTAATTGAGAGCCAGTTCACACTGGAAAGCATGCGTTCCGGTGCAGTCCTGTGCGTTCTGGTTTTGACAGCTTATTTAGCTCATTGGGCTGCCAAACATAACAGAAAGCATAAAAAGTAGTGCAAGCACTATTTCTTTAGATCACAGCACACCAAATTGCATTGTACTGCAGAACCAGTAACCCAAGGAGATCTGAGATTCCTTGCAAAACCACTGCCCAGAGCAGGCAAGTATAACATGCTTGTTATTTAAAAAAAAATGATGTCTCATGTTGGATATCTGTCATGTATGAGTATAATGTCTTGAAGAAGCAGCAATAACCACAAAATGTGTCACTGACTTGATACATACAACAGTAATCCTCTTTTGTATGAAATAATTAATTTTATGTTCCTTTGCTTTTAACCTTTGTAATAAAATTATGTAAATCTTTTTTACTTACATTTGATTGTTTTTGGTGTGTAATTTAAATATAAGTGGGCCTCCCTTTTTTTGGGTTGGTGACCCCGGGTATTTAGCCATATGACCCCCATTGCTGCTCTGACAACCCCACATTATTTTCTACTATTTACTGGCTCGATCACCAGTTGAAATGAAAAGGGGAAAAAAGCCTAAAAAAGAACAGAAAATGTAGCAGCCACATAAATGTATTGGCAAGCCTCAATATATTAAATTTGTGGTTTTGTGTTTAATAGTAATTTAAGTAACTACTGCTTACATGTTGATGAATCACAAACCAGTATCCTAGCTCTTAGAGATACCAATTGTGAACAGTAACACCCTATTGATTCACAGCTATGTCCAAGCACTGAAATTCACCTAGTTTAGCGAAGCAGTGCACCACAATGAGGAGTAATGCATTATCATGAGTTGTGAGCTGCATGCAGATGCACTATGGTGCCATTCATAATGAATAGCTCCACAGGGCACCAACAAGCATACAGTAATTTGGCCCCAACAGAAAAGTGTTAGTGTGGTTCTTTAGTATAAGGGGTATTTTTAAACATAGGGACACTTTAGGTGAGCTCCTACATTTACAAGTTCTAAGTACCAAGAGTTCCATGGTGAAAAACTGCCAGCCAAATGAATAACCCTCTTTACTATACCTCAGCTAGCCAAATCTGTTTACACAATCCATATCAGAAGTCACCAGTCAACCAGTTTTAGTGATCTGATGCCCATCATTTTCATGATCTTAGATGACAGGAATGGAACCTAGCTTGATTTTTTCCACTGCTGCCATTCATTTTCAAGGTACAAAAGTGTTGTGGGATCTGAGACCTCCTTCTGCATACCACTACTGCAAAAATAGGTATCGGAGAAATTCTGGACTTCTGTCAGTTTGAAGAGATCTCACTGTTTTCCTCTGCCCTTTCTCAGTAACAAGAAAATTCACTCACAGACAGATTTAGAGAATGTAGTGTGTAAAAATGAGATCAGCCATTTTGAACATACTGAAACCCCCACATATGGCACAAAAATCATTTCACAGTCAAAGCATCTTAGATCAGCCATCTCCCTCATTCTGTTTGGTCTAACAACAATGTAGTGTCTTGACCATGTCTGCATGCTACACTAGAAGTGTTCAGCTATATTCACAACTTTATCTAATGAAGGTAATGTGCCACAACTGCATATTATATAATATATGTCATATACCTATTTCTTAGGTAACTGAAATTGTACAGTTCCATTGCAGTCAAGTAAGCCAATATAAGACATTACAGTAAAATTTTATCTCAATATAGAGAATAAAAAAGAGGGATAACAATAAAAACTGTCCTGTCTTAAGACCCATATACACTATCAGATTTTCTGCTGATTTTTTTCCTTCAGATTTACCAAAACCATATCCTATGAGGTTAAACCTTAGGAGTTTCAATTTGTATGCAATCAGGCAGGCCCTTACACTACATGGTTTTAGTAAATCTGAAGGAAAAAATCAGCAGAAAATCTGATAGTGTGTATGGGGCTTAAATTATAATAGGATAACACATGCTATATTTTCAATAAACATTTCTAAAACTGTTTCTAAACTTGAAACAAATATTTTTTTAATGTAATGTAAAAGCATTTCTCTTAAGCTTATTTAAGCAATCGTAGACCATGATTTTCACAGTTATATTGCAATATTTACTTAGCTGAACAACTAATACAAAAAGAGATACATACCAGATATGCATAGATAATTCTTGGGATCTTCTTTACTTACATTTGCAAGCTGCAAAATATGAACCAGTCTATCCCCTTTAATCTGAAATATTTCCTTCTCCAAGTTGTTTTTGAGCATTGACACCATAGTGCTGATGCAGGACTGAGAATAACAAAGATTGATGTATAGGCTGAGCCAATGCTTATGTAGCCATTTACTGTAGTATGATAATAATTTCATGTTGTCGTCTTTAAAAAAAACTCCACTCAATATTTTCCAAACCATTGAATCAATGCTTTGATAGCTATGGAAAAGGAAAAGATGGAAAATGTGCACCATTACAACAGGATGTATGGAGTAATGCTGTCAAAAAACACTGCGTGTGTCCCATGTGGGGTGTTGGGGGAGGAATAACAAGACCCTTGCCTGATGAGTAGTAGCAATACTGTTCACTTGATACTATTATCTTCCGTCATTTGTACTCAACTATGTGTCTTTTTTCTTATATTGTGAATCTATGGCAGAAACTGTTATCATTCTGTACTATGCAATATAATTCAATATAAACCATATAAAATACTGCGTGTACTGTGTGAATGCTATAAAGTTCTATTAATGGATTTTAAAGATTTGACATAGGCGAACAACAGCTGGTTGTTAAGGAGCGGGCTGGGAAGCGGGCCACCGCATCCTCAACAACAGATGACTCAGTAGGCCTGGGGAATTTAAAAAAATGAATTGCTGGAAATAAAAAATTGTGAAAAAAAACAGTGTGGGGTCCCCCCCAATCCATACCAGGTCCTTTTGGGTCTAGTATGTATTTTAAAGGGAACTCCACACCAAAATGTAAAAAAAAAAGAACCCCCCCCCCCTCAAATACATACCAGATCCATAGGTATTTTGAGGAGAACCCCCTCGTCAAAATAAAGAAAAAAAAGCCTTATCCAAGCATGCAGCTTTGCAGGCCTGGAAAGGGAGGATACGAGCGAGCCACATGCCCTCAACATGGGGGGGGCTCCTTTTCCCCATGTTGATGGGGACAAGGGCCTCTTCCCCACAACCCTGGCCGGTGGTTGTGGAGGTCTGTGGGCAGGGAGCTTATCGAATTCCCTATGGGAATGAGTATGGGGTACTTATTCACCAAAAAAAGTGTCAACAAGAAATGCCCCCCTGCCCCAAAGTTTTAAAAACTGATGGCTTTACAGGAGCAGTGATTTTAATAATGCTTAAATATCGTGCCCGGAGGGTGTCCTTAGTATGCCTGTAAAGTAGCGCATGTTTCCCATGTTTATAACAGTACCACAGCAAAATGAAATTTCTAAAGGAAAAAAGTCATTTAAAACTGCTCGAAGCTGTAATATATTGTCGGGTCCCGGCAATATAGATAAAAATGACTGGAAAAAAACAGCATGGGTCCCCCCAGTCCTTTACCAGGATCTGAAGGGCCTGGTATGGATGTTGGGGGAACCCCCACACAATTTTGTTTTTAAATTTGGGTGCAGGGTTCCCCTTACTATCCATACCAGACCCAAAGAGCCTGGTAATGGACTGGGGGGGACCCATACCGTTTTTTTCAATGATTTGTATCTATATTGCCGAGACCCAACAATACATTACAGTCACGAGCAGTTTGAAATTACTTTTTTTTTGGGAAAAAATTTATTTTTTTTAGAAATATCAATTTGCTGTAGTACTTTTATAAACACGGGAAAGATGCACTCCTTCACAGGCATACTAAGGACACCCCCAGGCACGATATTTAAAGGAATATTTCATTTTGCATTGATACATGTCCCCTTGGGCAGGACCTGGGTCCCCAAACACTCTTTATGGCAATAACTTGCATATAAGCCTTTAAAATGAGCACTTTTGGTTTTTCAATGTTAGTGTCCCATAGACTTTAACAGCGCTTCGTGGCTTTCGAATTTGCACATCCCTAATGACAACTGAAGTCCCCCATATCTGGTTTCAATTTCAACACAAGTTCACTTCTTAAACAGCAATATATATTTACTTGACCAACAAAAAGGCGCAGTTCGTGTATTAGATTGCAAAACACAAGGGGGGCTTTTTACATGACTCTTTGAAAGGGAGGATGTAGCCAGGAGCTGGATATCTGTGCGTGCAATCAGGAGACATTGTTTAACCTCATTGTTTGGGAGTTGTTTCCCTTTAGTGTTAATTTCAGACTTGTCAGGGCTGGCTTAGCCCTTCCTTCTCTGGGCTGGCAGCTCAGCTGTCGGCTAATTGCCAGCTCTCTTCTCTCTCCACAGTTAACAGCTGTTCCTGATGATGCTCGTCTGACCTGCCTACTTAAAGCCTTCCAGTTTACTTCACCTCTGCCTTCGCCTTGGTCACTTCACTAGAAACCATCTCCTGCGGTTTGTTTAAAGACTGGCTTGCTGACATCCCTTCTGGCTCCTTATCCTGCTTGCTGTTGCTCTACTTGGATCCCTGACTTCTGGCCTGGCTGACTACCCGATCTGGTTACTGGACTCTGCCTATGCTTGACTGTGCTTTTTCTATTTACCTTTTTATTTTTATTAATAAACAAGTGTGATTTAATTGTACTTCTGTCTCAGTTTGATTCATGGTTTCTGACAAGACTCTAAATTGTCTTATCTGGAATAGCAGAGATTAAGCAAAGCAAAGCATCTTGGGACATGTAGTTCAGACTGGCTGAATTTGCCCTCTAACTGAATCGTAAGAAACTACAATTACCAGATGGCTGAGAAGGAATAACAGTATGCTGGGAGAGTCTATAAAAGGGGCTGGTTGAGGCCTAGCTTGCTCTCTTGGGACCCCGGCCTGGATCTGTGAGCAGAGATTCCATGACTGAGTTTTGCGGCCAAGTCACGACCTGCAAAAGCGGAATCACCTAGCAGATTTAGAGGGACACCTGCGACCAGCATCTCCTTCCCTGTCTGGCGGCAGCCTGGAGGCTGGCCCCTGTTCCATCTGCCCTGAAATTGCATCAGATTCATGTGAGCTGTAGCATGGTGCAGCACAGGCCTGGTGCCATCCCTTGAACCAGGTTCCTGAGGGAGAGCTTGCCAAGTCATCATCATCCTCATCTCTCATTCCAGGATTTGTGAGCGGGCATTAGCCCATTCTTTTGTAATAGACACCGTATACAGACACCATTGTCTCTATTCACTACCTGTTGCCTATGGTACCAAAGGATAAAACCATTCATCCACATAGACACTGTTTACAGATATCACTGTCTTCATTTACCCCACTGTTACTTGTAGTTCTATAGGATAAGGTACCATTGAACCAGCAGTCACTGTGATTTCATTTGCATCTTGCTAACACAGGAAGAGTTTGTTTCTTTAATTATTACAGCCAAGTCAGTCAAGTTGCTTTGCTCTGCTATTGAGGAATATCTTCACTTGCAATTTTCACAAGGCTAACAAAAGACCAAAGGATTGCTTCTTTATATTATAGGACTACTTCAAGCCCCCTCACCCACTGCAGGAATTGCCTTTATTGTGCTCATTGAGCTCGAATTTACCTAGAACTCTCTGAAAGAGCAGGCTAAATTCCATTGCAGTTGACTATTATTGAAGATTTAATGTTTGCGCCTATGTGTAAAGGCACATAGGGCAGAGGTCTGACACAGCTGAAAGCCATTCCTCTACCATTCTGCTGTCTTTTCACATAGGCTATGTATACGCATCGTTGTGAATAAGTACTGTCTATATTCAGATATTTTTTGTATTTACTCGTTTGACCTTTTCCATTTGGTTTGATTCTTCATTCCTGGTAAAATTCAAACTGGAAATACTATTCTGATGCATAAATCGAAGTTGGTTTCTTTCAATTGTCATTACTCTACTGAGTAAACAAGTTCAGTAAACAGATTGTAGTGTACCTATTTCATTGTTGTCACTCACTGAAGTAAAACAAATTGTAGGACTTGCAGGGTCGGGGGCAACCGATGGGGTATTGATTCTACCAGCGGCCCTCACGAGGGTAACGCTACATAACTCTTTCTCAAGTTTGTACATTTCTTATCTTTAAAGCTGCCCATACACGGATCAAAATTTCAATCAGTGCATGGCTGCCCCTTGTTCCTCTTTCTGTCAAAGGGACATGCTGCAGCCAGTGATCAGTGTGTTTTGAAAGCAGTGGGTGCAGCTGGCAGATCAACCTTGTTTGTGTGGATGGATGAATCTGTAAAGCTGGCCATACATGGTTCCGTGTTTGTTTTTCCTTTCATCCAGCGGGCTGAACAAAACAAAATGAATCATTTTATCCATCCACACTAGAAGTTTAGAAGTGGACAGGGGAATCTTTCCCACTGCACTATTGTATTCTGGCAGCAGGGGGACTCTCCTCACTGTCAGAAGACACAGATCAGCACTTTCAGATTATTGCCTGCCACGCTGGTTGAGCTAGTTTTATCCCACAGGGCGACTGAACAGAAGTTGATTGGTAGATAAATTACCAGAAAATAGATCCTGCAGTGCACATTAAGGGATAGAGGATCAAAATAATGCAGCAGCCCCACTGAGACGGATAAATCCCTCACTAATCTATCTAGCAAAAATCCAAATGGTTTCAGTCTGAATTTTCTTAAGAGCATAAGTCGCTCCTTTACTAGGGTTGAGCTTCGAGTTCGAGTCGAACTCATGTTCGACTCGAACATTGCCTGACTGTTCTCTGTATTACAGGGAGCCGACAATTCATTATAGCCGCGAGTGCTTTTAAATTACCTTTTTTCCTGCAGAAATGACACTTTGTGCAGGGACAGTTCTAAGCAAGGGAAACATGCGCCCCTTTACAGGCATACTATACACACCCACTAGGTACGAAATTTAAAAGAATATTACACTTTTATTGTTTCACTTTAAGCATTATTAAAATCACTGCTCCTGAAAAAACGCTGTTTTTAAAAGTATTTGCATTGATACATGTCCCTTTGGGCAGGACCTAGGTCCCGAAACACTTTTTAGGACAATAACTTGGATATTAGCCTTTAAAATGAGCACTTTTGATTTTGAACGTTTGAGTCCCATAGACTTTAATAGGGTTCTAAAGTTCGCGCAAATTGTAGGTCTGTTCGCAGGTTCTGGTGTGAACTGAACCGGGGGGGTGTTTGGCTCATCCTTATCCTTTACAATTACTTCCACTATTAGTTTATTAATCCTGCACAAAATATATAAATATGCTTTAAAAAGTCACTTAAAGGGGTTGTAAAGGTAAATGTTTTTTCACCTTAATGCATTCTATGCATTGCCTGTCTTTCGGCAAATATCTCCTAAACCGTGTAGGTTTAGGAGATATTTCTTGGACCTACAGGTAAGACTTAATCTAGGCTTACCTGTAGGTCAAAGTGTGTTGTAAGGGTTTACAACCACTTTAACTGCTTATAATGTGTTAGCTGGAGTTCAGATTCAATTTGTTTTCAAATTCCATCTAAATATGGTGCAATCTGGGGTAGACTAAGCTCTTGTAGTAGCTGCATTAATAAGTGAGATCTCATCTGATGTTAAACCCTGTGTTCTTTTTCCAATCATTTTCACAGTGGCAAAGCCTCTTTAAAATTATGGACAGTCTCAAGGCATCCCATTCTAAAATGTAACATGTACAGCAACATCCATATGTGAGACACCCATGTTAGAGTTGATTTTTTCTTCCAAAGCAAATACACTTTTGCACAGAGGAGGGTCAAACGTTGTGGAGGGGACAGATATTTTTATCAACTGATAACATCATTGGTTGTTAGGATGCCAGCGTCTAGAATGTCTTAATGGTGCATAATGAAAACATGTGGCTTTGTGCAACTAATGATAATTTATGATATTTTAAAAGTAAATGTATTTTTTTTTAGATATCATTTTTGTATTCATTGATCAAAACCTGCTACACCTATGGTCTCAATGATTTTTGGTTTTGGGATTTAATGAGATTTGGGAGTTAATGGGTTAAAGTCCAAGTTGGAATATATTGTGAGAAAATAAAGGAAGTGTGTTTTCTCAGCTCCCTACCACTGATGAAGGTGGGTAACTGTCGAAACATGTTTGGTGTGATGGAGCGCTGAGTATCTGATACTGTATAGAGCCATGAACCTCTGACAGCAGTGAACAGAGAGCCGGCCTCTTAGCAGTGGATTAGCGAAGTTAGTCTATATATGTGCAATAACTCCAAATGTTTGTATTTTTTAATTAGAATTCTGTGTTGGTTTACTATTTGAGGAGATTTTGTTTTCATTTTTAAGTGATCAACCTGACAGAGAACCAGAGCCTTATAAGTATATAGAAAAAGTGCTGCACTCTGATAGATTACATCATCCTATATTACCTAAACATACAATAACAAAATGCATAAAAATAAATCTCCAGTGCACATTTTGTAAATATCTAGTGCACAAATAAATATGTCCAATACAGATAAGTATCCGTGCATTCCTGGTGGTACAGTTTGTTATCTTCTGAATTTTCCACCATCAATCTTCAGTGATACATTCCACCCAAAACTGTAAATTATTTGTGCATTCTACACTGTGGCCACAAAACAACACCCCAGTTGTGTTCAAAAAGTGCTTTACACAACCAGGGGTTAATCACTCAGTCATTTTAATGTGACTTCATATCCATGGTGCAAGTAAACTCAAAAAATAAACAGCACTCAACACTCATAGTAATCTCTTTTTAACAAACATGTACTGTATTTATTGGTGAATAACACATACTTTTTAACCTTGAAAATCGGTTGCAAATAGAGCGTGCGTGTTATATGCCAATACTTCAATTTTATTTCCCTCAGAGGGGACAGGGAGGGGGGCGGGACGAGCGCCATCAGATTATATACAGTGAGAATCTCCTCTTTACTCAGCGGCCTCTGTAATAGGAAGTCCTGTCTCCTGGGCCACCATTGGACCACTGTTCGGTCTATCATAGGAGATTCTCACTGTATGCAATCTGTCAGCGCTCATCCCGCCCCCCCTCCCTGTCCCCTCTAGGCTGCAGATGGGCATTGATCAGGTTGTATTGATGGCAATGTTGATGCAGCTGCATTGAAGGCAATGGTGAGGCTGCTGCATTGAAGACAATGGTGAGGCTGCATGGATGGCACTTGTGTGAGCCTGCATTCATGTGGACTGATGAGGCTGCATTGATGGCACGTCTGAGGCTGGAGATAGGCACTGATCAGGCTGCATTGATGGCAGTGGTGAGGCTGCAGATGGACACTGACCCTTATTTTGCTTCAAGTTCCTTATTTAAAATGTAAGTTTTTTTCCAAAAACGTCCCTCTTAGAATGAATGTGCATGCTATATGCCTGTGCGTCAGGGTTGCCAACCTCCCACAGAATTTTTTACTGTCCAAACATGGGAAATTTACTGGCAGAGCACTTTTTTACTGGCAACCCGAGAAATTACAGAACTCCTATTGAAAACTAATTTTCCACATTGGGGGTTATTTACTAAAGGCAAATCCACTTTGCGCTGCAAGTGTACTTGAAAGTGCACTGAAAATGCACTTGGAAGTAAAGTCGCTGTAGATCCGAGGGGGATATGCAAGGAAGAGAAAAAAACAGCATTTTAGCTTGCACGTGATTGGATGATAAAATCGGCAGAGCTTCCCCTCATTTCAGATCTACCCCTTAGGCCGCGTACACACGGGCGGACTGTCTGACGGATTTGGTCCGCTGAAACGTGTTTCAGCGGACAGTCCGCTCGTGTGTGGGCTTCAGCTGACTTTTTCAGCGCACAGTCTGGCGGACTAAGTCTTTCGGAATTTCCGTAATATTGTCCGTCCAACTTTGGTTTCAGCGGACAGTCCGCTCGTGAGTAGGCAAGTTGGACGGACTAAGTATGGCGCATGCTCATAAAGGATTTACACGGCCGAAGGTTGCATTGCAGTGTATTGGACGTCGTATTTCTAGTCCCGTCGCACGTGCCGTACACGTCATCGCGCAAGCTTTCAGCGGACTGTCTGTTCATCGTGTGTGGTCAAGTCCGTTCATTCAAAAGTAGGTCGGACTGTCTGTCGGATTGTCTGACGGACTTAGTTGGCCAGACAGTCCGCCCGTGTGTACGCGGCCTTAGATTTAGAGCGACTTACACTTCCAAGTACACTTTCAGTGCAAAGTGGATTTACCTTTCGTAAATAACCCCCAGTCAATATTTGAACAGTATAAACATCACATGGAAACACTGACAATACCTATAACAAAGTAATTTGCTTGATTTACACTTAAAAGTCATCACAGCATGAAATTATCAGCACCTGATATTTACTGGCAGTTGTAAAAAAATCACAGATTTCTACAAACTGTCAGTAAATTAACTGGTAGTTGGCAACCCTGCTGTGCGTGTTATACGCTGATAAATACGGTATTTAGATACAGGAATGAAAGCACTATGGAATAATATATCCAGCCAAGCTCATAAGAATGTATTTTGCCACTACTTGCTGTTTAAATTGTGATCAGTTACCACTCCACACCACAAGATCACTACCTGGAGGCACTGATATAAGTGTCATGATGTCACCCATAGCTCCGCCCAAGTGACATCATAAAATGCATTATATTACCCAATTTTTGGTAAAATATGAAAGATGAGGCTGCACCAACCAAATAGATACCCAATATGTCAAGCCTTAAATTTGCACAAGCCTGTGAAATGTTGATGCACTTCAGTAGAGTTTCTATAGGCAACATTTTAAAACTTCCTAAAGTTGGCCAGTTTAAAGATATCCATAAATAATTGACCTAGAAGTATTGCTTTCACTCTGGCCTGTGCAATGATATGTAACATGTAGCGCAACTGAAATTTTCATATGTAGGCACCCTGACAAATATGCTTATGTTCCTATGTGTGCGTACGGCAGACAGAGTGGGCTAAATTTTTGGGTGAGAGTTTAACTGCTTGGGTTTGACTTTATTTTTTTACACTAAAACTTTATATCACATAAGGGATCAAAAGTCTCCAATATGATACAATTTTGTTGTGACAGGTTCTCTTTATTGAGACATCAGCAGTCTATTAGACCCGAAACGTTTCACCTGCCCTATATTGAAGCTAATGGAGCACACACTGCGCTTCATTAGCTTCTTTTCTGGTCACAGCAGCCAGGAAAAGTGACAAGTGACTAGGATATACAGGGGAACTGGTTAACCAATAATGTTTTAAAAACATTACTACACTATGTTGTGCTTTCTGTTTGTTATTCTGGCTAGGAGTGGAACATTCTGATAATCCAGAGGGGGAGCATGGAAAGAAGAATTCCCTTTTTACAAGCACTACATGCCCTTTTTAAGGTCACAATTTTTCCAGTGAGTGATTTGTGTAAATACAGGGAGTGAGGCTGCATTTCCTTTCCAGTAAAACTGAAAACCACAGCGTGGTTGAAGTTTTATTATTGGTTCTTAACATATACTTTGAGAAGTGATTTCACATTGTGAAACTGTTTCACTTTGGATAATTTTACTTTTTTGTTTTACTAAAGGCAAATACACTGTTCGCTTTGCATAGGAATGTTCCATTTTTACATAAAGGACAAAAAGCAGCACCAATCTGAGTGTACAAATATCAAAGGTACAAGTTTATTCCATAAGTAATGCACTCACTGGAAGCTAGTAAAAGACAGGCACATCAAATGATTTCAGCCAAAGGGTTGCAGAGATCCAGGTCGGCATCAAACAAGGCGCAGTGTCATCACACCCGGTGGCGCCGGTGGTTTTTGGAGTCCTGGGGTGGATGGAGATGGCGCAAGAGGAAGCTCCTTTGTCAGATTACCTGACGAAGGAGCACGCATGCTCCGAACGCGTGCATGACTCAGCCTCATCCCATCAGAGACCTCCTATTGACGGCTTCCTTCTGCGCCATCTCCATCCAGCCCGGGACACCGGAAACCACCGCACCTCGTTTGATGCCTACCTGGATCTCTGCAACCCTTGGGCTGACCTCATTTGATGTCCCTGTCTTTTACTATCTTCTAGTTGCATTACTTATGGAATAAATTTGTACCTATGATACTGCTACACTCAGATTGGTGCTGCTTTTTCCCAGAGTCTTTTTCCCACTATCCCAGAGTCTCTTCTGCTGTTCGGCTTGCTGCCTCTACTGTAAAAGCATAAAGATCTTCATCTCATTTCCTGTGGCTACCACACAGGACATACGAACTTTACCTGGACTATTCCAAATTACTAAAAGTCTTTAATTTTTTTTAATGTATATATATATATATATATATATATATATATATATATATATATATAGCACTGTCCCCCGAAAGAGCTGCTGATTTTATTGGGCTTACTGTTACCTTCTTGACCTCTTCTCCGTCTAGGGGTTCCCATGGTAGATGGCCGAAAGAAATGTGTAAACTGACACCGAATCTTCTTTTGGGCTATTTATTTGTAACATAAACTTTAGATAGGGGTAGAAGGTTAGGATTAAGTTCAGGTACTTTGGACTGCAAAAAATGGAAAGTCTCTTATAGGAAAAATCCAGAGAGCAGCAACCGTTTCACAGCTGGATTTTACAACCCCCGGATAGACCTCCTCTCACTAGGCCTAGCAGCTGGTAGGGTGTTAAGTAAAGTCTCTGTCACAGACTTGAGCATAGAATATTTGAGAAAGTCTCTGCCACAGACTTGAGTGTAACTGAGGGACATTTAAAGAGCTATCATACGGTACCAGTATCTCTCAGCCGATCCAGCGATACCGTATGAGTGAAAATCCATGTAGTGTCCTTCAAGTAAGCCTCCAGGCTCCTTCAGAGAAGCCAGCCTTGCACATGGCCTTCTCCTGAAGAGTCCTCCCCTGGGGTTTCTGCAGTTGCTGGGCCTCTCCCTTGGATGAGACGGTACCGGACCACCTTTGGATCAATTGGCCCCAAAATCCATTCAGACCTGTCCCTGCAGTTGCGTTGCCTCGGGTTAGCCAGCCCCGAGACTCAAAATGCATGGTTCCCCACCCCAGGCCAGGAGGGCCATGGGGGCTGGTCAGGAGGACCAGAATCAGACAGACCGAAAATATTCTCTGGAACCAAGCAGAACAGACAGACCACATGATCTCCGTACCTTAAATACCACCCCCCAGAATTCACAGCAGGATAACACTCCCACTGGGCTGGTTCTGAAAGAAGAGTGGCATTCAATACACCCAGCTAGACTGTGTTCTCACTCTTGCCGGCGGTGACAGCGACCCCTGCGGTCAAGGAGAACCCAGTGCAACCCAGCTGGACTGGTACTGAAACCATGAATTTAGAGAATTAGCCCCAAAACCAAACTGTGGTTTCAGGAAAAATTAACTTTGAAAAAAACATAGCGCTGGCTCCTCAGGAGCCAGCACTACATACATATATATATATATATATATATATATATATATATATATATATATATATATATATATATATATATATATATATATATATTTTTTTTTCCAAGTGCTTTTTTCCTTTACCACTTGATATCTGGGCCAATTGTTCGCTGCTACCCAGTACCATACAACACTGTATATGGTGATATACACATTATACCACCAAATAGAGGTGTCGTTGCTTTTGCCATAAAGTATCTGGCATGACAATTATTATTGTTTTGTTTATGTTCTATTTTTAGGCTTTTTTTTCCTTTTATTTTCACCTGGTGGTCCTGTCAGAACCAAAAGTACAGCACATGCTACTGAATTTTGTGCAATACATTAACAATGTATTACATTAATTACATAAATAAGATTAACACCAGAAAAGTGGTGCAGCAGTTTTATTGAATTCCCTCCACTAACTTTATTTACAGATACTCAAAACAGAGAGGTCAATGTATATTATTATACAGGTTTTATACAGCGCCAACAGTTTGCGCAGCACTTTACAACATGAGTATCCCTTTAGTACTTTGACGGTATGTTAATAGCAATGTCAAGAGCTATGTGAGTCGGGTATGGTTTCTGTATAGTATACGCTTAAACAGTATCTGTAACCTTTTGTCCTTTGTATCTATGTATTTATGACTTTGAAAATCTAAAATAAAGAATTAAAAAAAATTGTTACCATCAGTAAGAAACCTGAGCCTGGGGAGTTGCACACAACTGCCTTGATGAAATTAAAGTGGTTGTAAAGGCAGAAGGTTTTTTATCGTAATGCATTCTATGCATTAAAGCTGAGCTCCACCCAAATGGGGAAGTTCTGCTTTAAGTACTCCACCCCACCCCCCCCCCCCCCGAATATACCACACTTGACATATAATTTTTTTTTGGGGGGGGGGGAGCAGGTACCTAGTTTTGACAGGTACCTGCTCCCACTTCCCCCAGGAAGTCACAGGTCCCAGAAGATTGCCCAACCAATGGGGAGGCGCTGCTCAAGCTGTCACAGTCGGGTGCCCACATTTGCAATGCCGATGCCGCAGAGAGGCGAGGGAGAGAAGCGAGGTTTCGGGCGGTCGTATCACTGGATCATGGGACAGGTGAATGTGTGTGAATGTGTGTTAATTAACCACTTAAGGACCGCCACATGGCAATGTACGTCGGCGCAATGGCACCGCCAGGCACAAGCACATACATGTACGTGCTCGCCTTCCAGCGGGTGGGGGTCCGATCGGACCCCCTCCCGCTGGATGCGGCGGTCCGTTTCGCTGCAGGAGCGATCCGGGATGAGGGGATGGCCGTTGGTTTCTGGACATCCCCTCTCGATTGCTCCTGGCGAATGAGAAGCTTCCCCTACTGTGTATAGTAAACACAGGCAGGGAGGAAGTGATGTCATTCTCCTCGGGCGGTCTTTTTGACCGGACTGAGAGGAGAACAGAGAAAGTAAGTGTGCACCAACACTACACTGACATGTAGGTACACATAGGCACACAAATCCCCCCCCGATCGCCCCCCGATTCCCCCCCCCCCACAGTGTCACTGATGGCGATAGTTCTTCTGATCGCTGCATTAGTGTCACTGGTGCCGCTAAGTAGCTAGTTATTTTTTTAGGTTCACCGCCAGGTTTTTATAGCGCTAGGTACCCCCATATACTACCCAATAATGGTTTTAACCCCCTGATTGCCCCTAGTTAACCCTTTCACCCCCTTTTGCCAGTGTCACTAAGCGATCATTTTTCTGATCGCTGCATTAGTGTCAATAATGCCGCTAGTTAGCTAGTTATTTTTTTAGGTTCACCGCCAGGTTTTTATAGCGCTAGGTACCCCCATATACTACCCAATAATGGTTTTAACCCCCTGATTGCCCCTAGTTAACCCTTTCACCAGCGATCACCGTATAAGTGCCACTGGTGACGCTGGTTAGCCAGTTAGTTATTTAGGTTCCCCGTCAGGTTTTTTATATAACGCCAGGGACCCCCATATACTACCTAATAAAGATTTTAACCCCCTGATTGCCCCTAGTTAACCCTTTCACCAGTGATCACCGTATACGTGTTACAGGTGACTCTGGTTAGTTAGTTTGCTTTTTATAGCATCAGGGCACCCACCATTTATTACCCAATAAAGGTTTAAGGGTCAGGGTCTGCGTCACCCCAGGCAGCGCTAGGTTAGTACCAGTACCACTAACACCCATGCGCAAAGCATAAACTTCCCGTAGTGGTATAGAATCTGAACAGATCAATATCTGATCTGATCAGATCTATACTAGCGTCCCCAGCAGTTTAGGGTTCCAAAAAAACACATTGTTAGCGGGATCAGCCCAGATACCTGCTGGCACCTGCGTTTTGCCCCTCCGCCCAGCCCACCCAAGTGCAGTTTCGATCGATCACTGTCACTTACAAAACACTAAACACATAACCGCAGCGTTCGCAGAGTCAGGCCTGATCCCTGCGATCGCTAACAGTTTTTTTTGGTAGCGTTTTATATTTAAATCCGGAAGGCAGTACTTGGTTTTCGGGGTCCCGTACGTGGCTAGGCTCCCAAAAAGTCCCCCACATGTGGTATCCCCGTACTCGAGAGAAGCAGTAGAATTTATTTTGGGGTGTAATTTCACTTATGCCCATGGGATGTGTGAGCAATATATCATTTAGTGACAACTTTATGCAAAAAATAAATTGTAATATTCCTGCAACTTGTGGCAAAATATAAAATATTTCATGGACTCAACATGCCTCCCAGTAAATAGCTTGGGGTGTCTACTTTCCAAAATGGGGTAATTTGGGGGGTTTTGTGCTATTTTGGCATTTTATGGCCTTCGAAACTGTGATATGTAGTGAGGAGTGAAATCAAAAATTTGCACCCTTAGAAATCCTGAGGGCAGTGATTGGTTTTCGGGGGTGCCGTACGCGGCTAGACTCCCAAAAAGTCCCACATATGTGGTATCCTCGTACTGAGGAGAAGCAGCAGAATATATTTTGGGGTGCAATTCCACGTATAACTATGGCATGTGTGAGCAATATATCATTTAGTGACAACTTTTTGTAAACTTTTTTTATTTTTTTTGTGTCATTATTCAATCACTTGGGACAAAAAAAAAATATTAAATGGGCTCAACATGCCCCTCAGCAATTTCCTTGGGGTGTCTACTTTCCAAAATGGGGTCATTTGGGGGGGGGGGGGTTGTATTGCCCTGCCATTTTAGCACCTCAAGAAATGAGATAGGCAGTCATAAATTGAAAGCTGTGTAAATTCCAGAAAATGTACTCTAGTTTGTAGACACTATAACTTTTGCGCAAACCAATAAATATACGCTTATTGACATTTTTTTTACTAAAGACATGTGGCTGAATAAATTTTGCCCTAAATGCATGACTAAAATTTAGTTTATTCGATTTTTCTTATAACAAAAAGTAGAAAATATATTATTTTCTCGAAATTTTCGGTCTTTTTCCATTTATTTGCAAAAAATAAAAATCGCAGAGGCAATCAAATACCATCAAAAGAGAGCTCTATTTGTGGGAAGAAAATTACGCAAATTTAGTTTGGGTACAACATTGCATGACAGCGCAGTTACCAGTTAAAACAGTGCAGTGCGAAATTGTAAAAAGACCTCTAGTCCTTAGGCTGACAATTGGTCCGGGGCTGAAGTGGTTAAAAGTCAGCAGATACACTTTTTGTAGCTGCTGACTTTTAATAAACACAAAAATGAGTGGAACTCGCTGTAAGATAAAAAGCCTTCTGTGTGCAGCCGCGCCCCCCTAATGCTTACCTGAGCTCCATCTCAATCCAGCGATGTTGAACAAGAGCTATGTGAGTCGGGTATGGTTTCTGTATAGTATACGCTTAAACAGTATCTGTAACCTTTTGTCCTTTGTATCTATGTATTTATGACTTTGAAAATCTAAAATAAAGAATTAAAAAAAATTGTTACCATCAGTAAGAAACCTGAGCCTGGGGAGTTGCACACAACTGCCTTGATGAAATTAAAGTGGTTGTAAAGGCAGAAGGTTTTTTATCGTAATGCATTCTATGCATTAAAGCTGAGCTCCACCCAAATGGGGAAGTTCTGCTTTAAGTACTCCACCCCACCCCCCCCCCCCCCAAATATACCACACTTGGCATATAATTTTTTTTTGGGGGGGGAGCAGGTACCTAGTTTTGACAGGTACCTGCTCCCACTTCCCCCAGGAAGTCACAGGTCCCAGAAGATTGCCCAACCAATGGGGAGGCGCTGCTCAAGCTGTCACAGTCGGGTGCCCACATTTGCAATGCCGATGCCGCAGAGAGGCGAGGGAGAGAAGCAAGGTTTCGGGCGGTCGTATCACTGGATCATGGGACAGGTGAATGTGTGTGAATGTGTGTTAATTAACCACTTAAGGACCGCCACATGGCAATGTACGTCGGCGCAATGGCACCGCCAGGCACAAGCACATACATGTACGTGCTCGCCTTCCAGCGGGTGGGGGTCCGATCGGACCCCCTCCCGCTGGATGCGGCGGTCCGTTTCGCTGCAGGAGCAATCCCGGATGAGGGGATGGCCGTTGGTTTCTGGCCATCCCCTCTCGATTGCTCCTGGCGAATGAGAAGCTTCCCCCACTGTGTATAGTAAACACAGGCAGGAAGGAAGTGATGTCATTCTCCTCGGGCGGTCTTTTTGACCGGACTGAGAGGAGAACAGAGAAAGTAAGTGTGCACCAACACTACACTGACATGTAGGTACACATAGGCACACAAATCCCCCCCCCCCCCCGATCGCCCCCCGATTCCCCCCCCCACAGTGTCACTGATTGCGATAGTTCTTCTGATCGCTGCATTAGTGTCACTGGTGCCGCTAAGTAGCTAGTTATTTTTTTAGGTTCACCGCCAGGTTTTTATAGCGCTAGGTACCCCCATATACTACCCAATAATGGTTTTAACCCCCTGATTGCCCCTAGTTAACCCTTTCACCAGCGATCACCATATAAGTGCCACTGGTGACGCTGGTTAGCCAGTTAGTTATTTAGGTTCCCCGTCAGGTTTTTTATATAACGCCAGGGACCCCCTGTTTCAGGTCCGAATTCAGCCAAAAATTCAGACCTGAAATGGTGAACACGGACCCCTGCTGCGAGCTGCTCTGCACGCAGTGTGAATCCAGCCTGAAAATGTACATCTATTCACCTGAAGGACCTGGCAGTCCAGTACTTTTTTGGCCAAGTGGTCCATAAAGGTATAGCTGTCATATTTAGCACTTAAAGGGTTTGTTACCCCAACACTTCATATACCTGATATGTGTCTGCTGTACCTTGTACTTGTATGCGAAAGTATACCGTTCTCTTTGCATTGCTTCTCTTATGTAAAATCCTTGGTGTTTCTTTCCCATTAAAAACTGACCACACTAAGCAGGAGAACATACTATGGCCAGCTCTATAGCTATGCTGGGGACTTAGTATGCTCTCCTCCAATGATCAGACTTGTCCTGACACACCTCTCCTGCACAGCCATTCACTGAGAAGCTCAGTGTACTGCTGCTTCTCCTCCGTCAGCTCTTATGCGGCCAAAATGTGATAAATTATACGAAAGGGGAATTTATATATATATTTTTTTTTTTTTATCTATACATAAATGTTTTGCCTTTCGTTTCTAATTTAGACTCAATGGATTATTTTACAAGGTAAATGTTCCCATACACTTTAACCAGACTCTTGCACTGACTGTCCCCTAAATTTTACTGGCCTTGTGTCCAATCACTTCTTGAAGTTTGTTCTTCTGAAGGATCCAAAAATTAAAGTCGTAAAGGAATATATATTTTTATTAAAATAATAAACATGTTATACTTACCTCCTCTGTGCACTGGCATTGCTATTAATATGTAATTCTCAATTAACTGAGAAAGTGCAGATGAACGCCCTTGTAGTTCATTCATTGATACTTTCTACAGCTTTGCAACTGTCTGCCCGTATGGAGGTAGAGGCAATTAAGCTGGAGGCAGTCTGCAGGAGCCTGACATTGCAAGCACAATCTACTGATCATGAGTGCAATGCTCTGTAAGATCATCAGATACACGTTTATTATTTTAATTTAAAAAAATCTCTATCAAAGGAAGACCCATGAACTGGTGAAGGATCCTCTACGGTACTGTGCAAAGGGTTCAATTTTAAAAGAAATCAAGTGTGCATTTTCAGTCCTTTATACTATTAGTTCCAGTGGCGGCTTGTGTTTTTTTTGGGGGTGGTGGCAAACAACCACCCCGGCAGCACCTCAAACCCCCCCCCAAGTGGCGGGGCATTGACGTCATCCTCCTATGGGTGGCAAGTATTGAGCAGTGGGCATTGGGCAGCGGGCATCAGGCGGCCGACATCGGGCAGCAGCTCCTGTGTCCTTTCTTCCATAGCTGCGGCTGTGTGACTCCTCCCGTCCTCCTAGGCATTCAATAGAATCACCTGTCCTTTCAGCCAATCGGGTTACGGGTCTCACAACCTGCTTCCTGATTGGCTGGGAGGAGGATCAGTGTTAAAATAGCAAATATTAAAGAGGAAGTAAACCCTGATGGGTTTACTTCCTCTTTCATTCCCTGCAAAGGCAAAGCATAATGGACTACTATGCATCACATAGTAGCCCATTATGTGTCACTTACCTGACACAGGAGCCAGCGATGTCACCGCTGTCCCCTGTAGTCCGGCGCATCCATCTTTTCGGTGGGGTCTCGCAGCTCCGCCGCTGTCATTCGCAGAGCCGCGATGACGTCACTCCCGCGCATGCGCACAGGAGCCGACACGCGCGGCAGCTCCATTGTTGGAAATGCCGCGCTCAGTGCGCCTGTGTTTTACTTACCTCACCCCTCGAAAGTCCCGCGCTCGTCCCCTGATGTCCTTTCCACCGTTCAGCCTGGCCGCTGATTGGCTGTAGTGGATGGATGGAAAGCAGCGCAGCCATTGGCTCGTGCTGCTGTCAATCACATCCACTGACGCGGAGCGCCTGAGTTTACTTCCTCTTTCATTCCCTGCAAAGGCAAAGCATAATGGACTACTATGCATCGCATAGTAGTCCATTATGTGTCACTTACCTGACACAGGAGTCAGTGATGTCACCGCTGTACCCTGTAGTCCGGCGCATCCATGTTCTCGGTGGGGTCTCGCTGCTCCGCCACTGTCATTCGGCGAAGCCACGATAACGTCACTCCCGCGCATGCGCACGGGAGCCAACACGCGTGGCATCTTCGTCATTGACGGTGCCGCACTCAGTGCGCCGCTGTCTACGGCGCATGTGCCGTAGACAGTGGTGCCTATCTTCGGGCAAATATCTCCTAAACCGTATAGGTTTAGGAGATATTTCTTGGACCTACAGGTAAGCCTTAATCTAGGCTTACCTGTAGGTCAAAGTGGTTTGTAAGGGTTTACAACCACTTTAATTTGCTATTGTAATACACCTGGGTGGGCTCTGTTCGCATTCTCTGTGCCCCAAGCCCACCCTATTCGAGCCTCTGGCTCTAATCGGTGCTTAACCCCCCGCCCCCCCTTGGAATCCATGCATCCTGAAAGGGGCCGGACGCATGGGTGGGGGGCAGCTCCTGAGCACCTTTAATGGTGGCCCCCTGATTAATTGAGAGTGTTACGAAGATTAGAGGAGAGACTTTGAGATTACCATACCCTGTGCCTTAAAGGATCCATTTTTGGTAGGTGTGCACAGAAAGGGGGCATGCGGAGTGGAATCACAGTTTTGCCCTTTATGAATGGCATTAATATGAGTTCTAACTGCCCTCTTAGTATATTCTCACTGAATCAGCTCTGCAGGCAATAAGCTACAACTCTGATCTGTATATTCTGTTGCTGGGTGAGTTTCCCCGCTGTCACAATACAATAACAGCGGGAAAGGTTTCCCCATCCATATTGACTCTAGGTTCACACTTCTGGGTTTTCTGTGGGCCACGTTTGCGGGGGAACCTATTCAAATTAATGTGCTGCTGTGCCTGTGTTTCCACGCCCCAAAAAAATGGGCAAGCGCCTTTTCAAAAACACGACCACAGAATGGCAGCATTGCAACTCTCTTAACTTAAGAGCAGCGCAATTTGGCTGCGGGTACAGATGCAATTCCTGCAGCCACAGGCATAGGTGTGAACCTAGCCTGAATGTATGGATGGGAGTTTTTTTTTCCTTCAACCCAGTTAAACAAAAAAAAATGAACCCTTGCATGGCCAGCTTAACTCTTGCCAGATTCATGAACTGGTTCCTGACCGGCGCACACCGATGTACGTCGGCAGAATGGCATGGACAGGAAAATGGGCGTACAGGTACATCCCTTTAAATTTGTCGCTGTGCCATTACGTGCACGCCGCTGGCTCCATGAGTTGGGTCGCGGGTCCTGCGGACTTGATCGCCGCCGGGATACCCGCGATTGTCTCACGGGGAGAAAGAACGGGGAGATGCTGATGTAAACAACCATCTCCCCATTCTGCCTAGTGACAGTGTCACCGATCTCTGCTCCCTGTGATTGGGAGCAGAGATCAGTGATGTGTCACATGTAGCCACGCCCCAGGACATACCTAACCTTTACCCTGCGTTAACCCCTTCACTGCCAGTGTCATTTACACAGGAATCAGTGCATTTGTATAGCACTGATGCTATATAAATGACAACGGTCCCAAAAATGTGTCACAAATGTCCGATGTGTCTGCCATAATGCCGCAGTCACGATATAAAAATCGCCGCCATTACTAGTAAAAAAAAATTATTAATAATGTCATAAAACGATCCCCTATTTTGTAAACACTATAACTTTTGCGTAAACCAATCAATAAATGCTTATTGCAATTTTTTTATACCAAAAATATGTAGAATACGTATCGGCCTAAACTGAGGGAAAAAAAATCCTTTTTTTATATATTTTTGGGGGATATTTATTATAGCAAAATGTAAAAAATGTTTTAGTTTTTTTCAAAACTGTCGCTCTTTTTTTGTTTATAGTGCAGGGGTGATCAAATACCACCAAAAGAAAGCTCTATTTGTGGGAAAAAAAAGGATGTCAATTTTGTTTGGGAGCCACGTCGCGCGACCGCGCAATTGTCCCTTAAAGCGGTGCTGTGCCGAATCACAAAAAGTGCTCTGATCAGGAAGGGGGTAAAATCTTCCGGGATTGAAGGGGTTAAAAGGTTAGGATTATTGACCTGTGCGCGGACAAGGGCCCTCTGACCCACATTCTGTCTCAAACATATTCTATGCTCATTACACCGAAAAAACAGCCACATCGCAGATACAATGTATTATCTCATTTACCCTTAAGTCCTCACGCTGCACAAAGACGCAGGAAACTAATTTTAAGCTGCTTACACGCTGGTATCTAACACCCGCCACGCTGCAGCTGTGCTTTCCCTCGACCTCGAATCGGTGCTGGCGCTGTGACGAGGAAGAGGGAACACTACTCCATATTTTCTGGTCCTGCCCTAGACTGAGGGAGTTTTGGGGGGAGGTCCAGCGCATCTCCCAGCAATTCACAGAATATATCATACCTGATGACGCTGCATTTTTCCTCCTGCACCACTCCACAATCTCCACTAACACCTACAAAAAGTCGTTACTGAGACACTTGCTTAACGCAGCAAAAGCCTGTGTCCCCTTGCAATGGAAGCAACGAGTTCCCCCGACCGTGAGACATATTGGCTGTGGAAGGTGGAGGAGGTAAAGAAAATGGAGGACTTGATCCTAACCGCACAACACAAACAGGAGGCCCACAAACAGACTTGGGATGTCTGGAATGTCTTTATTTACTCAGCAGAGGGCCAGCGACTACTGGGGCGATAACGAGGCCCACTCCCATTATGGTCATCTTTGCTTATTTCTTGCCCATGTGCCCTCTGCCAGACAACTCAGTGATTGATTGCCACCGCCGTGTCTCAGCCCTATCCCTCCTGTCCGCTCTTCTTTCCTCTTCTCTCTTCTGTACCTTGGCCATCCTACCTTCCATGTCTTTCCCCTCCTACCTCTCCTCCCCCCCATGACAGTTAAGCTGTATCCTGCAATGTACTTACCTTGCATATTTGATTTGATCTGAATATGTTGATACCTGTTTTTTTTGTCTGTATTGCAGGGTTCCCTCCCCAGGTTTGGGAGAATAATAAAAAATTATATTTGAAAAAAAAAAAAAAGTTAGGATTATTGTTTTCTATTTTCCTGTTAGTTTTTTTTTCTTTTACTAGATATGTTAAGGTATTTTATAAGCACTGCTTTTTTTTACCATGATTTAAACAAACAAATATATAGTCTAGGCACCTGCTAATCATATGTCCTTATAAGAAAACATCTTCCAGACAAATGCAGAATTTAGTGATGGTTCCTGGACTGCACATTAACATGTTTCGATTACAGTAAAATGGAAAATAAACATCAAGGCAACCTAGTAAGGCAGAAACCGCACAACCCACTTAAACGAAGAACAAGTTCTATGTCAACGTTCTTTTAGCCTTCCATGCAGACACACCATTGATTGCAGCAGGTGTCTATATACATTTATTTTCTGTGTGAAGATTTAAGTGTCACTTAATAGCATTCAAAGAGCAGCTTATATTCCAGTTAGAATCAATGCGTTTACATTATTATTTTTTAGGAAGGGGGAGAAATGAAAATTGCAGCATTTACCACTTTATAAAAGTCATTAAAAAAAAGAAACGTATCTGATATATGCCATAAATGTAAGTGATAAATTAGATCTTAACTTGTCAGTCAGTTTTTTTTATTGCTGTTTGTGCCCTCAGGGAGAGGCACTCTCTCTATTTTTCCTATTTACTATTATCGTTGAAAGTGAAAGCAAAAGAAAATTCCAAACTTGGGGTTCCCCCCTCCAGAAAAATAATAGAGGAAATCTTCCAATGGGAACACTAGTTCTAGTGACCTGGGGGTCCCCAAGAAATTCCCTTAATTTACAGGGATTTCCTCTCACTTCCTGTTTGGATATGGGACAGGAAGTGAAGGGAAATCTCTGCTATATGACACAGATGGCAACAAAAAAAATCTGACATGGGTTATTACCCTTCCTTACTCTATCCAAAATGGAAATAAAAAGTTTTGCTTCTAGTTCTAGCAAACAAGACAGAAATATGGTCCTTGGACTTTAAGTGAGGCAGTCACTAAATATCATAAAATGAAGATACACATTATTTATGGCCCAGAGCCCTCTGACCGATACGGATAAGGATGACAAACAAGGTTAACACAAACTCGCTTACTTGAACCGGACCTGAAAGTGTGCCCTGGCCTAACGTAGGGTATACCAAAATAAGGGGGCATACCCTTGATAGAGAAATGAGTAATAAATGAAATGAAAATGAAATGAAGTGAAATGAGTACTCGCTCGAGGAGTAAAATGCTTGAGAAATGCCCTTGACAGGGGATGGGTGGGTGGGTATCGCGCACCGGAACCGACGAGGGAGCCAGGCGAACGGGCTGGTTATATACACCACCGGGCTCCACCCATAATTCCAGGCCACCATACTGGCCTTTCCATTTATGGCCCAGAGCCCTCTGACCGATACGGATAAGGATGACAAACAAGGTTAACACAAACTCGCTTACTTGAACCGGACCTGAAAGTGTGCCCTGGCCTAACGTAGGGTATACCAAAATAAGGGGGCAAAAACACACAGGTAGGGAAATGCCTTTATTGATTCAAGTTTGTTACTGGGTGAGCTTGACAAAGGCCTGGGCCATCTCTACTTGCGGATTGGGTATGTAACGGGCGAAACAGGTGGACTTCCACCTACCCAACTTTTTGATAACGTGGACCGGGACCCCTTGGCGGGAGGCAGTTGAAGCCGCTCCGATCCGAAATGAATGTCCGGAGTAGTGAGCCGGATTGAGGTGAAGGATGCCCAGGAGTATCCTGACATGCTCCATGAACTGGGCTGCGTTCAGTGGCTTACCGTGGAATGGCAGAAGCGGGCCAGTTCCTGGTTGATCGGCCAGAAGGGTCAACAAGCGGGTGAGCATGGCGACCGGGCACCAGCGGTTGTTAGTTTTATAAAAATGTATGTCCGTCCCTGGGCCGAGCTGCTGCGTCTTGGATACTGCTATATGTAGGATGAAATGGTCTCCGTGCCTGACCAGGTGGTGCTTGCATAGCGTGCGAGCTGAGGGGCTGCTGGAGGTAAACTCGCCTGGCCGCAAGAAGCCGTAGAAGGCCAGGTGTATGGCTGCTTGTATAATGGTACTGGTGTGGAGTCCGAAAGGTGCAGTGGCCAGAATATCGGACATGTTTCTGAAAACGTCTCCTGTGATAGGCAGGCGTTTGAGGGAAGCCGCAGGCTGGCGTTTCTGGATGCCACGCATGACGGCCCGAATGGCGTGAAAAGTGAACAAGGAGGGTTCAGCAGGGTCCTGGAGGGACGTAAAATGTTGTACCCCGGCCAGATATAGTCGGATCGTGTTGAAGGATAACGCCAAGTCCGAGTGGCAATGGGCAATGAAGGCCAGAACTTGCTTGACCCGGGAGGTCTCTGTGGAGCGAGACGTTAAGAAACGGTTAAAGGCCCTCCAGGCTGTTTGGTAGGCCTTGCGGGTATTGTCTGCGAGGGAGTGATTGATGAGTTGCGTCGCGGCTACTAGGTGAGGGGTTAATCCAGGGTCAGTTGAGACCAGTCCGGGATAACTGCTGACGTTGGTCCGGCTCCGGGCACCTGATCGAAAAAGGAAACTAAGTTAAAGCGGGAGAGGGCGTCCGCTGCCCGATTACATTTACCGGGGATAAAGGCACAATGAACATTAAATTGAAACAATAACGAGAGCTGGACCAGCCGCCGCAGGAAGGACATAATCTCCAGAGACTTGGACCTGCCTTTGTTAATGATTTCCGCAGTGGCGAGATTGTCCGTTGAAAAGGTCACTGTTTGACCGGACCAACTGCGGCCCCACGTATGGGCAGCGGCTACGATGGGGTACAACTCGAATAGGGAGGACGTCTCGGTGAAGCCCGGAATAGCCAGTATCTGAGGAGGCCAAGGGGCTGCGAGCCAGAGGTGGCCAAAAATTGCCGCAAAACCTGTAGAGGCCGCTGCGTCGGTCACGACCTGCGGTGACGAGGAGGACACGGAGGGAATGAATAGGGACACACCATTCCAGGACGTCAGGAATTCCTCCCACATGGCAAGATCAGCTATAGCTGCGGGGTCCAGGCTGAGGATATGCTCCGGGTCTTGTGAATGAGACAGTAGGACTAACAGGCGTGATATAAAAGCGCGACCTTGAGGGATGATGCGCATGGCAAAATTAAGCATACCGAGAAGGGACTGTAACTGCCTCTTGGTACAAGTTCTGGTGTGGGTGAAGTCCCTCATGACCGACCTGATGCGGCTTAGTTTATCCGGGGGGAGGCTGGCCTGCATAGTGCTGGTATTTAAGCTGACCCCGAGGAAGGTGATTGCCTGCGCAGGGCCCTCCACCTTGTGCTCAGCAATCGGGACGTCAAGGTTATTGAAGACCACCCTTAGTTTATCCAAATCCCCTGGAAGGGAGCCAGGTGACTCGACCAGCAGGAAGTCATCCAAATAGTGTATGACTCCCTGGCACTGGGCTACGTGCAGCAAGATCCATTCGAGAGCCTGCGCAAACGAGTCGAAGAGCCAGGGGCTACTCTTGGACCCGAAGGTTAGCTTAGTGGCAAAATATTAGAGCTCCCTCCATTTGATGCCATGCCAGCACCAGAGAGATGGGTGGATAGGAAGGAGCTTGAAGGCGTCCGAGATGTCGGCCTTGGAGAGCCATGTTCCTGTGCCTGACTTGAGAATGGCCTGGATGGCCATGTCTACGGACGCGTACTTAAGGGAGAACTCCTCAGAGGGGATAAGAGAGTTGAGACTGGGGACAGAGGAAGAATAAGGCGCTGACAAATCGTAGACCAACCTAAGTTTATTGGAGAACTTGCCCTTGACAAGCCCAATAGGGCTGACTCGCCAGGTGTTAAATGGGGGCTTCGTGAAAGGGCCTATGATGAAATCCCGGTCTAGCTCTGCCTGTAATAGCTGGTCGATGGCTTGCACGTCCGTGGCTGCTGACCGCAGGTTCTGGCACTCGTGTGTAAGGTGAGGGAGGGAAATAAGTCCTGTATGAAAGCCCTGAGTAAAGCCCTGGACTAGGTAGGTGGCAAGTGAGGGGGTGGGATGATTGGCGAGGTAGACGCTGAGCCACGACACGTTGACCCGGCTTAGTCAAGATTTTCTAGCCTGCTTGACCTCGCACATGAGCCTGGGATGCGCTCTATTACATCGTGAGCATACGTGGAGCAGCCTGCACTGGCTGAAATTGCACGACCCACTGTTGTAGTTGTTGCAGATGGCTGCGCCCCCCAAGGTCTTGACCGGGCGCCCCAGTTTATCCGTCTGCGGCAGGCGTACCAGCGCCGGTAGGGCCTGGGCAGTGCCTGAGGTCGATGGACCGTCTACGGTTGGGGTTGCCACTGAGCTGGCACACCAAGTCGCGGTGTGAGTAGCCGACTGGCAAATGGCACAAAGAGGAGACCGCAGCCCTGCGAAGTGTCGACAGAACAACTCGGTGTCCAAGACACTCCAATCCGTAGGTGTCTGAAATTGGGAGAGCCTGGCGGCCGCCTTAGTGGAGAAGGAGCGGTGATAGTCATAAAATGCAAAACCGCCGTATTTGTACCCCAGGTCAACTACTACGTGGAGGTAACGATCCAGTTCCTCCCTCCTGCCGGGGGAGGCCGAGCAGATGACATCCCTCAGCATGCCGAAGGCCAAGGTGAACTCGGTGACTGAAAGCTTCCTGTCCAGCCTGGGGTCTTTGGCTTTGAGGACCACCGACACGTCCCCCCAAGTGTAAGCTTTATTTTCTGCCAGCTCATGAATGGATATCAGGAGTGAAGCCAGATTGACGTCCTTTCCCTCTAGGATGTCCTTCCTGATGTTGGCTGATATTAAATGAGAAGGGTACACTACTGGTGTACACCCGGGGGTACCTGCGCTGGTGTTCTCCACTGCTTGTAAAGCTGGTGTAGGAGGAGAAACAACTGGGCGGGTCTCGAGGAGGGCCACCCGACTCTGAACCTCTGACATTGAGGTCGTCAGGGATGACACCAGCGTGTGAAGCTGCGTGATGGAAGCAGCGATAGAGCCCAGGGAGGCCTGCTGGACGCTATCCTCGACCGCGGCTGGGGGAGGAAAAAGGAGCCTGAAGAGCTCGGCCTTTCTGGCTGTAGCTGGGAAGGGTACACCCCTACGCCTCAACTCGGCTGTCAGCCTTGGAATGGTCCATGATCTGAAGGACCTTTGGCTGCCGCTCTCTGAGACGAGAGACGGGGACAACGGAGCCGTGAAGTCCTCGCTGCCAGCCTGGGACATGGTGGCAAAATCCAGGCTTGGTGAGCCTATTAATCCTAGGGTCCGGGTTTTTCTCCTATACGGAACCTAAGAGGGTGACATGGATTACAAGACTCGTAGGAGACTCCTAAGCAAACATTTTTTTTTTTTTTTTTTTTTTTTTTAGAGAAGGATACTACCGCTTGTGAGCGTTCCCTTCCCAGAAGATTCTCTTACCTAAGGAGGCACCGTCCGACCCGGTGCAGGTTGGACCTACTGAAAACTCGACTGATCTGAGGAGATGAAGGTGAGTTTGTATGAGACTCCTATACCTGCAGAGAGATGTCTAGCTAAATAGTGGAGGTAAGACTTGAAATGTGATGGAAGACATAACTGAAACAAGCTACATAAAAACGAGCAGACAACTGAATTTAGAATAACGTGCATATGGTGACAGAGACGTGACTTGGTTGCGCCGCAGATGCAAAATTTCCTTTCCTTCCCTTTCCCCATTTTTTATTCCTTTTTGTTTCTAACGCAACTTGCACATAGAACGTGGGGCTCAAGCGAAGGTGGACCCTGCCACGTGGAGCTCAGGCAGGGGGGTGAACCCCGCCACGTGGAGCTCAGGCAGGGGGGGGGGGCCTGCCGCGTGGAGCTCAGGCGGAGGTGGAGCCCGCCACGTGGAGCTCAGGCAGAGAGGGGGGGGGGGGCCTGCCGCGTGGAGCTCAGGCGGAGGAGGAGCCCGCCACGTGGAGCTCAGGCAGAGGGGGGGGGGCCTGCCGCGTGGAGCTCAGGCGGAGGTGGAGCCCGCCACGTGGAGCTCAGGCAGGGGGGGGGGGGGGGTCTGCCGCGTGGAGCTCAGGCGGGGGGTGGCCCCGTCACGTGGAGCTCAGGCAGGGGGGGGGGGAACCCCGCCACGTGGAGCTCAGGCGGGGGTGAACCCCGCCGCGTGGAGCTCAGGCAGGGGGGGGGGGGAAGGGGACCTCGCCGCGTGGAGCTCAGGCAGGGGGGGAGCCTGCCACGTGGAGCTCAGGCAAGGGGGGGGGTACTGGAATGAGGTGTAGCAGCTGGGCGCACCAGAACGAATCGATGCATAAGGAATGCGGTGGGATTCGAGTTGGAGCGTAATAAGTGACAGAAATGATATGCCATGACAAAGACTAGAATCAAGGACCATGCTTGAACCTGCCAGTGACTCAGTCTCTGGAGCATGTACAGAAATGAGGGCGAACCTTGGGGCACTTCGAAGCGAATCGGTGCGTTGGAGATGCGACGGGATTCGAATCGGAGTGTGGTAAGTGACAGAAATGATAACATGGTTAGAAGTGGCAGAAAATGAAATGATTCGACATAACCGACTGGCAAGATTGAAATGACTGCAATGATTGACATGGAAAGAAATGACCTGACGGACATAGTACAAACGGTATGAAAAATGATTTTTTTTTTTTTTGAACAACCTGAGATTGACATTGCCCGGACTGCTCAATTTAGCGTGACAAGCAGACAGCTGTGCTTTCGAAACGGTTCGATCGATTCGAACACGACGAAATGAGTCGTTCGGTTTAGCAATGACGTGCTACGAAACGAAGTGCCTGTCGGCACGAACGACAAGTACCGAAAAGGTGACAACGACTTCTTCGAAGAAGGGGTAGTGACATGAGGTATCGAATATAAGTTAAGACGTTCGTGTAACCTAAGTGAGTGGTTCGTGAGTTCAAGAATATAGTTTACGTGACTAAATAACACATGAACGAAAAGGGTGCAGAAGCCCTACCTGCGACAGCCGGCCCAGACGTGTTGTACGACAACGGAAAATTCGATTTAGAGTATAGCGACTCAGACGGCAACCAGACGGACGCTGACGAACGACAAGGCTTTGTCGACACGAGGCGGACGAAAACGTGGAACTCACGAACCCGGCTCACTGTAAAGTCTTGTGGATAGTCGGCCCTTGATTTCTGACGTATCAGAGATCGCGCACCGGAACCGACGAGGGAGCCAGGCGAACGGGCTGGTTATATACACCACCGGGCTCCACCCATAATTCCAGGCCACCATACTGGCCTTTCCATATATATATATATATATATATATATATATATATATATATATATATATATATATATATGTGCTAGTAGGTAAAGATAGGTTAAATTACCAGTGCCTTACTGTTCTTTCTGTAAGGCCTGGAGCTTTGGTTTGGGTTAGGGTGTGATTGTAGGTTAGAGGGTGGTGTGACCACCTGTTCATCACCCTGGAAAAACCCTCCCTTGCCTCTTCAGAGGAATGTTCTGGAATGGATGTGGGTGCAGGGATTTAAGGACAGGCAGTGTGTATGGCCCTAGTCCAATCGTTAATTTGTTTGGGCAGGGACGGGTTCATACATATACACTGAGGTCACATGTTCCCTGGGGAAGATGAGACGAGATTCAATCCAGAAAGGGTACAAGATGTGCCACACAGGAGCAGGGCCGGAAGGCCTGAGGGTGCCTAGACCCCAGTGCTGGAAAGCCACGGAACTTCGCCGGATAGCCTGGAGGTTCAGATGCTCCAGAGCTGGAAGGTTTCATCATTCGAGAAGCAAGAAGTATCTACTAACAGGACTGAGTAGCCCGGCGTCGCCTGGACTTTCCTGAGCTGGCGTGGGAAGAAATGGCAGGAGGTGAGAAGGCAGGTGAGGCCTGGGACTTTCAGCATTTCAGAAGTACCACATGTCATTCAGAGGGACATGAGCCAGTTCGTTAAGGGAAAGGGTTCTTTCTACTCGTGCAACTCAACAAGAGAGGCAACTTATACTGTCCCGCATCACCTGCTAACCAGACACACAATATGGACCGCGGCATCAAGAATAAAAGTTTCTGTTTCAATCGCTGAACTGTGTCTGTGATTATTACAGCAGGGGTGGAAGAAGCGGGAGGTTAAACCAGCAGTACTGTAATGAACTATTTAGCAGTCTTTTTTACTTGCATTAAATCTGTACATTTGTAGTGTTCCACACACTGTACCTATGATTATTAGCATAGTGTCAGGATTATATACCTTTACAGTACTAGATACAGCAAAAAAATATAAGCTGGCCATACGCACAGCCCATTAAAAAGCAAGAAATAGAGGCAATGGGGGTTTATTTACTAAAGGCAAATCCACTTTGCACTTGGAAGGGCAGTCACTAAATCTAAGGGGTAGATCTGAAATGAGGGAAGCTCTGCTGATTTTATTATCCAATCATGTGCAAGCTAAAATGCTGTTTTTTATTTTCCTTGCATGCCCCAGATCTACAGCGACTTTACTTCCAAGTGCACTTTCATTGCAATTTCAAGTGCACTTTGCACTTGCAGTGCAAAGAGGATTTACCTTTCATAAATAACCCCCCCATGTCTGCTAGCACTTCTCTTGCAACACAGGACAGCACTCTGCTAGGAGGATTGCAGAGTTCCCAGAAAGACTGCCTTTAGCCTGCAACTGATGTGTAGCGCAAACTAGATTTGCCGTTAGTAAATAACCCCCATGGCATTGAGTGCTACAGTACATTGAAAGTGATCGCTGTTGCATTAAAATATATAGGCAGTTATTTACAAAAGGCAAATCCACTTTGCACTACAAGTGCAAAGTGCACTTGAAATTGCTCTGAAAGTGCACTTGGAAGGGCAGTCACTGTAGTGCAAAGTGGATTTGCCTTTAGTAAATAACCCCCATAGTAAAATGTCATTGTGACCAATCTTTTGCTTTTTTTTTCTAGATAAATGTCTTGCTGTATAGTTGCTGCACATACCAATCAAAACAGGAAGATGATTGCTGCAGGTGCCAGAAGCAAAAGTCGTTGATGGACAGGCATATACAAGTCTATGGTTATCCTTCATTACCAAGCCCAGTGCACCACGTTACCATCCTCAAATGTAACATACAGAATTCCCTAAAACTAAGCCCTGGTTCACACCGGTGCGGTTTTAAAACTGTGCTACTTTGGTGTCATTTCAAAAGACGCAGATCAGTGCAAGTTGGATCAGCAATTTCATTGCGGCTTGGAACTTCATTCAACAGACGTCAATGTACATCATAATGAAATTGCAGAAACGTAGTTTCTTTTCAAAGTTGCTGAGAATGATTTGAACGGTTCCAAAGACAAAAATCAGGTGCAATTTGTCATGCGATTTTGAACTCTCAAATTACATGACAAATCTTATTGGCGTGAATGAGATTATCAGAGAAAATATGGAGAAACTTTTCATATTAACATTCTAACTTGTTCAGTAAAGCTTTGAAAATTAAAGATAGAAGCCGACTGGTTGGCCTGCACAACTACTCCGGCCTTGGTAAACCCCTCTGTCTTTCCACATTTTTTTTTTTTTTTTTTTACACACACCATAAAACAGAATTCCTTATTAGGTTAAATATATCTTTAAAAACAAAAAAAACAAAAATAGCTTTCTACAGTCTTTCGAAAATTATTTATTTTCTGGTACATTTTCTCACTTGTATATTGGTTAGAATGCCCCACTGACCACAGGAACACTTCCCATAAAACTTCTACATCATATTTCTTAGAATGTTGACAGTATGGTAAAGGTGTTGGCTCACACGTAAAGCCAGTTCAATGCTAGGGGAAAAAATAAAAAATAACTCCCACAGATACACAGAAAGTCATGCCTATGCAAATGCGGTCTAATATTTGATATAATGGAACATCTGTACTGTAACTCTTGGAAAAAAACATCACTATAAATAGCATTTTAATTTGAAATTTGTTAATTTTAATAGGTTCTATTACGTGTTGACTTTTTAAAGCTGGATACGCACTATACAACTTTCTTTAGATTTACCAAAACCATATAATATGAGGTCAAACACTTAATTTGTATGCAATCAGGCAGGTCCTTGCACTATATGACTGAAGGTAAATTTAAAGGAAATCTAACAACAAAAGTTGTATGGTGTGTATCCAGCTTATAGTTACAGAGATGGGGACAAGTTAACGGAGTCACCGGGGGAGAGCAGACAGGGATTTAATTTGGTAGTAAATTTGGATACATTTGTATGCGTTATGGATCTTCTCCCCCCGCTGGTTGTCACAATCTAATCCCAACCACGTCATTCATTTATAGTGTTCTGTGAGTGTGAAAACGAGAAGTACCGCCAACCTTTGTGGCTGTCGGCTTGTAGTTTTCAATGAACTACCAGGGTGCTGTTGAGCACTCTAGGTAGTTCATTGATCTTCCTGTCATTCATTCACTCGATATTCACAACTATGCGTTTTAAGTGTGTTTTGCAGTTTGCAGAAAGGCACTACAGTCCCTTTAACATGGTTTCCTATGGTACTAGTTCACATCTATGCGTTTTGTGGGCAATTTTTTTCCCCCGCAATTTGCAGCTAATATATTTCAATGGAGCTGCACCAGAAACGCAAGTGGTGCATTTGTGATGTGACTTTTGATGTGTTTTGTGGTTCTTATTTTACCACTGTATATAGCTGGTTGCCAAGCAGGGAGCCAAAAATTTGTAGTATGGATTAGGAGGGGACCCCCATGCCAAAATCTGAAAAAAAAAACTGCATAGGGCCACCCCCAAAATCCACACCAGACCCTTATCCAAGCATGCCGCCTGGCAGGTCAGGAAATTGGAGGGGACGAGCGAGTGCCCCCCTTCCTGAACCATACCAGGCCGCATGCCCTCAACATGTGGGGGTATGGGTGCTTTGGGGTGGAGGGGACTATGCCTAAGCATTAGGAATATTCCCCACTCTCTCCAACAGATCAATAATCAGTTTAGGGGATTTGATTTTAAGGTTTATTGTAGAACGATGAACTTGGATGGGGATTAGGGATACCTGAGATGTCCAGAACTGAAACACTTTAAAGTTTAAACAGTTTATGACTTGTTAACATATTTGGCTGCTATGAACTAACTCCAAACTGAGCTGCACACCAGTGGGAGTGATGGTGCAGCTGAAATAATGGGCAAAAGTTAAAGTTGCAGACACACCTGGCTGTATTGCATGGCGCCTGGCCACTCTTGACTCAAGATAGAGGTATCGGGGTGTTCCTGGCTGTCTTGCACTGGCACTAAAGCTGTCCCCCTGGTCCCACACATGTGAGGTATTGCACCTTACCGTCCTCTCTGTAGCTTTGGGTGTGATGGCTGCTATGTACTCATTCAGTCCCTTTAAGTAGCTCCTAGAATCCAGAAAGATGCTACACTGGCCTCTTTGCTGCACAAGCTGATTTTGGTTTTGCTTGATGTCTGTAGTTAAGCCTAGCTGAGACTGGGCAGAGTGAAGGTTTGAGGCCTCCCACTTCTCTCCCAGCAGAGGGGTCTCTTTGAGATGTCTGGACCCTGGACTCGACTACCAGAGTATTTATGGGTTGTTTCTCCACTTACTGGGCCACAGTGCAGCTTCTGTCCCTCCAACCACTAAGGTCTAGAACTATCCAGAGTTAAAGATGATGGGGAGGTAACAGAGCCACAGACTCTTCCTACAAGGAAGCCATATAAATGTACCTACAATTAATCTACACTATCAACAGTGAAGGTGCTACAATAATCAGCAGTCTGCTAATTAAAATGATATTGCATTTTATGTACCATAGTGGGATGGTAAAGCTCAAAGTCAACGTATGCATTTTACTTTAGATTATTTATTCCTCCGTTTCAGTGCTTCACTGTAATGTACGCAGGGGAAAATAGGAATTTCAACTTGTTTGTAAATTCCATATCTTGGGAGTTCCTGAAGTGGATTTATCCACTGCTGTTTGGACTCCAGGGCCTGTGCGGAGCTATTTTGCACCCTAGGCAAGACCAGCTACTTGCTACTCCCCGCAAAAAGAAAACAATTCACAACTTTTAAAACGCAGGTCACTGCACTATGGGTGAGCAGGGTCTTAGGTAGAAATGCACCTACATTGTGGTGTCACTGGAAAAAAGAATGTCCCTGCATCCTTGGTGTCACGGAAAGGAAAAAAGTGCCTGCATTGGTGGTTTCACTGGAAGGACAAATGTCCTTGTGTCTGTGTTGTCACCGGAAAAAAAGAATTTCCCTGTGTGCATCATAGGTGACATGCACCAGTAAATTTAGGTGATATGAAGCTGGGGGTGGGGTACAGGGGGATGAGGATGACAGGCGGTGGGGTGATGAGGATGCCAGGCACAGGGGGATTATGATGAGGATGGAGATGACAGGGGGTGGGGTGGTAGGAAGCTGACAGCGAGTGGGGTGGGAGGAAGCTGGCAGTGGGTACATGGGGGGGGGGGATGCAGACGACAGGGGGCTGATAGTGATGATGACAGGGGGACAGTAGGTGGCATCATATGCTGGATGGCATATGTATCATCGGGGCTGTATGTGAGGCCACGAGCGACTGGTAGTGTGGATGTTCAGGGTGCCCTCGGTCAGGGAGTGATATCATGGGATGCTGTTAAAGTCGGGCAGCAGGACCATCATGTAGTACCTTGAGACTCCAGAAGACTGGCTCCCCAATGATCGCGAATCCTGCTCGGGCAGGTCTTCCACTACGGCTGTTCATTCTGAAGAGGAGATCAGGAAGTTGCTCAGCCGCAGGGGCCATGAAGCGGGCCCTGCACATGGCAGGAGATCCACAGAGCAAGGGAGAACACCTGTTGGATCGAACGTCTGACAAGTTCCCAGTGCCCCCTCCACAGGACTGCATGGTAGCTCCTTGCGCCCTGAAAAGGCTACTACTGTCAGACATGCAGGATAGGTAGCCAGCAGCTATGCCCTAGGCGGCTGCCTAGTTCACCTAGTGGCAGCGGCCCTAAGCTCCAATTTAAAACCTCAAACCTGTAGAGTAAGGACCACAGTATATAGAGTAGCTTTGGCGAGGCACAGTAGCTTTTACATATATTTGCAAACGTACACAATTAAACCTGTTGTTTTTTTTTTCAGGCTAGCTGGTAAGTATAAAGCCCCATACACACCATCAGATTTTCTGCTGATTTTTGTCTTCAGATTTACCAAAACCATATAATATGAGGTCAAACCTTAGGAGTTTCAACTTGTATGCAATCAGGCAGGCCCTTGCACTACATGGTTTTGGTAAATCTGAAGACAAAAATCTGCAGAAAATCTGATAGTGTGTATGGGGCTTAAATGAAAAAAAAAAAATGTGTGTGATTGGACTTCTTGACAACAAACAATGGAGAGGAAGGAACGATCTCCCGGACCGAAGGTTCGGAGACCTCAGCCACCAGAAAAGGGAATCCCAGACTAGCTGGCTCATCCGAAGTTGACAATCCAGGGATAACGGGGATTTGTCCCATTTTGACAACATCTCCTTGTGTAGGACTCAAGTGTGAAATTGAGCCTATGGTACTCGCTTCGAAAAAGGCCTAGAACTCGCATGCAGAAGCCCAGTGACGACCACCTACGGTTCACCAATAACCTTGAAGAGTCTTCAGCTTGTCTGAAGGGAGAAACTCTTGCTTCTGAGGAGTCAAACAGTAAGCCCAGGTACTCTAGGCATTGAGTCGGTAGTAACACTGACTTCTTTAGGTTCAGCATCCAACCAAACTCCCAGAGGGTCTGCATGGGAATAGCTACATCCTCCCTTAATTCTGAGGCGGAAGCTGCCCTCAGAAGGAGGTCATCTAGGTAACTCATGATTGTGAACCCACGTTCTTCCCCGACTGCAAATCGCAGAAACTTCTGATGCCCTGTTTGGCATGTAAGTACGCTTCCTGGATATCCAGGGACGCCAGGAAGTCCCCCTGATGGAGTGCAGCGACCACGGAGTGAACTGATTCCATCCTGAATCTTTGCACTTTCACAAAGCTCTTGAGGGCCTTCAAGTCCAGGATTGGACGTACCCCTTCCTTTTTGGGGACAAACAGATTGGAGTAGAATCCCTGAAATCTTTCCAGCGTCGGTACAGGTACTATCACCCCGCACAGTAGCAGATCCTGTACTGCCCCGAACAGGGCTTCCCGATGAGCCAGAAACAGAGGTAGGTTGGAGGGAAAAAATCTGTTTGGTGGACAAGAAAGAAACTATCTTGTATCCTAATGAAACCAGTTTGCAGACCCATTGGTAGGACAGTAGAGAGGTCCACCGAGCTGCAAACTCTCGAAAGTGTCCCCCCAGCCAAGAGTTGGGCAGGGGCAAACCTTCATGCGGTAACTTTTTTGCTTGAAGACTTGTTTGGCTTGTGAAACCAGGGATGCCTTTGTCCTTAAAGGCACCTTGTCAGACTGGGAACGCTTACCTGCTGACCCGTTTCTGAGTGGAAAAAGAGGGCCCTTGCCTACGGCGTGGTTCCTTAGCCTTCCTGGACTGTGGGAGGAACATGCTCTTCCCACCGGTAGCATTTTTTATAATGTCATCCAGCGAAGGGAGAATTTCCAAAAAGACTCTCACCTTGGAAGGGAAAATCTGCCAGTGATGTTGTAGATGCCTGGTCCGCAGACCAGCATTTCAGCCAAATCAGGCGCCATAGCACCACTGCTGATACAGAGGCTCTAGAGAGCAGGGGGACTGTATCCAGGGTCGCATCACAGACATACTTAAGGCCATGCACCAACTGGTCTGCCAGCTCTACACAGACTGGGCGAGACTGTTGCTTCTCTAGTTCACGGTGCAACAACTTTGCCCATTCAGTAAGCATCTGCAACACCAAGGCCGTGGCCAGCACAGGTTGTAACGCTGACCCCACTAACGTAAACTTGGACCGGGTCACTGCCTCGGCCCTCCTGTCGGCAGGGTCCTTGAAGGCAGGAGTCCCTTCTACTGGAATCGTGGTTACTTTATTTAACCTGGATACTGGGGGGTCAACGACCGGAAGAGACTTCCATTTTTTCAGTAGGCTCTCCTCAAAAGGGATAAAAGCACCGCCATTCTTCTTGGGGCTGAAAAGGCCCGCTGCGGACTTTGCCATTCCTTGTAGATGAACTTATCAAAATAAGTCAAATAAGGAAACACCTTAGGCGCGCGGGCCGGTTTGCGGGACCCAAAAGGGACCGCCGTCTCAGCAGAGGTTCCTGCTGCATCCTGCATCTTCAGGGTATCCCGCACCACAGAGAAAAGTGCTTCTACTAGCGTTTTTTTCCTGTGCTAACCCAAACACAGAGTCATTCTCACTTTCTGAACAGTCCTGGTCCGCATCCTCTGACACGTCAGAACAGGGGCCATCAGTCACCATGGGACCGGAGTCTGAATCAGAGCTCGTCTCAGAAGATGGGGGGCAGGGGGCAGTTTTTACCCCCCTGTGCCCGCACGCTGCTTCCACCCTAACAACAAAGGTCCTCAGGACCGCGGGCAAAGCGTCCATAGGCACCACATTTTTTGCAGGTAGGCCGGTTGCAATAGCAGGGATGTCTGGGGAAAAAGCGCCAGCTTTTGACGCACTCGCTTGCCACAAATTAGGGACTTAAGGCAAGGTACACAAATCCCACTGTCCTAGCTGACAGACCCTCTGAGGGGCCCCTCCGCAGGACTAGTTCTGTGCTGCCGCTGACCACTCAGCTCAGAGTGAAAACTGTGCTATTCTGAGGTATACAGGCCCAGCACTAGGAGGTAAAAAACGTCCTGAGTCTACAAAAAATCACCAAGAAAATGGCCGCCGAACCTTCTAGAAAATGGCTGACAGCCCATACACTGCATAAGACTACAAGAAAATGGACGCAGCCTCATCAAAATGGCTGTGGCCCACGCGGTGGCCTCTCCTGAGGTAAATTTACTCAGGCACCCCGCAGTGCAGAAAAGCAAAAAGGGACCCTAACAGCCAGTGCAGCCCTGCCAAAGCTCGGAGCCCCCCCCCCCGGCCTAGATACATACACTGCACCTCATGCCCAGTCACAGAGCGGCCCCAGCAGGGGGAGGAGGCAATGAGGGATCGGGAGAGAAGAAAGACAGTGGGAGACCCCCTAGTCGACCTCCCAGAGAATGCCCAGCTGCTCTATCCTGCCGAGGCAGGGAGAGCCGTACTTACCCTTCCTGTCGGGATTGCTGGACGCATTCCACCACAGACCCATCACCCGAGTAGTACAGGGTGGCTGTTGACCATGGCACACTGTGACATGGACAGCAGTAGCCCGGTTATATGTGTGCCCCAGAGCATATAGCTCACCGGCAGCCCCTGGAGTAGAAGGGGCATGTCGTGGCTGACCCAGCATGTAGCTAGGGTCTGCTCATGCTCGATGGCCAAGCTGGGGAGGACTACAAGGATCTATATTATCCAGCCTGTCATCCAGCCAGCTGTTGATTGTAGGTCACAGGATTAAAAATTGTAGAAAAAAAAATGAAAAAAATCCCAGGACCAAGAACGGGGAGATGCTAATGTAAACAAGCATCTCCCCATTCTGCCTAGTGACACTATCACTGATCAGCTCTCTCTGTAATCGGGAGCGCTGATCAGTGATGTGTCCCACACTGCCCCTCCCCCTGCATTTAGAATAACTCCCTAGGACACAGTTAACCCCTACAGTGCCACCTAGTGGTTAACCCCTTCACTGCCAGTGACATTTTTACAGTAATCAATGCAATTTTTTAGCATTGATCGCTGTATTAATGCCAATGGTCCCAAAAATGTGTCAAAATTGTCTGATGTGTCTGTCATAATGTCGCAGTCATGACAAAAATCGCTGATCGCCGCCATTACTAGAAAAAAAAGTATCAATAAAAATTCCATAAAACGATCCCCTATTTTGCAGACGCTATAACTTTTGCGCAAACCAATAAATAAAAACGCTTATTGCGATTTTTTTTATTACCAAAAATATGTGGAAGAATAAGTATCTTCCTAAACTGAGGAAAAAAAATGTTTTTTAAATATTTTTGTGGGGATATTTATTATAGCATAAAGTAAAAAATAATGCGTTTTTTTTTCAAAATTGTCGCTATTTTTTGTTTATAGCGCAAAAAAATACAAAATGTGCTCCAGATTAAGTCTTGAATGACAAAACGTGTGGGGAGAAGTTCCGAACGTCTTTCTGTCACTTCCGGTCAGGGCAGTGAATAGGATATTTACAGCACCCACTTGTTTTTCATTGTGAAATGTATTAAACGAGGCTTTTACATCCCACCAATTACTGGACTCTACGAATGTGGCTAGCATTATAGCTCTATTGAAACCTTGGAAAAAAGACAGACTCCATACGTATTCATATTGCCCAATTTCACTTTTTTTTTTTTAAATCAGAGAAAGTTTATTTAATAACAATAGGACATATAAGTACAACTTGCAGCTTACATCTCGAGCATACATTGTTTATCACAGCATATAAACTTGTTCACCTCTACAAAGGGAATATTCAGACATTTATTTCACCACTTCACATGCCACGTCATCCCATCTTCCTCATATATTGGCAACGTATATCCTAGCTGTACCCTGATTCACCCTTACAGAATCACATTACAGTGGGTGTCTAACAGTTAATGCCCCCCCCAACTCAAATCTCCCTTCCCTTGTTCTTATCTCAGCATTCTGTCCATAACCAGATCAACCGGTGAAAGGCCGGGAGTATCTAACCAAAGTGCCCAGAGTTTCTCAAATTTTTCCGGTCGCCCTCTATGTTGAAAGATGTACTTTTCCATCCTAATAGTGTCCCCCATTTGGGCAATCCACTCCCCCAGTGTTGGAGGCTTGGACGCCTTCCAATGCCAAAGAATCATCTTACGTGCTTGGAACAAGGCCCTAGCCACGGACTCTCCACTATTGTTCCCCATGGAAACATCTTCTAGGATCCCAAGTAGGCACGGTTTCGGGTCTGAGGGTATGGTAATCTGAAACACTCCGTTAATAGTGTCCAGTACCCCTGTCCAGAATAGGTGTAGTTTGGGGCATCTCCACAGCAGGTGGATCAAATCCCTGTGATCTCTCGCGCACCTGGGGCAGTCTGGGTCCTGTCGCACCCCCATCCTAAACAGTCTGTCAGGCGTGTAGTGTACTCTGAGCACAATATATAATTGAGATAGCCGCTGGGCCACATTTACCAAGCAATGTTGTACTGCCTGTAGTGCCTCTTCCCATTCTTCATCCTCAAATGTACCACAATCCCTCTTCCATTTATTTAGTGCCGTCTGCGGGAATCCCGAGGCAGGCAGTTAGAACCATAGAGTAAGTTCTAGAGATAAAGCCCTGAAACTGTGTCACGTTAGCCATAGATCGGAAGATCGGGGTCGGTGAAAGAGTCCACGGGGTCCCCCCCACCTGCGCCTTCACTGCATGTTGCAGTTGTAGGTAGTAGAAAAGCATGGACTGTGGTAGATGAAATCTCTCCCTCAAATCGGGGAAGGGAGTCAGCCTCCCTGCTGTAAAAATTTGTCCCAAATACGTAACCCCGTGTCTCCTCCACCGAGCACCACAATCCAGCAATAGTAGCTCCTCATAATACCTATTCCCCCATACTGGGCTGTACTCGGTGAAGCCCTCCACCCCCTGTAGTTGTTTAAGTTTATTCCAGATTTTCTGCATAAGAGCATAAGTGGGCATTCGTTTGTTTGATTTTGCATAGGCTAAGGCCTCCATTCCTGAGGGTACATCACCGTGGCCGGAAGCCAGGCACATCAGGGCCTTAACTGGGTCCAGGCATATGGTCCCCCCCCCCGCATAGCCATGGCTATATGCTGTGCCTGTGCTGCCAAGTAGTAGGCCCAAGGATTAGGGAGAGCAAGGCCCCCTGCCTCCTTGGACCTTTGTAGTTGTTCTAGTTTTATCCTTGGGGGTTTATCTAACCAAATGAAAGCTCTAAAAATTGAGTAGATAATGCAAAAGAACTTCAGAGGGATTACCATAGGGGTATTGTGCAGAATATATAGAAGTTGGGGCATAAAGATCATCTTTATCAAGTTGACTCTTCCGACCAGTGACATCTTAAGACGGGACCAAATTTTAGTTTTGTTTCAAATTCTATTTAATAGTGGGGTTAGGTTAAGGGAAAAAAAAAAAAGAAGGTTCCGACATGACCTGTATACCCAGGTACTTCATACCCGTGGACACAGGCACGCCATGTATTATCCGACCTCCACTGTCCGGATTGGCATCCAGCAGCAGCAGGGAGGATTTGGTCCAGTTTATAGTCAGTCCTGAATAAACACCAAACTTTCCTATTGTCTCCATAGCCCCCCTCAGGGAATCTGATGTGTCTCCCAGAAGTAGCATGGTATCATCTGCGTATAGCATGATTTTTTCCTGAAATTTCCCATACTGGATGCCTCGCACCCTCTGATTTGCTTTAATCAAGGATGCCATGGGTTCGATGGCGACGGCAAAAAGGAGGGGCGACAGTGGGCACCCTTTGCGAGTGCCCCTATGCAGGGTGAATGGGGCAGAAGTGTGTCCCGCCTCTCTGATAGTTGCCCGGGGCGAGCAGTATAAAAGCTTCACCCATGACAGAAACCCTTCATCGAAGCCAAACTAGGTAAAGCCTATGGAGATTAATGGCTGTGGACTTTTGGGGCATAAAACCTGCCTGGTCCGAGTGGATAATGGAGGAGATAACCCCATTCAGTCTCAAGGCCAAAACCTTGGCCAGGAGGTTGATATCACTCTGTAAAAGTGATATCGGTCTATATGACATTGGGTCTAAGGGGTCTTTACCTGGTTTTAGGAGGAGAACAATATTAGCCCTGGTCATGGAGTCAGGCAGGCTCTGGCATTCCTTTGCGTGGTTAAGAACCCTCAACAGGCGAGGCAGAATTGCCTCCCCATATTGTTTATAGACCTCCATTGGGAGGCCGTCATCCCCTGGGGCCTTTGAGTTTGGGAAGAGGCTAAGAGCCCCTTGCAGTTCCTCCAGACTAATTGGAGAGTCCAGCAGTGCTCTGTGAGAGTCAGAGTTTAGGCAGTTCAATTCCCTGCAGGTAATCCCTTAGGTCAGTAGTCGAATAAGTTGCCCTGGATTTGTACAAATCAGAGTAAAACCTCACCAGTTCTGTCATAACCTGAGTTTGGGTGTTTACCAACCTCCCCCCCTCAGTGCGCAACGCTCCAATAGACGGAGACATCCGGGAAACCTTAACGATTTTGGCCAAAAGACGGCCCGTTTGCTCTCCCTCCTCATAGAAGGCCTGCTTGTTAAAAAATATTTTCCTATCAGCTGTCTCCCTGGAAATCCGGGTAACTGCCTCCTGCGCGGCAAGCCACGCCACCCTAACCGCATCAGAGGGGTCGGCAATGTAATCAGCCTCTAGTCGGCTTACCAGTCGTTCTGTCTGCTCCCTGATAACATGTGATTTGGATTTAATTTCCTCCACCTCATCGATCATGAGTACCCTGAGAAACGCTTTAAACGTCTCCCATGCAAGCCTTAAATCAGGGTGGTCCTCATGTCGTCTCCAAAACTCAGATATCTCAGCCAACACCCTTTCATGAGAAGGAAATAGATTAAGCCAAAACGCATTGAGTTTCCATGGTGCCCTCGGCAAATTCGTAGCCGGCTTGGCAATCAAGGAAACCAATAGGGGCGAATGATCCGATATACCCCTCACCAGATATTTAATGTCCTCCAAGAAATGCGTCGCTTGAGATGAGCAGAGACACAGATCAATTCTCGACAGAGAGAGGTGGGTTTTCGAGAAACGAGAAAATTGTTTCTGCAGTGGGTTACGATTGCGCCACGGATCAGCCCATCCAAATTCCTCTGTAAACTTCCGCAATGCCGTTTGAGCCCACGTGCTGGAAGCCGCCGGAGGCGGATGCTTATCCATGACTGGATCCATGTAGCAGTTGAAGTCTCCCACAATAATAAAGGGTACATCCGAGTGGCCCAATTGATACGTCAACAGGACCCTCATTACCTCTGTCGTGAAAGGAGGTGGCACATATATAGCAGCAATTATACAATGCAATTGGTAAATTTTACACAGTAGTATCACATATCGTCCCTCAGCATCTATCAATTTGTCCAAGAGTTGGAAGTCTATGGCCAGATGCACCAGCACACTCACCCCCCTGGAATAAGAGGTGTGAGTGGAATGGAATGCACTACCCACCCAGGAAAATCCCAGGCAGGAGATGGTCTCCGGCACTAATTGAGTCTCCTGCAGTGCATAAATGGCAGGGGAGTATTTCTTAAGGATGGTGGTTACCATGGAGCGTTTTAGAGGATTCTGAATGCCTCTAATGTTCCAAGACAGCAAAGATACAGTATTCATTAAGATATTCACTCATATACATGATAGGGTAAGGCATCGTGTGTACCCTAGGCGCTTTAGGGTGTGCATGTGTGTGGGGCGCCAAGTGTGACAAAATTGTAATACCGGAGTTCCAAGTAAAGGAGTCCGTTTTGGCATGAAAGGTGAAACAGCATATAACACAGTTCCTCCTGTACGCCTGCCGGTTCCTGCTCGAGCTGAAGCTGCGACAATAACATATCAAAAAAATAAGAGTCATAACTGCAAAGCAAAAAATCTCCCATTCCCCGTGAGTGCATAGAGAGTAACACTCTCCAAGGAGTGAGAATGGTCTCTCCGGCCGACAGGAGAGGAGGTAGGTGACATTCAGTTGAATGGGGAAAAACCGAGGTAAAAAGTATACAAAAAAACGTGGGTTGAACATACCCAAAACTCCAACTGTCTCTTTGGTTAAACTACAAAATGTTCCAATCCAAAGTGCTACTTAACTGTATTCAAATTAACTTCACTTGCTCGCATCGCTTGTGGAATAACAGTAGGTAATGGCTTCCCAGCCCAATGGTGTAATGATATCCGCTATGCTGTCGTGCTTATATGGAGGTCTGGTCAGTCTCCTTCTGCTGCTTTTCTTCCCGCTTGTCTGATAATGTGTTCATTGGCATCCAACCACGCGGACGCCTTGGCAGCCGCCTCAAAAAAGTGGGACTGGCCCCTCGCCGTAATTCGCAGTTTCGCCGGGAACAGCATGGCATACATCGCCCTAAGCCTTTGCAATCGTTTTTTAACATCAGTGAATCTTGCTCTGTGCTTCTGTATCTCCGCTGTGTAGTCAGGATAGAATGAGATGCGTGCCCCATTATATTGGACATTGCGTCGCTCTCTTGCCTGGCGCAGCACTATTTCTTTATCCTTACAGTTAAGTAACCTGACTATCATAGTGCGGGGCGGGTGCCCTGGTGGAAGGGGTCTGGGCGGTACTCTGTGCGCGCATTCTACCGAGTACAATGGGGTGAACACATCTTTCCCAAACACCTCCAATAGCCATTGTTCAACAAAGTCTGTGGGGTCCCTACCCTCCGTCTTCTCTGGGAGCCCCACAATACGGATATTGTTCCGTCTCAGGCGGTTTTCAATTTCGTCAGATTTAAGTTCATTTGCTCTAGCAATCCTGGCTGTAATTTGCGTATCTCTCAGCAGGGGTGTCAGCTTGTCCTCTATATCACTGATGCGGCCTTCCGCAGCAGTAGTGCACTCCCTCGTTTTCTGTAGATCATGCCTGATAAACCCCAGTTCTTCCTTCAGACCACCAAACTGATCCTGTAGAGTATGAACTGAAGCTGTGCATCTCTGTACTGCCCTTAGTATGTCTGCTAGGGAGGGCTGAACTGCTTCCTCTCCCTCATCCTCCATGTCAGGAAGGCTCTGGCTGGGGGATGCTACAGAGCCCTGTGAGTGGCTCCCCTCCTCCTGCTGAGTGTGAAACACCGCAGGGGTGGCAGACATGTCCTCCCCACTCCCCTGGGCCATCTGGGGCACTATTTTCTGGGCATAGTATAGCATGTCCCTTGGGGGATCTTTCACTGTACTTTTAGGGGTCTTAGGAGCCTTACCGGCATCTTTATGCTTCTCCGAGCCTCGTGCACGCTGTGAGAGAGGTGCTGCAGTGCCATGTTGGGAATCTGGCGTCCCGGCCTCCACGTGTTTTTGGGTCATCATGATCTCCACACACCTCGGCGGTGACTCCAGGCACATCAGTGGGGACCCCTGCAATAAGTTCAGCCCGATTTCGGTTGTTTTAGCCAGCTGGGAAGAGGATCATTGCAGGATCAGTGCGGGAGCTCCGTGATGCACGTCCTCTCACATGCCGGTCTCAGCCACGCATCCCCCAATTTCACTTTTAAACTCGAAAGTAAAAATTCTGGTAAAGGTGCTTGCAAATAGCTTCAGTAAGATTATGCAGGGTTTAGTCTATCTGGATCATTTTGGGTTTATTCCCAACAGAGCAAACGGCAATTATTATCCGTAGATTGTATCTTAACCAACAACTCCCATCAGACAATATAGGAGATAGGGCCATACTCTCTTTGAACCCAGCTAAAGTGGTTAATCGCATGTAATGGTCCTACCTTTGGGAAGTATTAAATCTTTTTGGCTTAGGTAAACGCTTTATAAGCTGGGTTAAACAACTATAATCTGCCCCAAAGGTGACTGCAGATCAATGGATCTTACTCTGATGTATTCTACTTGCATAGAGGAACGCGTCAAAGGTGCCCCTCTCCTCTTTGCCCTGGTAATTGAGTCACTTGCAGCAGCCATTTGGCACACAGGCTGCATTTCCGGGTTTCGAAGGGGTGAGCGAGAAGACAAAATATCCCTATACGTGGATGATGTTTTGCTATACTAGGGAACAGTAGGGGCACATTGCCATCTCTCATGTACATTATTAAAGCTTTTGGATCCCTTTCAGGTTTGGTAATGGACTGGGATAAGTCTATCCTCATGCCCATAGATTCCCAGCAAGTATTGGATGCAGTGTGTCAGTCACGTTTGTATCTTCTTGACAGTCTGTCATCGTCTGTACCTTACAGGTTTTGCAACTCTGTGTCCTTTAGTTAAAGCTGGTGTCTGTTTCAGTTATAGTAATCCATGTCAGTCTAGCTTTGTAACTGTTGCAACAGTTTTCATATTTTACAAGTAATAGGTCTGAATTATGGCCTTTGAACTGCTTTAGAAGTCCTAATATCTACATAGAATAGATAATACAGTTTATCCTTACTATCACTTTTAATTAAATTGTATCTAAAGCCAGGCACTATTCCCCCACTGTAGATTAAGTAGATCAATATTAAAGCCCCTTTCAGGTTTTCTTTTTGCCACCTGTGTCCCATTTTGGGTGTTTTTCATTTTACTTGCTGTCCTGTAGACACAATGGGAAATGGAGTGGAAATATAACTAAAGCGAATGAAATCCCTCAATAGACACACTGGAACAAGTAAGCCTATTCACAGAATTCCCTTCTATTCCTGTTCTAAGGCCACCCAAGAATTGTGAGGAGTACCAGGACCAAAAAAACTAAAAAGAACAGGTCATTGGCATATGCCACTACCTTGTGAGTACCAGAAATGGTTGTGAAGCCAGAGATCAACACAACATTTGGACAGTAATAAAAATCTAAAAAGGAGGTTCCAACCCTTCACTACCCTTAAATAAAAGAAAGGTTCTGGCTTTAGATAGTTTAAGTTAACTTAAAGAAGTTTAAGAAAGAAGTTGCATTAACTGACTATATGGAAAAAAAAAATGTTCATCCCCACCACCTGCAGTGCACCACTTTGAAAATCCATCAGCAAAGAGAAAATGTAGGCAAACCATGTCGTTGGAAATGCCATGAAGAAAGTGTAAAATCACTGTGACAATGTCCAATTATTTTTCGGACATTTCCAATGTCATTGATATTCACTAAAACATATTAAAGTGAAATGTTGTTCAAGTACTATCCTTCATGATCCATGCGACTATACGTGCAAATGTGGTAGTTGTAAGAATTGACAATACAAGTATCAAGATTATCAGTGTTTGTAAGATTTTATTATTTTTAATCACAAAATAGAAATGTGCAGCTCTACAGAACAAATTATTGACAATGAGATGTACAAAAAAACGTGTACATCCATAATGTTAGAATTAGTATGCAGCTTCATTATTATCAAAGCAAGAGGGGTTCTTTTTGAGGCAATAAAAATTACTGCTACAACATACAATAACTGAATTTTCTACGGTCACAAAACTAGTGGGAAGCAATAGTAGGAAAGGGCATCTCCCCATTCATCTGTTTGGCAGCATATCGGCACATTCAAAGTGGACACAGTGGCTAGCATTTTGGGAAGGGGGCAATTAATTGCGCACACTGTTTCTGCTTTTACCTGGCACCTGACCCTTTTTATTCCTCAGCATCTTTGGGCAGAAGCGAAACCTCATTGCATGGCTTTATTGTGGTGTTTTTTTGTTGTGTTTTTTAGGGCGGTGGCATAATCTTTAAACAAGTGTGCAAAATGCTCTCAGAGATCACACTGAAAAGATGAAAGGTGAGGTCTTTGCTGGCTACTACACAGTGAATGAAAACCCCCATTTAAGGTCTTCCTTTTTATGAGTAGGTTGCTATTACATGAAAGCAGTTGGGGGAAAAAGTGCAGAACATCTGATATAAATGCAGATACGAATCACACCAGCAAACTTTCACGGGTTGCACCAAGAGTTTGTGGAAAATTATACTGTATGTACTAGATGTATTTACACCTGGGTATCTTGTTTTTAATCTCAATTCGCCTTCTTAGAATACTGAACCATAAATGTAACAGTATAAAGTCTCTGCCTGCCTTTAGATCAGAATCAAATGGTAAAATGTATTATGTAAAAAAACAAATAAAATACTGTAAACCTAAAATCATTAGCACCATAATCTAACCCCTGCTCACCATAAGAAAATAAAGCAGCAATAGAAGGAAAAATAATTGGGACATCACATTGACCAGATATATACAAACCGTGACCCTGTAATAGCAGAAAAGCTGCAACTCCTCCATGTGCCAACTCCCCCATGGGCTGTTGCCTAGTAGTTAGTAGAGCATGGTGGCACTTGTTACCCTTGAAATCTAGTAGGCCACACCCTGGACAACAATGAAAGAATTACCATTTGTTTTCAGTTTGCTGCTAATAATTCTTCATAATGTAGAGATTAGGGTGTATTGCACACATCATTTTATTTAATTTTACTTAATCTACTGTTCTGTTTTATTACCTTACATATTGTCTTTGGCTAATGTCCACAGATGTAATTTCAAATAATTTTTTGGTTTGAAAAATGTTCTAAGTTTCACCACACTGGATACCAGGAGTGAATTAAAGCCAATAGTTAAACAAAAGAAAAAAGAAAAGAAAAAGCACATTAAAAAAAATTGCAACAGCACGATGACTGCATGTCAGTCAACTTCTGTTAATCCGCAAGGCCTTAGGAACTCTTGTCCTCTTTCATGGAACCATTTATTTGAAACTGAAAGGAAGAAACAAAATGACAATATGAAAAACAATCATCAATACAGAACATAATACATTTATCAAAATTCATGACTTTGCCCGCTCATACCTACATTACATCTATAGTACATTTTACGGTACTTCTTAAAGATGAATTCCAGGTATGGTATATTTTTACATAGCTACATTGGTCGAGTTTGGACTAATGTAACTATGCATATACCATATGTGGCCGATACCCCTGCAATCTGGAAATTACTAAAGTGGACACCGCTACTTCAGCGACCTCCACATGCTTCCAGTTTTTTCCACATACTTGTTATCTCCATATACCCACCCCTAGTTGCTCTGAAATAGTCTCCTCCGTCCTAGGTCTGTGGGTTGGGGGGGGGGGGGAGGAGTGGGGTAGAGAGGAGACAGACCATAAGAAAACAACCCTATAATCACAGATACAGAGGTTTGGCTGATGGGTAGGAAGACATTAACTACTTAACTTTCATACAGAAACTATTTCAGGGCAACGAAGGGTGGGTATGTGGGTTTTGTTAAGATTTTTTTTCTCCTTCACACTTGAATGAGGAAAGTTTGTTTCTTATTGTGGTGTTTTTTGTCTTTACCCTGATGTATAGTCTATCTATTATGTTGTATTAAGGTATTTGTTCATATATTGATGCATACAATTATCTCCAGATTGTATTCATTTCCGCAACTGAATTATCATACACACCTCCCATGGTGCAGATCCTGAAAAAGTGGGTACAGTACCTGTGGAATGAGATAAAGATTATATATATATATATATATATATATATATATATATATATATATATATATATATATAAAACCTGTGTTTTTTTTTAACACATACCAAGTGATGATTGTTATTTATATGTGAACTACATATATTCAATTTTTTTGTAATAGTTGTTGGACTTTTATATGGTTCTATTCTCCATGAGGTACAATTAAGTCCCATTTTTCTATATCCACTTCTTGCTAGGTTGAGTGTTTTTTCCCAGCATTCTCTGATTGCCACACATGCGGAGAGACCGACTTCCTGTGTTCAGAATGCTTCAGGCCAGCTGCATGGCACGGGACCCGGAGGCAAATTGAGATCACTGGAGTAGCAATGTCTACTTTAGTGATTTTCCTGCTTACAGGGGCATCAGTAAGGTATGGTGTATATATACATACTGTATGTAAACATTTACCATAACTGGAATTCATCTGCAATATACCTGGACTATTATACAAGCTTGACAGATTGAAATGTGGAAGACTGTCTTCTAAATCCTCAGGAATCAGACTATCGTTGGTAGTAAGGGGAGGCCAACATGCTACTATGCTTAGTGTTCCTGTGCCATCTTCCCAAAAACCTATGCATATCCACATCTTCTAGCAATTTTACCTCATGCTAATTGCTAAACCATCTACAAATCCTTTACAGGTAACAGTTTATGTACATCAATAGTGTATCTAAAGGTTTACCTTGCTTTCAGCACTTTGGGACAACAAAGTCATGCTAGAGCTCTTTAAAGGATAAGTTCACCTTTCTAAAAATGCACATACTTTGCAGGTAAAAAAAAAAAGTGCATTTTTTTTGTTTTTTGTTTTTGTTTTTAGGAGCCTGTAAAGCATCGCACATCTCAAGAAATCTCAGGTTCCAGCAGACTGTCTATGCAATCTGTCTGTTCGTAACTCATACAGACCAGCGGTTACTAAATGACAGAAAGCATCAATGAACTACCTAGAGCACTCATGAACGCCTTGGTAGTTCATGGAGAACTACAAGCCCTCAAGCGCAAAGGCTGTTACTTGTAGTTCATTCATTCACAGAACTCTGAGTGAATGAGACAGCCATGTGGGCAGAGCCCAACATGGCCGTGGTCTTTTCAAAGTGTGACAGCAGGCGAAGAGAGAAGATCCCCAGCCCGCTGTCACAATTAGAAGGACGATTGGGGAGAGCATGCAGGGACAGGAACATGCTACATGTTCCAACCTAAAAATGGGTGGAACATGTAATATGTCCCCAAAGGTGAACTTATCCTTTAAATTTAAAGCTGACTATACACTGTGCGAATTTTGTCCGGTTGCTAAGGAAACTGAATTGACCAAAATTTGCTCAGTGGGGTGCGCTATTCAACAAGACTCAAACGTTTGACTGTTGTCAAGAAGCTTGCTGGAAAATTTTCACTTAAACAGCGGCTGCATCCAAATCATATGGGCCTATTTATAAAGGCTAGTTTGCGCTCTCAGGACATCACTGTAAAAAAAAGTGACACTCTTTAAAAAATCCAATATACCTCTGCATGACAAATGTCAAGGCAGGCAACAGGTTTATGCACCGGTTGTAATTACATTAATCTGGAGCACTTTAAAAAAAAGTCCATCTAGTAAGATTAATTTTCAGCTCATTGGGCGTCATCCATAAGAGACTGGAGGTTTTGGTCAGAAGTGAAGCACTACAGAGATGACATCCTTGGTCAATCATTTATAAGGAGGGAGGCTTGTAATTAGATGTCCTGCATTTTTGTTCTCGAATGATTAAATGCATGCAATAAAATATGTTAATAACTGTTAGAGAGAAAACATACCCCATTTACTTCCTACTAATACCGGACAAGCTGCATGTCGCGTTCTGTAATCCCCTTCTCCACTTTTGAATAGATTGTACCAAAACACAGCAGTCCCCTGAAACATCAGCAAGAACATATTCAAGAGAAAACAGAAAATATCCATTACAGTTATTTTAAACTATATGGAGGATAAATTTTTTTATTTGGATAAACCATAAATCACTAAAACTAGAGCAGTACAAACAATAAAAACTAGTGTGCTGTAAAAGAGAAGAGTAGTTAAAGTAGGCAACTCTCATTTTTATTTTTTTTAACAAATTGTAAACATTTCTGGGTATTAACACATTTTTCCTAAAAAGAGGGGACACAATCTTTGTAAACCATTGTCAAAGGCACTTTTGTGATAGTGCCATCTTTTCTTAGTACAGAATGTAAGAATGCAAATTGGACATAGACAACATTAAAAAAAAAACATGTAAAATGGAAAAAAGCTTAGCTGGATTCTTCTACTTTAATCTTGACTTTAGGGTTATATCGCCACATTCAGGAGAGGACTAGGCAGAACATGTAAAAAAAAACAGCAAAACTGCACAGTACCGCTCCCAGGAGGCAGTCTTACTGGCTATAACCCCTCACTCTGCTTCCAGCAGCTCAGTTTGTCAAAAAGCAGTACAAACATAAATATGAGGGGTGGGTGCTGTGACCTTCAATGAACTTCAGAGAAAAGGATTTTATGGCGAGTTCAAAAATCCTATTTTCTCTTTCGTTCATCGACGGACACAGCACCTTTAATCTGGACCTTAGGGATGTCCCCATGCAGTGTCAAAAACGAGGGGTGGGAACAGAAAGAAAATAAACTCCACCCATAACAAAAATAACGACTTAACAGAGGAGTTGCAAACTTAAATTGGCCGCCTGCAAAACTTTGCAGCCAAAGCATGCATCCGAAGATGCGCTCACATCAACCTTGTAAAATATAGTGATAATGTGAACGCCGCCTTACACACCTGTCAGTTAATCAGGCGGGGAAAACATTCATGCGGCAACAGATTTACTTGTTCAGCTTGCGAAACCAGGGATGCTTTTGTCCCTCAGCGGGCACCTTGTCGGACTGGGAACTCTTACCTGCCAACCCTGGCGGGCGAAAAATCAGCTTCTGAGTGGAAAAGGAGGGCCCCTGCCTACGGAGTGGCTCCTTACCCTTTCTGGACTGTGGGAGCAGAGTACTCTTTCCCCCAGTAACATTCTTAATAATGTGATCCAGCGAGGCTCCAAATAGCCTCTCCTCTTGGAAAGGCAAATCCACCAGCGCTTTCTTAGAAGCCTGGTCCGCAGACAAGCATTTAAGCCAAATCAGGAAACGCAGCACCACGGCTGATACTGAGGCTCTAGAAAGCAAAGGGGCCGTATCCAGGGACGCATCACAGACATACATCAGGCCATGCACCAACTGGTCTGCCAGTTCCACACAGACCGGGGAAACCTGTTCCTTCTCCAACTTGCACTGCAACAACCTAGCCTATTCAGTAAGCGTCTGAGACAACAGGGCCTTCTGTCATGAGGGTCCTTGAAAGCAGGGGACCCTTCCACCGGAATCGTGGTTACCTTATTTATTTACCTGGATACCGGGGGGGTCAACAACCAGAGGAGATGTCCATTTTTTCAGGAAACTCTCCTCAAAGGGGTAAAGCACCGCTATCTGTCTTGGGACTGAAAGGGCCGTTGCGGGCTTCCCCACTCCTTGTAAATAAACTTATTAAAATAAATTAGGTAGGGAAACAACTTAGCAGTGCTGGCCGGCTTGTGGGACCCAAAAGTGTCCGACACCTCTGCAGATGCCCCTGCCGTATCCTCTATCTTTAGGGTATCCAGCACCGCTGTGATAAGTGCTCCTACTAGCGCTTTTTCCTGCGCTGACCCAGACACAGAGTCATCATCACTGTCAGAATGGTCTTGGTCCACATCCTCTGAAACATCACAACAGGGGCCATCTGTCACAGCGGGGCCAGGGTCTGAATCAGAGCTTTCCCCAGAAGACAGTGGGGGGAGGGGGGATTTTTTACCCCTCTTGCGCCCGCATGTCGCTTCCACCCAAGCAACAAAGGACTCCAGGACCGCCGACAGAGTGTCCATAGGCACTGCTGGTGCAGGGGAACTGGTTGCAATAACAGGGATGTCTGGGGAAGAAGCGCCAGCTTCTGACGCCATGCGGACCCTCTCTCTGCTGTCACCACTAGGGACCCAAGGAAAGCCCCAAAAAATGCCCAACCTCCTAGCTGCCACAGACTGAGTGGCCCTCCCACAGGACTAACCACCCTGACCCAGGTACTGCTGTGTGCTGCCGCTGTCTGCTCTCCCCTATGCCAGCCACGAAGCGTCCAGGCTAAACCAGCCACCCAGCACTAGAGTAAAACAAACCTGAGGCTACTAGAAAATGGTCGCCGACCGCCTCAGCAAAAAGCGTTTGAGAGCACCAGGAAAATGGGCGCTGGGCATCAAGAAAATGGCCACGGTTAAGAAACTGGCTGCGGCTACAAGAAAATGGCCATGGCCACCGGAAAATGGGCGCAGTTCCCCTCGGTGGCCAGTCCCCACGTGGCCACACACACAGACATTACAAAAACTAGCCAGTAGGACCGCCCCCTGGGCAGTACTGTGCAGTTTTGCTGTTTTTACATGTTCTGCCTAGTCCTCTCCTGAAGGTGGCGCTATAACCCTAAGGTCAAGATTAAAGGTGCTTTGTCCGTCAATGAACGAAAGAGAAAAAAGACCTGCTGATCTTGCCAAAACGTAATACAGTTTACGTGTTCATTTCTATGAGCCGGGCAGAAAAAAAAAAAAACATGCTAATCTGCCTTCTGAGGTATATTCTGTAAACTATCAATTTCCCTCTTCTCATGTAATGAAGATGAAGAGGAAAACAAGTTTGTAGTTGAAATGAGAGCAGGGTAGTGACAACATGGCTCATTTCACAAATACAGTGGAAGAATGAGTATACCACCAATGACAGCGACCGGCGATTGAGACCTGGAAGCTGGCTGCCCGAAGAGGTCAGCCGGCTGTAAATTCCCGGTGGCGACGCATCACTGGTTTCAAGGCGAGTATGGTTCTGCTTTAAAGCAACAATAATTTTCCCTCTTTAGATCAGTAACTGATAAAGTGAGAATATAAGGGTTGCAGATCTCAAAACCATACAGTGGATAGCTATGGCAATATAAAATCAGCTCACCTTCCTAGGCCAGACTGCTGCTCCAAAGTCTGGAAACACCGTGGCTCCTCCAGCTTCCACATCACTCATCTAAAGAAAGTAAGCCACAATTACATGAAAATTACAATACAGATAAAAGAGGGCAGCCAACAAAACCTACCTATAGAGGTATATAATTTCAGAAAGAAGGTAGAGGAGTTTTACTGCCCTTTGGTGATGACTTGTAGTGCCAGCTTGTGCTAGTCAAGAGCAATGCATGGCACATGTGACTTTTGATTTGTTATACTGGATGCACAGCATTTCTTTTCAAATGAGACTTTAGAGAGGAACTTCAGCCAAAAACAAAAATGACAAACCAAAAGTACTTTCAAAAACAATCACAATGGCCACAGACAATTTTTTTGCAGTCAGTCTTTGGTTCCATCATTGTCCTTAAAGTGAACCTTTTTATTGCCCATGCAAAAAAATAATCAAATTCAACTCAATACAAACCGTTCCAGTAACACAACTATCTTTCTTTTGATTCTTGGTCACTTTGTTCCCTTGCCAGGAGAAGGAAAAGCCTGCTGAAGTTATGAGTGGCTGCATAGCTTATATAGGTCTATGGGCTCCACATGTGACAACCCTGATTGTCCAGCACTGTCACATGGAGTGAATCAGATGCTCCGTTGTACCTGAAAGTATAGGGCATTTTCTTTTGTTCTTGCTGTTCAATAGAGCAGAAGGGGAGAAAAGAAAATAGAAGTATATTTTATTGGGTATGAGGGGGATAAAACTTGATGTATTGCCCTGAATAGGTCCAGGTTTTCTTAAATCCTGATGAGCATATTTTTCAAAAATCTCTGGGCTATGGCTAGTTTCAAGAAACTATTAGATAAGCACCTGAATGACTGCAACATACAGGGATATACAATGTAATACACGGGTTGGACTTGATGGACTTGTGTCTTTTTTCAACCTCACTTATTATGTAATTATGAACAATGGCTTTTCTTAGCTAAAGGAGGCCATCATTTTATTTTTTTATTTTTTTTTAACTGCCAGTACATTGACTTCTATGCTGACAATTCAGAATTACAGCTGATGCCAGACATGATTTGAATTATAACATTAAAAAAAGGCATATAGGTAGTATTAGTAGTACTATTTTCTGCTGCTAGACATCCTTAATCTGACAGTCCAAATCGGTCAACCTACTTCCTCTGAGCCCAGTTCACCCTGGACCTACTGCAGCCACTCACAGGTCAGTGAATGAAGAAGCAGCACAGCAATGAGTTCATCTCTGTCAGTTTGTTATCTCTTCCTATCTGCCTGCTTCTAGTCAGCATATAAAACTGTTTGGTTTCTTGTGCTGCTTCTTTCTCCCACACAATTGCTGCAAGAGGCTAATACAAGGTCAAATTCAGGAACTGCTTGCGTTTAATAAATACAAAAAGAAAAAAAAAAAATGAAAATGATTACAGAGCTGCAATATATTATATTGCAGCTCTGTGTGTATATATAACACATACATACAGTATCGCACAAAAGTGAGCACACCCCTCACATTTTTGTAAATCTTTCATTATAGCTTTTCATGTGACAACATTGAAGAAATTACACTTTTCTACAATGTAAAGTAGTGAGTGTACAGCTTGTATAACAGTGTAAATTTGCTGTCCCCTCAAAATAACTCAACACACAGCCATTAATGTTTAAACCGCTGGCAACAAACGTGAGTACACCCCTAAGTGAAAATGCCCAAATTGGGCCCAAAGTGTCAATACTTTGTGTGGCCAGCACTGCCTTAACCCTCTTGGGCATGGAGTTCACCAGAGCATCACAGGTTGCCACTGGAGTCCTCTGCCCCTCCTCCATGATAACATCACAGAGCTGGTGGATGTTAAAGACCTTGCACTCCTCCACCTTCTGTTTGAGGATGTCCCATCGATACTTAATAGGATTTAGGTCTGGAGGTATGCTTTGCCAGTCCATCACATTTATCCTCAGTTTCTTTAGCAAGGCAGTGGTTGTCCTGGAGGTGTGTTAGGGGTCGATATGTTGGAATATTGCCCTGCAGCTCAGTCTCCAAAGGGAGGGGGGGATCATGCTCTGCTTCAGTATGTCACAGTACATGTTGGCATTCCTGGTTCCCTCAGGGAACTGTAGCTCCCCATTCCCGGTAACACTCATGCAGCCCCAGACCATGACACTCCCACCACCATGCTTGACTGTAGACAAGACACACTTGTTTTTATACTCCTCACCTGATTGCCGCCACACACACTTGACTCAATCTGAACCAAATAAGTTTATCTTGGTCTCATCAGACCACAGGATATGGTTCCATTAATTCATGTCCTTAGTCTGCTTGACTTCAGCAACCTCTGCAGCAATGCTGGCGGCACTCATATGTCTATTTCCCAAAGACAACACCCATGATATGATGCTGAGTACGTGCACACAACTTCTTAGGTCAACCATGGTGAGGCCTTTTCTGAGTAGAACCTGTCCTGTTAAACTGCTATATGGTCTTGGCCACTGTTCTGCAGTTCAGCTTCAGGGTCTTGGCAATCTTCTTATAGCCTAGGCCATCTTTATGTAGAGAAAAAAATATTTTTTTTTAGATACTCAAAGAGTTCTTTACTATGAGGAGCCATGTTGAACTTCCAGTGACCAGCATGAGAGAGAGCGAAAACACCAAATTTAACACACATGCTCCCCAAATAACATCTGAGACCTTGTAACAATAACCAGTCACATGGCACTGGGAGAGAAAATGGCTAATTGGGCCCAATTTGGACATTTTAATTTAGGGGTGTACTCACGTTGGTTGCCAGCGGTTTAGACATAAATGGCTGTGTGTGGAGTTATTTTCAGGGGACAGCAAATTTACACTGTTATACAAGCCGTACACTCACTACTTTACATTGTAGCAAAGTGTAATTTCTTCAATGTTGTCACATAAAAA